>NC_136461.1:79818460-80566640 GCF_902686455.1 Sciurus vulgaris | reverse complement strand
GCAATCCTTAGCAGGAAGAATGAAACAGGGGGTATCGCAATACCAGAACTTCAACTATAATGCAAAGCAATAGTAACAAAAACGGCATGGTATTGGCACCAAAATAGACAGGTAGACCAATGGTACAGAATAGAGGACACGGACACAAACCCAAATAAATACAATTTTCTCATACTAGACAAAGGTGCCAAAAATATGCAATGGAGAAAAGATAGCCTCTTCAACAAATGGTGCTGGGAAAACTGGAAATTCATATGCAACACAATGAAACTAAACCCCTATTTCTCACCCTGCACAAAACTCAACTGACAATGGATCAAGGACCTTGAAATCAGACCAGAGACCCTGCATCTTATAGAAGAAAAAGTAGGTCCAAATCTTCAACTTGTTGGCTTAGGATCAGACTTCCTTAACAGGACTCCCATAGCACAAGAAATAAAAGCAAGAATCAATAACTGGGATAGATTCAAACTAAATAGCTTTCTCTCAGCAAAGGAAACTATCAGCAATGCGAAGAGAGAGCCTACAGAGTGGGAGAATATCTTTGCCACTCATACTTCAGATAGAGCACTAATTTCCAGAATTTGTAAAGAACTCAAAAAACTCTACACCAAGAATACAAATAACCCAATCAACAAATGGGCTAAGGAAATGTACAGACACTTCACAGAAGAAGATGTACAAGCAATCAACAGATATATGAAAAAATGTTCAACATCTCTAGTAATAAGAGAAATGCAAATCAAAACTACACTAAGATTCCATCTCACCCCAATTAGAATGGCGATTATCAAGAACACAAGCAACAACAGGTGTTGGCAAGGATGTGGGGGAAAAAGGTACACTCATACATTGCTGGTGGGACTGCAAATTAGTGCAGCCACTCTGGAAAGCAGTGTGGAGATTCCTCAGAAAACTTGGAATGGACCTACCATTTGACCCAGCTATCCCACTCCTTGGCCTGTACCCAAAGGACTTAAAATCAGCACACTACAGAGATACAGCCACTTCAATGTTCATAGTGGCTCAATTCACAATAGCCAGACTATGGAACCAACCTAGATGCCCTTCCATTGATGAATGGATAAAGAAACTGTGGTATATACATACAATGGAGTATTACTCAGTTATAAAGAATGATAAAATTATGGCATTTGCAGGCAAATGGATGAAATTGAAGGATATCATGCTAAGTGAGATAAGCCAATCTCAAAAAACTAAAGGACGAATAATATCGCTGATAAGTGGATGAGGACATATAATGGGGGGTAGGAGGGGTTAGTGTTAGGGTTAGGGTTAGGTTTAGGGTTAGGGATAAGGAGGGTGGTAAGAATGGAGGAAGGAAGGACTGTATAGAGGGAAAAGAGGGGTGGGAGGGGTGGGGGGGAAGGGATAAAATAAGAGAATGAATCAAACAACATTGCCCTATGTAAATTTATAATTTTTAATAAGAAAACTTACTATTCATATTGTAGACAATTCTGGAACACCTCATTTCTGTCTATTGTGACAAAACTGTAAATACTTTAATAGGAACCATTTGTTTTAAGGTGGTATATCATTTGCAGTGGGTTCTGTTAATATTGGTCTCCCCCTTAAAGCTGAGGTACTGGAAGCCTTCAGGGACACTATAAGACTATAGGGTAGAATCTGTACTGCCTCAGTTCCATACCCTTAGATGAGAAGACACACAAACAATATGAAAAAACAAGGGAACAAAGTGCCTCAAACAAACCAAGATGTTCCAGCAATAGAATCCATAAACAACACGGTAGAAGAGATGTCAGTGAAGGAGTTTAGAAAATACATAGTTAGATTGATCTTTGAAATAAAGGATGGTATTGGAGAGAAAATATAGGAAGTTAAAGATCACTTCAATAAAGAGGCAGAAATTATAAAAAGGAATCAAGCAGAAATCCTCAAAATGAAGGAAACAATATACCAAGTTAAAAATTCAATGTAAAGTATCACCAACAGACTAGACCACTTGGAAGACAGAACCTCAGATAATGAAGATTAAATATATACTCTTGGGAGTTTTCAAGATGGCGGACTAGAGGGTGGCTGCATTTCATGTTGCTCCAGGACTCAGGATTCAAGAAGAGGAGATATTGAGAGACTTGGGACCAACTCAAAGCCACAGGGTGAGTCTCTCCCATTGGGGAGGCGTCCTGAATGGGGTGGTCGTCCCTGAATGCAGGGAACTTTGTGAAGTAGAGTTGCCCAACGAGACACCTCTACCCCTGTTGGAGCGGTGAACTCGGACAACTGGGAGCATCGTAGAGGAGGCCGCTCAGCACAGTGCTTGGACTCGGAGCAACCCACCGGAGCTCCGGGCGGCTGCCCAGAGAAAGAGGCACGTGGGGAGCTGTTTGGACTCAGAGCAACCGCTCCTGAACACCAGGGGGCTGCCTGGAGGAGGAGGAGCGCGGAGGGTCACTTGGACTTGGTGCGACTGCACCGGGGCTCCGGGTAGCTGCTGGGAGGAGGTGCACAGCGAGTGGCTTGGACTCAGAGCAACCACACTGGAACTCCAAGCAGGTGGTTGGAGGAGAAGGCATGCAGCAAGTTGCTTGGATTCAGAGCAACTGCACTGGAACACCAGGCGGCTGCCCGGAGGAGGTGTGTGGTGGGTCACATGGACTTGGAGCGACTGCACCAGGGCTCCAGGTGGCAGCTCAGAGGAGGGCCGCACAACCAGGTGATTAGGTGCAGACCATGGTCCCAGGACCTAGGCAGCTTCTTGGTGGAAGAGCCGCACAGAGACAAGCATAGGGGCAGAGCAAAGGTTCCAGGACTCTGAGGAGGGGCAGCCTAAGGAGACTCTTCTGCACAGGGCGAGGCTCCCAGGCCCAGGAGGTAGGTCCTGCCCCTAGAAACATTGCAGAGGAAGGCTGCCCAGCCCCGGCGGTAGTTGTGGATTGAGGGGAAGCACTAGGAGGGGTACTGACCAGCTAGACCTCCCCACTGGGTGAGTCTTCCCTGCCGGGTGAGGTTTCCCCACAAGGACGGTAAAACCAGAGACACAGGCCCAAACAGGCCTTGCCTCAGCCTGCAGCCTAGTTCCCCTTTGGATGACCATTGGTCAACAAGTGGAGACACCTCTGCCCACTAGCAGGGAATATACCCCACCTGAAGGCCACCACCCCTAGAGAGGCAGCTTCCTTGTGGAGCACCGCATTATCAACTTCCTCCAAGACTTCAGGCTACTGAAGGCTAAGAGGGGATAGACTAGAAATCTTCAGGGACACTATAAGTCAATAGAGGAAATATGCAATATCTCAGCTGATATCTGAACAATATGAGAAAACAAGGGAAGAAAATGCCCCAAACAAATCTAGATGTTACATCAATAAAATCCAATGACAGCATGGCAGAAGAAATGACAGAAAGGGAGTTCAGAATGTACATAATTAAAATGATCAGAGAAGCAAACAATGAGACGAAAGAACAAATGCAGGCATTGAATGATGAGTTGAAAGAGCAAATGCATGCATTGAATGATCACACCAATCAACAGTTAAAAGAGCAAATACAGGAAGCAAAAGATCATTTCAATAAAGAGTTAGAGATATTGAAAAAAAACAAACAGAAATCCTTGAAATGAAGGAAACAATAAACCAAATTAAGAACCCCATAGAAAGCATAACCAATAGAATAGAACACCTGGAAGACAGAACCTCAGATATTGAAGACAAAATATTTAATCTTGAAAACAAAGTTGACCAAACAGAGAAGATGGTAAGAAATCATGAACAGAATCTACAAGAACTATGGGATATCATGAAAAGGCCAAATTTAAGAATAATTGGGATTGAGGAAAGCTTAGGGAAACAAACCAAAGGAATGACCAATCTATTCAATGAAATAATATCAGAACATTTCCCAAACCTGAAGAATGAAATAGAAAATCAACTACAGAAGCGGTTCATAGGACTCCAAATACACAAAATTACAACAGACCCACACCAAGGCACATTATAATGAAAATAACTAACATACAAAATAAAGACAGAATTTTAAAGTCTGTGAGAGAAAAGAACGAAATTACATTCAGGGGGAAACCAATACGGATATCAGCAGATTTTACAATCCAGACCCTAAAAGCTAGAAGGGCCTGGAACAACATTTTTCAAGCCCTGAGAGAAAACGGATGCCAACCAAGAATCTTATACCCAGCAAAACTTACTTTCAGATTTGACAATGAAATAAAATCCTTCCATGATAAACAAAAGGTAAAGGAATATACAAAAAGGAAGCCAGCATTACAGAACATTCTCAGCAAAATATTCCATGAGGAAGAGATGAAAAACAAAGATGCAAATCAGCAAAGGGAGGAACTATCCTAAAGGAATTGTCAAATAAAGGAGAAACCAAGTCGTGTCCAAAAAAAAAAAAAAATGACCAGGAATACAAATCATATATCAATAATAACCTGAATATTAATGACCTGAACTCATCAATCAAAAGACATAGACTGGCAGATTGGATTAAAAAGAAAGATCCAACAATATGTTGCCTGCATGAAACTCACCTCATAGAAAGAGATACCCATAGACTAAAGGTGAAAGGATGCGGAAAAACATACCATGCACACAGACACAGCAAAAAAGCTGGGGTATCCATCCTCATTACAGATAATGTGGACTTCAAGCCAAAGTTAGTCAGAAGGGATAAAGAAGGACATTACATACTGCTTAAGGGAAGCATAAATCAGCAAGACATAACAATCATAAATATCTATGCCCCAAACAGTGGCTCATCCGTGTATTTCAAACAAATCCTTCTCAATTTCAGAAACCAAATAGACCATAACTCAATAATACTAGGTGATTTTAACATGCCTCTCTCACCACTGGACAGATCTTCCAAACAAAAATTCAACAAAGAAACCATAGATCTTAATAACACAATCAATAATTTAGACTTAATGGACATTTATAGAATATACCATCCAACCAAGAGCGAAGACACTTTCTTCTCAGCATCACATGGATCATTCTCTAAAATAGACCATATATTATGCCACAAAGCTAATGTTAGCAAATACAAGAATATAGAGACACTACCTTGTATTCTATCAGATCATAATGGATTGAAATTAGAAATAAATGAAAGAGTAAAAAACAGAAACTACTCCAACACCTGGAGATTAAACAATATGCTATTATATGATGAATGGATAACAGAAGATATCAGGAAGGAAATTAAAAAATTCTTAGAATTCCCCCTAAAAACTGGAAAAAGGCAGGGATGCCCTCTTTCACCACTTCTATTGAACATTGTCCTTGAAACTCTAGCCAGAGCAATTAGACAGACCAAAGAAATTAAAGGGATACGAATAGGAAAAGAAGAACTCAAACTATCCCTATTTGCTGATGATATGATTATATACTTAGAGGAACCAGGAAATTCCACCAGAAAACTTTTAGAACTCATAAGTGAATTCAGTAAAGTAGCAGGTTACAAGATCAATGCTCATAAATCTAATGCATTTTTTAATCTAATGCATTTTTATACATAAGTGATGAATCTTCAGAAAGAGAAATTAGGAAAATTACCCCATTCACAGTAGCATCGAAAAAAAATAAAATACTTGGGAATCAATCTCACAAAAGAGGTGAAAGAACACTAAAGAAAGAAATTAAAGAAAACCTTAGAAGATGGAAAGATCTCCCGTGTTCTTGGATAGGCAGAATTAATTCTTGGATAGGCAGAATTAATATTGTCAAAATGGTCATATTACCAAAAGTGCTATACAGATTCAATGCAATTCCAATTAAAATCCCAGTGACGTACCTTACAGAAATACAGCAAGCAATCATGAAATTCATCTGGAAGAATAAGAAACCCAGAATAGTTAAAGCAATCCTTCATAGGAAAAATGAAGCTGGAGGGTATTGCAATACCAGAACTTCAACTATACTACAAAGCAACAGAAACAAAAATAGCATGGTATTGGTACCAAAATAGACAGGTAGATCAATGGTACAGAATAGAGGACACAGACACAAACCCAAATAAATACAATTTTCTCATACTAGACAAAGGCGCCAAAAATATGCAATGGAGAAAAGATAGCCTCTTCAACAAATGGTGCTGGGAAAATTGGAAATCCATATGCAACAGAATGAAACTAAACCCATATCACTCACTGTGCACGAAACTCAACTCAAAGTGGATTAAGGACCTTGGAATCAGACCAGAGACCCTGCATCTTATAGAAGAAAAAGTAGGTCCAGATCTTCAACATGTCAGCTTAGGACCAGACTTCCTCAACAGGACTCCCAAAGAACAAGAAATAAAAGCAAGAATCAATAACTGGGATAGATTCAAACTGAAAAGCTTTCTCTCAGCAAAGGAAACTATCAGTAATGTGAAGAGAGAGCCTACAGAGTGGGGGAAAATCTTTGCCACTCATACTTCAGATAGAGCACTAATTTCCAGAATATATAAAGAACTCAAAAAACTCTACACCAAGAATACAAATAACCCAATCAACAAATGGGCTAAGGAAATGAACAGACACTTCACAGAAGAAGATCTATAAGCAATCAACAAACATATGAAAAAATGTTCACCATCTCTAGTAATAAGAGAAATGCAAATCAAAACCACCCTAAGATTCCATCTCACCCCAATTAGAATGGCGATTATCATGAATACAAGTAACAGTAGGTGTTGGAGAGGATGTGGGGAAAAAGGTACACTCATACATTGCTGGTGGGGCTGCAAATTAGTGCAGCCACTCTGGAAAGCAGTATGGAGATTTCTTAGAAAACTTGGAATGGAACCACCATTTGACCCAGCTATCCCACTCCTTGGCCTATACCCAAAGGACTTAAAATCAGCATACTACAGAGATACAGCCACTTCAATGTTCATTGCTGCTCAATTCACAGTATCCAAATTGTGGAACCAACCTAGATGCCCTTCAATTGATGAATGGATAAAGAAATTTGGGATATATATACAATGGAATATTACTCAGCCATAAAGAATGATAAAATTATGGCATCTGCAGGCAAATGGATGAAATTGGAGAATATCATGTTAAGTGAGATAAGCCAATCTCAAAAAACCAAAGGTCGAATGATGTCTCTGATCAGCGGATGATGATACATAATGGGGGGTGAAAGGGGTTAGTGTTAGGGTTAGGGTTAGGGTTAGGGAGTGGGGCAAGAATGGAGGAAGGAAGAACTGTATAGAGGGAAAATAGGGGTGGGAGAGGTGGGGGGAAAGGGAAAAAATAACAGAATGAATCAAACAACATTACCCTATGTAAATTTATGATTACACAAATGGTATGCCTTTACTCCATGTACAGAGAAACAACATGTATCCCATTTGTTTACAATAATAAAAAAAGAATTAAAAAAAGAAAAAAAATAATAAAAGTGTTAATTATACTATATATGACAAAATAAAAAATAGAAGCTACTCCAACACCTGGAGTCTAAATAACATGCTATTGAATGATGAATGGATAAAAGAATAAATCAGGGAGGAAATAAAAAAAATACTTAGGGGTAAGTGAGAACACCTGTACAACGTATCAAAACCTCTGGGACACTATGAAGGAGGTGCTAAGAGGAAAGTTCATTGCACTGAACTCATACATTAAAAGAATAAAATGTCAACAATAAATGACCTAACATTACATCTCAAAGCCCTAGAAAAAGAACAAATCAACAACCAAAGCAGCAGAAGAAAAAGGAAATAATTAAAATCAGAGCTGAAATCAGTGAAATTGAAACAAAAAAATTCAGAAAATTGACAAAACAGAAAGTTGGTTCTTTGAAAAAAATGAATAAAATTGATAAATGCTTAGCCACACTAACAAAGAGAGAAAATTCAAATTACTAAAATTCATGATGAAAAAGAAAATATCACAGCAGATACTACTGAAATACAGAAAATGATTAAAAACTATTTTGAAAATTTATACTCAAATAGAAAAACTCAAAGACATCAACAAATTTCTAGAGATATATGATCTATCCAAACTGATGCAGGAGGACACACATAATTTAAACAGATCAATTTCAAGTAATGAAATAGGAGATGCTATCAAAAGGCCACCAACCAAGAAAAGCCCAGGACCAGATGGATTCTCAGCCAAGTTTTTCAAGACCTTCAAAGAAGAACTCATTCCAATACTCCTCAAAGTATTCCATGAAATAGAAGAGGAGGGAACCCTTCCAAACTCATTCGATGAGGCTAGTATCACACTTTTACCCAAACCAGACATATCAAGGAAAGAAAACTTTAAACCAGTATCCCTCATGAACATGGACGCAAAAATTCTTGCATATCACCACAAAAACATTAAAAGGATAGTGCACCACCATCAAGTGGGGTTTATCCCTGGAATACAAGGTTGTTTCAACGTACGGAAATCAATAAATGTAATACATCACATCAAAAGACTTAAATATAAGAATCATATGATTATCGCAATAGATGCAGAAAAAACATTTGACAAAATATAACACCTCTTCATGTTCAAAACACTAGAAAAACTAGGGATAGTAGGAAAATATCTCTACATTGTACAAGCTATCTATGCTAAGCCCAAGGACAACATCATTCTAAATGAGAAAAATTGAAAGCATTCCCTCTAAGAACTGGAACAAGACAGGGATGCCCTCTTTCACCACTTCCATTCAACATCGTCCTTGAAATGCTAGCCAGAGCAAACAGATGAAAGAAATTAAAGGAATACAAATAGGAAAAGAAGAACTCAAACTATCACTATTTGCCGATATAATTCTATATTTAGAAGATCCAAAAAATTCTACCAAAAATCTTCTAGAACTCATAAATGAATTCAGCAAAGTAGCAGGATGTAAAATCAATAGCCATAAATCAAATACATTTCTATACATAAGCAACAAATCCACTGCAAGAGAAATTAGGAAAACTACCCCATTCATAATAGTCTCAAAAAATAAAAATAAAATACTTAGGAATCAATCTAAAAAAAAAAAAAAAAAGAGGTGAAAGACCTCTACAATGAAAACTACAGAATACTAAAGAAATAAGCTGAAGAAGACCTTAGAAGATGGAAAGATCTCCCATGCTCTTGGATAGGCAGAATTAATATTGTCAAAATGGGCATACTACCAAAAGTGCTATACAGATTCAATGCAATTCCTATTAAAATCCCAATGATATTCTTCATAGAACTATAAAAAGCAATCTTGAAATTCATTTGGAAAAATAAGAGACCCAGAATAGCAGAGGCAATCCTTAGCAAGAAGAGTAAAGCAGGAGGCATCACAATACCAGACCTTAAACTACATTATAGAGCAATAGCAACAAAAATGGCATGGTATTGGCACCAAAGTAGACATGTAGAACAGTGGTACAAAATAGATCACACAGAGACAAACCCACATAAATATGATTATCTTGTACCAAAGGTGCCAAAAACATATATTGGAGAAAAGATAGCCTCTTCAACAAATGGTACTGGGAAAACTGGAAATCTATATGTTACAAAATGAAATTAAACCTCTTTCTCCCGCCCCACACAAAAATCAACTCAAAGTGGATCAAAGACCTACTCACTAGAACAGAGACCCTGTGCCTAATAAAAGAAAAAGTAGGCTCAAATCTTCATCATGTTGACTTCGGACTTGACTTCCTTAATAAGACTCCTAAAGTGCAAGAAGTAAAATTAAGAATCAATAAATGGGATGGATTCAAACTAAAAAGCTTCTTCTCAGCAAGGAAACAATCAATAACATGAAGAGAGAGCTTACAAAATGGGAAAAAAAAATCTTTATCGCATGCACCTCAAATAGAGCACTAATATCCAGGATATATCAAGAACTCAAAAAACTTAACACCAAAAAAACAAATAACCCAATCAGTAAGTGGGCTAAGGAGCTTTATGGAAGAAGATATGTAACTAATCAACAAAATGTATGAAAAAATACTCAACATCTCTAGCAATTAGAGAAATGCAAATCAAAACTACACTAAGATTTCATCTCACTCCAATCAGAATGGCAATTATCAGGAATATAAGCAATAATAAGTGTGGGTGAGGATGTGGGGAAAAAAGATACATTCATACATTGTTGGTGGGACTGCAGATTGGTGCAACCACTATAGAAAGCAGTATGGAAATTCTTTAGAAACCCTGGAATGGAACCACCATTTGATCTAGCTATCCCACTCCTTGGTCTATACCCAAAGGACTTAAAATCAGCCTACTCCAGTAACACAGTCACAACAATGTTTATAGCAGCTCAATTCATGATAGCTAAACCAACCTAGATGCCCTTTAATAAATGAATGGATAAAGAAACTGTGGTATATATACACAATGGAATATTACTCAGCCTTAAGGAAGATTGAAATTATGGCATTTGCAGGTAAATGGATGAAACTAGAGACTATCATGCTAAGTGAAAGAAGCCAATCCCCTAAATCCAAAGGCCACATGTTTTCTCTAATAAGCAAATGCTAATCCAAAGTGAGGGGTGGGTAGGGAAGAATGAAGGAACTTTGGGTTATGCAGAGGTGAGTGAGGGAAGAGAGGAGGTGGTGGGAATGGGAATGACACTAGAATAAGACAGACATTATTATCCTATATACATGTATGAAAAAAATTTTAAATATTTTAAATATTGGAAGACCAATAGAGTATAGAAAGGGAATCAGGGAAGGGAGGAAGGAAGAAAAGACAGTAGACAAAAAGAATGAACCCTAAAAATGAAATTGAAAATTATATCTACACAAAAACCTGTAAAAAAATGATATACAACCCTTAGAAATGATGCCAAAATGAATATTTGTTGAGAAGGATGCTCATAATATCATATAAATTATCAAAAGAAAAAATAAAATAATAAAAAGCACTGGAAGTGTAGCTAATGGTAGTGTGCTTGTCTAGCATGTGTGAAACCCCTGGGTTCAATCCCCAATACTGAAAATATAAAAAGGTAAGATTACTTCACTTATGAACTTTACATTACCCTAGAGGGATGGGAGACACAAGCAGTTGATAGATAAGCAAATAAACAAAATAATTATAGAATATGGTGTCCTATGTAGGAAGCCCACAGGTGAGTAGGTAGAGAATGGGGAACAGGGACATGGGTGGAGATGGGCTTTAGAGGAGGTGATCAGGGAAGACCTTTCAGAGATAACATTTGAGCTCATGCATAAACGAAGAATTAAACTATAGGCACAAGATGAGCTAAATCACAAAAGAACCATAAACAGCTGATAAACATAATGAAAAAATGTTCTACCTCCCCATCAAAGAAAATATGAATAAAAATAATAGGATTCTGGACTGGGGTTGTGGCTCAGCAGTATTCACCTAGCATTGTGAGGCACTGAGTTCGATACTCAGCACCGCATATAAATAATTAAATAAATAAAATAAAGGTGCCTTGACAACTAAAAACATATTTAAAAATAATAATAATAATAATAATAATAGGATACTATTGGACTGGAATAAAATACAACAGAACATGGGCAGTGAAAAGTTACATTTCTGTGTTCATACAATTTTTAAAATATTTTTCAGTTGTTGATGGACCTTTATTTAATTTACTTACTTACTTATTTATTTATTTAATTTTATTTTTTTTATATGTGGTTCTGAGGATCAAACCCAGGACCTCACACATGCCAGGCAAGTGCTCTACCACTGAGCAACACCAACCCTGTTCATCCTATTTCTAAATTTCCCAATATGAGTATGTATTATTTGTTAGAAATTTTGAATAATTTTCAAGTCCACGATACTAATCATGTATAAGAGGATTTCTGAATCAAACTCCAGCATTTGAGTGTCTGCTGTGTGCCAGGCACTTTTTGATGTATTGGGTGAGACCAGGGGGAAGAAGACAAACAAAGCCTTATATTTTAATGTTAGAGAAGACATCATACATGAATAGATAAATAAATAATTTTAGACAGTGGTAAAAGGTAGAAGGAAAACAAAACAGGGAATGGGTTAGAGGTGACCTGGAGGGGAGGGAGGAATCTATTATAGATTGGGGGTCTGGAAAAGCTTTCCTAAGTGACATCAGAGCTGATAATTGAATGAAGTGAAGGAACTGGCCATATAAGAATTCAGAGAATACATTGCAGGTGTAACCAATGGTAAGTGAAACAGATGTGAAGCGGGAACAAGCTTGGCAGGGTTAGAGAAGAGAAAGATCAGCATAGCTCAAAAAATAGAGAACCAGAGAGCAAGTGGTAAAGATTAGGATGGAGAAGTAGACCAGGCCATCTCAAAAGGGGCTTAAAAAGCAATGGAGGGGAATTTTGGACTTTATTCTAATTGAATTGTGAGTTCAATAGAGGATTTGAAGGAGTAGCATGATATAATGTGCTTTGTTTGGATTTTTTTATTATTAATTAATATGATTCTCATTTATGTTTTTTTATGTGAAGTAAGAGAGGCAGGCTGTCCTAGTGGTTAAGACCAGGAGCTCTGAGTCCTGACTTCTGGGTTCAAATGGTGGCATTGCCACTACTTGTTACCGAGCTATCTCCCCAGCCCTAGATGTTATTTTTTAAAAATATTTTTAGTTGTTGTTGGACCTTTATTTGTTTATTTATATATGGTGCTGAGAATCAAACCCAGCGCCTCACACGTGCTAGGCAAGTGCTCTACCACTGAGCCACAGCCCCAGTCCTCCAGATGTTATTTTGCCTATCTACTTCAGTTTCCCCATCAGTGAAATAATAACAGTACCTACCTCATAGGGTTAGTGTAAGTATTAAGATAATCAAATAAATTAGTAGACTGTTAGTCTGCTTTCCGTTACTACAACAAAATACCTCAGATATTCAACTTAAAACAAAGAAAGGATTATTTTGGCTCATAGTTTTGGAGGTTTCAGTCCTTGGTCAATTGGCTCCATTGCTTTTGGGATTGTGGCAAGACAGTGCATCATTTTGAGAGCACAAAGCAACAGAAGTCCATTTACCTCATGACCAAGGATTGAGAGTTACAGACTGGTGTCCCTTTGAGGGTGTATCCCCAATGACTTAAGGCCTCCTATTAGGCCCCATTTCCCCCACCCCATCTTTTTGTGATAGTGAGGATTGAACCCAGGGGTGCTTTACCACTGAACTACATTCCCAGTCCTTTTTAAATTTAATTTTTTTTTTTTTTTTTTTTTTTTGAGACAAGGTCTTCCTTAGTTGCCAAGGCTGGCCTCAAACTTGCAATCCTTCTACTTCAGCCTCCTGAGTCAAGGTTCTACCTCTTCCAAAATCTGGGGACTGAGCTTTTAACACATGGGCCTTTAGGGACACATCCAAGCCATAGCATTTCACTCCTGGCTCCCCAAAGGTCCATATCCATCTCTCAATGCAGGTGCATTCAGTCCTCCCCAGAGTCCCAGTCTTAACTGCCTCAGCATCATTCCAAAGTTTCCTCCAAGACTCAAAGCAAATTCAGCTGTGAGCCTCTGTAAAAATTAAAGTTTCACACTTCCAAAATAATGGCACAGGGTAAATGTTCCCATTCCAAAATGGAAGAATAGGGGAGTAGAAAGGAGGGACTGGACCAAAGCAAGCAGGGCATACATTAAATCCTACACCTGTGGGATTCAGAAAACACTGGCAGGATGTGGGCTCCCAGAGCCTTGCTGGTTGCAGCCTACAGGGCCATGTTGCCTGCAGCTTCCCTCAGCACACATTCCCTTTCCTGGCATCTCTGTCTCCTTGGGGTCTGCCTTGCAGCTTCAGCTTCATTTAGAGCTGTATGCATTTTCCTGCTCACAGGGACTCCAGCACTACATAAGATATAGTAAATGCTATATAATGTTAGTTTGATAAATAGATGCTGGGCTGGGGATATAGCTCAGTTGGTATAGTGCTTGCCTTGCAAGCACAAGGCCCTGGGTTCAATCTTCACCACTGCCAAAAAAAAAAAAAAAAAGGATAAATAGATACTTAATAGTGATTAATTCTGGGGCATAGGACTAGGGTAATGGAACATGGAAGATTTTTGTTTTTTCATTGTATCTTTCTACTTTGACTTTTCAAAAGCTATTTTTAGGTATTACATCTACTTTATTTTTTTTTAATTCATGTAAGGAAAAAATCTTTGATTATTTCAGATTTATAGTTCAAAAATAAAGTCATAGCTTGGTTTCAGTGTTTTGATGCTTGTTTGTGTTTTGTAGGGGAAGAGGACCTTAAAAATGTTTTTCAGTGTTTTCTACTTAGTATAATACATCATTTGTCATTCTTTTTCACAAAGATGTATTTAGGGATTTGGGATAATCTACCAGGTGTTGTGAAATGTCAGATGGAACAAGCTCTTCATCTTGATTTTGGAACTGAATTGGAGCCAAGAAAAGAAATAGTGCTATTTGATAAGCCAACAAGGGGAACAACTGTACAGAAATTCAAAGAAATGGTCTACAGTCTCTTTAAGGTAAGTATATCTATTCACACCTTGCTCATGTGAAGAGATAGTCTTCCAGAAGAATTGGCAGAACCCCCCTCCCCAAATCATTAAAATGTTGATACTTGACCTCTATCAGGGATTCCATCCTGAGGAAACAATTCAAAGAAAGGAAAAAATATCCATTGGAGGATTTTTACTTTACCATTCTTTGTAATAGCTTAAATGTCCAGGTATGACATTAACTAGTTGTATTATTGTACATTTTGCCACTGAAACTCATGCCAGAAAAAGCATAATAAAATTAGCATACTCTAGGTAGGCATAGTGGTATAGTCCCTGCTGCTTGGGAGGCTAAGGTAGGAGGATTGCTTGAACCCAAGAATTCAAGGCCAGCCGGAGCAACATAACAAGACTGTCTCAAATATAAAGTGATTAATTAAAATGAGTGTACTCTGGTTACAATTTCTTTTTTTTATTGTTATATAACATTTTATTAAAATTTTTTTTTTCCTTTCATGGAATACATTTTCTCATTAGCAAGTCCCACGGTTAGAAAAATAATTCATTATGTATAGTTTTATATTTGTGGACAGATTATTTTATGACTAGTAACACACATTTGAGAATTAAGTCTGTTTGGAATCTATATTATCCTGACACATCTTCAAGGAAAGCCTTTCCTCTAACTGGAGCTTCTCTAAATTCAGAAGTTCTCCAAGCTTTGTTTCCTAGGATTTAGAAATCTGTAACCTAAGACTTCAGCATCTCCTAATTTTAAAGTTTCCCTACAACATATAACCAACCATCAGTAGCTGCAACTGAACAGAGAGGAAGTTTCCAAAAATTAAACACTAATTTTTTGCAAAATCATCACTCATGAATTAACAATCTTTGCCTTCATCCTTTATTTCCCAAATGTAGAAGTATAATCACATAGTGATAATAATAAAACTGAATTCTCTTTAAGAGACTGACAAATTAAAAGGCAAAAGCTCATATGAAAAGTTAGTTATACTGTGAGTCCTGTGAACTTGGAGACAACCCATTAACTCACTAGAATCCAGAACTGGCACTCATAATTTCTTGGATATAATTTCTCTCAAATCTTTCCCTTAACAATTAAATTCTAAAATAACCATGTGATTAGGAGAAGGTTTGTCCACCAGTGGCTTTGTCTGTTATGTCCTCCTTATTATGAGCTGAATGGCATGACAGAACAGAGGCAAAGAGGCATACAATTGATTCTTAAGATTAAGTCATCAAGGTCAGAGTTTCCACAGCATGGCAACAACTTTGCAGATGCCCACATCATGATAGCTGAAATAACAAAGCCCACTAAAGCTGAGAGTGCCAAAAGGCATGCCTTGGCAGCTTTCTGCAATGTATTCCCATGAACATAGTAACAACTTGTCCAAGGCCCCAGTGACTATGGAAAGTAAGGACTGCAGCCAAGTAGTCCATTGCAGAGCAAGGATTCAAACTTGCAGCTGGAAGCAGACTCAGGACCCAAACACTTGACAGCCATCTCACTAGTCCAGTAAGGGGATGCATCTTTGGAATCAGAATGGCAGCTTGGTGACAGGTGAATGTGCTGTGTTCCACTCCATCCTTGGGTAGGTTGGTCCTGGGGAAATGCCAACACATGAGCAGGTCTGACTGCTGGGGTTCGGAGGAACAGAACTTGGCTCCATCTCCTTGAGCACTGCTGAGGACACCCATACAATTTTTTTTTTTTAAGAAATGGAACTCAAATGACTAATTCTTTACCTTTTGTGGCCATTTTACAATTCCTTTTTAAATTTAAAGAAATATTTACACAAGACTATAAAAAATGAAAATATTTGCAGTGTTGGAAATAATTTATTTTTCTCACTTTTATTGCTCTTTGCACTCAGAAGCTTTCTTTTCTTTGGCTATTTTACATGCATTTCAGACTATTTTATCCAGAGAACCTTAACAGAAACTTTTTTTTTATATATTTCTAAAAGTAGTGATTTTATTTCAAAGCATCATATTAAGTTTGAATCTTAGTCAGTGAAGCCATGTCTTCTTATGTGTTGATTTTTGCAAAGAGTACAGATTTGCAAACAACAGATATGATAAAGTAGTTTAAAGTAAAAGGTATTTGTTTTTTAGAAATAAAGTAGTACAATGTATATATCTTCTGGGTAAGTGATTTAGGGCATGTTTCTTGTCTTTTCTTTTAGAAGTTTTAAAACATATTTTAAAAGTTGCTCTGTTTATTTGGTACTTGTGCTTTCTGATAGAACCATAAAAATTTCTGTACTTAATGTACTCAATATATGCCTAAATTGAAACATAAGAGAGCAATATATCAAGAGATAATGACATTCATGATACACAGTTTTGTTAAATGGAGAAAAATAGCTACTTTTTTTTTTTTTTATCCAAAACCCAAACAATCAATCTTGGGCAATAAGTACCAACATGTTTTATAATAGTTAATTAAGTGTCTGAGATCTTTGTAAGAGAATGCCATTTTAAATTTACTTGCCATTCCACTTCCATGACAAACACATAAACATTTCACGGAGGCAAGCAACTTGGAAAGGTGGTTCCATAATGACGTAGTTAAAGAAGGACCTTGTCGACTGAATGCATTATTGTTTTGTGTTTGGCTTTCATTTTGTGGGGAAGTCATCTATTCTGTTCCCATTATATGCAACAACAGTCTACATTGATAAGCTTGGCAAACTTGTGGTTCAGTACATAGAAGTCTCTTCTACAAAAGAATGGGAATGTTATGATTGACACAGGAAATTACAGTGTTTAGCCTATCACAAACATTACCTGTAAGTACTTTTAATCACAATAACATCACATTAAAAAGGTACATATTCTTGTTCACCAAAATTAATGAGGCAATTTGGGAACAAGCAACAGATTCTCTTATTTTAAAATTCCTCAGTGTTAAGCTTTAGATATCCTTAACCTGCAATAAAAAATATTTTAAAAAGAAGTGTATATTTTTGGTAAAAATCAATGAAGTACATAAATGCCTTGGCAGATTACAATATTATTACATGATGTCTACTTCAAAATTTTTGTTCATCTCCCATCTTCCTCACGATAATATTCACATTTTAATTATGTTTTCATTTTGATTTTTTACTTGCAAGAACACCAACTAAACTATTTCAACATTAAGCCTGTTTCTTTTGAAGCCAAGAAATTTTTGTTTTTGTTTTTGTTTTTTATAAAAGCAAAGAAGACTCAGTTTTCAAAATGCTTAAGACAGAATGCTTAAGGTTCATGCTTGCTGCTTTGCCTGGGCTTCTGCTTCTTTGAACCAGGTGGTGCTGTCAAAAAGGCATACACTGCATTATTTTCTTGGGCTTCAAAGAAGGCATCACAGTTCCCACGGTAGTGACTTTCATTGAAAATCTGAGGTGGTTGACTATTTTCAGGTACATTTTCTCTCATCCACTTCAGATTCTCTTCATTGGCTGCAATATCCTTTTCTTCAAATTCTATTTTGTTGGCTTCTAAGAAACCAAAAACATCTTGCTGTTTCTTCTTAATTGCGGTAGAACCAGAAGGAGATGCAATGCATACATGAATCACCATCCTGGGAAAAGCCGCTGGTGGTTGTTGGGTCCTGGAAAGAGCTGCGGAGCAGCTGCAGCAAAGGCTGAAATCCCTAACAGAAACTTTTTTTTTTTTTTTTTTGCCGTGCTGGGGACTGACCCAGGGCCTTATGCTGAGCTATCTCCCCAGCCCCCCTAACAGAAACTTTTTAGCCTCTATTATTGGGACAATACAGTTAGAACAAATACAGTTATTAACAAAATAATTCTGTTAATGTGATAAATACAAAATAGAAGGAAATAAATTTTACTTGACCCTTATAACTTTGATGTGAGTACATTCCAATGTGATTTGAAAATTTAATGTATAGATAAGACAAGGGATAACAAGTGTCTGGGTTAGCTATCTGAAGGGTCTAACAGCCCTGCAGTTAGGGTGGTCATTTAACAAAGATACACTTAACATGGTTTTACTGTAGTTGTATATGTTACATAAATCCTCATAAGTATTTGGAGATATATTAAGTTCCTTTATGGAGAGTCAATAGCAAGATTATTACTATCATTATAATAATGCCCAGAGAAAATTATATTGCATAGGGATATATCTTTCTTTCCTTCTGTATAATTTGCCACATTCTTGTCCTAACAGGCAAAATTGGGTGACCAAGGGAATCTTTCTGAACTGGTTAATCTCATACTAACAGTGGCTGATGGAGACAAAGATGGCCAGGTTTCCTTAGGAGAAGCAAAATCAGCATGGGCACTTCTTCAGTTAAATGAATTTCTTCTCATGGTGATACTTCAAGATAAAGAACATACCCCCAAACTAATGGGATTCTGTGGTGACCTCTATGTGATGGAAAGTGTTGAATATACCTCTCTTTATGGAATAAGCCTTCCATGGGTCATTGAACTTTTTATACCATCTGGGTTCAGAAGAAGTATGGATCAATTGTTCACACCATCATGGCCCAGAAAGGCTAAAATAGCCATAGGACTTCTAGAATTTGTGGAAGATGTTTTCCATGGCCCCTATGGAAACTTCCTCATGTGTGATACTAGTGCCAAAAACCTAGGATATAATGAAAAGTATGATTTGAAAATGGTGGATATGAGAAAAATTGTGCCAGAGACAAACCTGAAAGAACTTATTAAGGATCGTCACTGTGAGTCTGATCTGGACTGTGTCTATGGCACAGATTGTAGAACTAGCTGTGATCAGAATACAATGAAATGTACTTCAGAAGTAATACAACCAAACTTGGCAAAAGCCTGTCAGTTGCTCAAAGACTACCTGTTGCGTGGTGCTCCAAGTGAAATTCGTGAAGAATTAGAAAAGCAGCTTTATTCTTGTATCGCTCTCAAAGTCACAGCAAATCAAATGGAAATGGAACATTCTTTGATACTTAATAACCTAAAAACATTGTTGTGGAAGAAAATTTCCTACACAAATGACTCTTAATTCATTTGGACATTGTTGCCATTGTAGGAAACACTCTCAAGAACAATTTTGAGCATTTTAAGAATGGTTTGATTCAGATTCCCCCTTTCCCTGGGCCAGAGAGCTATCATAAAAATACAAGATTACTGCAGTTAATGGCAGGAAGTATAGATCAACATATTCAAGATTTCATCCTGCCCTTACATTTTCCTAGTACATTCACTGTGTTAACTATTTTGACTAATGATTTTCTAAAAAATGCTGTGAAAAGCCTCATTCCATAAACATCAACAGTGGGTGTTTTGTAGATTTATGTTAGCCAAAATACCATTGCTAAAACATTGTTTGCATTGAAGCTGTTTAAAAAATTTATACATCAATTTACTAATGTCTTAGCATGGTAAAGTTTGCACACTAACACAAATTAAGATTGCAAAGATAAATTTAAATTATTCCTTTATAAAACAGATGTTGGGTTATTAGCATGGTTTATTGTATTGTAGACTTACACACTTTTTAACCGTGGACATCAAATGTATAGTTGGAGTGGCTTTTAACTTCAGGAAGTATACTACTTGACGACATGCAGGTACTTTTAGTGGCCAAAACTGATTTTATTATCCTAAAGATTTTTGATGGGTCCATCTTATTATCAACCAGCCAACTAAGCCCTTTAAAACATTTTGGGGTAGGGGCGTAGCTAATTGAGCACTTGCCCGGCGTGTGTAAGGCCCTAGCACCACAAAACAGAAAAAAAAAAAAAACAAGAAATCTCATGGTGAATGACGTGTGGTGAAAGCAGGACCATTATGACCAAGACATTTTCCCATTTTCAAACAGTATTTCCTGTGGGCCAAAGGGCTATTTCTTAAAGATGCCCGTACATTGATTTACCCAATGTTTTTCCCATGTAAATTTGATATGCAAGGCTTAATATTTGGTCCTCTTTTGTATTATTTTCATATGTATGTTCAGATCTGACATGTACCCTACTACCAACCAAAAATGAGGCATCAATGATGAAAAGCCCCAGTATTTTCTGCCCAAAGGTTTAAGCTAGTTAATGTATTAAATCTATGACTTTCATTGGCATTCTCTCAAAATGTAAAACCATGGATCAGCACCAGTTTTGTTGGCTCTAAGACTGTATATTTAAAAATGTTTTCTTCCCATTATCTGGTTATAATAAATGGACAGAAGAAATATTTTCTACTGATCATTGTTGGTCTGTTGCTTGAGAAGGTATGAACTCTGTTGGAGTCAACACACAAGATGACTTTTTCCAGAAAAAGCTACGGGTGGCTTTTTGAAGAAGAAATTGTAAAATCCCTTTGCTTTTTGTATTTCAGGTTATTTCCTACAGTTTCATAACAAGAGCTCAACACAGAAATAGCTGCTTGTTCAATAAGTTTATTATCTTTATCTGAAAAAACTTCATAGAAAAACTTGTTTGGTTTAGCTCTCAGCAGCCCGTTCCTGAGCTCTGAGGAAGCTTGCCTTCTTTTGAGCTACCCGATCTTTCTTCTGGGCAAGGGACATTTTTGGACGGTTCCACCTACAAAAGAAAGATGTATTTTTCAAAACCACAGTTAAAGAGAATATATAATATCTAAGTTCAAAAAATGAAAAGGACAAAGACTGTAATCAGATGCAGTTTGAATAATTCAATTTCTAGCATATGTACTTATATATGTTCTTAAGCTAACTTTCCCAAATGCCAACTTTTATATGTCCTATTACTGTGATGTCAAAAGAAAATTAGTACAATGGCTAGGTGGTCCTTAGAAACTATTTCTCATTACATTCTCTTCTTTTAGGTAGTCAATAATAAATGCAATAACTGGTACCGACCGACCACTGTATTAGGATAGAATAGGCCACCTCAGTACTTTCTGAGGCCAATACATTCCTATCACTACAATTACTTTAGCAAACCTGGTTCCCTTAGCTTCTGCCACATCACGCAGAGCTAGTGATCGAGTTTGCACAACTTCACTGAAAATATGACCCACAAGATGAAACAAAGAAAAATGGGGGCCATCCCCAACCTCTCTCTTGAAAAGACAATAGCAAGACATATACCTCTTCTTTTTAACTTCTCTCTTGGGCTTTTTCTCATAGACTGGATTCTCTCGTATAGCAGAATGAGCTTTCTTATACATCTCCTCCATCTGAAACAAAGGAAAGCAAACAGTACTTGGTTTCATTTCATATGCCCTACTATATTACCATACAGTAGTATTCCACTATTTCCTCTACTTTGTCCTTCTAAGAGAGATTCTAAAAAAGAATTAAGTCAATGCTGTTTCCTGCTTAAATTTCTAAATGTAACCCACCTTTTCTTAACAAATTCCCGGTGCTTACCCTATGCACCATGTATGGACACTATTCACAAAACTCAACTCTAAAGAACAATCTGCATTTATTCCCAAGTAATTCAGTCATACTTTCTGAATCACGCTAAAGCAGTTTTTTTTTTTTTTTTTTTGGGGGGGCGGGGTAGGGCAGGCTCACACTGTGCTCCTCATTCTACATAATGTCTGGTCCATAGTCTTTAATTCAAGGGAGGACATATGCTAAAATAAGAGTAAGATGTTAAGATGCAAAGTGTATGTGATCACAGAGTCAATATTAACATTGCTTAACTGAGACCACGGACTGTACACTGGGGGCTAAAAAAGCAACTACCAAATTCTTCTGCCATCCCACATTTCCCAGATTTACAATTTCCATCATTACCTGATAGGTCTTTCAAAGAAATTCTCCAACTTATCTACTAGGACCCTTTTATATCTTTCACTATCCATCACTAGTATCTGGCAATAATACAAGGTCTCTAGAACTAGAAAGAGAACTAGAAAAAGAACTAGAAAGAGAACTAGAAAATCTAGAACTAGAAAATCTCTAGACTACACTGAAAAACTAATCAAGTTTCTTACTGGGTAAAGCTAAATCAATCTAAATGCTCTAATACAACAATTCTGAACATCTAATAACAATTATGGCTTCCTAAAGAATGTCAAGGTAAGGGTTGGTGGTGATTCCATGGTACAGCATGTATTTAGCATGAATGAGGACATGGCCACCCATAGTACCACATTAAAAAAAGTCCAGGTCTTACTAATGTGGAGAAAATGATCATACATGCACTCGGACAAAACTTGCCAAAGGGGGGAAAATGCACACTGCACAAAGACTGCTCAACTTCCTAAAACCATTTTAAAATTTAATTCCTCTACCTCTTTTAAGCACTCTACTACAACCATCTACTGTATTTAGGGCACATGACAAGGCCCTGGGGTCCAATGTGTCACATACATCCAAAAGGTAGCCAAAAAAGTACATTAGCTGAACAGTCGTCTGGCTTTAAGTAGAGTGTGGCATAGAACACCATTAAAAAATATAAATCTCGGGCTGGGGTCATAGCTCAGTGGTAGGGTGCCTGCCTAGTATGTGTGAGGTACTGGGTTTGATTCTCAGCACCACATACAATTAAGTATGTAAATGTCCATCGGCAACTTTAAAAAAAAAATGGGAAAAAAAGAAATATACATCTGAAAGAAAAGATGGGGAGGAGGTGTCTAAATAGTTTTGGGCAAGTATGACATGACCAAATCAGGATAGGCTTAGAAAGAAAAAAATTTGTTTTTGGTACCAGGGATTGACTCAGGGACACTTGACCACTGAGCCACATCCCCAGCCCTATTTTGTATTTTATTTGGAGACAGGGTTTCAAGGAGTTTCTTAATGCCCCACTTTTGCTGAGAATGGCTTTGAACTCGTGATCCTACTGTTTTGGCCTGAAAGAAAAATTCTATAGGCCAAGCTGAATCACAGCCTAAAAGTAAAACTATTCCTAATTTTTTTCCCCTCAAAAACTCTATGTGTTTTTTGCCTTAAGACTGTGTCCAAAGTATACAATAGGAAGTGATCTTTTCCTCAATTATGACTTTAAAAAATTTTTCATGCTCAAAGCTGTGCAAAACAAAATTATAAGATACTAACAGAAATTACTTGACACACAGTATACTTGTAAATAATTTCACTCTAATTTCTTAAATGAGGTAGCCCTGGAGATTCAGCTTTAGGGCTGCTAAATTTTCCAACATTAAACTCAACTTTTGCAAACATGGTTCTCTTCATTTATATAACATTATGCAGAGTACTCACAGAATCTGTAAAGCTTCCTTTCTGTGTACATGCCTAAGGTATTCAGAAAGTCCTAAAAACTGCACATATTTGCTACATCGAACTTTCTTCCCCCTTCTCAAACTTAGTGAAGTGTAATTAGATGCACCTCATTCCAAAGTAAATTAAAACTATTTACACAGGAGTAAGATTTACAAATGCAGAATAGTCAAGGTAAAAAAGGCAACCAAGGCTTTAGCTGCTTGAAGCCTGCCACACTTGAATATGTGTGGCAAGAACATGTTGACAAGTCCAGCTTGTTACTTTACTTGTATTACTTCATCTCACCTAACATTCTAATTTCACTTTAAGAATCGCTTATTGGGGCCGGGGCTGTCAGTAGTAGGACACTTGCTTCACACCCGTGAAGCACTGGATTCAATCCACAACACCACATAAAAAAAAATAAAGGGGGGGGACTGGGATTGTAGCTCAGTGGTAGAACACTTTGCCTAGCTAGCACTTGTGAGACACTGGGTTCAATCCTCAGCACCACATAAAAATAAATAAATGAAATAAAGGTATTGTGTCCATCTAAAACTTACTGGAAGTCTGTCTACACATACAAAAACTATATTCAACACTCAACTGCTAGCCTGAAATTAACCTATATTAAGAATGTAACCCACCAAAAACAAGTAATAAACTTGTTTCTATAAATTAACCAAAAAAGGCCAAATTTAGGTAAATTTCTTACCATGTCAGGGGTAACATTGTTCTTTATATACTGAGAGAATTGTTTCTTGTAAGCATCTTCATCTTCTTCCATTAGATAACGCATATAATCTGCAACGTTCTGACCCATGATGTGCTTCCGATGTACTTCTGCATTGAACTCCTTGCTTTCAGAATCATAACCAGGGAATCGTTTGGTACTAAAATAAAAGGTTTATTAACATTTTTTAGTATATTTTAACTGAAATGTGTTCACTCACAGGAATTCATTTCAGTAGCTGCCATCAGTCCCGTCTTGAAACAATTATTGCATCATATGCAACCAAAGGACCAACTACTGACTGCTCAGTTAGCAGGATATCATCATTCAGCAGCTCATCTCTGAATTCCAGAGAAAAGAAATTCATGCCACAACTTTTTTTTTTGACACACTGCCCAGACTGGTCTTGAACAAGTATTCCCCTGCCTGTCTCCCAAGTATCCTTGACTATACAAGTGCCCCACCCTACCCAGCAATAAACACCTTTAAACTATTACCAAGGCTTTCTATCAATACAAGTTCTCCTACATATTAGTATTGGAAGCAGTTTCAAAACGTATCCCCCAAATCCTATAGTTTCTCAGGGGTACCTAAGTGGGTACAGGTGACTGTCCAGGATCACGATTAATGAAATCATCTAATGAGAATACTATTGGTACACTTGCACCTTACTAGCTTTCTTTTTTTTTTTTTTAATTATTTTTAGATGCTGATGGACCTTTGTTTTATTCATTCATTTTTTTTCTTATGTGGTGCTGAGAATCGAACTCAGTGCCTCACACATGCTAGGCAAGCGCTCTGCCACTGAGCCACGACCCCAGCCCCTAGATTTTTAAAAATAGGCTTGCCTATTGCAGACAGAATGAATGCAGGGTCTCATGCACACTGAGCTATATCCACAGTCCTGTTAAATTCTGAGACAGGGTCTAGGTTTTCCAGGCTGGCCCGAACCTGCAAATCCTCCTGCCTCATCCTCCTGAGTAGCTGGCCTTACAGCTATGTACCACCACACTTACACTCACACCCTGTTTTATTTCAATTTTAATTTAGGCTCACCCTCAAAATAAGTAAAATATATAAAAGTAAAAACAAACAAATAACAACAACAACAAAAAAAAAAACACAAAATTTTTCTTGGTCTTATTAGGTAACCATTAAAAAAACCTACAAATTAAAATATCAAAAGGTGGGTTAAGGATGTGGCTTAGAGGTAGAGTGTCTGCCTGACATGTAGTGAGCCCTGGGTTTAATCACTTACTACTGCAAAATAAACAAAAGCCCAAGATGAAGCTACTCAATTACAAAATATTAACTCAAACCAAAGGAACTATCAATTCAATAACCTACTTGACTTCCAAGTATGGCCTGCTACTTGCAATCTTATTTCCAGTTGAAAGTTCCGAAATTGCTCAAAGTCTTTGTCCCAAACTTTTATTCTAGATCCACATTTTCCCTTAACCCAGTAAATCAAATTTTATTCTAAATGGGGAAAAAAAAAATCTTGGAGGGAAGGAAATAAATGGAGTTGCTTATTTCTGACAGAAATTAAGTCATATGCAAAAGACAGTGGTTTCCACACCACTTATTAGCTTCAAAACCCTAGACAAAAAAATTTATGAGTCTCAATCTCACTGTTTCTTTCTAAAATAGGTTAGAAATTCTTCATGCCCTGCCAGGTTCCTTTTGCAGGGTACCTACCACAGAGCAGGTATTCAATGACAGCAACTTTAATTGATCTAATAATCTCCACAATCTAATCAATTAGACACAGAAAACGATCAATCATATAAGAGGTCTTGAATCTATTATTACCTATGAGGGATAGACAAGCCTCCGTCCACAGCTCCCTTCAGGGCCCCAAAAACTTTATTGCCAGTTGTAGTTCTAGCAAGGCCTGCATCCAAATAGCAGGTGAAGGCACCAGGTTGACCATCAATGCTTTCCACATTGTATTCATCTCCAGTCACCTCCACTTGGCCTTCATAGATCTTGTCCATACCAAACCTATTGAGAAGCTATTAACAAAGAAGTTAATGTAAATATATCCTGGTTTTAATAGTCAAATCATTCTAAAACTATTTCATGTCACAACTACATAATATTTAAAATTTATCCTTACATGAGGAACTGATCTCCAATTTCTTCAATCTTACCTAGCTATAAGAAGTCAATATTAAATGTTATCAAATCATTTAAACTTAATCTGAAATGAAGTTTTTTTAGGGGTAGGATGCTAGGCTAAAGGGAATATCTTTTGTGGTTCCACTGTCCAACTACATTATTTTAATTTGGGCCACTCTTCTGTTGGTGGGCATCTAGCTATGTTTTCACCACATGCAGTGCCTTCTGCACCAAGTTGCTCTCAAATATGATGATGTGTCTCCTAATAAACATGTTTACAACCACTGAAGATGGGGATCCTCAACACTGATGCATACACTTAGTAACTGCACTGCAAAACTAAGTCAGTAACTGAAATAATAAAAACAAAGCAAAATAACATTTGTATTGCCTACCAGCACTAATACAGCATATACCATGAATGCTGAAAATGTTGAAGACACTCACTCTCAAATTTTCACGTGCACAAGTCACTTGGGATATAGTATTCAAAATAAAGACTCTGAGAGTCTAGAGGGGACCCCCACACACCTGTATTTTTACTGTATGCCGATGGGCCAAAAATGTATAGTTGAGTAATGAGGATCTTTGGAAGATAATTAAGTAGCCACTAGCCACAAGTGGCTTTTCAAATTCAAGTTAAAAATTCAGTTCCTCAGTAGCACTAGCTACATTATCAAGTGTTCAACAGCCACAGGCTAGTGGCTACATCACGGGACAGCAAATTATAGATTCTCCTACCACTGCAGAAAATTTTACTGAACAGAGCTCATCTAACTATACCCCCAACCAGGCTGAAGACAGGATAAACCGCTACTTCCCTGATTATTAGAAAATGCACTGCCACTTCAATAAAACTTTGTTTTTATAAAATCATCTTCCTGACAACCTTATAAACCACAGAACAGCCAGCACTCTCCTGAAGCCACAGCTGAGAGTCTCTTACCCAGTGCAAACATTGAATACAACTCCAAAACAATCTAACCCCAAAGTACTCTATTAAGTAATTTTGTACATACCCTGCGGGCCAGCAGCAGGCCAGTACAATATGCTGCAGCATAATTTGTTAGGCCAACTTTCACACCATATTTCGGTAGTTCATGTGCATAAGCTGCACAGACTATCATATCCCCTTCTATACGGGCATAAGCAATCTATAGTAAAAGAAAAATAAGGTTAGTATTTTGCTACTTTCACTTGTTCGTTATTGTCCTAAATTCCTTCTTTTTCAAAAGAATTTAAAAAAACAAAAACCTGAGCCAGGTTGATTTCAAGTTCAAGATCACTCTGGACAACATGGACAGACCGTACCTCATTAACAAAAACAAAAGAAAAATAGATCTGCATCATTTTAAACATCTGTTAAACCTACTCACCTCTACTACAATTTGACTTGGTCCACTATGTAGGTGAGCAATTGTTACAGTATATAATCTGTCCTAATGTCATAGTATGTAAGGCTGAAACTATTCAAATATTACAATATATTTGGAATAAATCATATTGCAGACCTGTACTTTTTTTATGATTAAGAAGAATTCTCACTGGTGAATTAGAGGCATTTAAAAAAGCAATGGGAAGCAGGTGCAGTGGTGCAAGCCTCCAATCCTAGTGACTTGGAAGGCTGAAGCATGAGAATCACTTGAGTCCAGAGTTCCAGGCCAGCCTGGGCAACTTAGTGTCTCGAAACAAAATTTTTATAAAGGTCCCATAGCTCAGTGATGGAGCACTTGTGTAGTATGTGCAAGGCCCAGGGTTCTATCCCCAGCACTACACACACACACACACACACACACAAATGTTCCCCAGTTGTAACAAAAGTCCTGGATACTAGACTCTAGGAAGTGACACTTTTTAAAAAATCTTTCAAGCAGGACACTTTGGCACATTTTATTAAAACCTAGTTAAATAATAAGTAGAAATAAAAACAATCCTGAGTTTCATTTAACCCTTACAATTTCCTAATCTTCAATGAGTTCAACAGTCAGCATGTAAAGTCATAAAGCATGAGTCAGGACTTGGTCTGGAACTGGGATAGCAAGAAACTTCTACTTGTCTTGTGTATTTCCCCACCCCACTCAACATACACGAAACAGGTTTCTCCAAGTCTTTTCCCCAAATTAGAAAATGTAAATAAAATTAAACTGAGTCATATTTTCCAAACACTTCTAAATATGCATGTGTATGTGTGTTTTAGTATTTGTTTCCTAGTCTCCTACTCTATGATTACTAAAAGGAAACAAACATTTTGTGGAGGCACCAACTGGCCCTTTAATCTATATGCTTTGCTTCCCAAGTATAAATTCTCTAGCACAGTGAGAAAGGAAATGGGATTTACCACCCACAGCCTGATCCTAGAATACAACTTACCTGGCAAATGATATCTCTGTTAGTTACACGCACTATCATCCTGTATTTGGGTGTGTTGTACTTATTTTTGTCCTGGATCACCAAGCGTTTCCGAGCATAGTAATCAGTTTTGCCCTCTGAAAGAAAAATTATAATAACTTAAAAAGGAAACTCCATTACAAAGCAGATTCTTTTAGTATTGAAAAATGAAAGACTGCCCGTACCTCGTCTTCTTCTAAATTTCACTTGGTATCTCTTAAAGTAGGCCTTATTCTTGACAACTTTAACAAACCCCTTAAAGAAAGAAAAAAAGTTTTTAAAACTTTGATAAGTGTTTTAAATTATGATACTTTTAACATGAGTTAAATCATGTAATTCATACAACTGTCAACTTTCATAGCATCTCATGCTTTTCAAATCAATTGAGGTCAAGTATCACTTTTTCTACTTTCTGTCACAAACTGATTTTAAAAAATCATTACACAAAAAAGGCAAGCTTTAATTTATCAGATTCAACAGGTACCAAATCCTGTAACATTACTTTTAAAAGTTTTAAAACGCTTATCACAATTTCTGTACTTGTTTCCTCACATACCAATACCCTCCAAACACTGTACTTTTGGGAAGCACTGCTCCACACAACAATCAACAGTGCCAAATGTCAACTGCCCTGAATACTGTACATCTCACTTCGAGAACCTAATCTCAACTGCAACTCTCTCATCTCCTCTGTGCCTTCTTGAAAAGCCTAAATTGGCTGCCACAACACTTAACCCGGCAAAAGCACAGTCAGATTTCCCCTTAGAACAACACTCCATCCCACCTTTAGGGCCCTGTCCCAATAATCATCGAAAACTACGGTCAGCGATTAAAGAAAATTAAGAGACGAGTATTCCAAACTAAACGAGCTTCCTTCCGGTGTCCCAGGGTCACCGCAGCCTCTAAACTCCATTGACAGTCTTGGTTCAAAAGTCACTTCCCCGACCCACGAGCAGAAGCTTTCTACAAGACCAAATACGACGATTTCCTGAAACACCCACGATGTAGTTATGGGCCAAACTGGGTTCGACCACTCGCAGCCTGCCTCGGCTCCAGGATCGCCCAGCTAGCCTGGGGCCCAAAGCATGCCACCTCCCCCAACCGGCTGCTGCTGAAGCCCCCTGAGACCAGCAGGCACTATCCCGGCAGTCCACTAAACTCACTCCTCTCCCAATCCTGGGCTCCAACCCTGCCACCCCTCTTCACCAACCCCTCCCCCCAAGTACGCGCTCTGGGCGGCAGCCATTAAGGCCACGCTGGGAGCCGCAAGCTGAGCACTGCAGAGCCGAGAATCTAATGCCATCCGATCCCTACGCCGCGCAAGACGCGCCCTTGGCTGGCGTTAGGGCGAGAAGATGGAGCCCCCGTCCACCCGGAATCCTGAAATCGAAGTACCCACTCACCATCCTGCGGAACAGAGGCCCGGGTCCGCGACTTCACACAGACCTGCAGGCCCAGCAGCGATACAGGGGGAAAAAAAGGCCGTAGCTCCTGCGCAAGCGCAGTATGTAGCACCGACAATTACGCTACAGACGTGCGGAAGAGAGAAGGCGCCGGCCACAAGGTGGTGTGGTCTGCCGCCTCCTGCTGGCTGGAGGGTGAATGCCGGACTTTGCCTTGTCCGGATGAGTGCCAAAAGTTCTCAACTCTACTGGCAGAGAATCCTACAGGGATGGTTGGTGAGTAAGAACTTTGAGAATTACAGGGGGCTTTCCTTTTTTGTGTTTTGTTTTTTGTTAGGACATTTTATCAAAACAAATACATTACTTTTCTAAAAAGGAAAAAAAATTAGGTTAAATAAAATGAATTTTCCCTGAAGCCTTCTTGCCCTCTGGGACTCTACCTGGCGATCCAGAGCCTAGAAGTTTCTCACAGGAAGGCTTGCCCGGAAGCCTCAAGCCTGGGACAGGGGACATTCCTCTGCCTTCTCAGCACCATCATACCTGCTTCAGCCCACCACAGGCTGTAAACCCTGAAGTTGGGCCCTGCTGTCAGGCCGCCTTTGAATCTCCAGCACTTAACACCGTGTAGACCTTTAGTAAGTGCTCCGTTATTTATTTGTTACGTGGTAAAAGAATTTCTTAGGGCTCTCTTTTTCCTATATCCCTTTACCTACGTTGTCCTCCATGATTCCTGACACCCCCATTTCTTTTCTATCACTTAAGCAAGTCAACTAAACTTTTTTCTTCAAGTCCCCTTTTTCTTTCTTTTAAAACTAATTGTGACCGTGGAAATGGGCCACTTTCTTTTCCTGTGTTCCACACCAAGACTGAGAAGAATCAATTAAATTTAAAAAAAAAAGTCATCTCAAGGACAAGTATTTCTCATCTGTCAGTATTTCAGAGTGGTCTTTGGGGGTTTTTGCATGGAAATAATATAAGTACTAGTTAAAATGCAGATATTTAAATATCCTCCACCTCTACTGAGCCAAACTCTGAGATTTGGGGCTGGGAATCTACATTTTTAAAAAAATTTTAACAAACATTCACCTATATTTATTAACTTATTGCATACATAATGTGAATATAGGTAAAAATGTACTCTAAACTGGGCATGGTGGCCCATGCCTGTAATCCAAGCATATTGGGAAGCTGAGGAAAGAGTTTCACAAGTTCAAAGTCAGCCTCAGCAACTCAGTGAGGTTTTAAGCAACTTAGCAAGACATGTCCTGAATTTTTTAAAAAAGTGGGGTGGGAGCTTGGGAATGTGACTCAGTGATTAAGCATCCCTAAATTCAATCCACAGTACAAAAAAATAAAATTTAAAACATTACAATTTAGTGTAAAACCTCAAAAAATATATTTCTTATAATCATTTTCTCCAGTAGGAATCTGATCTTTGGGCTGGGGAGATAGCTCAGTTGGTAGAGTGCTTGCCTTGCAAACACATAGGCCCTGGGTTCAATCCCCAGCACTGCAAAAAAAAAAAAGGAATCTGCATTTTTAATTTGGCTTCAATCAAGCCCAGTAGTCTCAGGAAAGCAGAAAACAAATTCTATTTTACCCAATAATGGAATTTACTGGTTCTACTAGAGAAAGACTGTGCTTATTATGAATTTTAACTGTACCCTCATCTTCCAGTGATATTAGCCTGCCCTTGGGTGATGGGTGTACACAGGGTTTATTAAACAGGACAGAATTAGAACATCAGCTGTTCACTGTCAGAGTTAGGAGAAGGGGCTTCAAACTAGGATGAAAAGAGTAAATGGATCCAAAAAACTGTCACTGGGATAAACCAGAAGTATGATGCCAGTTACCTCTGGTTTCAACTTGTAATTCATATGTAATAGGAAAAATGGGCATATAGTTTGCTTTGAGCAATTTCAATAGACCTCTAGTGAAGAAATGTTAAAATATTCCTCACATTCAAATGTGACTGAATCTTGGCTGAGCAGTTTTTGAAAGTTAAAAAGAGAGGTGTGCAATTTACAGGCATAGAAATTGGGTGATTCATCAAGTTATTAGTCTACCAGGTCGGGCCCTGCTCACACTGGAGGTATAAGCATCAGGAAAAGAAAGTCTACCTAGAGTAGTAGGCCTACCTACCCCTAACTTTTGCTTGTCGTAGTCAATAATACACATGAAGGCCCATATACCATTCATCTGAATATTTAGAAAACACATCATTAAATTAAATGTTTGTCATCCTTTTTTTACTTTATAAATCTATAGCAACAAAATTAAAAATATGTGTACTCATTTCCTTTGTCATAACCGGAGGTTTGGAGCTGCATGACTAACTCAGTCAACGCTGTTAGTGATACCAGGGGACAGGCATACTTGGCCAGCACCTGTGGTCAGTATCAACTCATTCGAATGGTTAAAGTTAAAAATCGCCAGTGTTTCTGGATGTGGTGGCACACACTTATTATCCCAGAATTCCAGAAGCTGAAGCAGGAGTTTCAGAAAGAGTGAGAGAGAGATGAATAAGGCAAATTTGTTGAAGTATCAACAACAGGAAATTTGGGAAAAGGGCATATGAAAATTCTTTGTACGACTCTTACACTCTATAGTTCTGAAACTATTTGAAAATAAAAATTAAACATTGATTCCTGCTAGAATGTGAAACATGGCTTTGAAATAGTATTTGAAATGAAAGCAAACTCAATTTCATCATATATGTCAGATACATATTATAAATAGAAACAAATCAACAGCTCTGGGGTTGTAGCTTAGTGTTGGAGTGCTTGCCTAGCATGCATGAGGCACTGGGTTCAATCCTTAGCACCACATACAAATAAATAAAATAAAGGTATAAAAAAAAATCAGCAGAGCTGTGGATATAACTCAATGATAGAGAATTTGACTAACATGCCCAGAGCCCTATATTCAATTCCTAGCCTAAAAAAAATCTCATTTACAAATATTTAAATATTTTTCATTGTAATTGGTTTTTGCTTTACATGAGTTTATAGTTATACTCTGAAAGATGGTAAGTAGAGTGAAGTTCTTTATAAGTAGATCTTCTTTATAGATATTAATACATTGGAACTTTTTTCCTTTTTTTTTTTTTTTTTTTTTTTTAAATTGTGGGGCTGGGGATCAAAACCAGAGTTTCACACATGCTAGGCAAGTGCTCTAGCACTGAGTTACACCTCCAGCGCTTAGAAAAATTTTAAATGTTTTACACTTGTACTTTGATCTAGGGGAAGAAAATTAACCAAATAAAGAGTAAACTTTGTTTCTTTTTTTTTTTTTTAAGTGTATAAAGCTATGATTGTTTTGTTTGTTTATTTATTTTTTTGGTGAATGAACCCAGGACTTCACACATAATAGGCACACAGTCTACCACTGAGATACACGCCCAACTCCAATCTCAGGCTATGGCTTTTAATGTGACTGAAATTCAGCAAAATGTCAAAGAATAATGACTGAGCATGTTTGGGAGTTTTGAGGATAGACTATTTTGAGTTTTCTTTCTTTTTACTTTTTTTGTGGCGGATGGTACTAGGGATTAAGCCCAGGAGTTTCTACCATTAAGCCACACAGTCCTTTTTATTTTTATTTTGGAACTGGGTCTCATTAAGTTGCCTGGCTGCCCTTAAACTTGCAGTCCTCCTGCCTCAGTCTCTTGAGTTGCTGGGATTACAGACCTGTACCATTGTGCCCAGGTAGGCTATTGGTGTTTTGATGATCAGTAAGATAAAGACATACACAATTCATAAATTATAATACAGTATATTTATTCCACAAAATTTATTTTTCATGTCTTCATTTCAGCAGAACATTTAAATTATCATTAAGCTATCCCATCATTTGTGTTCTACAGATAGTATTGCCAAGTTGCACAGCCTTTTGTACATCATTACTGTTCTTAAATTGTTTTCTTTAATTTCAGTTTGGAGAAATTTCGTTCCACTGACTCAAGAGAAATTGGAATTTTAAATAGAATCCTTAAAGCTATACTTACATTTGGAAATGAACCATGATTTTTATGTATTATATTTAAACAATGTGATGAGTCAGATGATAAATTATTATTTTCACAGAAAATATTACTAGAGATATTAATGATAATGCTGTACAAATCACTGGCACTTTTATTATAGTTTTCATAGTCTTTTGATAGCATTATTATTAGTAAGAGCAGTAGTACTATAGCTATGCAGGTTTTGGTAAATTCTGTCTAATATTTCAGTGCTAGGGTATGATAAAAGAAAAACAGAATAGCAGTATGTTGCTCTATTTGTTCAAATATCTTTTCAATAGGACTATGTACAGATTTATCAGGGTCAGAAAATAATTTCAAGCAATGCAAGGTAGTACATGCCTACAGTACCAGCTACTCTAGAGGCTAAGGCAGAAGGATCACTTGAACCCAGGAGTTTATTTTGTTTTGGTACTGGGGATTTAACCCAGGGACTCTTAACCACTGAGCTACATTCCCAGCCCTTTTTATTTTTATTTTTATTTAAAAAATTTTTTTTTAGTTATATACGGACATAGTTCTTCATTTTATTATTTATTTTTTTGTGGTGCTGAGGCTTGAACCCAGTGCCTCACATGTGCTAGGCAAGTGCCCTACCACTGAGCCACAACCACAACCCCCTTTTTATTTTTTATTTTGAGACAGAGTTACCCTAAATTACTTAGGGCCTTGTTAAGTTGCTGAGGCTGGCTTTGAATTTGCGATCCTCCTGCCTTAGTCTCCCCAGCCTCTGGGATTACGGGTGTGTGCCACTGCACCCAGATGAACCCAGGAGTTTGAGGTCAACCTGGGGTACATAATGAGACTGTCTCCTAAAAAAAATTTTTTTAAAGCTATAGAAATTAGTTTTAGGTTTATTTATATTTTCTTCTCTATAGTCACTCAAATTTATTTCCTTGTTCTAAATTCCCTGGTATTTAATTAGAATGTCATTTTCACTGAATTTATTTTTTTATAGTTTTATTCAATTTAGAAAAAAAAATTCTTTAGCTGGTCACGGTAGCACAGGCCTGTAATCCCAGCAAACTGGGGAGGCTGAGGCAGGAAGATCAAAAGTTTGAGGCCAGCGTCAGAAACTTAGTGAGACCCTCAGGAGTTTAGCAAGACCCTGTCTCAAAAAATAAAAAGGACTGGCTTTCTATAGCTCAGTGGTAAAGCACCCTGGGTTCAATTCCCAGTATTAAATTTTTTTCACTAAACTTTTAATCTTTATACATTTTAGACTCATTTGAGTTTTTGAAGAGTTGTATTAACCTTATTAACAGCAAGCAATACTACACACCAAATAACTAGTACCAACTCAGAATTAATTTTTCTGTCAGACTAATTTGATAAAAGCAACTTTGTTGTCTTGATTTACTCATCTGGAACATCTCATATCTTGTCTAAATAAAATCTAACTGTTTTAACATGATGAATTAGAATGATGAATTAGACTATGAAGACAAGCAAGAAAATGGATACTTAGCTCTACTCAGACATAATGCTTCATGATTCAAGAATCTTTTGAATTCATGTTATCAGAAAGAAATAATTTGATAAGTTAATTTGGTTTTTCTTATGTTAAAAAAATTCTATTACTCAAGTCCTGCACTCTGAAGCAATATCCATTTCAAATGTCAACAGCAGCACAAACCAAAAATCTTCATGATCCTCGGGTACAATTGCCTTTTGTCTTGAGGATACAGCACAGAAAATGTGGAGCAACATTTCCCTCGGGCCTAGAGAGTATTAATTACCAGGTCAGATGCTTAGTACTTCTGATCAGAATGTCAAGTCCTAAGTGACAGAGGTGGCTGAAGCCAAATAGGTTTTTGTTTATTTTGTAGCCATGTGTTAATAAACTTACTTTTCTATCTGTTTGTTTCTGTGAAGTCTTTATAAAGTACAGGGTCAGAGCAAGTTTTCCTCTTGCCTGGGTCAAAGGAAGGTACTTCTGGTGAACTTCCCACCCACTAAATATTACAGGACCTGAAATGTGTGTACTGCCCCCTGCTGGATGGCTTTGCTTGACTTTAATGACTTCCACTGACCCTGTTATTGATTTCAGTGACTCAGACTTGATCAGAGGAGTAGGAGCGAAATGCATGGAAAAAGGAAAAGGAGCTTATGGATTTCTATATATTAAAAATAGTGCCTGTAATCCCAGCAGCTCAGGAGGCTGAGGCAGGAGGATCTCAAACTCAAAGCCAGCCTCAGCAACAGTGAGGACCTAAGCAATTCAGTGAGACCCTGTCTCTATATAAAAGATACAAAAAAGGGCTTGGAATGTTGCTCTGTGGTTAAGCACCCCTGGTTCAATCCCTGGTACCAAAAAATAAAATTATAGTAATAATAATAATAATAATAATAATAATAATAATGGCTGGGAATATAACTCAGTGGTAGAGCTATGGTCTATGCTAAGTATTTATTACATTTTCTCTTTTACTCCTTAAAAAACACTGTAATAGGGTCATTATTGCCACGTTACAGATAAAGAAGTGGATGCCACAGCCTATCACAATGGAACGAGGGTGCCATCATCAGTATAATTTTTGGATCTGAGCCTGCCTTCTGTGCTAAAAGAGGCATCTGGTACTCTGAAATTTTCCTAAGTGTGTATATTTAACTTATGGAAGATCTTCCATGATGAATTTTGGTTAACTAAATATGAACGTTCTTTGGCTTGCTTAACTACAATTCATTTTGTTTAAAAATAAAGGTGAAATTGTTGGGCATGGTGGCACATGCCTGTAGTTCCAGCCTGGGAGAAACAAGAATGAATAATGGCAAACTCTGTAAATCCTTTGGAGAAGCCACTTGTTTCATTGCACTAATATATGTACAAAGAAAATCTAAGATGTACACATGCAAGCTCACCAAATACTTTGAGAAAAACAACATAATGTACTCCTCTTAGTACATTATAATAAAGCCAGCTTCTTCAAGGAACTATTGCAAACATAAAGGTGTAATTATATTTGTTACAGACAACCTCAGGGTGATGGTCATAATACTCTTGAGTCATTCCCTCATTTCTGTATGGGGTCAGCATCTTGAGGAGTCTGTGCTTAAAGGAGGAGTCATCTGAATGGCATTTGGTATTTGCATTATGGCTATCAGATGAGTTTTGAGTGTTTGAATACACAGAATGACTCCAGGAACTCCGATGAAGGACACAGGACTAGTACAAATTCTCAGTAAAGAGCAAACACCACCAAGTACCTTAGAGTCACATTTGATGTCTCTTTCTTCAGTTTCCAGTTCCACATCCATATCCTGGTAGCTATACTTAAAAAGAAATCTATATCTATTGTATAATAATATATATATATATTTGTACTATATATATATATATATAGTGTATTTTATATATATATATGTTTGAGGCCAGCAGTCTAGGCAACTTTCTGTCTCAAAATAAAATTTTTAAAAAGTTAGAAATGTAGCTCAGTGGTAGAGTGCTTGAAACCCTGGTTCAACCCCCAGCACCTCAAAAATAAAATAAAAGCCAGATCATGCCACCCCTGTGCTGAAAACCCTCCTGCCCAAATCCTTCACAAAAAAACCTCGTGTGCTTTGGACTCCACCATGATTCTCTGTTTTCATCTCTTCTCATTCACTCTTCCCTCATTCTGCTTCAGCATACAGTCTCCAAGCACACTCCTCTCTTGAAATCTTTGCACTCGCTGTTGCCTCTGCTTTGACTTCTTGTCTCCCAGTTATTCATTTGATGTACCTCTTGCAAGTCTCTATTCAGTTATCCCCTTTTCAGAAAGGGGATCCCCTAACCCCTGCATCTAAAATAGAATGCCCCTCCATAATTTTTATTACCACTTAGCAATTATACATTTTCTTGTTAATTTGGTTGTAGTCTGTCTACCTTCCCAGGCACAAACACTCTGTCAAGGCAGAAAGGAGACATCATCTGTTGCAATCACCGCTGTATTTCTAGCACACAGACCAGAATCTGGCATGAAATACATTTAATGAATAAATGAAATGTCTATAATATTTTGACAAGCACACTATAATCTCTGAGCATTTATCCTAGTTATTCCACTTGCCAATCAGTCTGTATTATCTACTTCAAAATAGAGAGATTTTGTTTATTTGTTTGTTTATTCGGTTTTTGTTTTTTAAGAGACCAGGCCTAACAGCACTGCCCAGGCAGGCCCCCAACTCCTGGCTCAAGTGATCCTCCTACCTCAGCCTTTTGAGTAGCTGGGACTGTATACTTCACAGAGGTCTTTAAATAATAAAACTCATTTATTTTGTTCATGAATCTTCAATTTGGCAGGACTCAGTTTGGAAGGATTATCTTTGCTCCATTCAGTATCAGTTAAACCAGCTCAATGGGGGCCTAGAGACCCCACATTCAAGATGGTTCATTCACATGGCTGGAATGTTGGCTAGGAGTTTAGTTTCCCTCCGCATGGGCCTCTTTCCATGACTTCTTGGGCTTCCTCACAGAACGGTGGCTAGGATCCAAGACTGAGCATTCCAAGAGAACAAATGAGAAATGCATGGCACAAAGTGACTTCACTGTATTCTCTTGGTCAAGACAGAAAGGTCTACCCAAGAGAGGGGGAGATGGATTTTATCTTCTAGTGGGGGAAGTAGAATGACTCTCAAAGGGCAGGAAGAATGGGACATAGTGTTGTAACCTTCTTTGAAAAGTATAGTCTGCTGTGCTAATGAAACCAGTCACTGAGAAAATATAAAATACTTGTAGCCACAAAAACATCAGCCTGTATGGAACTGTGTTACATAGTAACTTGGGCTTGCATTGAAAACTTACACTTACAGCTGGGCTAGGTAGCAAAGCACCTGTAGTCCCAACTACTTGGGAGGCTGAGGCAGAAGGATCACTTGAGCCTGAAATTCAAGGCCAACCTGGTCTACATAGCAAGAGTCCATATGAAAGAGAGAGAGAGAGAGAGAGAGAGAGAGAGAGAGAGAAAGGAAGGATGGGAGGGAGGGAAAGAATGTCATACTTAGAGGGTCTCAGAGAAGGGGATCCAGCCAGGTGTGGTGGTGCACAGCCAGGCTTATAATCCCAGAAACTTGAGAGGCTGAAGCAGGCGGATCCCAAATTACAGGCCAGCTTGGGAAGCTAGTGAGACCTTGTTTCAAAATAAAAATAAAAATAAAAAGTGCTTGGGGTGAGGCTTAGTGGTAAATCTTCCCTGGGTTCAATCCCCAGTAAAACCCCCCAAAAAAAGAAAGGAAAGAAAAATAAATCCAACTTCTCTCTGGCCTTTACTTGTGCTACTCCTCTTGTGATTCTTCTTCAGCTTCTATAATCACTTCTTTAAAAGGGACTTCCAACCAGGACTGAATTCTTGTCCTTTTCTTTCCTCAACTGTTACACAAATACATTATAAAAAATTAAAAATAACAATAAAAATCCAACAAGTGAATTCTGTGTGTGTGTGTGTGTGTGTGTGTGTGTGTGTGTGTGTGTGTGGTGCTGGGATCAAACCCAGGGCCTTGTGCTTGCAAGGTAAGCACTCTACCAACTGAGTTATCACCCCAGCCCAATAAGTGAATTCTTTTCTGGCTTGGTCTCCAACTCTTTGACTCAAGGGATCCTCCTGCCTCAGCCTCCCAAGTAGCTAAACTACAGGCACATCCCACTGTGACCAACTAAATATTCTCATTTTTAACTGACTTATTTTTCAACTATCCCTCCTTCTGGGATAAACCGAGGCTAAAATTCTGGCCTTTGTGAATATTACGAGGATAACCTTTGTGATTTACAACTACTTGTCAATTTACAATTTACAATCTGTATCAATTCTATTAGCTTGTTGTTTTCTTTATCTATCGACTTTTAATTGTTCTTTTGTATTAAGAACACTGACTTTTCCCCTGGGTCGTTTCTCTCTTTTAATTTTAATCGAGGTTTATTTTTTATTTTTTTATTGTAAACAAATGGGGTACAACTTGTTTCTCTGTACATGAAGTAGAGGCATACCATTTGTGTAATCATACATTTACATACAGTAATGGTGTTTCATTCATTCTGTTATTTTTTCTTTCCCTCCCACCCTTCCCACCCCTCTTTTCCCTCTATACAGTCCCTCCTTCCTCCATTCTTACCTCCCTCCCACCCCCCATTATGTATCATCATCCGCTTATCAGTGAGATCATTCGTCCTTTGGTTTTTGAGATTGGCTTATCTCACTTAGCATGATATTCTCCAATTTCATTCATTTGCCAACAAATACCATAATTTTATTATTCTTTATGGCCGAGTAATTTTCCATTGTATATATATATACCACAGTTTCTTTATCCATTCATCAACTGAAGGGCATCTAGGTTGGTTCCACAATCTGCCTATTGTGAATTGAGCAGCTGTCAACATTGATGTGGCTGTATCTCTGTAGTATGCTGATTTTAAGTACTTTGGGTATAGGCCAAGGAGTGGGATAGCTGGATCAAATGGTGGTTCCATTCCAAGTTTTCTAAGGAATCTCCACATGGCTTTCCAGAGTGGCTGCACTAATTTGCATCCCCACCAGCAACGTATGAGTGTACCTTTTCCCCCACATCCTCTCCAAAGCGTATTGTTGCTTGTGTTCTTGATAATCGCCATTCTAATTGGAGTGAGATGGAATCTTAGGGTAGTTTTGATTTGCATTTCTCTTATTACTAAAGATGTTGAACATTTTTTCATATGTTTGTTGATTGCTTGTAGATCTTCTGTGAAGCGTCTGTTCATATCCTTAGCCCATTTGTTGATTGGATTATTTGTATTCTTGGTGTAGAGTTTTTTTAGTTCTTTATATGTTCTGGAGATTAGTGCTCTATCTGAAGTATGAGTGGCAAAGATATTCTCCCACTCTGTAGGCTCTCTCTTCACATTGCTGATGGTTTCCTTTGCTGAGAGAAAGCTATTTAGTTACAATCTATCCCAGTTGTTGATTCTTGCTTTTATTTCTTGTGCTATGGGAGTCCCGTTAAGGAAGTCTGATCCTAAGCCAACAAGTTGAAGATGTGGACCTACTTTTTCCTTCTATAAGATGCAGGGTCTCTGGTCTGATTCCAAGGTCCTTGATCCATTGTGAGTTGAGTTTTGTGCAGGGTGAGAGATAGGGGTTTAGTTTCATTGTGTTGCATATGAATTTCCAGTTTTCCCAGCACCATTTGTTGAAGAGGCTATCTTTTCTCCATTGCATATTTTTGGCACCTTTGTCTAGTATGAGAAAATTGTATTTATTTGGGTTTGTGTCCATGTCCTCTATTCTGTACCATCGATCTACCTGTCTATTTTGGTGCCAATACCACGCCGTTTTTGTTACTATTCCTTTGTAGTATAGTTGAAGTTCTGGTATTGCGATACCCCCTGTTTCATTCTTCCTGCTAAGGATTGCTTTAGCTATTCTGGGTTTCTTATTCTTCCAGATGAATTTCATGATTGCTTGCTCTATTTCTGTAAGGTACATCATTGGGATTTTAATTGGAATTGCATTGAATCTGTATAGCACTTTTGGTAGTATGGCCATTTTGACAATATTAGTTCTGCCTATCCAAGAACATGGGAGATCTTTCCATCTTCTAAGGTTTTCTTTAACTTCTTTCTTTAGTGTTCTGTAGTTATCATTGTAGAGGTCTTTCACCTCTATTGTTAGATTGAGTCCAAAGTATTTCATTTTTTTCGAGGCTATTGTGAATGGGGTATTTTTTGATAAATATTAAGTTAACATTTGATTATGGTAGTTGGCTCTTTCCTGCAGTTCCACTCTTCACCAGAAGGGGGAGTGCGGTCAGAAGTCTGTTGCGAGTTGAAGCCGTATTTCCAGAGACAGAAGGAAAATAAGGAAATGAACAAAGGAGTACTCTTCTTCATTCCCGTGTACCTGAAGAAGGGTGCAGCTATGGGCCACTGCTCTGAACATTGGAAAGGAGAGGAGCGTATAGGGGCAGCTTTGGGAGAAGCTTGCTAAAATTGCTCTATTTTCAATAGTGCAGCGGCAGGAGCTGATGAGAGAGAGACAGAGACAGAGACGGCAAGTGTGTGCGTGGGGGCGGGTATTGCTCTGGGGGCATGCCTCAGGAAGAGAAGGTAATTAATGACAGAGTTCATAGGTGTCAGTGAGTGACTTTACAATTTGAAATGTTATCTTAAAACCAGGAAGTAAGCCCAGAATTTCATTTGATTATACACAGATCATATTCAGGTATACGTCTGAATTTGGCCAAAAAATATAGAACATCCTATACGGACACCACAGTGTTTTGTGATTTGTTTTTGTTTTTGAGATGGGGTCTCACTGTGTTGCCCAGGCTGGTCTCAAGGAAGCTCTCCAACTTTGGGCTCAAGTGATCCTCCTACCTCAGCCTCCCAAGTAGCTGTCTGCATGCCTGGCTGTTTTTTGTATATTATCTTTTATAATACACAGATGGATATTCTTCTTTGTCGAATTGGCTGTACCTCCTACCCTTCACAGTCTCTTAATTTTTGCCCCTTCTTTAACTCTCCTGCCGGTCTTTGGTTCAGGCAAAGTTCAGGTCGGGATGGGGACCCTTTCTCAAGAATGTCTGAGGCTATCAGTTGCAGTGGATTGGTATATTCTAAAGACCATAAGGAGATGAAATCAATTCTAGAATGACTCCAGGGTTGAAACTACCAAGCCAAGAAAGACTCCAGACCACATTTTGTGGGGTTTACAACACAGGGGAGAATGTTTTAGTCTTCACAGTTTTCATTAGCATCCCAATCATTGATATAGACAATTGGTATTTTCTCTGTTTCTGTAAAAGTGCTATATATGTTATATGCAGCTTCGAAACCAGTTCTCTCATTCTACCTCCACACCTAGAAAGCTGCCTATGTCCCTGTTGTGTCCTCCAGGCCATCACTGGTTCATTATTTGCAATTACCCACAGCATTTGGCTTCCTGGATTGATGGTTATAGTCTTTTTTAAAATTTTATTTTAGTGGTAGATGGACAATACTTATTTTACTTACTTATTTTTATGTGGTGTCAAGGGCACATGCTGGGCAAGTGCTCTACTACTGAGCCACAACTCCAGCCCGATGGTTACTGTCTTAACCTTCAGTTTTGAGGAGGTGCAATTGAGATCCTTTGAACTTTGCCCAATGTGAAGTCTCATACAGCCAGTGTCACTGCAATGCTTACACTGGAATAACAGGTTCTGGTCAGCCTTAGTATGGGCACAAGTAGGTATAGTTTTAATTTTCCTACTAAACTAGAATATTTGCCTTTAGTTCACCATGTATACTTTCTTTGGTCACTTATCATTGAATTAATCATCAAAACGTGGTGTCATCCTCACCCTAGGTGAAGTATGGGCGCAGGCAAGAAAATTTCCAGATGCAAGGAACAATAGCATGTACCTGAAGTCCCAGCTACTCAGGGGGCAGAGACAGAAGGATCGCTGAGTTTGAGGCCAGCCTTAGCAATTTAGTGAGACCCTGTCTCAAAATAAAAAATTTTAAAAAGGGTTAGGGATATAGCTCAGTGGTAGAATGTTTGTCTAGCATGTTCAAGGCCCTGGGTTCAATCCCCAAAACTGAAGAGAGAGAGAGAAAGGAAACTTTGATAAATCTCCCCAGAGATATTTGTTACTTTCCTGCTGTATTCCCCAGCACCCTGCTTCTCTGGGTTAATGTTAAGCTGAACCTATCAATGCCTGAGCTTTAGAGTGAGCTGGTTCTCAGTTTTAGCATGGTCCCATTACTACCTGCCTAGCCTCAGGGACACTCAATCACTGAGCCACATCTCCAGCCCTTTTTATATTTTATTTAGAGACAGGGTCTCACTGAATTGCTTAGTGCCTCACCATTGCTGAGGCTGGCTTTTGAACTCACCATCCTCCTGCCTCAGCCTCCTGAGCCACTGGGATTACAGGCGTGTGCCACTGCACCTGGCCCAACTTCTTTAACTATAAAATGACAATAATAATAGTAGCTATCTCTCAGAGTTACTATGAGGATTAAATAAATTCTCAATGTTTATTCTTATTAGAAGTATTGAGGAAATACATGTAAGTTTAATTCCTACCTTGATATCTCGTGATTTTGGCTTTCAAGTGTCTCTCTTGAAATGGATATGAGGAAAGTGCCAGGACCTGAACACAAACAGAGTTTGTTTTGTTTTTTTTTTTTCTCCCTTAAACAGGGCCAGACATAAACAAGGCAGGCCAAGTGAGAACAAGGGATTATTCAGAACAACCACAATCAGAAGACTCCATAGCTACTAAAAGCCTCCTTGGCTAAGGACTAATACTTCATGATCAGAAATCTAGGCATTTAAGTAAAGATTGTATTCAAAAGTAAGTGCAAAAGATGCTAGGAAAGACAAGCATAATTCACACCTTGGAGTGAATAATTTTAAACTATTTTTACTAAGAAAAGAAATGAGGTGAGGAAGGAGAAAGCATGATAAAAAGGGAGAAAAATAGAAAATAGAGAAAACATGAGTCTTGAAGACAAACTTGAAGAATGAAATGATTTGTCAAGAAAATCCATCTGCAAAATTTTGATATTATAGCAGATAGTGAGTTTGGGCAATGTTAGACAAATCAACCTGGAGATTGGAGACTTGCATCTCTGGGTGTCGCCTTCAAAACCAGAGCAAGTGGTTAGGCTTGCCTACCTGCCTGTCATTCTCACATTGCTTAACCTCACTCTTGGAATTTGTTGGAGTTAATTTCTCTGGAAGTGTGTTGGAGTCTGAAAGCTAGAACTTAGGATCACTTTGAGAGAGTGTTTGTTACTCTGAGGCTTGTTTTTGGCTGTAGCTTTGGGGTAATGTTGAATGATTTCACAGGAGATTTGGGGCCTGCGCACAGGAAATCTGTTAGAGACCAAAGGAACTTCCTACAACATCAACTTTTCAGGAGTTAGACTGAAATTTGAGCCCTGTCTCAATGACTTACTAGTTATGAGACTAAGCAAATTACTTAACTGCTCTGAACCTGAGTTCTTCTATCTGTACAATGGTATTAATTACACTAAGTTACCTCTTGGGGTTGTTGTGGGCATTAAATAATTTAGTTCATTTGAAGTGCTTAGTCTTATACTTGGCAAATAGTAAATACCCAATAAAATACAATTGTTTTATAATGTTTTTATGTGGAATATAATGATGCTATGGTTTGTATATGGTTGCAACATGTCCCCCAGGGATTCTTGTGTTGGAAACTTGGTCCTCAGTGTGGCAATGTTGGGAGGTGGTGGCACCTTTAAGAAGCAGAGCCTAGCTGGACTCAGTGATGCAACCCTGTAACCCCAAAAACTCAGGAGGCTGAAGCTAAAGGATCACAAGTCTGAGTGAGGCCAGCCTGGGCAATTTAGTGAGGTCCTAAACAACTAAATGAGACCCTGTCTCAAAATAAAAAATAAATGGACTAGGATGTAGCTCAGTGGTAAAGTACACCTGGGTTCAATCCCCAGTACCAATTAAAAAAAAAAAAAAAAAGTAAGTCCACCAAAAGTAACTCCCCTCTAACCTTTATTTATTTGTTTGTTTATTCATATTATTTGTGGTGGCTCTAGGTATTAAACTCATGCATACTAGGCAAGTAGCTACCACTGAGTTATATATCCTCAGCCTCACACTCTAAAAAATTTGAGACAGGGTCTCACTAAGTTGCCCAGGCTGGCCATGAACTCATGATCCTCCTGCCTCAGTCTCCTGAGCAGCTGGAATTACAAGTAAGCACCATCACACTTGGCTTTAAAAATACTGTTTTTTTAACAGGGCACAGTGATTAGGGTGGTCTAGGTCATTGGGGGTTGCTGCCCTCCGAGGAGATTTACATAGTTTTCATGGGACCCCCTAGTTAGTTATCAAAAGAAGGTTGTTAAAGAAGAAAAAGACTAGCTCCTTCCTGCCCTCTGGCCTCCGATCTCACCATGCGATCTATCCCTTTCCCATGTTTTCCCCCCATGATGCCATTTATAATCTAGAAGGTTCTTGAGGAGCCAGCATCATGCTCTTTGGATTTTCAACCTGTAAAATAAGCTAAATAAACATCTTTTTCTTTTTATATTCCTTTCTTTTTTCTTTTCTCCTTCTTCTTCTTCAATACTGGGGATTAAATGCAGGGGCACTCTATAAATGAGCTATAGTCCCAGCCCTTTTTATTTTTTGAGGAAGAGTCTCACTAAATTTCCCAGGCTGGCCTTGAAATTGCAATCCTCCTGCCTTTGTCACTGGAATTACAAATATTCACAGCCTAAATATCTTTTCTTTATATTATCCAGCCTCATCCGGGCATGCCTGTAATCCTAATGATTGGGGAGGCTGAGACTGGAGGATTGCAAGCTCAAGGTCAGTCTCAGCAACCTAATGAGAACTTGTCTCAAAAAAGGGTGGGGGGTGGGTTTCTGGGAATGTAGCTCAGTGGAAAAGTGCCCCTTAGTTCAACCTCCAGTACCAAAAAAAAAAAAAAAAAAAAAAAATTACCTGGTCTCAGGTAGCAATGAAAAACAAATGAATACAGATGGTTAGTCTTATGTGTTAACCAGAATAAGCTATAGTACTCAGTTATTTAATCAATACTAATGTAGTTGTTGCTATGAAGGTATTTTGTAGATGTGTTTAGTCAGTCGACTTTAAGTAAAGGAAATTACTTTTTTTTTAGTTTATAGATGAACACAATACCTTTATTTTATTTGTTTATTTTTTAATGTATATTTTTAGTTGTCAATGAATTTTAATTTAATTAATTTATTTTTATGCAGTGCTGAGAATTGAACCCAATTCCTCGCTCATGTGAGGCAAGCACTCTACCACTGAACTACAACCCCAGCCCACAATACCTTTATTTTATTTATTTATTTTTGTGTGGTGCTGAGAATTGAACCCAGTGCCTCATACATGCTAGGCAAGTGCCCTACCACTAAGCCACAGCCCCAGCCCTAGGAGGTTGGTTACTCTTGATATTGTAGGTGGACCACATCTCATAGGTTGAAGGCCTAAAGAGGCAAAACAAAACAAAAACAAAACAAAAAAGGAGTTTCCTGAGAAGAAAATGCAGCATAACATCCAGTCTGAGTTTCTAGCCAACCAGCCTACCTGAAGAACTTCAGACTTAAGCCAAGCATCTATCCCCTCCCTGAGTTTTATTTTTCTAGTTTGTTTTGTTTTATATTTTTAAAAATTTTTTAGTTGTAGATGGACACAATACCTTTATTTTATTTATTTTTATGAGGTGCTGAGGATTGAACCCGGTACCTCACATGTATGAGGCAAGCACGCTACCACTGAGCTACCACCCCAACCCTTGTTTTAGATTTTGACAGCAAATTGAGCCCACTGAGTTACATCCTCAGTCCTTTTTATTCTGAGCCAGAAAGTCTTCCTAAATTGCTGAGGTTATCATTAAACTTGCCATCCCCCTGCCTCAGCCTCCCAAATAGCTGAGATTATAGGCATATACCTCTGTGTCTGATCCTGGGTTTTTAGTCTGCCAATGTGCACTATGAACTCAAACTAAATCAGTCCCCATAATCATATGAGCCAATTCTTTAAAATAAAGGAATTGTGTATGTTTGTGTATATGTGTGTGTTATGTGAGTCTCCCTGTCTGTCCTATTGGTTCTGTTTTCTGATAAATGGGGTGTATTTTGAACATGGGTCAACACAAGATGTTTATAAAATCCAGTAAAGATAGTAGGAGGGAGAAAATATGAGAGATTCTGATAAAAAAAAAAAAAAAAATAGGATCTTCTATCCTGTTTCAGTGGTGCATGTGCTTGTAGTCCCAGCTACTTGGGACACTGAGGCAGGAGGGTCATTAGAGCTGAGAAGATTGAGACTAGCCTGAGCTACAGAGAGAGCCCAACTCACCAAAAAAAAAAAAAAAAAAAAAAAAAAAAAAGAAAGAAAGAAAGAAAAGAAAAAAAAAAAGCCCAGAGGACTGACTCTTGCATCAAACTTGGAGGGTAGGATGAATTAGGTAGATAGTAGACTGATGACCATGAAGCTGAAAAACTAGACTGAAGAGGAAAATATTGAGTAGACATTGTTTAAAATAAACAAAACCAAAAAACCCCTCTGTATTGGTAAAAATTTGTTTCATCACATTTTTTTATGAAATAATTTGGGGAAGACTGTAGTTATAAAGTCACAGAAAGAATATTGTTCATTTGACCAAAATCTTGAGTTTTGATCTTTTTGTATCTCTGCCTACTCTTCTGCCTCCACCCAGGAGGCTCGGTGTATCTGTGGTAGAACACACAATCATGATGAGTGCTGTCATTTTTCTTTCTTGACCATGAACAACAAGTAGGTTCATGATGGCAGCAATCAAATTATATTTCTCTAGTGAATTTATAAGTTTACTCTCCTAATGTTCTCAAGTCATTCAAACTACTATAACAAAATACCTTCAATTGGGTAGCTTATGAGTAACAAATTTATTGCTTGCTGTTTGGTAGGCTGGAAAGTCTACGATTAAGACACCAGCTGATTTAGTTTCTGGTGAAGACCCTCTTGTTCACAGGCAGTGCCTTCTAGCTGTGTCCTCACATGATAGAACGGCAAGACAACTTTCTGGGACTTCTTTTATAAGGGCACTGATCCCATTCATCAAGGTTCTGTTCTCATAATAACCAAAGGACCCACCTCCTAATGCCATCACATTAGTAAGGAGTTTTAAAAATATAGTACTAGATTTTGTAATTGTTTATGTATACACCTTTTTTTTAAATTTCTTTTTTGGTTGTAGGTGGACACAATACCTATATTTTATGTGGTGTTGAGGATCAAACTCATGCATTGCTAGGTGAGCACTCTAACACTGAGCCACACTCCCAACCCCTTATACACCTTTACCAGAGACTAGAGATCTTTATTTCTTCCATTTCCTCTCCCTTCCCCTCCCAATGGACTCTCTCTATCTTGCCCAGGCTGGCATTGGACTCCTGGGCTCAAGCAATTCTCCTACCTCAGCTTCTTGAGTAGCCAGGACTACACTGAACTCAGTAATTAGGTTTTTAATATATGGATTTTGGAGAACACGTCAGACCATGGTACCTAGACAATAATTTTATACCTTCTCTTTGCCTCTCAAATTGTCTGTGTTTTCTTTTTCTTTCTTTCTTTCTTCTTGGTACTGGGGATTGAACACAGGGATGCTTTACCACTGAGCTTCATCCTCAGCCTATTTATTTTTATTTTTATTTTTCATTTTTTTATAAACAGGATCTTGCTAATTTGCTTAGGGCCTCACTAAATTGCTGAGGCTAGTCTTGAACTGCAGTCCTCTTGCCTCAGCCTTCCAATATCTGGGATTACAAGTGTGTGCCACTGCACTCTGGATTGACTCAAAAATTTTTAAGTACTTTTTTCTCTTGTCTTTTCAGACACTTACTTCACTTCTACTTTACAGGTTACTCTTTCTCAAATCTGTTTGTTTCTCTTTTCCTCAACTTGTAATTATGCCCTAGTGGAGACAGTCTTTGAATCTTTTATCTTTTCTACCCATACTCTTTGTTTGGTATCTCACTCAATTTCATGGCTTTAAGTGTACCAAGTATATGATCCCATTTTTTAAATGATAAATAAACTATGAAAAACTATGTATTTGTCCACTCAGAAATGAGATGGAAAGGAAAGAGACTAACACATCAGCAGTGATTATCATTTAGTGATAAGATTACAAGCAATTTTAGTCTTTTGCTTTTTTTGTAATCACATTTTATACAATTAATATGTAATATTTAATCAGATTTAAAAAGAAGAAGGATGCTTGGCTGGAAAGGTGCAGAGAAACTTACCTAACAAACTTTAAAACATTTCACCCACCCTAAGTATCAGAATACTTTGGAGATGAGTGAAAAGCATGCAGAGTTAAAGCAATTCTTTAAGGGTGACAGAGAAAAAGACTTGGTTCAACAAACAGTGTGCCAACTTGCCTGCATTATACACAATGGGATCTATTTATATTTCCCAGGCTCTGAGTAACTGACAATCAGGGGCATTCCCTAAAGGACAGTGGGAGAGCCTAGGATTTAAGAATCCCAGTTCTTGAATCCTTGCTCTCTGGGATTTTCTTCAAAGTAGAATGAAATCTAATTGAATGTTTATGTCCCTAAAACTTGGAGGGCTTTTTTTGTTTTGTTTTGTTTTTTGACCTGTAATATTTTCTCAAAATGTATAATGAAACTTTAGTAAAACAAATTGCCTTCAATACAGAATATGACCCAGTCAATAAGCATTGCCAATACCATTGCTATTACCTGAGCCACGCTTACCCTAGTCATCTGCTTCTCTCTCTAGGGGTGGAAGAAATGGTAATCCAAATGTTATTCTTCATACCTAGTCTAATAATTTTGTTGGAATGTATATGTTCGTAAACAATGCATAAATTAGTTCTTTTTGAACTTCCTAAACTCCTGGGGTCAATTGATCAGTCTCCAGAGTAGCTGGCACTATAGGCCTGTGACATCAGCCCAGCTCTTTAGTCTCATATCTTAAGGTGATTTCTGCAAATTACCTCTGCAACTCAACATTGTGTTTCTAAGATTCATCATGCTATTGTGTGGAGCTATATAGTACATTCATGTTCACTGTTATACTCCATTGTGTCAATATACCATATGCATTCAGCTATTAATAGATATTTAGATTGTGTTTAGGTTTTTAAAAAATTGCTGGATCCTCAAGTCTGTAATCCCAGCACTGAGGAGATGGACGTGGAAGGATCACTTGATCTCAGGAGTTAAAAACAAACAAACAAAAAATGAAAAAAGAAATAAAACCCAAATGATTGACTCTTTCTTGGCTACATACAGATGGTAATTCAGATGGCTGTTCCAACAAAATATATTAAGTGAATTATGTGGGGGTTTTCAGAATTATTGCTAGATATTAATCATGATTTGAATTAGAAGTTATTTGAAACAAAGCTACAGTTTTAGCTCTTTTATACTTAATCATATGTGAATATACCTAATTATCAGAAAAACTTTACAGAAGACAACTCCTACTTAGGAGGTTAACCTTTTAAAAGGTTGATGCAATGTGGATATTATAGTTCTATACTATAGTTTTAGGTGTACATCAAGAGATTAAAATCTTTGAACCTCACCTGTAAGCCCAGTGACTTGAGAGTCTGAAGCAGGAGAATCATAAGTTCAAAGCCAGCCTGTGCAATTTAGTGAGACCCTGTCTCAGTATAAAACATAATAAAGGTTGGGGGTGTAGCTCAGTGGCAGAGCACAGCTTAGCATGTATAAAGGCCTTGGTTTTATCTCTAGTACAGGAAAAAAGAAATATTAAATACTAAAAAGAGCAAAGGTTAAGAAGTATTAAATACTAAAAAGAGCCCAGGATTAGTAAATTGAATGTTACCCCAGAACTCATTCTGAATTATAAAGATAAAATGTTCTTTTTTGCCCCCCTCCAATTATTATAGAATTAATAATGCTAGGGTTTATTGGTTTTCTGTGCACCAATAAACAAAAAAACTAAAATTGAATATATTTTAGTTCTAATAATTTTATATTGATCTAATTTAAAAGAGGCAATTAAGGCCCAGCATAGTGCATGCTTATAGTCCTGGTTACTTCCTTGAGCCCAGAAATTCAACAGCCTAAGCAACATAGCAAGACACTGTCTCAAAAAAAAAAAAAAAAAAAAAGTATGAGAGGAGAGAGATAATTCAATCTATTACAGCTATTATTTATAATAATGTGTTTAATCTCTCATTTTCAATATAATCTCCAGAAAATTTAGGGATTATTTATTTTGATGTTATAACCCCAATACTTAGCTTTGCCTAACAGGAAACATTTGTTAAATGAATCAACAAATAAATAAATGAATGTACAGATGCCATATTCTGCAATTCTCTAATTATTATAGGTTTTGCCATTTAAAAAATAAAATGAAGTTTGTGTGGAACTGAGCTAGTGTCACCCTGCCATGGAAGGATATGTAAATAAAAAATAACCTTTCACTGGTATAACTGCTAAGATTTCGGGTCTTTTGTTAATTGCAGCATAACCTAGCAGAAGCCCAGTGATATCATATGTAGAATACACATATATAAAACAGTCCAATAGATGAGATTCCAAATAAAGTGAGTTCAAAAAGTGTTAGCTAACAGTACCTACACTCTTCAATCCATAAGAGAAAGAATCACGAAGATTTGCCTCAGATCTCACTTTCTTGGTGAAGATTTCTTGACTGAGTAGCAAGCAGGACTCTTGATTGCAGATGGCAGAAGCCTAACTCTAGTTCCTCACCACTCCTAAGCCTGCTGCTCCCTCAGTCTTCCCTATCTTAGGAAATGACAACTCCATTCTTCTAGTTGCCCCGGCTGCAAATCTCAAGACTCATCTTTGATCTCTCTTTTTTTTTATCCAATAACCAATATGAAGACAAATAATATTGGCTGAAGATATATCTAAATTTGACCACTTCTCACCATTTCACTGACCACACTAATCCAGGTAGTCTTCATCTTTCAACAACTTCCAGATGGCCTCTAGGGTTCCATCCTTGCCACTCAGAGTCAATTCACTGCACGGCAGTCAGTCGATGCTTTAAATCACAAAATGGGTCTGATCACGTCACTCTGCGTATCCATTCCATTTTAGGTAAAGCCCAAGTCCTAAAAATGGCCCATAGAGCCTTCTGTACAATCTGATTCCATTTTCTCTTTGACTTCACATGCTACAATTTTCTATCTTACTCATTCCATTCTAACCACCCCACTTGTCTCCTTAAATATACTGGGCACAGGACTAGGGTTGTGGCTCAGTGGTAGAGAGCTTGCCTAGCCCATGTGAGGCCCTGGGTTTGATCCTCAGAACCACATAAAAATAAATAAATTAAATAAAATAAGGGTATTGTGTCCATCTACAACTAAAAATTATTAAAATATATATATACATATATATATGTATACATATATATGTATATATATATTTTTTTTTTCCAGGTACATTCATACTTCAAAGACTTTGTATTTATTCTTTTATCCTGGAGTCATCTTTCCCAGATACGGCTTCTCTCCCACCTCTCTCTGTGAGGTCTTCCCTGACTAAACTATATAATATAGCAATAACCCTTCTCCATACTTCTTTCCCTTCCCTGTTCTGCGTACACTTATACCAGTTCATATTTTTTTGTTATTTTCGTGTTCAACTTACTGTTTTAACTAAGGCAAATTAAGATTCTCTTTCCATTTATTCTTATTTTCCAAGAGGCTCTTAATTCCTAGGTGCTCTTTTCTTTCTTTCTTTTCTTCCTTCCTTTGTTTTGGTGTAGGTAATTGAACTAGGAGGGCCTGACACTGCTAATAAGCACTCTACCAGTTAGCTACATCCCCAAAATCTTTTTCTTTTTTTATTATGGAAAAATACACATAACATGATGTTTGCCATTTTAACCATTTTTAGGTTCATAATTCAATGGCATTAAGAATATTCAGGGAGGGCTGGGGAGACAGCTCAGCTGGTAGAGTGCTTGCCTTGCAAGCACAAGGCCGTGGGTTTGATCCCCAGCACCACAAAAAAAAAAAAAAAAAAAGAATATTCAGGGGCTGGCATTGTGGCTCAGTGGTGGAGTGCTTGCCTTGCATGCGTCAGGCACTGGGTTCAATTCTCAACCCCACATAAAAATAAAGGTATTGTGTCAATCTACAACTAAAAATATTTTTTAAAAAAGAATATTCATAAGCTAGGAGTGATGGTGCATGCCTGTAATCCTAGTGACTTAGGATGCTAAGGCAGGAGATTCACAAGTTTAAGGTCAGCCTTAGCAATTTAGTAAAACCCCATCTCAAAAAAAAAAAAAAAAAAAAAAATATATATATATATATAAAGTAGCTCAGTGATAGAGTGCCTCTGAGTGTAATCCCCAGTACAGAAAAAATAAAAAGTATATTCATAATGTTGTATAGTTGTCATCACTGTACTGTCATCACTATCTAGTTCCAAAACCTTTTCATGTCCCCAACCCAAAACCCTATAACCTTTAAGTAATGACTCTTTTTTTCCTTCTCCAGATCTAGTCATCTCTATTCTGCTTTCTAGGTCTATGAGTTTGACTACTCTAGGTACATCATATAAATGGAATCAGATAATATTTGTCCTTTTATGCCTGGCTTATTTAACTTACCGTGATGTTTTCAAAGTTCATCCATATTGTAGCATGTATCAGAACTTCATTCCTTTTTATGCCTGAATAATATTCCATTGTATAATATTTTGTTTATCTGTTCACTTTTTGATAAACACTTGAGTTGCTTTTCCTTTGGGCTATTGGAAATAGTGCTGCTGTAAACATTGAGGTACAAGTATATGTTTATGTTGTAGTCTTGAATTTGAGTAACTTGGAGTGGAATTGCTAGACGATATGGTAATTTTTAATTTTTAAGGAGTTACCAAACTCTTTTCTAGAGTGGTTGCATTAGTTTACATTCCCAACAGCAAGCACAAGTGTTCAAATTATCCACATCTTCACCAACACTTGTAATTTTCTGTTTTTTTTTCATAATAGCTATCTAGGTTGGTATAAAGTGAGATCTCATTTTGGTTTTGATTTGCATTTTCCTAATGACTAATAATGTTGTATATCTTGAATAAACTTTTTGTATATCTTTGAAAAATGTCTGTTCAAGTCCTTTGCCATTGTTTAAATTGAGTTGTTTGTTGTTGAGTTTTAAGAATTATTCATATGTTCTGGATATTATTCCCTTATCAAATGTGATTTGCAAAATATTTTCTCCAATTCTTGGTTGAGTTTTCACTCTCTTTTTAAAAATATTTAGTTGTAGATGGACACAATACCTTTATGTTATTTTTTTTTTTTAATGTGGTGCTGAGGGTTGAACTCAATGCCTCACACGTGCCACACAAGCTCTCTACTGCTGAGCCCACAAGCCCAGTCCCCTTTTACTCTCTTGATATAGTGAGTTTGGATGCACAAAACCTTTTTATTTCAAGTCCAATATATGTATTTTTCTTTTTCCCCCCAACTTTTCGGGTCTTCTAATAAAGAATTATTGCCAAATTGAATGGCATGAAAATTTCTCCATTTTTTTCCTAATAATAGTTTTATATTTGGCTTTTAAGTTAAAGCCTTTGATTCATTTTCAGTTAATTCTTGTATAAGGAAAGGATCTAAGTTCATTCTTTTATATGTGGATATATAGTTTTCTTACTAGGTGTTTTCTTATAGTGTATGTTTGTTTATTGTATGTTTTCTTCTACTAGAATTTGAGCTCCATGAAGGCAGAAATCATATCTATTTTTGTCACTTTTATTGTATTACTTATCTATTGCTATTGCAATTTAATGCTATTAGTGGCAAAAAATCACCCTGAAGTTTGATGCCTTTAATCAAGAAGAAACATGTATTATCGCTTATAGTTTCTAAGTGACAAGAATTTGGCAGTAAGCAGTTTACTGACTGAGTTTGGCTTGGGGTTTCTCATGAGATTCAGTCAGCTGCGGGCCAGTATTAAAGTGATTGAAGGCTTGACTGGGGCCACAGGTCCACTTCCAGGCTGGCTCACTGCCATGGCCATGAAGGTGGCTCTGGGTGCTGATGGGAGATTTTTGTGTTTTTTCTTTACACAGCAGCTCACGCATGGTGATTGGATTCTCCAAAGCATGTAATCTTAAATAGCAAGGCAAAAACCAGCATGACATAGTTTCAGATTCTGATGCCCTATACGCTATCACTTTTGCCATATTTTATTTATCACAAAACAAGCCCTTGTTCAGTGTGGGAGTCACTATACATAGGTATGAATAATTGGCAGCAAGGAACACTGGGGACAAAAGCAAGGCTCACTGGGGGCCAAATTGGAGGATGGCTACCATATGTATCTAACCTCAGTGTTAGAACAATGCCTAGAATAATATATTAAAAAATTACATCAGCCAGGCATGGTGGCACACATCTGTAATCTCAGCACTTTGGGAGGCTGAGGCATAAGGATCACAAGTTCAAGACCAGCCTCAGAAACTCAGCAGAGGCCCTAAGCAACTTAGCAAAACACTATTTCAAAATTTAAAAAAGTGAAAATTACTCTTTATATGTGCATATATAATGAGTTAATGAATTACTCAAAGATTATTGGGGGAGGTTATCACATTAAAGAAAGAACAGAAATACAAAGGCTTAGGAAAGACAGAATTAACTGGAGCCAGCGATTCTAATATCCTTAAGATGCTTTCCATTCCATTTTGTTTTTTATAGGCATGTTCTCTGAGTTCACATCCTTAGAGTTTAATAATGAGAGGGCAAAAGACTTTTACTTTTACAACTGTGGTTTGAAGAACTACAGGGCAAGACTTTCCCAGGCCTACTCCATTGAACCAATCAGTATGGTCAGGGAGTTAAGGTAAGGTGACTGGCTTAGCTTGAGTCAGGCTAATAGGAAGAGATGAAAGGGGCAAAGACAGATGAACATGATGCAACTCTCTCAGCCAAGCAAGGTACTCTCCTTCTGTATGTTTTCACCATATTAGATTTCCATATTATACTATTGTCCATTTATTTATTTACATGTTTGTCTTCTATGCCAGACTATTCCTTCTTCAACAGTGTGAACACAGATGCCACAGTTTTGTAACTTCAAATGACAAAGGCTTTGTAGTCAAGAGAGATTTACACTTGCATTTTTTCTTTTCCTTTTACTACCAGTGTGGTTTTAGACCAGCCACAGCTTCCTCACCTTTTAAATGGGCTTAATAATGATAGCCTCATGAGAAAGCATGTAACATTATTACTGATGTTGTAGGAGCTGAAAATGTTAGTTATTGCCCTTTCTCTTAGGAAAGTGCTTACATAGTTGAATATCCTTATAACTTTATGAGTGAATAAATGAAGCATTCTTAGTGACTTGCTTGGGGTTCACTTGTAAATAATTATTACAATAGGGTTAGAGTGAAGATTAAATGAGATGATAGATGAAAAGTGTTTCCACAATGCCCAGCCCATGGTAAGGGGTTTAAAGATACAAACTACTGTTAGAGAGGCAGTCCTTTAAAAGCAGTATATCAGATCTCTTTTAGGAGAATGGAGGAAGTAGCTTTCTATTTAGATACCTCTTACAAGATATATAACATGCTTCTATGTTAAACTTTCAATTAATGGCCCATGAGTAATACAACCACAATATCCTTTCATAGGACACAATAGCCTATAGAATTCCAAAACCTCAGCTAAAGAGTTAAAAAAATAGCCAGAAAGGACAGATCCATAAAGAATTTTTTTTCTAGGGTCAAATTCCAAGAACTGAAACTAATTATAGAAGATTCTAGTCAATGCCTTAGAATCAGTACCCCAAATACAGTAACAGTTATAAGGTCATTCTGAGACAAATCAAGTCATGGAAGGAAGGAGCAAAAGAAGGTAGGAAAAGGGAAGAGAAGAAGGAAAGAAGAAAGAAAACTAAAATCAGTTAACAACCTCATAAGACTTCAAAAAGCTTTGGTTTCAGTATTCCTAGTCCTCCACATTCCCAGCTTCCCTTAAAGTTTTGAAGTTACTATAAATTCAGCTATAAATTCAATTCAAATCCCCAGTCTCCTTGTCTTCTCTGCTTATCATGGTTACCACCAAAATGACTGCTGCCTTTAGAAACCCTAATGGGAAACAGGTAAATGTCTAAAATGATGTTTGATTTTATACTAAAACTTATAAAAATAAAAATGTAGATGCTGCAACAGGAAATATTTTGTAATTGCATTAAGATTGTATATTTTGTTTAATCTTTAAAACAAGAACAGCTTGTGAATATTTCTTCAGTTTTATTTTAAGAATGTTATCTCATTGTATTACAGCCATTCCAGTGATGAACAAGAATTTATGAAGTGTTATGTTTAATTCCACACCTGCAAGAAAGATATTTTAGTAATTGGCTCCTTAAAATTCAGCACTGTTTTCCTCCTTGCTGTAATTGGCTGCTGGCTACTGGTTATCTTTTATTTTATTTTGTACAGTCACAGACAAGGCCTAGTTTGCCTGTATGGACTTCAAATTTCTCATATGGAGAAAGAGTAGCCAAGGAAAATGACTAGTTACCATAGTTTTCATTTACAAATTCTGATTGATGGCAATGTTGAAGGTTGTGTGACCTTTCAGCGATGATTTCAGCCATGTAGCTTCCTAGGTGTGCTTAGGAGCACAGTTCATAATAAAAGCTAAATTAATTTTACTGTAAAGCAATACTTTCCTAATGTAGTTTCTTCTTTTTTTTATGTGTATGTGGAAGTTGGGGCAGAGTACTAATTCACATTAGCTCCAGTTTGCACCTGGCTTTACTGTTGTTTGACCATTTTGCATGAAAACAAATAACGCATCTGTCAATGGGGACTCTTATCCTTAGTGCTGATGAAGAAACTAAAGTTACAGAAATTCAAGGCCAGACAATGAGCAGGTGGCAGAGTCAGGGTTTTTCTAATTTAATCTTTTTTTAAAAAATATTTTTTTAGATGTTGATGGACCTTTATTTTATTCATTTATTTATATGTGTTGCTGAGAATAGAACCCAGTGCCTCACACATGCTAAGGAAGCGCTCTACCAATGAGCCACAACCCCAGCCCATAATTTAGTCTTTTTAATTTATTTCCCCCTTTTTTTTGTACATTGGTGCTTTGTGGCCTTTGAAAGTAGCAATTATAATAGTTACTACTTGTTGAATGCTGTGTGCCTTGCATAGATGCTCCATTTAATTATCACTTCATTGCTTAAGTAGATATTATTATTCTCTCTAGTTTATGAATGAGAAGATTGGGGCTGAAAGGGGTTAAACACACTTTTGTCAAGTACACTTGAAATTTTATATTACAATCTAGTGATCTGCACTAATATGTAAGTTTTTAGTTCCCAAGAAATTGAAGCATTTAAGTGGAATTGCTAATTCTGGTTGCACCGATTTTATCTTGTTTTAAAACATGTATTTCACAAAGTTGAGAAATAAACAGTCTTCTTTTAGCAGATGGGGTAGAAATTGGCATGCTATTGATGTCTTGTTTTGGTGGTACAATTACAAAATTGTTGTTTGGTTTGATGGTGTTAATTTCTAATATCACACATAGAAATGATATCTGAGCTCTAGAGCCACAAAATTTGTTCTTTACCACAATCATAGGAGATCTAGTCTCTACCTGTGCACAAGTACCAAGAGATGGCAATAGGGTTGTGTGCCCCTTAACAATGTTCTTTCCTAGGATGATGTCATGGTCTTGCAAACCATGATTATGGTGGAGGTAAAATTGTGAAGCCATTCTTATGGCCACAGTAGGTAGAGAGGCCACAGTGTTTGTACTTGAGAACGTTTTAGAATAATATTGTGGGAAGTAATAAGCGTAGCGATGTAGGTTGTCACTATTTCATTGTGAGCCTTCATTTTTCCAAATCAAAAACTTTTGAACATTAGCTAGGACTCTCAATAGAGTGTTGTTTCTTCTTTTTCTATAATAGCACTGTCAATAGAACTTTCTTATAGATGGTAATGTTCTGTGTAAGTGCTGTCAAAGACCATAGCCACTAACAATGTATACTATTTTGAGTACTTGAAATATGTATGACTGAGAAACTGAAACTTTAAATTGAAATGCAAGTAGTCACATGTGGCTTGTGGCTCTCCTGACTTTCTTAGCACATCCCTAGAATGTAAGTGAGTGCCTGGTAACTGCCTCTTCCCCTCCCCACGCCTCTTTTGAACCTAGGGATATATACCACTGAGCTAACATCCCCAGTCCTTTTTATTTTTTATTTTGAGACAGGGTTTTGCTTAGTTGCTGAGGGTCTCCCAAAGTTGTCCAGCTGGCATTGAATGTGTGCTCCTCCTGCCTTAGCCTCCCAAGTCACTGGGATTACAGGTGTGCACCACTGTATCCATCTCTCTAGTGCCTTGCTTTTCTAAGGAAGTGCAAATGCCAGCTGTCCAGGATAAGAGTGGGTATACACCAGTGGTTTTGATCTTACAGATGAGTTCCTCCTCTGTATCTATGCTTTGGCCTCTCAAGGGAATGTCTCTCTTGCTTTTCCTTTCTGTGAGCAATAAGGCTTATATGACTGGCTTATACACCTTTAATAGTGTTCCTGGTGTTATGGGATTTAACCCTTGTCAGGTTTACAGGGTTTCCTCTCCCAGACCCAAATCCATTCTGAGAGTGTGCAGTATCAAGTTGGGTGTGGTGGCACATGTCTGTAATCCTGAAGCAGGAGGGTTGCAAATTTAAGCCCAGATTGGGCAATTTAGTGCAACCCTGTTTAAAAAAAAAAGGGTTGGGAATGTAGCTCAATGGTTAAAGTGCCCCTGGGTTCAACCCCCCAGTACAAAAATAAATAAATAAATAAACAGTGTGCAGTATCTGAACATGGAAAACTTTGAAGTGCTAACTGAATTGTACTGTAAATAAAACTGTCTCCAAGGAAGGTGCTGCTGTCCACTGCATTGCTTTCTCCGTCTTCTGGATGTGTGAGGTTCTTGAGCATGAACTTCAGAGTGGCAAAAGCTGGAGCAGAGGAGTTGTTGGTGTGGAATTCACAGTGGGATTTCACTTACGCAAGTGCTCAAGCACTTGTGAGAGGTTAGAATTAGCTATTTCAGTGAAACGTGAAAATATAAGTTCTTTCACCAAATTGATGTGCTCAGGGTGAGCAAAAGAAATGGGTAAACCAGGGATAGTGCTGGTGGGTCAGAGCTAATGATATAAGCTTACTTATTTGAGATAACACATTTTAGGCATTTAGTGCAGCAGTGCTAAACTGATACAAATTATATGTATATACCCATACATGCATATAAATATGTTTAAAATATAAATTTAAAATGTTAGTCTGGTCATTTGCATTAATATGGAAGTTACTAGTTACCAGAAAACATATAATATATAATATGTAAACATGTAAACATAATTGTTACCAGTAAAGTCAATACCAGAATTGTTTGTCATCATTCATTCAAAATACATTGAAGAGTTACTATTCTAAGTGCTGGGGCTACTGAGAAGCTTAAGAAGAACTATGGTTTTCCAAGTTATTTATTTATTTATTTATGAGTGTGTGTGTGTGGTGCTGGGGATCAAATCCAGGGCATTGGGCATGGTGGGCATGTACTCTACTACTGGCCTACACCCTGTTGTGATTTTTAAAATTTCAATTTATTTTGCCTTTTCTGGAATTTCAAATAAATGAAATCATATAGTATGCACTCTAGTGTCATTTATATATTTTTGAACAGATAATACATTCATAAGCTTGAAAATGGAAAAGGTACAATTTAACAACTTTTGGGCACACAGTAAAAAGTCTCCTTTCCACCATTGAGTCACTAGTCGCCTAGTCTTTCTCTAACCTTTTTTACCTGTGGTACTGGGGATTGAACCCAAGGCCTGTACATGCTAAGTGCTCTACCAATGAACCACATCTCCAGTCCACCTAAAATTTGAGAAAAGGTTTCACTAGGTTGCTCAGACTGTCCTCAAACTTATGATCCTCTTGCTTTCGTCTCCCAAGTAGCTGGGATTACAGGTATATGACACTAAGCCTGGGTCAGTCTTCCTCTCTAGAAGCAACTGATGTTAATTAGTTTCATGTGGGCGAATCCTATAGCTCTCATGATTAATTCAAGGTTTTATAGAAAGTGCTTTGAAAACTTGTTTTTAAAGGTTGTTCAAAGAATCTGTGACAGCCCAGCAAAAATAATATAAAATATTTAAAAATAACTGGAGTTCTTTTTCAACTCTGATTCCAAATGTCAAATTGTGACATTTTTACCTCTGACTTAGGTAACATTTAAGCCACATCCAGTTCAAGTTCTAGCATGTATGATTCTTATTCATTGAACAAATATGTGTTGAACAAATATAAAACTATAACTATGAATCAAACAAAACAAAGCTCCTGGTCTTATGGAGATGTCTAATGGGAGAAATAGAAATTCACCAAAGTAGTCACAGAGTTACAGTTTCATGCAAAGTGATAAAAGTAAGGGACCAACATAAGAGGGACCAACATAGTTTATAGTGACTATTGTTTTTCTTTTCTGCTTCTCAGAAGTAGAGGCTAAGAATGAAAGTTGGAAGAAATTTCCAGGCGTAGAACAAAGTATAAGCAAACCCTTTGGAAGAGTATAATAGGAGAATAAAAGAGACCAGTGTGCCTGAAGCAGAGGAGGATGGAATGTGATCTGAACACTAAGAAGAAATGGACAGGTGGGCAAGGGGCCTGAAGTACAGGACTTGATTAGTTTGGAAAGCTGTTGAAGTGGTTTATGCTGGGAAGTGACAGGGTCACATTGTACTGTGTGTGTGGTACTGGGCATTGTTGAACCAAGGAGAGTTTAACCACTGAGCCATATCCCCAGCCCTTTTAATTTTTTGTTTTGTGACAGGGTCTTACTAAATTGTTTAGGGCCACCCTAAATTACGGAGGCTGGCTTTGAACTCTAGATCTTCCTACCTCAGCCTCCCAAGTCGTTGGGATTACAGGTGTGTGCCCCTGTGCTCAGCCAATGTAGTACTGTGTTTTGAACAGGCTGGTCACTCTGTTATGTGAGGAGGTTTAGACAGGGACTGCAGGGGATGTGGATAATTAGAAGATTAAGTCAGTAGTCGGTCTACTCCCACCTTCCTGCTTAGATAAGGATGGTGATGGAGGAGATGGAAGAGGTCAGATTCAAGGAATATTGGCAGGTAAAAATCAACAGGATTTGCTGATAGATCGAATGTAGGAAGCAGATGTAAATCATCCAGATTATCTCAGTTTTGTAATGCAAGATTTTTTAGGTTACAATGAAATTGTTGATTGAAATTGACTTTAAATACTGGCATGACTTAATGATATGCAAAAATTTGCCTCAGATTACTTTCAAATTTTCAACGTTTTTAACTGGGTGGAGGACATGGTTTTACTTCCTATTTATTTCCTAATCCTGTTGAAAAATTATTTTTTCTTTTTTCTGAAATGCTTATTATTGTGAAATCCTTTCTGTCTTATAAATTTAAATTGGAAAATAACCGGGGATGTGTAATGTCCAGACAAATAATTTTGGAGTTGTCTGTCTGGTACTATCATTTTTGTCACTTCCAAATGTATAGTTTATAATGACTATTGTTTTTCTTTTCTGCTTTTCTTGGGACAGGACCAGAATTCCTAGTTTATTTATTTATTTTTTGCCCTGTCCCAAACTACATTCTTTCCTTCTAAGAATTTCTTCGTTGATTTTGGGTGGTTGCCCGGCAAGATCTCATATACGTGTGCCCACATTCTGCCCTCTGCCGGACTGTACATAAACCCAGTGTGTCCAGACGACTGATGGCACTGTGTTTAACAATCACAGGGAACATTTACACGTTGATTAATGGTTTTAAGAGTGACCTAAGGCCTCTTCTCGGAGGACTCGCCGCGGCCTTTCGAAGCCTGCGCGTCTTCGCCGCGTGCCCCAGGCCTGGTAGACAGGCGCGTGGGCGGTGCCGCAGTGTGAGGCCCGCAGCCCTCGGCGCGGGGTCGCTTAGGGCCCCGAGGGGGTGTGTCTTCTGCAGCTTTAACACCGAAGGGGCGGTTCAAGTGACGAGGGAAGTCAGCATTTTGCGGGGCCCAGGACTGGTGCTTTGAAAGAGGGGCGGAGGGGAGAGAGGGATTTCCCCGCCCCCGCTCCGCTCGGTCCAATCCCTTCGGCTTCTGCTTTTCTCCGCCAACCCGCCGGGCCCCTAACCTGCTCGAACCCATTATGCGGTAGAGGCGGCCGGGTCTCTTTAAGGCCCTGCTGCGCCTGCGCCTTGGGCTTTCCTGACTCGGCCGCGCCGGACCCCGGAGGAGCTGGCGAGCCGGCAGGCTAGAGGCTGGGTAGTGGAGTCGGCGGCGGTGCCCGGCGGGGTGGGTGAAAGTCGGGAGGCCGCCCTGAGTCCCCGAGAGAGCGCCGTGCTTCTGAGAACGCAGGGAAAGCGGCCCGCGGAGTCGGGAGCGGGGCCGAGGCGCTGGGACGCGGCGGCGCGGCTGCCGGCTGGATGGGAAGTTAATGTTTACGGCGGAGTCCACCCAACGTTTCCAAGGTGAGGGGCGCTGCGCCAGGCCGGGCGGGCCGCGAGTCCGGGTTCTGCGGAGCGCACAGCTGGGCCAAGGCGCGGCGAACGCGGACGGCCGCCAAACTTGCCGCGCGAGCTGGCGGTCGGGCGCGTCCAGCCCCGCCGGGGCCTAAGTTCCTCTCACTCGCCTTCTCGCGGGTCGGGGTCTCCCGCGACCCTCCTTCGGTGGGCGTGGGGGCAGAAACTCGCGGGAACTCCTGTGGAGTTCGCGGGAGGTGGAGGGACTGAGCGACTTCGGGGGTGCTTCCTTCTGCTTCCTTTGGGGGATAGTGACAATGCTTGCCAGCTCCGAGGCCAGAGTCGGTTCCCTCTGGGCGACCGGAGGGGCTCGGCCGTCCGCGCCCCTTACTTGCAAAGTTGCTCTCTTTATTTGACCTCCGGGGTTTTGCGCATGACCGTCGTTCCAGGCAGGTGATGGGAAAGCCAGGTGTGCCAGGTGACTGACTCTTAAGGATGCACTTGAGTGCGTTAGTCCCAACACTGAATCACCTTATGACTAGCGGGGCAAGTCTCAAATTAACCGCAGGATTTCCGGTAGGTTGGATTGTGGTATTGGTGTCGGCTTTAGAGTTGCTGTGATTTCTCTTAGATCATCTTAGGTGGCATCATTTCACCCAAGAGTCAAAACTCTCCTAATGTTTTCCTCTACCTATACTATTAGAGGTGGTTTTGAAAAACAGCAGCGTTTTCTTGCAAAGATACCTTGTCCTTGGGTTACAGTGTAGAATAATAAACTCCATTCTTTGCTGAAAGAATGAATTCTAGTGCTTCTCGACGGTAGAGAAAAATGATCTGTTGATAGTTTTTATCTTTGTTTCTGGGCTGGGTTGGTTAGTAGCTTTCTTTTTGCTTTTAAATTATTCATAAAGTTTCATCAGTGTACCAGATTTTTTAAATTTCCTTTTCTAATATGCTGGCTTTAAGATCTCTATGAACCATGTGTCAAATTGAAATATAATATGCGGAAAAAGTTCACAACCCTAAGTGTACAGGTAATGAATTTTTACTAAGTGAGTCATCACAAATCAAGAAGTAGAACATTAGGTTGGAGTGTTTTCCTAGGAATGAAATTGCCGGTGTTTGAGTTATATTAATGTTGAAATTTTAGACACTATTGGATATTTTCCCAAAGTGATTGTACCAGTAAGCAGGGAATGATATTCTAGTTGCCTCAAGTCCTCATTGATGCTTGTCAGTTTAAAAAATTGTTGCTGTTCTCATAGAGTTTCAGCACTGTATCGTTGTGGCTTCATTTTGCACTTTCCTGGTGATTGAGGTTGTGCATCCTTTATTGGCCATCCATATATGTCTTTTTTGAAGTCTCTTTTAACATTTTTTCATTGTATGCTTATTTTTCTGTTAATTTGTACATTTTATTTTTGTAGTATCTCCCATACCAGGGGGAGCAATCTACCACTGAGTTACATTCCCAGCCCCAATTTATAATTTTTTTTGTGGGGGAAGCAAATACTAGTGATGTAACCAGGGTGCTTTACCATTGAACTACATACATCCCTAGCCCTTTTAATTTATTTTTTTTTATTTTGAGACAGGATCTTGCTAAGTTGCTGAGGCTGGCCTTGAACTTGGGGATCCTCCTGCTTCAGCCTTCTGAGCTGCTGAATTATAGGCCTACATCCTGGCACCATGCCCCATTTGTAATTTTTCATTCTAGGTATGAGTCCTTTCTCTTTCCCTCTCTCTGTAACATGTATGCAAGTTATGTATATATGTGTGTATATATATGTATACAGAGAGTCCATTTATGTGTTTCTCTTTTCCTCTCTTTATTTTGCCATTTTCTATTTATTTATTTAATGGTGCCGAATATTGAAACCAGGGTCTTGGACATGCTTTTGGGGGGGATTGAGTGGGGGAAGCATTACCACTGAGTTATACCTTCAGCCCTGCCTTTTTGTTCCTTTATTGGTGTTTTTTCATGAATAGCTTAATTTTGATTAAATATATTTTATCAGTCTTTTACTTTATGATTACTTATTTTTTGTATCCTATATAAGAAGTCTGTACTTGCCCTAAGAATATGAAGATGTTTTCCCATATTACATTATAGAAATTATTTGATTTTTCACATTTAGGGCATACATACGATTTATAGTGAATTCTAGATGGATTATAGGAGTCAGTGTTCACCTTTTACTCTATGATTGTGTACTCGACACGGCGTCTTATTAAAAATGCCATCCTTTTGTACTTCGTGGCACTTTTTTTCACAAATGATTGGACTGGGTAGCTCAGTGATTGAGGCCACAGTTAATATGAATGGGGTCGTAGATTTGAATCCTACTGACGTACGAACAACAAAAATAAATTAGATGACTATATGAATGTGGGTCTTTTTCTGGACAATCCATTCTGTTTCATTTGTCTGTTATGTTTGTACTAATACCACCATATTAATGTAACTCTAAAATTGGTGTTGGTATATGGTGGGATAAACATTCCAACTTTATTTCTTAAGATTGTCTGGGTTGTTCTTGGCTCAGCATTTCCATATCTGAATCTGCTTGTCAGTTTGCATAAATTTTGAAATTATATCAACTTGGGAAGAACTGATATCTTAAGTGTTGAGTTCTTCATTTTATGAACATGGCGTATTTTTCCATTTATTTAGGTCTTTCCAGATTTCACTGGGTAATGTTTTATAATTCTCTGTAGAAGTATTGCACATCTTATGTAATTTACTTAGATATTTGATGTTTTTTAATATTATTATAAAGGATATTTAAAAACACTTGTGACAAGCATACAGACATGTAGCTGATTTTTTTTTTATTTGTTTGATTTAGATGCCCTTTTGTATGCAGCCAAACCAGTTTCCACCACAGAACTTCTAATGGAGGACAATGGTCTTTAATTTCTAGTTCTCCCACTAGACTATTTTAAACTCAAGGACAGAATAATATCTAAATCAGATTCACTTCTCAGAACCTAACAAAATGCCTGCCATTATACTTAATACTCTATAAATCTTTAATTGGACACCAAGCCAAAAAGAAAAAAAAATACTACCCAAAACTTAGTTGGAATATAGAACATGTGGGTGTAATTTAAAGTAGGTCATGAACAAAGAAGAAAAACTTAGAATATATTGATGAAATGGTGTCTGAGAATAGTGGTGGTGCACACCAAGAATACCAGCAATTTGGGAGGCTGAGGCAACAGGAAAATTGCATGTTCCAGGCCAGTTGGAGAAACTTAACAAAGATGCTATATCAGAAAATAGAAAGGACTGGGGATGTAGCTCAGTGATAGAGAGCCCCTGGGTTCAGTTCCAAGTACCTAAATAAATAAATGAATAAATAAAATTGGGAATGTGGGACAATGTTCAGTGGTCCCTCTTTATCCACTGTGTCACCTTCTGAGGTTTCAGTTACCTTTGGTCAACCAGGGTCTGAAAATATTACATGGAAAAATCCCAGAAGTAAACAATTTGTAAGTTTTAAATTGCATGTAATTTTGAGTAGCATGATGAAAATGTCAAACTGACCTGCTCCATCTAAGTGGGATGTGAATTATCCCTTTATTTAGCATATCCAGACCGTTTACTCCCATTAGTCACTTAGTAGCCCTTTGGATTATCATTATCACATTGACTATCTTGGTATTGCAGTGCTTGTCTTCTTCAAGTACCCCTTATTTTACCTCATAATGGCCCCCTCACTACAAGAGTAGTGAGTGATACTGGCAATTTGGATATGTCAGAGTGAAGCAGGAAAGTACTTTTGAGTGAAAAGCTACAAGTTCTTGACTTAATAAGAAAAAAAATAATGAAGTTGCTAAGATCTATAGCAAGAACAAATCTATCAGTAAAATTGCAAAGGAAAGAGAAATTTGTGTTAGTTTTACAGTAGCACTTCAAAACAGCAACATGTATGATAAGTACTTAGTTAGGGTGGAAAATGGATTAAATTATAGGGCGGAAAATTGATTGCTGAGATTTCAGGTATGTACTAGAGGTCTTGGAATGTATCCCCTGTGAATAGTGGAGCACTACTGTATACGCCTGCCTCCTGGTGTTTGAGAGCTGGGCAAAGGAATTGAGCTATGGGTGGAGGCTATTCAATAAAAACACTTAAGCTTAATCCCTTGGCTTTAAATTTTGAGCTTCACTCTATTCTTGAGTCCAGAGTCTCTCTTGGTAAAGTTTCTGAGAATAAATTATGAGGTGACAGGAATGGTGGTGAAAAAGGGAACCTAGAGAATCCAACTGTACCTTTTAGAGACTTTAAATCTCTTGTCTTCTCTTTAGTCTCATGCCCCTCCACAGCTAACCTGGAGATTTCAAGGTCCTGATCCTCTCTGGGGTTGTGTGTGTGAGCCAGTCAATCTATTTCTTCTTCATAGTCCTTTCCAATAGGCTGATGATTTCAATTTCCTCTCTTCTGTTCAGTCAGTCCATCTCTTTTCTTGTTTCATGGAGGTCATATGTTCTCTCTTCTAGCTTGAGGATGTTGAAGATAGTTCTTTAAAACTTTTTCTGCATTGTTTGTTTCTTTGAGCTTATTTTTCAATTTGGTATAGCCTTGTTAGTGGAGGCCCTCCTCAGAGGTCTGACTTGCAATCCTTTGTTGTCTGTTCATGTTTAAGAGTGGGCAACTAACAGCTTATTGGAAGTCCTTAGCTTGTAAACAGGACTAACTTCCAGTTTTACCCTATAATCTGGAGTCTAAAATAGTGGTTCTCAACTTTGCACATTAGAATCACACGAAGAGCTTTAAAAAATATCCTTGCTGCTGTTAGACCAAATACAACAGGGTTTCTTGGGATAGGACCCTGGTAGCAGTATTATGAGAAAAATGTAGATGTTGTTACATATAATAAAATGCACAGAATTTAAGAATATGATTTGATGATTTTTACCATGTAACTAACAAGATTCAGAACATAGTGACTATCTTAGAAAATTCATTAACTTGCCTTTCTTCTTTGACCCTACTCCTTGCCCAGAGACAACTACTATTCTGATTTTCATCTCCATCAATAAACAGTAGTATTTAAAATATTTATTTATGTATGTATTTATGCAGTATTGAGAATTGAACCCAGGGCCTCATGCATGCTAGGTCAGCACTCTGCCACTGAGCTATAGTCCTAACCCAAACTTCAATATTTTTTAAAGCTGCCCTAGTGATTCAAGTGTGTGGCCAACATTGGAAACCAGTGATTGGTTGGGCCATTTGAGGTTGTCTCTAATGTTTGTATTTTTCCTTTTGGCCTGTTCAAATTTTCCAGAGAGCCCAGTACAGTGGTGCACACTTGTAATTCCAGTGATAACAAGTTTGAGTTCAGTTGCAGGAACCTACTGAGATCCTCAGCAACTTGCAGGACCTTGTCTTAAAATAAAAAAATTAAAAGAACTGGGAATTTAGCTCAGTGGTAAAGTGCCTGTGGGTTCAATCCCTAGCACCCCAAAACAAAACAAGATTTCCCTGAGAGTATTTTAGTTGTCTGCTTGGAAGGTTGAGGTTTTGTTTCCAGTGATCTGGGAACTCAGGAAAAGAGGACTGGATAATGAGCTATGGAGCATTTTGTATGTAGCGGCACATAATTTGTCTTTTATTGTTAGATTACCTGTGTCTTCCACCATATATGGTTTACACTCTCAGGATAATAAGTCTCAGGTTTGCTGCTACATTGAGGATGGGGCCATTCAGCAGCTTGGAGGAGATCTAAATTTCCAGATGTTCAACTTTCACCTGATCCTTTCTCATTAACATTTCCCCTCCCCTATTTTGTTTTGGCAGTTCCTAAGCCTTTTGAGGATTTTGTGATGTAAATCTGATTTGTTCTCAGTTGTCAGCCCTGCTGTCTTAGAATTTGGCCTTGACTAAGTCAATTATCCACCTTTTTTCCATCTTTCAAAATTTTGTTGTCTCTTTTTCCATTTTTCCTGTCCTTATGGTTCAGGTTCTAAAACATCAAAACAACAACAAAGCTTTCTTTATCCTTGTTATAGTAGAGTTGTGGGAGGAAGCAAAATCAGGTGTGTGTGTGTTCAGTTTCCATCTTAACCTGGATGTCCACCATCTGCTTTCTGTTATACAAAAATGTGTTGCCATCTGTCCTCTAGGGTTGACTCATAATGAAATTGTACCTTTTAAGTTTCTTTACAGTTAGCTACATAGAGTGCCAGGAGGGAAAAGAACCTAAATATTGGATCAAGCTGTCATTCCTTCACATGTCCCAAATTCTTTTTTAGAAGTACTCATTGTCCCAGAATCTCAGAATCTCAGAATTGAAAGTGATTTTAAAAATAATCAGCTTAATGAGCTATCTGATATTTTCTATAAACTTTTTGTCCATCCTACAACATCAGAAATTTATGGCAAAAGATGAGTAATTAGAGAAATAGATTGGGCAGTGGATATCTGAATGGGGTCTAGAAATCCATGTGTATTAAACTTTGGATGGATAAATAATAGATCTTACATATTTGTATTACATAATAACATTCATTAAAAAGTAAAAAAAAAAAAAGTCATGATGGTTTGTCATTTTGTTAATAATACCTAAGTCCAACTACTGTCATGGGGCTAGGTAGTACTTAGAATTTTTTATTTAGAAAAAATTTCTGTACCATAAAAAGTTGTTAGAGTTGTATAGATCTTAGTTTATAGTTAACAGAAAATTTTAAATTAATTAAAGCCACTCAATAAAGCCTTTATGTGAAGTATTTCTAATAACTTGGTTATTTTTTGCCACTGTTTTTATTTTTTTATTTTTTATTTTTATTTTTTGGTGCTGGGGATTGAACCCAGGGCCTTGTGCTTGCAAGGCAAGCACTCTACCAACTAAGCTATATCCGCAGCCATGTTTTTATTTTCTTCAGAACTAAGACTGTAGGTTACCAAATACTCTTTGAGATAGTTTTTACCTAAAGTTCATGTTGAAAAGAAAATATTATTAATACAATGTTTTCTTTTAGGGTAAGTTTATATAAAGAATTCACCTTTAAATTATGCCTGTCATTTTCAGTATTAAAATGTCCTTTTTCTGCCAGACACGGTGGTGCATGCCTGTAATCTCAGTGGCTGGGAGGCTGAGGCAGGAATTCAGAGCCAGCCTCAGCAATTTAGCGAGGCCCTAAGCACCTCAGTGAGACCCTGTCACTAAATAAAATACAAAAAAGGGCTGGGATGTAGCTTAGTGCTTGAGTGCCCCTGAGTTCAAGTCCTCGTACCAAAAAAAAGTCCTTTTTCTTATTAAATTTGTGTTGCTAAATAGATTTTTTTTTTTTTTTTTTTTTTGGTAACACATGGCAACAAGCTGTCAGCCCTATGTTGCTCTTCAAATTAATTTTAACAGGTTTTATGAAATGTAAAAGTCTGCTTATCACTGCACAAAATCCTCACTGGCCTTTTGCTCTATCACAAATTTATTTTTTGTGTTTATATATAAAATACAAGATACCAATCAGAGACATCATTGGCAGTTATTTATCATGATAGTATGGTAGTCCATCCTTCATTAGAAACATGGTTGATTAATTTGTGTTTTGTACCTAGAACCTGTTAACCGGGCCTTGAGTTTGCTCCAAAGGGTTAACTCATTTCTCATTATAGCAATTATAATAACTTACCTGATGTGTTTATTTGTCAGCTTTCCTGCTGTTCATTACTATATCTCTACTTCAAAAGAACTTTCCCGGTCTGTGCTGTTTGCAATTTATCCTTGCCTGGCACATTCTAGGCAAGCTCTGTGCCATTGCAGTTTATCCTTTTAAGTGGCCAAAGACAATGTGGGTTTAGTACTTGTTAATTGTTCTTTGTATTCATCCAACCCTCACAGTTGAACTCTGAAAAATGTTCCCGGAAAGCTGGTTAAACTGGCTATTATCTGGCCTTTCATTGTTGGGTTTGCTATTCAGTATCTTGTAAGTTCATTATTAGGAGTCTCTCTTAAGGAACTGCTAGTTCCTATATTCTTGGAAGGGACCTCCATGAGAAACAGGAACAAATCTGGCTTTATTATGGATCATTTTGTTTGTTTGTAAGAGAATGTCAGCACTAATACAGAAATGAGTATACCAATTTTGTCTTTGAATTGGTGCTCAAATGATGAGTTGCTCATCTTTGGCTTGGTGTACAGTTTCTTTTTCTTTGTCTTTTTTGGTACTGGGGAACCCAGGGGCACTTAACCACTGAGCGACTCCCTAGCCCTTTTTTGTATTTTATTTAAGACAGGGTCTCCCTGAGTTGCTTAAGGCCTTGCTCAGTTGCTGAGGCTGACTTCAAATTCGTGATCCTCCTGCCTTAGCCTCCTGAGCTGCTGGGGTTATAAGCATGTGCCACTATGCCCAGCTTGGTGTGGATCTTCTGTGTCAAAAATAAATTCAGAATTTTCATAAAATGGGGCTGGTAAATGTATTACAATAGTGTTAGCAGGTATGGATAAAATTAGAGTTTGAATGAACAATTTGTAATATAATTGAATAAAAATACATGAGAAATAAGAAGACTATAGTATCTTTAGGCATACCAGAAATCAGGATTGTTTAGAACACTGAGCCATAATTTATAGGGAGAAAGTAGACCTTGAAGAATAGGGAATAAGCCCATGTAGAATGTAATTAATGTATTTGAATATTTATTTGGAATACATATAGTAAATAAGCATAAAGTTAAAAGATTCAATTTGGCTTCCTTTTTGAAATATGGAGAAGCATCTATTCTACTACTAAATAAGGTTGTCAAGTAGGATGGTACATTGTATGTAAAGTACAGGATTGGAAAAATGAGTCAGTAAATGATCCAGAAACTTAATGATATTATAAATATTGTGGATAAGTCAAGAAACACCAAAGATAACACATATTTAATATTTTTCCATTTGTCAAGTATAATGATAGGTACTGGGGACGTTGAGAATGACCTGTATTCTATGTGGACTGTATTCCTTGCTTATAAGATTTACAAACCCAGGGAAGATACCATTGATATATCCTTGTTTCTGAGAGAGGTGATTTTTTTTTTTTTTTTTAAAGGAAAATTTAGTGATAGTTTATTTTGTCTTAAATCTTAAGCCTTTTTTAAATTTGTTAAGAAAGAGTCCTTGGACGAAGTAAAAAAGTTTTAAATCTTAATATTTGCTTAAAAATTTTTTTTTTCAAATGGTGCTGGTGATTGAACCTAGGACCTTACACATGCTTGAGCTATACTCCTACCTATAATGTCATTTATATTGATTTTTTTTTTTTTTTTTGGTGTGTGTGTGTGTGTTTATATGTGTGTGAGAGAGAGAAAGAGAAAGTGTGTGTGTGTGTGTGTGTGTGTGTGTGTGAGAGAGAGAGAGAGAACTGGGGATTGAAAACAGGGCCCATGCATGGTAAGCAGTCAGTCTACCTACATCCCCAGTCTATTTTATTTATTTGCTTTTATATTAGGAAACTGGGTCTTGCTATGTTGCCCAGGCTGGCTCCGAACTCCTGGACTTAAGCATTCCTCATTTCTCAGACTCCCATGTAGCTGGAAGTATAGGTGCCAGTGATCACACATGTCTAAAATGTTTTTGAGATGAAATTTATGTGGGTGAAATACATAGATTTTAACTGTATAATTCATTGATTTTTGATAAATGTATGCACCTGTGAAACACCCCCCTTAGTTCTTTTAGGTGATCTCCATTGTTGTGATGTCTTTTTTAAAAAAATATTTTATTTAGTTGTAGGTGAACACAATACTTTTATTTTACTTACCCATTTTTATGTGGTGCTGAGGATCGAACCCAGTGCCTCATGCATGTTAGGCAAGCGCTCTACCAATTGACCTACAGTCCCAGCCCTGTTGTGATATCTTTTACAATAAATTAGCTTGTTTTTGAACTTGTTTTCTTGTTTTTGAACTTGTTTTCTTGTTTTTGAACTTCACATGAATACAATCATACAGTGTGTATTCTTTTGTGTCCACTTTTTTTGTGTGTGTGGGGGGTGGGCAGGTACCAGGGATTGAACTCAGAGGCACTCAGCCATTGAGCCACTTCCCCAGCCCTGTTTTGTATTTTATTTAGAGACAGCATCTCACTGAGTTGCTTTGGGCCTCACTAACTTGCTTAGGCTGTCTTTGAACTCGTGATCCTCCTTTCTCAGCCTCCTGAGGTGCTGGGATTACAGGTGTGTGCCAGTTTGGCTGTGTCTAGCTTTTCTTGATCAACATTTTTTTTTTTTTTTTTGCTGCTTAACCACTGAGCCACATCCCCAGCCGTTTTTATTTTTATTTTTGAGACAGGGTCTTGCTAAGTTGCTTAGGGCCATCCTAAGTTGCAGAGGCTGGCCTTGAACTTGTGATCTTCCTACCTTAGCCTTCCAAGTCCCTGTGATTATAAGCATGTACCACTATGCCTGGCTAATAAACATGTTTTTGAAATTTATCCAAGTTGTTGCACATATCAGTAATTTGTTCTTTTTAATTTATGTATATTAATCTGTATGAGTGAATATACTACAGTTTGTTTATCCATTCTCCTATTTGGTTATTATGAACAAGGTTGCGATGAACATTTGACTACAAATCATTTTTTTCTACTTTTTTTATTGGCACAATATGATAGAACATAATGATGGGATTTATTGTTACATATTCGTACATGCACATAATATAAAAATATATTGGCCAATATCACTCTACAAATCATTTTGTAGATATACATTTTCATGTTGGGTAAATAACCAGGGGTGGATTTACTGAATCATAGGACAGATACATGTTTAACTTGAGAGAGAGAAGAAAAATGTAATGTTTTTAGTAATGTCTAAGAAGAAATTGCTAAACAATTTCCCAATATGGTTATATAATTTTTCATTCCAACATGCAATGTGAGAGGTCAAGTTGAGTGATAAATCAGAAATGAGTTTCAAAAAGATTGGTACAGTGGGGTACAGGATTTGAGATAGGAAAAAAAATAGTAAAAATACAGTTGAAAAATTGATGTATTCCTAGTCTAAGGAATTGGTTGGGAGAAGCCTATGGATTCTAGAGCTATAAGGACATGAAATCCTTAATCTTGATATGTGGGGTGAGAATAAGGGAGGGATTAGGTGAACTGATGTATGTATAATAGTCTGTTGGATATCAGTATGCCAATCATTAATAGAGTAAAATGGCAGAGAAGCTAGTTTGCAATGAAAAAGTGGGAGGTGAGAAGATGCTGGGAGACAGGATATTTTGGGAGATGGAGTTGTAAGATCTGGTCAAGGTTTTTGTTTTCGTGGTTCTGGGGATACTAGGTTAGTGCTCTACCATTGATCTGTACTCTTTCCCCTACCCCTGTGAGATTTTTGGAACAGCATGAGAGCAGAAACTGAAAAGGAGGGAGAGATAGACTTGAGGTCCAGAAGAGTTCAAAGAGATATTTGAGCTTTAGACAGAAATTCCCCTTGTCTGTGACAGTTGAGAACTGGAGTGGTGTATATGGATAGTGGTGAAATATATAACTTACTTTTCTTTAACATCAGAGTTTTAAAAAATCGCTTGGCGATACCAAATGCTTCTGTGGCATTTCTGAAAGTCATTTATTGTGTAGCTATGCACAGTCTTGCTAATATATTCTCATTGTGTAGACTTTCTCAGAAATGTCTTTTACTGTAGCTTAGTATATGGAGTTCAGGGAATAAAACCTTATTAGTTTTATAGTGTAACACTTGGGGGATTTTTTCTGTTATCATGGAAACAAATCTTTGCATTAAAAAAATCTGCTTGTATAAGTTTGTATCACTTTTCTTTTGACTTTAGAATGTTACATCAAGAAAGCATTAGAGATATCATTCACTTCAAGGAAGCCTAGGTTCAAAGAGTTTAAATAACTTGTCAAGGCCACACATTCTGTTGGTGCTTTACCTTACTGGGATATTGAGGACCTTTTAAAAATTATTGTATTTCATTGATACTTATTTTATTTGTGTTATGATTTTCTGCTTTTTTTTCATAAGTATTCTTTTACTCAGTTTTGATAAAATTAGAGCATATTTCTGCCCTCATTTTTTTTTCCCTCTGGGTCCTGGCAATTAAGCCTAGGGCTTTGTACATGCTAATACACTCTACCAGTGAGATATTCTTCCCAGCCTCCCCTTGTACCCCATTGTTCTTTTCTTTTACCAGTAGTAGTCTAAGAGAAGTAATTAAAATGGCTAGTGCTAAAATAGAATTTTTAGGTCATTGCCATGAGCTGTGCACTCTTTACCCATTGGAGAATTATATCAAAGATTCTTATTGCTACTTGAGGATTTTTCAAAACAGTGGTAATTAATTTTTACTTATATTGGTTATGGAGTAATATTGCTGTTTAGCACGCTTGACACAACTTGATATAGTCTGTTTTACTAAAATAAAAAGGAAATAGCAGAAAGATCAGTAGAGTAGAGGGAAGGGATTGAGGAGGGAGAAGAGAAGGGAAAGGGGAAATATTTTGGACTGAATTAGAGCAAATTATATTCCATGATTTTATAATTATGTCAGAATGAATCCTAATGTATAACTGAAAATAATGAATAAAAGGGAAAAATTAGTGAAAACATTCTAATGTGATAGTGCACATAGTCTATATCCTTTCCACTCCCTAAACTGTAATAATTTAGTTGCTGTATTAGATAACCAGTAATGTCTACCAAGCAAATTAAAAATATATTTTATTTATTATTTGGGTACAAGAAAATGCCATTGCTTTTGGAGAAAGCATTTTTTTTCTTAGTAATTCATTTTGTACCCCAAAGGCCTGAATTAATTCTGCTTTGATTTTTATTTATTTATTTATTTATTTAATTTATTTTTTTTTGGGTGCTGGGGATCAAACCCAGGGCCTTATGCTTACAAGGCAAGCACTCTACTGACTGAGCTATCTCCCCTGCCCCTCTGCTTTTATTTTTAAAATTGTTTTTTAAAGTAGTAATCATTAGTAAAAGCATATTAGTTGCCATAGCAACAGATTTAAACAAATGTAAATAAATACAACATACTGGGTTTTATCACACTAGGCAATTAATCAGATTATTCTTTTGGTTGTTTGTGAGGCTATATAGATATAGAAGATTAATTGCACGTAAAAGGGAATATGTAAGTTTTAATCTTTTTAATCAGCTATTTCCTAGGATAGTAATAAACTATATATTTAGCATTTTTCATAAATTTACTTAGAATAATTTCAGTGTTATCACCTTAACAAGTCTTTAATTCAGTCATTAGTTTTTTTTTTTTTTTTTTTTTGTGCTTTTATGGATTGAACCCAGGACCTTGTGCTTGTGAGGCAAGCACTCTACCAACTGAGTTATATCCCTAGCCCAGTCATTAGTTTTTAAGTAATTCCAAATATTAATATTAATCCTTTTTATCCAGTTACACTGACAACTTGTATACATGTTGTACACTACAATTTAAATTTTGTGTTCTAAAATTTTTTAAAACATAAGTTAAAAATTGTTTTTAGTTGTAATGAAGTCCTGACTCACAAAATATTCATATGTCTTCTGATTTGTAAATTGTAATGTTGAGCTGTATTACTTTATGAAAACCCTCATAAAGTCATTTAATATAGTTCTAATAACTTCATCTGAGCAAGGTCAGTATGTAAAACTAAACATATGATGTTAGGGGATCCAAGATGGTGAACTAGAGGGAGGCTGCATTCCTTTTTATTCCATAACTCGGGTCAAGCAGAGGATATCTGTTTTTTGGTGAGGCAGTTTTTGCAGCTTATTGATCCCCTGCTGTTTATCCCATTTGTCTACTGGGATCACCTGCAGTCTGCCAGCATATTGACTACTTTTTGAGTGCAGATGGCTCACTGGCGCCTACTATCCGCTATTTGCCTGCCTTTTGCCTGTCCATTGCCTGCCTTTCACCTACCCATCACCCACTGCCCGAGGTTCACCTCCTGATCATCTGACAGCAGTTAGCAGACTGACCAAAGACTGCCAGTGGAGCACCAGCTGTCTGCTGTTGACTGGAAGTTCACTGTCACAGTACCTGCAGGTTTGGTTACAGATGGCTGCTGCCATTTTGAGACAACAGCCAGGACTTGTAGGACCCCAGGCCAGACTGACTGAGCCCTGTCTCCAGGACCCCTCAGTCTGACCAACCATTCCCTGCCTCCCGGGTCCTCACATCCACTGACTGCTCCCCGCCACCAGGATCCCCAGACCGATTGCACCCTGCCTCCAGGATCCCGCAACCAGGCCGACAACACCCCACCTCCACGACCCCTGCCTGACCAACTGCACCATGCCTCCAGGACCTCTAGCTGACCATGCACACACCCTGAGCTGCAGCTCCCTTTGCCAGCACATTTGGAAGCTAGAGTGGCCATCTTGGATAATCCTGGAAGCTGTCTCCCATCTTTAGGTGGAGCAAATCTCATCCTGAGACGCCTGCTAGAGACTGGAAGCTCATTGTCAGGTACCTCTCATACATCATGCTACTGAAGACTGGGAGGTTTGAATACTATATGACTCTTGTAGTGTAGATTTTCTTTTTTCTCCTTATTGAAAAATTTTAAGTTGTTATTTCTTTTCTTCTCTCTCTTTTCCTTTTGTTTACCTGTTCCCTCAGAGTCTCTTTCTTCCTTTTCCCATGTTAACAACCAACTTCTTTTGATTACACTCTCACTCTTCCTATGATCTCGAACTTCTGTATATTCTTTTCTTTTTTTTTTTTTTTCACATAATGGAGTTTATTAAGCAAACAGAGTGTCTCCCTGCAGGATAAGAAAGAAAATGAGAGGAAAAGAAAGGGAAAGAGAAAGGGTGCACGCAAGAAAGAGTATGAAAAGCAAGGAGGAGAAAGAAAGTGAGTCAGGGGGAGAGAAAAGCAAGAAAGAAAAGATCCTGTATATTCTTTTCTTATCCCATTAACAGCTACATCCTACACCCCTCCGCATCCTCTTTGTCTTCCAGTAGACCTTATTGAAAGTCTATTTGTTATACTGAAGATAATAAGTGAACTCATTCCTCCATTAGACTTTAGATCTTTGTTATACTGAAGATAATAATTGAACTCATTCTGTTTATTATGACAATATTGTTAACGTCCTCATAGCGGCTGTTTGATTTTGGGTTGAGTGCTGTCTGAACTGGGCACTGCTAATATTGATCTCCCCCTTAAAGAAAAGGTTTTGGAAACCTATAGGGTTACTATGGAGGGAAACAGCAATACCCCAGAGATGCACTGTTGGAGGGGAAGATACATGAACAACATGAAAAAACAAGGGAAGAAAATGATCCAAACAAACCTACATTCTGAATTACTAGAATCCAGTGACAGTATAGTAGAAGAAATGTCAGAAAATTACTTCAGATTATACATAATTAAAATGATTTGTGAAGCAAAGGATGAGATAAGAGCAAATGCAGGCAATGAACAATCATACCAATAAGCAGCTGAAAGAGCAACTGCAGGAAGCAAAAGATGATTTCAACAAAGAGATAAAGATTCTCAAAAAAACAAAACAAAACAAACAACAAAAAAAAAAACAAATAGAAATCCTTGAAATGAAGGAAACAATAAACCAAATAAAAAACTCAATGTAAAGGATCACCAACAGACTAGATCACTTGGAAGACAGAACCTCAGACAATGAAGACAAAATATTTAATCTTGAAAATAAAGTTGCCCAAACAGAGAAGATGGTAAGAAATCATGAGTGGAACTTCCAAGAACTATGGGACATCATGAAAAGACCAAATTTAAGAATTATTGGGATTGAGAAAGGCACAGAGATACAAACCAAAGGAATGTACAAACCTCTTCAATGAAATAATATCAGAAAATTTCCCAAACCTGAAGAATGAAATGGAAAATCAAATACAAGAGGCTTAACAGAACACCAAATGCACAAAATCACAACAGATACAAACCAAGGCAAATTATAATGAAATGCCTAACATACAAAATAAAGATAGGATTATGAAGACTTTGAGAGAAAAGCATCAGGTTACATATAGGGGGAAACCAATATCAGGGATATCAGCGATTTCTCAGCCCAGACTCTAAAAGCTACAAGAGCCTGGGACAGTATATTTCAAGCTCTGAAAGAACATGGTTGCCAACCAAGCATCCTATACCCAGCAAAACTAACCTTCCGATTTGAAGATGAAATAAAATCCTTCCATGATAAGCAAAAGTTAAAAGAATTTACAAATAGAAAGCCTGTTCTACTGAATATTCTGAGCAAAATATTCCTTGAGGAGGAAATGTAAAACAACAGTGGAGGTCAGCAAAGGGAGGAACTACCTTAAAGAAAAACCATTTAAAGGAGAAACCAGGTCAAGTTAAAAACCAAAAATAAGCCCAAATGACTAGGAATAAAAATCATGTTTGTGGCCTAAACTCATCAATCAAAAGATATGAACTGGCAGAATGAATTAAAAAGAAAGACCCAACAATTCCTGCCTTGAAGAGACTCATCGCATAGAAAAAGACATCCACAGACAAAAGGTAAAAGGATGGGAAAAAAACCTACCACACACACGAACTCAGGAAAAAAGCGGGGGTTTCCATCCTTATTTCAGATAAAGTGGACTTCAAGCCCAAGTTAGAAGAGATAAAGAAGGACATTTCATACTGCTTAAGGGAACCATAAATCAGGAAGACAATAAATATCATAAATATTTATGCCTCAGACAACGGTGCATCCCTGTACATCAAACAAATCCTTCTCAAATCCAGGAATCAAATAGACCACAACACATTAATTCTGGGTGACTTTAACACACCACTGTCACCACTGGATAGATCTTCCAAACAAAAACTAAACAAAGAAACCATAGAACTCAATAATACAATCAATAACTTAGACTTAACCACATATATAGAATTTCCATCCATCAACGAGCAAATTCACTTTCTTAGCAACACATGGAACCTTCTCGAAAATAGACCATATGTTATTTCACAAAGCACCCCTTCATAAATGCAAGAAAAATACTGTCTTGTGTTCTATCAGATCATAATGGAATGAAATTAGAAATCAATGACAAAAAACAGATATTACTGCAACACCTGGAGACTAAATAATATGCTATTGAATGAGGCATGGATAACAGAAAACCTCAGAGAGGAGATAAAAAAAAATCTTAGAGGTAAATGAGAATGATGATACAACGTACCAGAATCTCTGGGACACTATGAAAGCAGTACTAAGAGGAAAATTCATTACATGGAGCATATTCAAGAAAAGAATAAAAAATCAAGAACTAAATAACCTAACATTATAGCTCAAAGCCCTAGAAAAAGCAGAACACCACCAAAAGTAGTAGAAGACAGGAAATATAAAATCAGAGCTGAAATCAATGAAATTGAAACAAAAGAAACAGTTCAAAAAATTGACAAAACAAAAAGTTGGTTCTTTGAAAAAGTAAACAAAATAGACAAACCCTTAGCCACACTAACAAAGAGGAGAGAGAAAACTCAAATTACTAAAATTTGTGATTAAAAAGGAAATACCACGACAGACACCTCTGAAATACAGAACATAATGAGAAGCTACTTTGAAAATCCACACTCCAACAAAATAGAAAATACCGAAGATATCGACAAATTTCTAGAGACATATGATCCTACCAAACTAAACCAGGAAGACATACACAATTTAAACAGATCAATATCAAGCAATGAAATAGAAGAAGCCATTCAAAGCCTACCAACCAAGAAGAGCCCAGGACCAGATGAATTCTTGGCCGAGTTCTACAAGACTTTCAAAGACAAACTTATACCAATAGTTCTCAAAGTATTCCAGGAAATAGAAAAGGAGGGTACCCTACCGAACTCATTCTATGAAGCTAATATCACCCTCATACCCAAACCAGAAAAAGACATATCAAGGACAGAGAATTTTAGACCAGTATCCTTGATGAATATAGACGCAAAGATCCTTAACAAAATACTGGCAAACTGTATCCAAAAGCATATTAAGAAGATAGTGTACCACGATCAAGTGGAGTTCATCCCTGGAATGCAAGGTTGGTTCAATATCAGTAAATCAATAAATATAATCCATCATGTCAATAGACTTATGGATAAGAATCATATGCTTATTTCAATTGACACAGAAAAAGCGTTTGACAAAGTACAACATCCCTTCATGCTCAAAACATTAGAAAAAATAGAGATAGTAGGAACATACCTGAACATTGTAAAGGCTGCGCTAAGCCCATGACCAACATCATTCTTAATGGAGAAAAACTGAAAGCATTCTCTTTAAAAACTGGAGCAAGACAGGGATGCCCTCTTTCACCACTTCTATTCAACATCGTCCTTGAAATACTAGTCAGAGTAATTAGACAGACTAAAGAAATTAAAGGCATACAAATAGGAAAAGAGGAACTCAAACTGTCACTATTGCTGATGACATGATTCTCTATTTAGAGGATCCAAAAAACTCCTCCAGAAAACTTCTAGACCTCATAAATAAATTCAGCAAAACAGCAGGATATAAAATCAACACACATAAATCTAAAGCATTTTTATACATAAGTGATGAAACACCTGAATAGGAAATGAGGAAAAACAACTCCATTCGTAATATCCTCAAAAAAAAAATAAAATACTTGGGAATCAGTCTAACCAAAGAGGTGAAAGATCTCTACAAGAAAAACTACAAAACATTGAAGAAAGAAATTGAGGAAGACCTTAGAAGATGGAAAGATCTCCCATGTTCTTGGATAGGAAGAATTAATATTATCAAAATGGCCATACTTGCAAAGGCACTATACAGATTTAATGCAATTCCAATTAAAATCCCTATGACATTTCTCAGAAACAGAAAAAGCAATCATGAAATTCATCTGGAAGAACAAAAGACCCAGAATAGCCAAAGCAATCCTGGGCAGGTAGAGTGATGCAGGAGGTATCTATCACTCTACCAGACCTTAAACTCTACTATAGAGCAATAGTAACAAAAACGGCATGGTACTGGCACCAAAATAGACAGGTAGATCAATGGTACAGGATAGAAGACACGGAGGCATACCCACATAAGTATAGTAACCGAATACTAGACAAAGGAGCCAACAACTTACAATGGAGAAAAAGATAGCCTGTTCAGTAAATGGTGCTGGGGAAACTGGAAATCCATATGCAGGAAAATGAAATTAAACCTCTATCTCTCACCCTGTACAAAACTCAACTCGAAATGGATCAAGGATCTAGGAATTAGACCTGAGACCCTTCACCAAATAGAAGAAAAAGTAGGCCCAAATCTCCATCATGTCGGCCTAGGATCGGACTTCCTTAACAAGACCCCCATAGCGTAAGAAATAAATCAATAAATGGGATAGATTCAAACTGAAAAGTTTTTCTCAGCACAGGAAACAATCAATGATGTGAAAAGAGAGCCTACAGAGTGGAAGAAAATCTTTTCCACACACGCTTCAGAGCACTCATCTCCAAAGTTTATAAAGAACTTAAAAAACTTTACATCCAAAATACAAAGAACCCAATCAATTAATGGGCTAAGGAAATGGGCAGACACTTCTCAGAAGTAGATATACAGGTGATCAACAAATACATGAAAAAGTGCTCATCATCCCAATAATTAGAGAAATGCAGATTAAAACCACCCTAAGATTTCATCTAACTCCAATTATAGAATGGCTATTATCAAGAACGCAAGCAATAATAAGTGTTGGTGTGGATGTGGGGAAAAAGGCACACTCGTACATTGCTGGTGGAGTTGCAGATTGGTGCAGCCAGTCAGGAAAGCAGTATGGAGATTCCTCAGAAAACCTGGAATGGACCCACCATTTGACCCAGCTATCCCACTCCTCGGTTTATACCCAAAGGGCTTAAAATCAACATACTACAGTAACACAGCCACATGAATGTTTATAGCAGCTCAATTCACAATAGCTATATTGTGGAACCAAACTAGATGCCCTTCAACAGATGAATGGATAAAGAAACTGTGGTATATATACACAATGGAATATTGCTCAGCCATAAAGAAGAATAAAGTTATGGCATTTGCTGGTAAATGGATGAAGTTGGAGAATATCATGCTAAGTGAAATAGGCCAAGTCCAAAAAACCAAAGGCCAAATGTTTTCTCTGAATAGTGCATGACAATATATAACGAGGGGGGGTGGTGATGGGGTGAAGAGAAGAATGAAGGAACTTTAAATGGTGTAGAGGAAAAAGGGGTGGGAGGGGTGGGGATGGAAAAACAGTAGAATGAAACAGTATTACCCTATATATTTGTATGATTACATGAATGGTGTGAATGTACATTGTGTACAACCATAGAAATGAAAAGTTGTACCTCCCCCAAAGAACAGTCCAGTCTCAAAAAAAAAAAAGTTATATTAGCCTAAACTAAGGATATTCAAAGAAATATGTTGAAAAGATTAAAACTATGGTAATCTGTCTTAAAAAAAATTCAGACAACATATGTATTTTAAGTTATTCTGAATTTGTACTCTTAAAGACTGGCTTGAGACAGATGGAAAGAGGTATTTTAATACTCTTGCTGCTGACAGGAAAAAAATGTGTGTGTGGATATGCCTTAAGAAAACCTAAAACAAATAATTTTGTGTGTGTGTCTCTGGAAGATTGTGATTAGGGATTAGGTTCATTAGTTCCTCACTCACAATCTCCATTCCCTTAGCATAGCAATTTTAGGCGCTGCTTAAATGATCAAATTTTAGTTTTCCAGTGCTCTTATTCAATGTATTTTAGATAGTATTATTTTCTTTTAATTCAGAAATATTTATGGGAAAATTACATCAGTAATTTGATAATACAGTTAGATATTTCATGTAATAATAGTTCCCCCTCTAAAACCTAAAAATAGGTTTTATTTGGAAACCAACGCAAATCTTTGTTGCAAGTAATTTGATTATACAAAAATTTGTAGCTGAAAGAAAAAATGTGGCATGGTATAGTAGAGAGAGCAAAGGTTTTATTTTGTATCCTTGTCATCTAAAGTTTCTGGGTCTGTTCTTTTCCTTTTTTGAAGGTGCTGGGGCTTGAATCCAGTTCCTCTAGAATGTTAAACTCATCATGCTCTACCACTGAGCTACAACTCCAGTCCCAGTCTCTGAGTCTGTTTCTTTATCAGAAAAAATATTTTTAAATATTTTTTTAGTTGTTGATGGAGCTTTATTTTATTTATATATATGTGGTGCTGAGAATTCAACCCAGCGCCTCACACATGCCAGGCAATTGTTCTACCACTGAGCTACAACCACATCATAAAAAAAAATGTATTTTTTGATATCATGAAGAATGGAAAAATACATGTAAAGTATCTAGAATAATACTTGGCTCTTATTTTATTGGTCAACATAAGAAGCCGATATTATATTTTTTGTGATATGGTATTTTCTAAAGGAAGACTAGAAAAAATGCAAAAATCTCAAATGGAATTGAAGGTATATGGAAGGAAGACCTGGCTGTTAACAGGACTGATTTTAGTTTTGTTGAATTACCAAAACGGTTAAGTATATTGTGGTTTTACGTTAATTAATTTGAGGAATTATATTGTCTTCCTCATAAAATTGTTTGATATATTGTGTGTTCTTAAAAATTTTATTTTATTCCTTGGTTGATTTAGTTTAGCCTAGGAGCAGGAAAGGTTTTTGTTTTTATAATTCTTCCGTAGTTTGTGTTTACTGAACTGTACAGCATTAAATTAGGCATTGTTATTTAGTTGATTTAGATGCATATCTCATAATTTTCATCAGATCAAGTAGTGTTAAGCATCTAACCTATTGAGGGCTATAGTGAATATAGTAACCTGAAAAATCTTTTGATACTGAGTAGTAGACGAATGGCTGGTTAAAATGCTTCATTAATTATTTTTGAATAAAATTGAACTTGTATAGTTCTAAAGGTTTCCAAATCCAAATGAATGCTAATTCTTCAAGGTAATTGTATGCCATATCTATACAACCTTGGATATCTTAAAGTTTGGTAGTAAGCATAACAAAGTGGTAATTCTGGTTTTATTGAATGTAAAAACGTGGCTAGTATTATTCTCCTTATATTAGGTGGGATGGAGGGAAGTATGAGTATTTTGTCTGAGTGAAGAACTTTTTGCCACACCTGTGTTCCACTATTTAAAGATTACTGGATTAGCAGCTCAGTTCACAAGAGCTAGATTGTGAAATCAACCTAGATGTCCTTCAACATATGAATGGATAAAGAAACCATGGTATATACACAATGGAATATTACTCAGCCATAAAGAAGAATAAACTTATGGCCTTTGCTGGTAAATGTCCGATTCATTCATTTTAAATGCTAAAAATGAGTAGTACCTCATTTGTTCACATGAAATGTTTCAGTCAGATAGCATGTAACGTAAAAAAATATTTATATGATTGAATGGTTGCAAAAGTGTTTGTGTGGGAGTGTGTAACTTTTTATGTAGCTAAGGTTTGTCTGAACTGAGTTGTGGCAATACAATAGATTTGGTTATCCAAAAAATAATGTGTGTGGCACTGTTTAGTATTTTTAACTTTTTATAAGTGAAGATTTGTGACTGTTAAACCATAAACTCATATGATTAGACCATTACCTATAAAAATTTGTATCAAAACTGACATTTGATATCTAGAAGATTTATTTTCTTATTTTGCAGTGCTGGAACCCAGGGCCTCATGCATTTAGGCAAGGTTTCTACCTCTGAGCTCTACCCTGCAGCCTTAAAAACTTAAGTCTGGTAATACCTTAGATTAGTTTGAATGTTTCTATTAGCCTTTGTAAAAATTCTCTTAACTTCCTATGTAGGCATGCAGTTGGGAAAAGATAGTCATTGGTTGCTTTTCTTTATTATTATTTTTTTCTTTTTCATTAGAAACTATGACTATAGTTAACAGAATTGGAAGATTTTCTTTTGTACACAATGTGAATTTTATTTGTTATTTACTTACTTTCCTACTATTTTTGGTGTGGGGATTTAATCCAGGACTTTGTGAATCTGAGTATATCCACATTCTACCACTGAGCTGTATCCCCAGCCCCAAATGTTAAAAGTGAGGAATAAGTCAAATGTTGCTCCAGATATGTTATAGGTTTTACATTTAATATAAAAATTATAAAACAGGTTTTCATTGATATACCAATCTAGGAGAAAAATACTAAGTATAGTCTACAGTAGGCTGGTTTTAAAAATGTTTTTCTTTTTAGTTATACATGACAAAAGAATGTATTATGGCATATTATACATACATGGAGTATAACTTCCCATTCTTGTGGTTGTACATGAGTTCCACTGGTCATGTGTTCATATGTGAACATATGAAAATTATGTCCATTCAGTCTTTTTCCTGTTCCCATTCTCCCTCCCTTCCCTTCATTTCCCTTTGTCTAACCCAATGAACTTCCGTTCTTCCCACACCCTTATTGTGTGTTAGCATTTGGCCTTTGGTTTTTTGGGATTGTCTTATTTCACTTAACATGATCTTTTATAGGCAAATGCCATAATTTCATTCTTTATGGCTGAGTAATATTCCAGTGTCTCTGTGGGTTCGTGTATCACTTTTTATTTATTTATTCATCTGTTGAAGGGTATCTAGGTTGGTTCCATAGCTTAGTTGTTGTAAATTGAGCTGCTATAAACATTGACGTGACTGCATCACTATAGTATGCTGATTTTAAGTCCTTTGGGTAGATGCCGAGGAATGGAATAACTAGGTCAAGTGGTGTTTCTGTTGTAAGTTTTCTCGAATCTCCATACTGCTTTCCGGAGTGGTTGCACCAATTTGCAGTGCCCACATACTCGCCAGCCTTTATTGTTACTTGTATTCTTGATAATAGTACAATAGGCTATTTTAGGAGAAGTTAAATTTCATGTGATATTATGACAGTTTCATTTTCAAATACAGTTTTCATCTTACTAGTTAAATGAATTTCTCAAATAGGTAATCAGATTAGATTTAGGCAGGTTCACCAATAAAATCTTCAGGATTATGACACATTTTGATATGCCCTTTTTAAAAATACTTTTTTAGATGTTAATAGATCTTTATTTTATTCATTTATTTATATGTGGTGCTGAGAATTGATCTCAGTGCCTCACACTTGCTAGTTAAGCATTCTGCCAATGAGCCACAACCCCAGCCCACGTGTGCTGTGTTTTTAGATTTATGTTCTGCATAAATAGTTTTAGTTTTAGTTCACCTTCTCATCAGTGATATATAATTGTCAGGACATTTATTTTCAGGCTGGATATTTAGTATCCTGTTCCTACATTTATTAGCTAAGGTATCTTGTGCAAGTTGTTTGTTCTTCATAAACTTTAGTAGCAATTTTCTCAGCTGGGGGAGGAGCAGGCAGGAGGATTCCAAAGTTCAGGACCAACCTCAGCAACTTTTTGAGGCTCTAAGCAAGTTAGTGAGACCCTGTCTTAAAATATGAAAAGAGCTGGTGATGTAACTCAGTGGTAAAACACCCCTGCGTTCAATCGCCAATACCCCCCCCCCCAAAAAAAAAAAATAGAGACAGAAACATTTGTCCATCCATCTTAGGGTTGTTGAGATAAGATAAAATAAGAACAAGTGAAAAGTCATGTCACAGTGGCACATACTAAAGCATATAGATGCTGGTGGTAGCAGCAGTGATAGTTTATCATGTCTAAGTTTTGCTTTTCTAAAATTAGCTGTAGAGATTGAGAGATGGAAATACGCTATATACCTTCAGAAAATAATTCAAAGAAATTTATCATATAGGCAACAAAGGAAAGAGAATTTTCAGCAATGTTGCCTTTATTTCCTGTTTTTCCCCTTTCTTTGTAATTTCTATTCTTGTTTTTTGATTCCCATTGAAGCCAGTATTCTATCTTTGCTTCTTTGATCTCTCTGACAGCTGTTAACTTAAATAAGTGAAAGACATAGTTTGAAATTCTTGTTTGTATCCACAAAGAAGGCTGTTTTAAGCGATGTTTATAGGCTGTGTTAAAACTAACATTCCCAATCTCTAGTACTGCAAAAAAAAAAAAAGAAAAACAAATAATAAAAAGTTAAAAGAAAGCCAATATTTTATATTTATTGCTTATGCTTGTATTTTTATTTATATAAAAATAGTTTCTGTTGTTGGTGGGATTTAAATTAGTACAACCACTATGGAAATAATTATGGAGGTTTCTCAAGACTAGTAATGGAACCACCCTATGACCGAGCTATACCATTCCTCAATATTTATCCTAAAGAATTAAAGTCCGCATACTATAGTGATAAACATGTTTATAGAAGCACAATTCACAATAGTTTAATATGGAATCAGCCTAGGTGTTCAACAGATGAGTGGATAAAGAAAATGTGGTATGTATACAATGAAGTTTTATTCAGTCATAAAGAAGAATAGAATTCTGTCATTTGCAGGAAGATGGATGGAACTTGAGAACATTGTGTTAAACATAATAAGCCAGACTCAGAAGGTCAAGAGTTACATGTTTTCTCTCATATGTGGAAAAGGAAAAGTGTGTGTGGGAAATCTTACGAAAATCCAAGGGAGATCAGTAGAGTAGAGGAATGGGACCAGGGGGAGGGAAGAGGAGAAGGAAAGGGGAAATATTGGGGAATGATATTGTTAAGTTATGTTGTTATATTGTGTGCATGTACAGATATGTAACAACAAATCCCACCATTGTATACAACTGCAGAGTGCTAATAAACATAGGGGAAAAAAGTAAAAAAAAAAAAAAAAAATTTTTTTTAAAACAAGCCTGTGGTAGTAACAGCTTGGTGGTAGAGCAGCCCTGGGTTTAAGCCCCAGTTCTGCCAATTAAAAAAAAAAAAAAGAAAAAAATAGTGTTTATTTCCATTTATAGAGTTGGAACAAAATTTCTCATAATCTTAAAAAGATTGAAGATAAATATATTTTCACCAAACTTAAATCTTACTGCTACAAGGTTGAGTGTATATATATATTTTTTTAACTTTTGACATGTTTATTCAGTTGGATGTCCAAATTTTTTATGGACTCAGAGTTTCCAGCACCTTGAAGAGACATAATAATGTATACATAGACCCTTTTGAAGTTTGACCCAAGTCTTGGAATGTACTCTCAGTTTGTTTTATTTTTGTTTCTTTTGGAGGCATATAAGGGAAGACTTTTCTGAACCTATTTGGCATTATAAATACTGAAACAAATGCCTTCTTAAAAAGTACTGTGGTTTAAGGTGGAGAGCTCTGTGGTTTGTAATTTTTCCTTCCTTCCCTCCCTCCTTCCTTCCTTCCTTCCTTCCTTCCTTCTTTCCTTCTTTCCTTCCTTCACTCCCTCCCTCCCTCCCTCCCTCCCTTCTCTCTCTCTCTCTCTCTCTCTCTCTCTCTCTCTCTCTCTCTCTCTCTCTCTCTCTCTCTCTCTTTCTCTCTTTCTTTCTCTCTTTCTTTCTCAACATAGGGATCAGACCCAGGGCCTTACAAATGTAGGCAAGTGTCCTGCTGCTGAGCTACATTCCTAGCTCTGTGGTTTGTAATCTTGTTTAAGCAGTCAAAATTGCAGTTTAAGTAATGATTCCCTAAAATGTTATTTTCTGTCTTTTACCTACCTGCCAGTTCCCCCCTAACTGTGAAACTTGAGATGTTCATAATAGTCAATTTCAGGCCAACAGTTCCATTCATTCTTGTAGGCACATTTTTATTGTTGAGTGGTCAATACATACCAGATATTATGCAAGGTGTTATGAAGGGTAGTACTTTCTCTTGGGTCAGAACAGAAAAATCATGATTTTTTTTTTTTTAATGATTTTTAAAAATTTTTTTAATGATTTTTTTTTTTTTTTGGCAGTAGTGGGAGTCACACCCAGGGAAACTCTACGAACTCTACCACTGAAGTACATTCTGGTCCATTTTATTTTCTATTTTGAGAGAGGATCTCACTCAGTCGCTTAGGGCCTTACCAACTTGTTTAGATTGTCCTGGAACTTGTGATCCTCCTGTCAAACTTTCCAAGTCACTGGGATTATAGGCCTGTTTCACTGTGCTGGGGGGTGTGTTCTCTGAATATTTTACATTCAGTGTTGTGTTGTTCTTTCCCATTTATTCCTTTAAACTTTTAATCTTTGTGGTACTTAGGATTGAATCTAGGGCCTCATACATGCTGGGCAAGCACTGAACTACATCCCTAGATCTTTTATTTTGACTGTTCAGGTCCTGTTCAGGCTGACTTTGAACTTGTGATCCTTCTGCTTCAACCTCCTGCATAGCTGGGTTTATAGATGTGTACCACTACACCTAGCTCTGATTTTATTTCCTATTGTATATTTGTTTAGATTAGAATGCATTTATCTTGTCGACACAAAGGATTCTACAAAAGTTAATATCCCATATTTATGCAAATACTGCGTATTTGTATGAGTAAATATGGAAAAATCAAAAGTATAAGTAATATTGCTTTTTGGCAGTTTGTTACTTTTTTCCTTTATAATCCGTATCCTGACTTTCCAGCCAGAGCAAACTATTAGAAGTCATTTTGGGGCCCTGGGGTTGCTGCTCAGTGGTAGAGTGCTTGCCTGGTATTTGTGATTCACTTGGTTTGATTCTCAGCACCACATATAAATAAATAAGTAAAATAGAGTTTCATCGACATTTTTTTAAAAAAGTCATTTTGGTACTTGTATGTTATTCTTTATAGCAGCCTTACTTACAAAAACCAAAAGGAAGGAGCAGCCTGAGTGAACTTCAGTAGATGAATAGATAAATAAGATGTGTGGTTATATATATGAATATTATTCAGCCACAAAGAGGAGTGAAGTCTGATATGTTGTACAATATAGATGAACCTTTAAAACATGCAGAGTAAAATAAGCCATAGAAGCAAAGGAGAAATGTGATTCCATTTACGTAAAATATCTAGAATAGGCAAATTTATGGTGTCACAAAGTAGATTGGAGGTTACATAGGAATGTGGGAAAGGTGCAGTAGCTACAGAATTTCTGTGCTGGATGATGGAAAGGTTTTAGAAACATGGTGTAGATGTGATTAATGCTAGTAAAGTGTACATTTAAATTATTACAATGGTGAAATTTACACTATATTTGCTTTACCATACTTACAAATTTTTTTTTTTTTTTGAGAAGTCAGTTTGAAACCCTTAAGGGCTTTGTGTCTATTTCAAAATTTTACTTCTGACTCACACTTAAAGTTTCTTGCTTATGTTCCATCATTTTGGATTAAAAAAAAAAAAGGACTAGCACTAGTGAACTGTCTTGAGTAGTAAGTTTAGGGATGAATTTCTCTTAGGCTTTTTTGTTTACTTTGATTTTACTGTAAACATGGATCCTTATGTAGAAAATCACAAATAAGAATTTCTTTAAAAACAGAATTACACCAGAAAGTGTTTATCCTACTAGTATTCTTTTTTTCCCCTTCTTTTATCTTCTTGGTCATTTCTTATCTATTTTCGTTTTTGTGTGTATCTTATTCTTTAATTATATAGGTTTTTATATAACCACATTGGAGATAATTGGAAAAGAAAGAAAAGGACTTTGTTCTCAAATTCAGTAATATGACCTTGATTTTAATTTTGATGTTTTTCCCCTCCATCCTTTTCTTTGCCTCTTTGTTCTAATTAGAATGTATATGCAAATTTTTTGGGGGGTGGTACTGGGAATTGAACTCAGGGACACCTGACCACTGAGTCACACACCCCCAATCCTATTTTTTTGTATTTTATTTAGAGACAGGGTCTCACTGAGTTGCTTAGTGCCTTGCCATTGCTGAGGCTGGCTTTGAACTCTTGATCCTCTTGAGGTATTGGGGTTTGAACTCAGGGGCACTCAATCACTGAGCCATATCCCCAGCCCTACTTTGTATTTTATTAGAGACAGGGTCTCACTGAGTTGCTTAGTGCCTTGCTGTTGCTGAGGCTAGCTTTCAGACTCCTGCCTTAGCCTCCCAAGCCCCTGGGATTACAGGCATGTGCCACTGCGCCTGGCTGCCTTATTGTTTTTTAAACTATCTTTTTAAAGACAAAATGACTTAAGTTTACATGATACTAAACATTATATTGTATATCTTATTCATGACCAGTATGTAATTGTGGTTCTAACATGGGAATTACTATTTTTTTCTTTTGGTTCTGGAGATTGACCAACTGAGCTACATTCCCAGCCCCTGAAATCATTTTCTATGTAATGATTACATCGCATTTTATTGTGTTGGAGAGGGTCGTAACTTATTTTCTCATTCTCTGATTGGTGGACATTGTGATTATCATTAGTTTTTTCTTGGGATTCCTGACATAAAAAAGTGTGAGATGATAGATATTTGATTTAGTAAGCTATTAGGTTTGGCAGAAATAGTGGAGAGAAAGACAGGTAGGTAGATAGATAAGTAGATCATAGAACCTCATCCTTTGCTTGTGAATTATTTCCAAAGGCAACTGGGAGAGTGAGTAGCTGGCATTTTTCAGACTTTTCAGGTGGAGAAATCCCAAAATACTAATGGGGATTCAGATGTTAGGTGGCCAGAAATAAATCCACTGTTAAAGTCTACTTTGCAAACTTTGTATAATGTCTTATTATTAACTATTTCTCCTCCTCATGAAAAAAATTATCCTACCCTCATTTGAAAGTATAAAATTAAAAGAATAATAAATGGAAGAATTAAGATAATTGATCAGAGTCATTTAGTTATTAGCTGTTTGTCTCTCCACACTTTATTACTGGTGAGCTGCTTGAGGACAGGACAGAAACCATATTCTTTTTTTTTTCCTGTGGTGCTGAGGATTGAACCCAGGGCCTCGGCCATGCAAGACAGGCACTCTGACAACTGAGCTATATCCTCAGCCTCCAGAAACCATATTCTTTACCGATTTTCCCACTTGTTGCCAAGTCTTACACCTATACTTACTAAGTATTTGTTGAGTGAAATTAATAGTAATCTAGTGGAGGTTAAGGAATTTAGAAGGTGGGGTGGGGCAGTGGGGATGGGAAGGACAGTGGAATGAGACAGACATTATTACTCACATAATGTACAATTACACTACTGTTGTGACTCAGCACCATGTGCATATAGCCAGAGAGGAATGAGAAGTTATGCTCCATTTGTGTACAGTGTGTCAAAATACATTCTACTGTCACTGTATAACCAATTAGAACAAATAAATATATGAAAAAAAAAAGAATTTAGAAGGAATATTAAATCCCTAATGCTGCAATAGCTTGATTAATGAGTCATTGTTAGATAGCGTGTAAAGACCACGTTTCTTCTAAAGAGTAAACTGTTTCTGAACCATTGATGCTACCTTGGCTGAAGGAGCATAGCGCTTACTTTCAAGTCATGGTATTTGTCTTCTACTTTTGCTACTGTTTTCTGGGGCTTGGGTTTGGAGAGAATCTGTGGAAGACTTTAATTTCAGAATCTTTTCTGTTACAAGACTTTAATTTCAAACTTTAACTGAAGCTCAATTTTTTTTTCTTTTCTTTTTTTTTTTTCAAAATATGAGTGATCAAAGACCTAAAGGTTTTTCAGATGAGGAGTTTGCTTGTGTGTACATCAGGAAGTGGTGCTTAAATGTATGTTAATGGATTGTTTTTATTTTATTTATAGATTATGGAGGGACAGAATAGTATTGCAAATGGTATTTTACCTAATTTTATAATATCTGCATTTAAGTCTCATTTTAGGTACTTTTTCGTGTGAATCTCTTTGAACCCGTTTCTTTTCTTTTTTCTTTTTTAAATTTGAGGCAGGATCTCATTAAGTTGTCCAGGTTAACCTCTAAATTGTGATCCTCCTGTCTCAGCCCCCTGAGTAGCTGAAATTACAGGTCTATACCATCTTGCCCACTTCACACCCCTGGCTTGAACCTGTTTTTTTTTTTTTTTTTTTTCTAAATTTGGGAAAACTTGTGATTTCCATTAACTCTAGCATCCCTCTGCCATATAACAATGATAAAACATCCAGTTTTTCTGGTCTCAGTAAATGGTACTACCAGTTGCTCAAGCCAGTGTAGATTTCATCTTTGATTCTTCTTTTTCCCTCAAGTGTCTTCATCTCTTTTGTCACGATGTCATTTTGTTTCCACATCAATAATTTTATTTTACATATACCTGTTTTTCTTTATCCCTGTTGCCCACTTTGTAGCCTAAACCGTAATTGTTTCTCACCTGGATTTATTTGATAGTGATCTGCCTAGTCTCCTTACTTTTGCTCTTGCTTTCCTATAAATTTATTCCTTATAGATCTCCTAATTACTTTTTTAAAATAAATAAATAATCATCATATTCCCATACTAAGTGTTTTTCAGTTAAATTCCAAATAGATCCCAAATTCCCTTCTTATATGCCCCTTCATGACTGGGTCTCTGCAGACGTTTCCCGTTTCTTTTTTCTAAACTTCCTTAAACTAGTATGCTTTAGCCTTATTGGTCTCTTCTTAGTTCTTAAAATCTGCACTATTTAGTATGGGGACCACTAGCCACATGTGATTTGAGCACTTGAGCTGTGGCTAGTCTAAATTGAGATGTGATGAAGTATAAAATAGGTGTTGGATTTCAGACTTAGATTCCTCAGTGTTCATTATCTGTTGGATATATTGGGCTAAGTAAGGTAATTATAACTTAACTTGTTTTACTTGTTCTTTTAAAAATGTAGCTACTAGAAAACTTTTAAAAACTAATGTCTTTTGTTTATGGTTCACCTTTTATTTTTTCTCTCTCTTTTTTTTTTTTTTGGTACTGGGACTTAAACCCAGAGGCATTTTACCAGTGAGCCACATCCCCAGCCCTTTTATTTTTTTTAATTGTAAACAAATGGGGTACAACTTGTTTCTGTGGTTGTAACCAGCCCTTTTTTAGTTTTTATTTTGAGATAGGGTCTTGCTAAGTTGAATTTGGTAATCCTTCTGCCTCAGCCTCCAAAGTTGCTGGGATTATAAGTATTCACCTTTTATTTCTGTTGGTGCTTTTCTGACCCATTAAACTTTTCAATTTCTCAGGGCCTTTGTACCTGTCACTTTTTTGCATGCCTCTTTTCATAGCTAGCTCTTCCTGCTTATATTATAGGTCTTAACTTAAATGTTACTGCTTCAGAAAGGCAGTCTTTAGGTGGGTCAGGTGGGGCACGCCTGTAATCCCAGGGGCTTGGAGGCTGAGGCAGGAGTTCAAAGCCAGCCTCAGCAGTTTAGCCAGATTCTAAGCAACTCAGGGAGACCCTGTCTCAACATAAAATGTAAAAAAGGGCTGAAGATGTGAGTCAGTGGTTGAACACCCCTGGGTTCAATTCAGGGTACAAAAAAAAAAAAAAAAAAAAAAAAAAAAAGAAAAGCAGTCCTTAACCACTCTATCAAAATAGTTCTTGGGTTCATTGCCCTCATGTCATGTATCCTTCCCTGCATTTGTTTGTTCACTATTTTTGTCTGATTCTTAACTAGTGCCATGAGATTAAGGAACATGTTTGTTTTATTTATGATTGTACTTTTTAGCACCCAATAAAGTACTGTTTTAGAGTAGATTCTAAATAAATTCTTGTTAAGAGAGTGATTCTGGGATATCTTCTCAGATCTATTGTCATACTCAAATAGGTTAAACTATTTTATAGACTATAAAGTACTGTACTGTTACAATTAAATATTTATGTAGAGAAGCTGAAGAAATTGGCCATATGCCCCCATGGCATTAAAGTTCAACTGAGCAAAGCATAGTTGGTGAATTTAGCCTGCATTGCAGTGTGTTCTTCTAACTTTCCATCCAATAGTTTGATGCAGTATTACATATATTGTGACAGAGCTTTTGAGGATTGTCCTGTTGTATAAATAAAAAATGCAAAAGCGTTACCTTTTCCCAGGAGTTATTTTCTATAGACTTAATTTTCTTTGTAAAGGTGGTTAGGTACATTTTACCAGACCTCCAAAATAATAGGTGCTGATACTTGTAAAGGAACATTTCATTCACTTTGGTTTGGCGGTATCTTTTTCTTGGATATTTTTGAATGTTCTGAGACTATTATAATACAACTCAGCATTCTAGTCAGTATTCAGGTATCACTTTTGCTTAAATTAACAATAAAATTCTTTAAGAAATTTACTTTTATAGGAAGAATATTTGATTTTTTTTTCTTTAATAGTTCCACAGTGCACATTTGTTTATTTAAAAAACAAAGGGATCTGGAGAGCTCAGTGGTAGAATCATGCAGCCCTGGGGTTCAGAATAAAAAAAAAAAAAAAAAAGTTAACATACTAATTATAAGTCTGTCTAGGGTTGGGGTTGTGACTCAGTGGTAGTCCACTTGCCTATCATGTGTGAGGCCCTGGGTTTAATCCTCAGCACCACATAAACATAAAATTTAAAAAAATTTAAGGTATTGTACATAGGTACATAGGTCACATAGATAATTGCACTGGGTACTGAGGTCACACTGGGTACTTGATTTAGCAGAGAATGAGAAGTGCTCTGTGGAGGGCATATGATAAAGCATAGAAAGAATCTAACAAAGAAGATTCCTGGGATGTAAAAGCAAATCCCTAGAGACATGCCATAAAAGCCAAAGGAAGAAATGGGGAAGAAAAAAAAATTGTTAGCATGAAAATAGTTACACTGAGATGTAAGCATATGCTAAATACTTTGTGTAGATTTTATTAATTATTATTACTACTGTTCCTATTTTAAAGAAACTGGCCTGAAGGTAGGATTGAATGCAGGTCTTTAATTTTCAAAGCTCAAGTGCCCGATTAACTTGCATTTGTGGTTTGAAATTTGTTGCTTTGTAACAATATCATGTGGGGTTTTGTGAGATGAGTACTTGTGAAAAGTAGTGATTAAATTGGGTATAAAGGTAAAATTGAAAGACTAGCCCAAGAAGTACAATATCTGACAATTAAGAATTTAGGAGAGAAAATATAAAGGAGGATGTCATTGAAGAAATAAATGAGGAAAACTTTCCAGTATGGAAATTTTTAATTTGTTCATCAGAATGCTGTGCAAAATAGATGAGAAAAGATTGTGTTAAGACATTTCATTGAATTTTTACAACTAAGGTGCCAGAGAAGATAGAGAAATTCCTGGAGGTTAAGGGAAAATGGATTAATTAATAAAATTAGAGTAGCTTCTTAAACAAGAATACTAGCAGCTAAAAAACCATAAAGAGCATTATCTTAAAAAATCTGAGGGAAGCCAGTGAAGGTGACACATGCCTGTAGTCCCAGCAACTTGGGAGGCTGAGGTGGGAGGATCACTTGAGCTTAGAACTTTGAAAACTAACCTGGGCAGCATAGCAACACCCTGTCTGGGGAGAAAAAAAATTATTTCATTTTTCAAAATTCTGTATAATTCATATATAAATGGCATCATAATGTGTGGACTTTTGTGATTGACTTCACTTAGCATATTTTCAGGATTAATACATGCTGTGGAATGTGTCAGTATTCATTCTTTTAGGCTGTGAATTAATTTTCTAAATTTAATTAGAAGCTCTTTATGCCATTGAACTAAGCTATTCTTGATATCTTTACTGAAATATTTCATTTAAATATTTATTATATTTACCTATCTAGTTCTGAAGCTGATCTTTGCCTCTTTCTTAAATGTCATTTTACAAAGTTTACATGTAGTTTTCTGAGTCTATGAATGGTAGTTAATACAATGACATTACATCCAAAACATAAATCAAGGAAAGGCTGAGAGAGCTTTTAACTTTCCTTTTGTATGGCAAAGTGGCAAAATGCTTTCATGTTTCAGGATATTAACCTTTAAACAAATCAGGCTCTAACAGGTCCTATTATAGAACATTAAATGATATATTTAACTTATATTGGGATTAGTCTGTGTTGCAATAGAAAATGAGCCTTCCATGACAAATAGATTGACAGTTCAAGTGGAAGCTGGCCTGACTCCACAGTTCCTTAACTTTGATACTGCATTAGTCCAAACCCAGATCCCCGCCCTAGAGGACCTTTTCTGGCACCTTAAGGCCAAGTTATGATCCAACAGTTTTATCAAGTTTCTCTTACAGAATTTAACATGTTATGGTTTCTTGCTATACATCTCTTTCTATAAGTAGATTATGAATTCTTGGAAGGCAGATAACAAATGGTATTTAATTTTGAATTTTCCCTTTGCCATCATTGTTGAGCATAGTGGTAGGCAAGAGAACTGAAATACCTGGGTAAAGGGTGGTAGGGACAATGTGAGACAGAGAGAGCAAAAGTACTATGTTCTTAGTACATGTGTATGGGGGAAGGGAGAGAGGGAGTGAGGGAGAGATAAGGATCATTTCAAAGCAAAAATATATAAATAGTACAACATTTTGTTATTGTGAAAATAATGTTTTACAGAGATATTCTTTATATTCCCAAAGCAGGGAAGAAGCTTGATGGATATTAGAAATGACAACAAGGCAGAAAACTGTAAAGTGAAAGAGAACAGAAATAATACGATATTTTTTTAATTTAATCTATTCTTATAATACATCTTATAAATATATCTTTTTAGATATCACAGGTGTCATGCTTACCTCTTTAAAGGTACAATGGTGGTATAGGGAATAAGTAGATTCAAAATAGATCTAAGTGGAAAGATTCCCAAAGCAATGAGTTGAAAAGAAGAAAACAAAATTAAAATTAAGAGTGCCCAGGACTTGGAGAGGGAGATAACATATTTTTACTTTGACCAAAGATTACTTGGATAAAAACATTAATTAAGACATTTGAAAACTTAATTAACTGATAATAAAGCAGACTTTATTTCAATATGTAAAAGCTTCGGGGGAGAAAAAAAAAAGACATTTGAAGAATTCTTAGCTAGGCATAGTGGCACAAGCCTGTAATTCCAGCAGCTCGGGAGTCTGAGGCAGGAGGATTCCAAGTTCAAAGCCAACCTTAGCAATTTAGCAAGGCCCTAAACAACCTACCAAGACACTGCTTCAAAATAAAAAATAAAATAGGGCTGGTGATGTAGGTCAGTGGTAAAGTACATTGCCTCGGATTCAATCCCTAATACAAAGAAAAAGTACTTTTAGAATCATACTAGAAGCTGACAAATACTTTAGGTGCCAAGGAATAGCTTCATAATTGCAAAGACTTTTAAACATCTAGGAGCTGAGTCAAATAGGATATTGATTGATATTAAAGGGCATGAGAGCAATGCAAAAATGTACCCTAGTAAATTTGCTTTTAAAAGACTGGACAGAAATATCCTCTACACTGATTGCTTTAAAACAATAGCAGCATAACAAAGTCTGAGTAATCTGTGAACCCACATATCCTAGGTGGAGACAAATTGGGAAGTACCTAGAATTCAATTATTACAGTCCAGTTCCATTTCAAATAATTATGGATGTAAAAACAAAAGAGGATATGCAGGAAGAATAACTCCCTGTTTTATGCAATGTAGCTTCAGGGACTATAGAATGCCCCAGGACAACATGAGCCCCAGGATGAGATCCGGGAAAGTGATGAAACAATTTCAGAAGCAGTGGATTATGCCTGGAATGGACATTTGTCTTCGTGGAATTCTGAACAGAAGAAAGGGCATCCAAGGTTAGCCAAAGCTGGAGGAGAGATATTAGCCCAGCGTGTGTGTTGAGAGCAAAATGCTTATGGACTGAACAAATAAATGCTCAAGGTTTCCAAGGAAGCATTTTAAAGCACAGTTTGCACAAACTTTCTAATAGATTTCACTTCCAAAAGGATTGATATCAAGGCCATCATGCTTCTTTTTCTAAGATTATACCCTGGAAATCAATTTTGTACCAAATGAACACCTGTGAAATGTTTTTTGAATTAATATGGTTTAATTTGGTTTATTATGGTTTAATACTCAATTGCAAATAGCTTAATCAACAAGTGTTTACTGAAGAGCTCCTATGCAAAAAGCAATGGATGCTCCAGAGTTTTATATGAATGTCTGAGAATGGCTATCATAGGTCATTTTTATCACATTTGGTGTTTATTTGGAAGGAGAAAGAAATGGGAAAGAGAAACTAATAAGTTACAGTTTAGTTCTCAAGTGAAGTGATGGGGCTTCATTAAAACATACTCAAACCTGGGTCTTAAAGTTTTCTGTGCACATATACTTTACTTCTTTCCTCCAACTTATTCTTTAAGAAAATATACTTTGCATTCTTTTTTTTAAATGCAAATATTTAGGAAATGTTAATACACAGAAAAAGGAAAGAGACATGCAAATATCCACCCATCAGATTTAACAAATTTTTATTCATATTTGTCACAGATCATTAAAAAAATAAAAACAACTTGCAAAGACTTAAAACCTCCATCCTGTGTTCCATCCCTCCTCCTTCCAAGATATGACAATTGTTTTCTGGTTGTTAGATCACATACCACTTCTTTATTAGTAAATTCACTAAGTATGCATGTAGACTTCCTTTCCTAACCTAGCATTGTATGTCCTAAAATCGCTTTTTGAAGTTTGAAGATTTGATTTTTTTTACTTGTAGGACTCCTGTACTTCATTTTCTTTTTTCTGGGGGGTGGGGGGGGGAGTTGGGAAGGGGGAGTAAAAAAAAAAAAAAAAAAAAAAAAAAGAGCCTTCAAGGTGTGAGATCTGGAGTCAAATGGAGAGGCTGAATGTTTTTGAGGAGACAGCCAAAGACGTGGGGGTCGCAGAGAATTTTAGATTGGGCAGAGCCCATGGCTAAGAGTTCTTAGGAGCCCAGAGACAGAAGAGGAAGGGGCATCCCCACAACCTCTCTGCTCATGTAGGAGCAGACCATCAGTGAGGGTCGTCACCATCCCTGACAGGTATGTGGCTGAAGCCGAGGGAGACCCTGACCCAGCCCTGGGGTTTTTGAGGGGAGAGAGAGAGAGAGAGTGTGTATGTGTATGTATTTTTTCAGGGCCACCATAGAAGAGCTCTGAGGGAAGGCTGTCCAGAGTCGAATTCTGTGGTGGGCAAGGAGGTTGGAAAAAGCAAGAGGCAGAAAAACCCTATGGTGGATATTGGCCAGGGAGGAGGGGGCATGGTCAAGGCAGCTTGGATCCCCATGAGGGGAGAACCAGCAGGCAGTGACCGTGGATCCATCCTGGGTTTCATCACAGAAGGACTTTACTACTCAGAAACATTTTCTTCTCCCTTCTACTAAATACATTTTTATTTATTCATTTTTATTTATACCTAGAATCTTTTCTTTCTTATATGTTGACCTCTTATTGTTCACGTTCTGAAACAAGTCATATGAAGTTTCTGAATTTAGATGAATTACTCCATTTTAATAAGATGAAATACTTTGTTATGTACAGTACTCTAATTGAAACACAGTTGAAACTTTTGGATCCCTTTGTATATAGAATTGTACCTGTTAGGGCTTAAGTCTTAGTAACCTTGTTTTTAGTGATGACACAAAGCAATTTTAAACCCCTTTTATTTATCATCTATGAAAACACCAATAATGTTTAAGTATTTTACCCTGTGGAATTTAAGGAGTTAAAAGTACTTGATGTTATTTAACAGTTAGCATTTTAACTTTGTAAATTAATCACGTCTCTAACAAACACATTTGAGTAATCCTATCTATGTCAAATCTAATCTACTTATTTTACTGTAAAAACCAAGATTCAGATAAGTGTTTTGAATAGTATCTGCTGTCTCTTTCCTGTTGAAGAAAAGTCCTAGAAACAATTGATATTAGACAGTTTATAGACATCAACATTTTATTAGTTTGACTACCTAGAGAGACTTATATGTTAAGTAATTTTAAAGACATTTTACCTTCAGTTGTTTACCCAATTTAAATTGAACCTTTTTAAAGCACGTGAATTAAAGGTATAAATCACATGAATTAAAGGCATAAATCATGTGAATTAAAGGTATCTGGATCCATTTTTAAAAATTTTAATTTTAGCGCTCATTATTTGTGTACATATTTGGACACACATACATAGACAAAATGATATACACATAACACAAAAGCAAAGGCCTTGTAGCTTTTTGTAGGTGAATCTCCATTGCAGTGTTACAGATGTTTTTTAAAAAAACAAACTTTAGAGTTGAATAAGAAATAGAACTGATCAGAAAAACGTTAACCTAGGTATGTAGGATCAAAATTGCGAGCTCAAAAAATATTGCATTTAAGAAAAACAAAACAAAAGTCCTAGAGAAAAAAATGATAATGGCCATTAATTATAGCATGAGAAAGCAAGAAAGAGAAAGGTGGGGGGGGGGGAGAGAAAGAGAGAGAACGCTATAGAGAGATAGAGAAAGTTCGGGTTTGCAGGAAGAGCAAAGATCACAAGAAAGAGAAAACTTGAATGTAGGGAAATCTCCATTTCCCTGAGTGCTCTCAGAAATTAAAAAAATCCCTAACAATGTTGTGATCTAAAGTGCCATGTGATTTTGAGGTCTGGGGTGAGGCAGAGGGACTCTTAAATTAACTAAGAGGCAACACAAGGTGGTATGGGTGGGGATTGGGAGTGAGCTGCCCATTGTGAGAAAGGAATTGGTGAATATAGAGGTGAGGTGTCCCTTGGCCCCCAGGGAATCATTCAAGCGAAGGACAAGTTATCCAGGGATTTGTTACTACCACTAGTTGAGCATCAAGGCTAAGCCTGTGGGGATACCTGGGTGCCTGGCACCAGGGCTTTTGTAGAGACAAAAATGTCATGGAGAGAACCCAGGACCTGAGTAGGTCTGGCAAGAGGCTGTCCTCTTAGGAAAGAACCCCTGTCAGTCTGGAACTTTCCTGCCTCTCAGGAAAGAGTTCCCTGTCAGCCCAGAGCTCTCCCCCTGCAATCAGTATAGGGATTCAACCGTAGTTGCAAGAACTGTGACTGGGGGTTCCCTCCGACCCACATAGAGCCTGGGGGGTGCCGGATGCTCAGTGGTTACTTCCCAGGTAACCAAAAGCCGGGGGAGCAGCCACTTACCGAAAGAGGTCGGTGTGTGGATGTGAAGGAGAGCATCCAGGCAAGTGGAAGGTGAGACCAGCATCTGTGGGTCTGGGGCAACAGATGGGATTCCCGTTGCTTAAGTGACAGTAGAAGAGTTTATCCGAGTCACGGCACCAATGAAAAGCACCCAGAAAAGCACTCTGGACATGGGAACTCACACAAGAGTTTATTAAGTGGAATGGCAGAGAGCCTGCAGGGTTAAAGAGAGAGAAAATGAGAGAGAGAGAGAGAGAGAGAGAGAGAGAAAAGAAGGAGGAGGAGGAGGAGAAGGAGGGAGGGAGGGGGGGAGAGAGTAAGGAAGAAAGAAAGTGGCAGGGGAGCTGTACTTAAGTAGTGGAATTTCGTGGGCAAATAGCAATTGGACCAATGGCTGGTGAGGAGGTTTGTGGGCTAACAATCTGAACCAATGACTGACTAGGAAGTTCGTGGGCTAGCAATGTAGGTTGTAAAATGGTGGTGGGGGCGCAGAATATTGGTGGCAACAAAATGGCAGATCTGATGCTAATAGCTGGTTCTTTAAAATGTTCAGTAAAATTGACAAACATGTACTCAGGGAAACCAAGAACAACAGAAAAAACACAAATTACTAGTATCAGGAAGGAGGAGGTAGTTTTTTCCCCCTTCAATTTCTGTTGTGGTAAATATACATAAAATTTATTACTTGATTAATTTTTTTTTTACCAGTACTGAGGATTGAACCCAAGGCCTCACATGCTAGACATGTTCTCTACCTCTGAGCTACCATCTCAGTCTCATTTTAACCATTTTATAATGTATAATTTAATGCTATTAAATATATTTGCATGTTGTGCATCATCATCATCACTATACAGTCCTGGAATTTTTTTCATCTTCTCAAGCTGAAATTTTATACCCACTAAACTGTAATTCCCCATTACCTTCTCCCCTGGCAACCACCCTTTTATTTTCTATGAATTTGGCTGTTCTAAGGGCCTTATGTAAGTGGAATCACAAAATATGTCATTTTATGACTGGCTTTTTTACTTAGCATAATTGTCTTCAGGGTTCATCCACATTGTAGCATATGGTCAGAATTTATTGATTCCTTTTTAAGGCTAAATAATAATCCATTGTATATATTTACTACATTTTGTTTATCCATTCATGTATCCATGAACTCTTAGGTTGTTTTCTCCTTTTGAATGTTGTGAATAATGCTGCTGTAGACATGGGTGAACAGTTATCTGTTCAAGTGCTTCTTTTCAGTTATTTGTATATCCATCCAGAAGTGGAATTGTTGGATTTTATTTAATATTTTAAATGTACAATTTATTGGTAATTGAGTACATTTGCCTTGTTGTACAACTGTCATCACTATCCATGAATATCCATGTTATTATGGGGGATTGAATCCAGGAGTATTCTACCACTGAGTTACAATCCCCAGTCCTCTTTTTTTTTTTTTTTTTTTTTGAAGCAGTGTCAAAATAAGTTGCTAAGTTGTTGAGACTGGCCTTGCCTTGAATTTGTGATCTTCCTTCGTCAGCCTTCTCAGACCCTGGGATTACAGGCATGCACCTCTACCAGGCAAATTTAATTTACTTTAATTTGGTGCTGGGGGTAGAACCCAGGGCCTTGTGCATGCTAGGTAAGTGCACATTTTAAAATTACATTGTACGTTGTTGTCATTGTTGTTTCTGATTATTAATCCCTTTTCAGATGAATAGTTCGAAAATGTTTTCTTCCATTCTGTAAATTGTCTCATTCTGCTGTTTCCTTTAATATGCAAACTCTTCTTAGTTTCATTTAATCCCTTTATTCATTTTTCCTTTTGTTCTTTACCTGTTTTTAAGTAGGTTGTCTTTTTTTTTTGGGGGGGGGGGTTCTTGTTGTGGCATTAAAAAAAAAGTTACATTGAATTTCAATGAAACTTAAAAACTTTCCCACTGGGAAATACTATTAAGAAAAGAACCGGCTGGGGTTGTGGCTCAGTGATAGAGCGCTTGCCTAGCTTGTGTGAGGCACTGGGTTTGATCCTCAGCACCACATATAAATAAATAAATAAAGGTTCATCGACATTTGAAAAATATATTTAAAAAAAAGCACATACTGGGCATGGTGGTACATGTCTATAATCCTGGCTACTCAGGAGTTTGAAAGGAGGATCACAAGTTTGAGGCCATCCTTAGCAATTAAAGAAGACTGTATTCTAAAAATAAAAAGTAGAAAGGTATGTGGCTCAATGGCTATAATCCCAGCTATTTGGAGGCTGGGTCAGGAGAGTCATGAGTTTAAGGTCAGCCTCACTAACATAGTGAGACCTTTTCTCAAAAAAAAAAAAAAAAAAAAAATATATATATATATATATACACATATATGTATGTAATAAAAGCCACTTGTCTCTGGTTTCTGTACTTTTTGAAGAAAGATTATAAAGTTGTAATTACTAAAATTATTATAAAGTCTATGTGCTCATTCAATTAAAATATGAAAAAAAAAATGATGGGAAAGACCCCCTACTCTAGGAAAGCCAAAAGGGGAAACTACAAAATGATGACTTTTAAAAGAGAAAATGTGTAGATATGAAATGTGTTCTTCCACACTATACATTCTTTTTAGAATTTGACTTGATACTTAGAGATCTGTTGGGCTTTTAATTCCCAAAGTACAGACACTTATAGTTTCTCATTAGCCACAAAATGTCTTTTACCCAGAAGGAAATGTTTATAAGTAAGTGTATAACATTTCTATGAGGTAGACAGGAACCTGGTGACATGTTTGCATTATCAGATATTTTTATTTCTTCGTGACCTAAGTTTACCATGGGATGAGGGAAAGAAGTTCAGAGGCAGCAGGGTAGAAGTTTGGAAAAATAGAGTTAAAGGAGAAATAGGGCATGGTGATAAATGAATAATAATTCAGTCTTGTAGGATTCATAGAACCATGAATATTAAACCTTATTTAATTGAACTGTAATTAAACAATTCATCTATACTTTCAGAATTTAAATTTGAAGATGAGTTATTGAGCCTTCAGTTGTTAGCCTGGATTCTAACTCACTGAGGTTGAAAGGATGTCATAATTGTGCTCTTGGTTATTCCACATTCTTTAAATTGAAACCTATTGCTACAGTTGCAAAATATGATAAATTGTCTTAACAAGCTAGAGCAAATAATATGTGGTTTTTGCCTTTGCAGCAATTAACTTGAGCAGGGGACTTTTATATAATGGGAATGTAAAACATTACTTGTTGGAAATTTACTTGTTGTAAATATGAAATTAATGATCATTTTTAGTAAAGTATGCTGTTTTTCTGAACAATTTGTACATTATCTTCTGATTTTAAATATAGTGTGCTTTTGATATGCAAATTATTGCCATTTTCACAATTGAATCTGTAGTTTGTCTTAGTAGATAAGATCAGTAGGTAACCAGTTACATTGCTTTGCCATGGCTTTTCTGGCACAAATTAAGTTTTAGCCTAATTATTCTTTGATTCCCTATTTGACTTTTTGTACCAATGAACTGTGCTGATCTATGATTTAACTAGAAAGACTTTCTTTTTTTGTGTGTGTTGACAGTGTATTAAGGCTTGACCAATTGGGGCTTACACGAATGGACATAAAACCTTAATGAAAGAGTTGATTGAAAGTAAATACGTTAAAAATTATCTCAAACATTAATTAATAAGTAATGTTTACATATAGTCTATAAGAGAATCATTTGGGATTAATAATGTTCATTACCCCACCAAGTAAATAGCTCACGTAACTTTCCTTAAGCAGGAGAAAAAAAGTCCAACCAAAATAAAGTCATACCCCTGGCACAGCCATAGTATTTTTGGTAAGGAAAACACCAAAATTAAGACACAAAAGCATCTGCGGAAAATCACATGTCATTGAATTTGTCCTGGAACCCGGGAGAGAGTTCAGGAAAAGACAACATCTAGTATATTTAACTTTGGATGGGAAACATTACACATGAGAGTAACAGTTCTTGCACCTTGAGAAACCCAAGAAACACACAAACTTTTGTTTTTAGGTTTTTGACAATGTTTTCATATTCATCCAACTTCCACCCCCAAATCCAACCAGTCATTGTAAAAATCAAGTTGGCAATAAGTCCATTGGGCTATACTCCCTGGGTACTCTTTGATACTTTTCCAGCCAATGAAAAACCTTTGTAGTTGCAGATGCCAGAGAGAAAGGAGAATCACTTCTTGACATTTGGAAGGAAACCCCCATCTAGAAAATCTTTGCACTTTCCTGTGTGCAGTGTGTCAGTGCTTGCAAGCACTCTTCAGCCTCTTAATGGTGAAGGTAGCACCTGTCAGTTTAAACAAAGAACATGAGAGCAGCTGGGAGGACAGTCTGCAGCAGTTTGGCTTCAGGGCCTTTGTAGAGTCTCATTATTCCAAAGTACTTGACTTGTTGGCGAAGAAGATAGAGAACATTCCATAGGCTCCCCAGGGTTCTGTTTTCTGGGTTTAGTCTTTGATGACCAAATCTCAGAATTGACTCTACTGTGTGTATGGAATAGGTGACTGTGGTGGCAATTGCTTTAGCTATGCTTCAATGATGAATATATCCAAAGAAGAAAGCTTCATCTGCTTCTTTAAAAGCTGATGTTTTTAAACCTTCTTAAAACATGAATTGGATGGCAGGATTGAAGACCAACAGCAAGGAGAGAAATGTGCCATTCCATAAAGGCAAGATTCCTTCATCTCGAACAATCTGGTGAAAAGCATTGATAATACTTTTGTAGTTGGTTGGTACAATGCCTTCATTCTGAAATATTGCCCCTTGCACCTTCAGTCTGGTGTTTCCACCCAGAGTGGAGTTGTTAGCAACACATTCACAACTCCTGCAACCAATCCAACTACCAGATCTTTTCCAGTGGTAGAATGTTGACCTTTGACCCAGACTGCTTTGAGACTATTAAAAGTGTAGAAATAGACAAAATTAGGGAAGCAGAGACTAGAAATAACTGGAAACCACCCTCCATATGGTGCAAAGAGTCCTCCTTCTTTAATGATTTCTAGGAGTACCATGTGTGTAGTTTTGTACTTTCCTTTCTCATCAACCTGAAGTTGAAGTCTAACTGTATCCACGGGAAAAAATATCTGTGTCAAGGGAAAAACACAGTCATTTGCACTCACTTTCCACGGCTCTGGCCACAGCGTGCACCAGGCTCTCATAGGACAGCACTGAGGTCATTGGTGCAGCTTCCTGCAAACCTAGCTACACTTTCCCCTTAGACACCACAGTCCAAGAAAGACTTCTTTATATATCCTGGAGTTTAATGCTTTATCTGAGGTGCAGGTGTCAAAGATTTTTCTCCACTCTAGGCTCTCTCTTTATGTTCATGATTGTTTCCTTTGCTGTGAAGAAGCTTTTTAGTTTGATACTATACCATTTATAGATTCTTGATTTTTATTTCTTGTGCTTTAGGAGTCTTGTTGAGAATTCGGTTCTTAAGCTGACATGATAGAGTTGGGCTTATGTTTTTCTTCTAGTAGGTGCTAGAAGGTGCAGGGTCTTTGGTCTAATGCCTAAGTCCTTGATCCACTTTGAGTTTTGTGCAGGGTGAGAGATAAAGGTTTAATTTAATTTTGCTACATATGGATTTCTAGTTGTCCCAGAAATATTTGTTGAAGAGGCTATCTTTTCTCCAATGTATGTTTATGGTGCTTTTGTCTAATATGAGATAACTGTATTTATATGGGTTTGTTCTGTGTCTTGTATTCCATTGGTCTTCATGTCTGCTTTGGTGCCAAAACCATGCCGTTTTTGTTTAGAACAAATAACCCAATCAATAAATGGTCTAAGGAACTGAACAGGAACTTCACAGAAGAAATATCATCAATTAACAAATATATGGAAAAATGGTTCAACATCTCTAGCAATTATAGAAATGCAAATTGAAACTATATTGATTATTTCATCACACTCCAGTTGGGAAGGCAGTTATCAACAATATAAGTAACAATAAATGTTGACAAGGATGTGGGGAAAAATTACTTGGCTGGTGGGACTGCAAATTGTTGCAACCACTCTGGAAAGCAGTATGGTTATTCCTCAGAAAACTTGGAATGGAACCACCATTTGACCCAGTTATCCCACTCCTCGGTATATACCTGAAGGACTTAAAAATCAGCATATTATAGTGGCATGGCCACATCAATGTTTATAACAGCTTAATTCACAACCAAGCTAGGTGCCCTACAACAGATGAATGGATAAAGAAAATGTGGTATGTACACTCAATGGAATATTACTCAGCCATATGAAGAGTGAAATTATGGCCTTTGTGGGTAAGTGGATGGAACTGGAGAATATCATGCTAGGTGAAATAAGCCAGTCCCACAAAACCAAAGGCCAAATGTTTCTCTGATATGTAGCACACAATAAGGGGGCGAGGGTGGGAATAGAAATTCATTGGATTAGACAAAGGGGTATGAAGGGAAGGAAGGGGGAATGGGAATGGAAAAGATAGTAGAATGAATCAGACATAACTTTCCTATGGTCATATATGAACACTTGACTAGTGTAACTCCACATCATGTACAACCACAAGAATGGGAAGTTATACTGCATGTATGTGTAATATGTCAAAATATACTCTACTGTCATGTATGTCTAAAAAGAACAAATAAAAAATTTAGAAAAAGGATTTCTTTTCTAAAAAGAAATCCTTCTTTTTCATGGAAGCAGGCATTAATAATTTGCCCAGTGCCTGTTTTCTTTGGGTTCCATAGTTTTTCCTGATTTTCTGTTTTGGGAGTTCTTCCTTCAGTAACCAGAGCCACTTGGTGCTTTCTGTAAGATCATTTCCAAGGGAAATAAATTGTAAAAGGTGAGAAATAATGAAAATGAAAAGAAAACAAAAGGTAGAATCAGTTTAATAAAACTCTTTCCCCCATTCAGCACTTGTAAATGAATCTTTGTCTTTTTAGAAGTTCCATGATGTATTGAGGTTTAGAAGGAAAGCTTTGGACAACTCAGGAGGAGTGTAGTATCTACTGCCAGAAGCCTGGGTGGGATTTTTATGTGTATGTGTTGGTGTTTAGTGTGTATGCATTTGAATTACTATATTTAAACCAAGGTTAGCTGTTTTATTAATTCAGAAAATAGTTTATAGTGCTTTAGACATTTTTTCAATTGTGTGAAATTTCCACTTTTCTCCAAGCACATAAAAATACTTAATAATTTGACCAGCACACTGGTGCATGCCTGTAATCTCACCTACTCAGGAGACTGAAGCAGGAGGTTGCAAGTTCTGAGACAATCTCAACGACTTTGTGAGACCTTGTCTCATAATTAAAAAAAAAAAAAAAAAAAAGGGTTGGAGTTGTAGCTAAGTGTTAAAGTGTACTTGGGTTCAATCCCCAGTCCCAAAACAAAACAAAAACAAACAAAAAAATTAAAAACAAAAAACTTCATAATTTGGAGACTTTATATGTCTAAATACTCCAAAAGAGTCAGAAGCTTTTTTGGTAAGTTTCCTATTACATCTTATTTTATAAAGTCATATTGATAATGTTAGTTTTGCATTGGTATTCACATGTGAGAGTAGTAATGTGTATTCAAATATTATTTAGGTTTTTTTTTCAGCTGAATTCATTGTATACATATCTGCTTAGAGGTTTGCATAGTTTATGACAATTATGTCTAATCTGTTGAATCTTAGAAGAGAGGAATTTTAAAGGTTTATCTAGTTATTGTTCTTCACCTAAAACAAATTCATCCTTAATCAGCTCAGACATTTGGCCCTTTTTTAAAAATATTTTTTAGTTGTCAATGGATTTTTTCTTTTATTTATTTATATAACTGTAATATATATATCCTCAGCCCATATATATACATATATATGTATGTACACACACACGTGCACACACACACCCACACCCACATACACACACACACACACACACACACACACACACACATATATGTGGTGCTGTGGATCGAACCCTGGGCCTCATACATGCCAGGCAAGTGCTCTGCCTCTGAGCCACAACTCCAGCCCAGCATTTGGCTTTTATAAGTGCTGCTTTAATATAGTTGTCGCTAGGGAATGTAGTATTCTTTGTGGGCATCCATCCATTCCACCCTTCCTGTCTTTCTCTCTCTTCCCCTCCTGCCTGCCTGCCTGCCTGCCTATCTGCTTGCCTTTCTTTCTTTCGTGCTGCTGGGGATTGAACCCATGGCCTTGCACATTTTAGGCAAGTGCTGTACCACTGAGTTACATCCCCAGCCTCCATTCTATTTTTGAATAGCTGCAGTTATTTAAAAACTTTACCTTGAGCCTCTCACTCTGTTAGCTCAACCATTTATCATAATTTTGTTCCTTTGAAGCTAGTCATGCTATGAAAATGCTCATTACTGGTTTGAGGATATATTGATTACATCTTATTTATGACAAACACACCTAGTTTTTGTTATTAGTTGTATCACAGTATATCCCTATCCTGATCACCTAAATTACATGTTTTAATTCCTGGTTCACAAATGTGTTTGACTAAAATCCCAATAAGAATATACTTTACATCCTGACCTAGCACACCCATACTATACATAATACATACAGTATATAATGTATTTGTGAAGTAAAATTTTCATACGACAATACATCTCTTGGTATTTTTTTGCTCTTTTTTCTTTTTTGGTACCGGAGATTAAACCCAGGGGTACGTAACCACTGAGCCATATCCCCAGCCCTTTTTATATTTTATTTAGAGACAGGGGTTCACTGTATTGCTTAGGATCTCACTAAGTTGTTGAGGCTGGCTTTGAATTCAAGATCCTACTACCTCAGCCTTTGGAGCCACTGGGAATACAGGTGTGTGCCACCGCACCCAGCTCTTTTTCATTTTTAAATAAAATATTTGTGTTACCTATTAAGTGACTTTATTATTACTTATGGGTTTCAGTTTGTAGTTTGCAAACATGAAATTTGAAATAGTTTCCAAAACCTGGATGTTAGGGTAACTATTTCTTTTTACTTTTTTTTTTTAGTTGTCACTGGACTTTTATTTTATTCATTTATTTATATGTGGTACTGAGAATTGAACCTAGTGCCTCACACATGCAAGGCAAGTGCTCTACCACTCAGCTACAACCCCAGTCCATAGGGTCATTATTTCTAAAACAGGTTTCACTTTTATCATCTCAAGAGAGAGAATTCTTTTTTTTTTTTTTATTATCAAAGCTCGAATTTTTATTTAATCTTTTCACAAGCATTTTTTTTAATTTATTTTTATTGTAAACAAATGGGATACATGTTGTTTCAGTTTGTACATGGAGTAACAGCATACCATTTGCATATTCATAAATTTACATAGAGTAATGATGTTTGATTCATTCCGTTATTTTTTCCTTCCCCCCGTCCCTCCCACCTCTCTTTTCCCTCTATACAGTCCCTCCTTCCTCCATTCTTGCCCCCCCATCCCCCAATAAGTGTCATCATCCGCTTATCAGTGAGATCATTCCTCTTTTGGATTTTTGAGATTGGCTTATCTCACTTAACATGATATTCTCCAATTTCATCCATTTGCCTGCAAATGCCATAATTTTATTATTCTTTATAGCTGAGTAATATTCCATTGTATATATATATACCACAGTTTCTTTATCTATTCATCAATTGAAGGGCATCTAGGTTGGTTCCATAGTCTGGCTATTGTTAATTGAGCCGCTATGAACATTGATGTGGCTGTATCTCTGTAGTGTGCTGATTTTAAGTCCTTTGGGTATAGGCCTTGGAGTGGGATAGCTGGGTCAAATGGTAGGTCCATTCCAAGTTTTCTAAGGAATCTCCACACTGCTTTCCAGAGTGGCTGCACTAATTTGCAGTCCCACCAGCAATGTATGAGTGTATCTTTTTCCCCACATCCTCTCCAAAGCCTATTGTTGCTTGTGTTCTTGATAATTGCCATTCTAATTGGGATGAGATGGAATCTTAGGGTAGTTTTGATTTGCATTTCTCTTATTACTAAAGATGTTGAACATTTTTTCATATATCTGTCGATTGCTTGTATATCTTCTTCTGTGAAGTGTCTGTTCATATTCTTAGCCCATTTGTTGATTGGGTTATTCGTATTCTTGGTGTAGAGTTTTTTGAGTTCTTTATAGATTCTGGAAATTAGCGCTCTATTTGAAGTACGAGTGGCAAAGATATTCTCCCACTCTGTAGGCTCTCTGTTCGCATTGCTGATAGTTTCCTTCGCCGAGAGAAAGCTTTTTAGTTTGAATCTATCCCAGTTGTTGATTCTTGCTTTTATTTCTTGTGCTATGGGAGTCCTGTTAAGGAAGTCTGATCCTAAGCCAACAAGGTGAAGATTTGGACCTACTTTTTCTTCTATAAGATGCAGGGTCTCTGGTCTGATTTCAAGGTCTTTGATCCATTGTGAGTTGATTTTTGTGCAGGGTGAGAGATAGGGGTTTAGTTTCATTGTGTTGTATATGAATTTCCAGTTTTCCCAGCACCATTTTTTGAAGAGGCTGTCTTTTCTCCATTGCATATTTTTGGCCCCTTTGTCTAGTATGAGAAAATTGTATTTATTTGGGTTTGTGTCTGTGTCCTCTATTCTGTACCATTGATCTACCTGTCTATTTTGGTGCCAATACCATGCTGTTTTTGTTACTATTGCTTTGTAGTATAGTTGAAGTTCTGGTATTGGGATACCCCCTGTTTCATTCTTCCTGCTAAGGATTGCTTTAGCTATTCTGGGTTTCTTATTCTTCCAGATGAATTTCATGATTGCTTGCTCTATTTCTGTGAGGTACGTCATTGGGATTTTAATTGGAATTTCTTTGAATCTGTATAGCACTTTTGGTAGTATGGCCATTTTGACAATATTAGTTCTGCCTATCCAAGAACATGGGAGATCTTCCCATCTTCTAAGGTCTTCCTCAATTTCTTTCTTCAGTGTTTTGTAGTTTTCATTGTAGAGATCTTTTACCTCTTTGGTAAGATTGATACCTAAGTATTTTATTTTTTTTGAGGCTATTGCAAATGGAGTTGTTTTCCTCATTTCCCTTTCAGCTGTTTCATTGCTTGCATATAAAAATGCTGTAGATTTGTGCGTGTTGATTTTGTAGCCTGCTATTTTGCTGAATTCATTGATGAGGTCTAGAAGTTTTCTGAAGGAGGTTTTTGGATCCTCTAAATATAGAATCATGTCATCCGCAAATAGTGACAGCTTAAGTTCCTCTTTTCCTATTCATATCCCTTTAATTTCTTAAGTCTGCCTAATTGCTCTGGCTAGAGTTTTGAGGACAATGTTGAATAGAAGTGGTGAAAGAGGACATCCCTGTCTTGTTCCCATTTTTAAAGGGAATGGTTTCAGTTTTTCTCCATTATGAATGATGTTGGCCATGGGCTTAGCATACATAGCCTTTACAATGTTCAGGTATGTTCCTACTATCCCTATTTTTTCTAGTGTTTTGAGCATGAAGGGGTGTTGTATTTTGTCAAATCCTTTCTCTGCGTCAATTGAAATAACCATATGATTCTTATCCTTAAGTCTATTGATATGATTGATTACATTTATTGATTTACGAATGTTGAACCATCCTTGCATTCCAGGAATGAACCCCATTTGATCGTGGTGCACAATTTTCTTAATATGTTTTTGGATACGGTTTGCCAATATTTTGTTAAGGATCTTTGCATCTATATTCATCAAGGATATTGGTCTAAAATTTTCTTTCCTTGATGTGTCTTTTTCTGGTTTGGGTATGAGGGTGATATTAGCTTCATAGAATGAGTTTGGTAGGGTACCCTCCTTTTCTATTTCCTGGAATACTTTGAGAAGTAGTGGAATGAGTTCTTCTTTGAAGGTCATGTAGAACTCGACTGAGAATCCTTCTGGTCCTGGGCTTTTCTTGGATGGTAGATTTTTAATGGCTTCTTCTATTTCATTGCTTGATATTGCTCTGTTTAAATCGTGTATGTCCTCCTGGTTCAGAAATTTGTCAATGTCTTCGGTACTTTCTATTTTGTTGGAATACAGATTTTCAAAGTAGCATGTCATTTTGTTCTGTATCTCAGTGGTATGTGTCGTGATATTTCCTTTTGCATTATGTATTTTTGTAATTTGAGTCTTCTCTCTCCTCTTTGTTAGTGTGGCTAAGGGTTTATCTATTATGTTTACTTTCTCAAAGAACCAACTTTTTGTTATGTTAATTTTTTGAATAGTTTCTTTTGTTTCAATTTCGTTGATTTCAGCTCTGATTTTAATTATTTCCTGTCTTGTACTACTTTTGCTGTTATTCTGTTCTTCTTTTTCTAGGGCTTTGAGCTGTAATGTTAGGTCATTTAATTGTTGACTTTTCATTGTTTTCTGGAATGCGCTCCATGCAGTGAATTTTCCTCTTAGTACCGCTTTCATAGTGTCCCAGAGATTTTGATATGTTGTATCATCATTCTCATTGACCTGTAAGAATTTTTTAATCTCTTCCCTGATGTTTTTTGTTATCCATGTTTCATTCAATAGCATATTATTTAATCTCCAAGTGTTGGAGTAATTTCCTTTTTTTACTTTGTCATTGATTTCTACTCTCAGTCCATTATGATCTGATAGAACACAAGGCAGTATCTCTATTTTTTTGCATTTCCTAAGGGCTGCTTTGTGGCATAACATATGGTCTATTTTTGAGAAGGTTCCATGTGCTGCTGAGAAGAAAGTGTATCCGCTCGTTGATGGATGGAATATTCTATATATGTCTATTAAGTCTAGTTATTGATTGTGTTCTATGAGTTCTATGGTTTCTTTGGTTGGATTTTGTTTGGAAGATCTATCTAGTGGTGACAGCGGTGCATTAAAGTCACCCAGAATTATTGTGTTGTGCTCTATGTGATTCTTGAAATTGAGAAGGATTTGTTTGATGTACAGGGATGCACCATTGTTTGGGGCATAAATATATACTATCATTATGTCTTCCTGATTTATGGTTCCCTTAAGCAGTATGAAATGTCCTTCTTTATCCCTTCTGACTAACTTTGGCTTGAAGTCCACTTTATCTGATATAAGGATGGAAACCTCCGCTTTTTTACTGAGTCCATGTACGTGGGTAGGTTTTTTCCCATCCTTTTACCTTTAGTCTGTGGATGTCTTTTTCTATGAGATGAGTCTCTTGCAGGCAACATATTGTTGGGTCTTTCTTTTTAATCCATTCTGCCAGTCTATGTCTTTTGATTGACGAGTTTAGGCCATTAACGTTCAGGGTTATTATTGAGAAATGATTTGTATTCCCAGTCATTTGGCTTATTTTTGGTTTTTAAGTTGGCTTGGTTTCTCCTTTGAGGGTTTTTCTCTAAGGTAGTTCCTCCCTTTGCTGACCTACATTGTTGTTTTTCATTTCCTCCTCATGGAATATTTTGTTGAACATTCTGTAGTGCAGGCTTTCTATTTGTAAATTCTTTTAACTTTTGTGTATCATGGAAGGATTTTATTTCATCTTCAAATCTGAAGGTTAGTTTTGCTGGATATAGGATTCTTGGTTGGCAACCATGTTCTTTCAGAGCTTGAAATATGTTGTTCCAGGCCCTTCTAGCTTTTAGAGTTTGGGTTGAGAAATCTGCTCCTATCCGTATTGGTCTCCCCCTATATATAATCTGATGCTTTTCTCTTGTGGCCTTCAAAATCCTATCTTTATTTTGAAAGTTAGGCATTTTCATTATAATGTGCCTTGATGTGGATCTGTTGTGATTCTGTGCATTTGGTGTTCTGTAAGCCTCTTGTATTTGATTTTCCATTTCATTCTTCAGGTTTGGGAAATTTTCTGATATTATTTCATTGAATAGGTTGTTCGTTCCTTTGGTTTGTATGTCTGTGCCTTCTTCAATCCCAATAACTGTTAAATTTGGTCTTTTCATGATGTCCCATAGTTCTTGGAGATTCTGTTCATGATTTTTTACCATCTTCTTTGTTTGGGCGACTTTATTTTCAAGATTAAATATTTTGTCTTCATTGTCTGAGGTTCTGTCTTCCAAGTGGTCTAGTCTTTTGGTGATGCTTTCCATTGAGTTTTTTATTTGGTTTATTTTCTCCTTCATTTCAAGGATTTCCGTTTGTTTTTTTTTTTGAGAATCTCTATCTCTTTGTTGAAATGATCTTTTGCTTCCTGCAGGTGCTCTTTCAGCTCATTGGTATTACCATTCATTGCCTGCAATTGCTCTCTTATCTCATGCTTTGCTTCGCAAATCTTCTTAATCATGTATAATCTGAAGTCCTTTTCTGACATTTCTTCTAACATACTGTCATTGGATTCTATTACTATAGAATCTAGATTTGTTTGGATCATTTTCTTCCCTTGTTTTTTCATGTTGTTCATGTATCTTCCTCTCTAGCACTGCAGATCTGGGGTATTGCAGATTTCCCCTATAGGCTTATAGTGGCCCTATAGGTTTCCAAAATCCTTTCTTTAAGGGGAGATCAATATTAGCAGTGCCCAAATCAGACACTATGCAATCCTAGACCAAATAGCCCCTATGGGGACAATGACAAAATTGTCATAATAAACAGAATGTGTTCAAATGTTATCTTTGGTAAAACAAACAGGTTTACAATAATAATGTCTGCAGTTTCTAATGGAGGACAAAGAGGATGCAGAGGGATGAAGAATATGGCTGTTAATGGGATAATAAAAGAATATACAGAAGTTCTAGAAAATAGAAAGGGTGAGAGTGTAATCAGAAGAAATCGGATGTTAGCATGTAAATAAGGGAGAAAGCAACTCTGAGGGAACAGGTAAACAGAAGGAAAAGAAAGCAAGAAATGGAAAGAAATAAAAACTTAATTTTTTTTTTTTAAAAAGCAGAAAAAAGAAAACCTACTGTATAACAGTCATATAGTAATGAAACCTTCCAGTGTTCAGTAGCCTGATGTATGAGACGTACCTGACAATGAGCTTCAAGCCTCCAGCAGGGGTCTCAGGATGGGATTTGCCCCACCCGAAGATCGGAGCTACGGCTTCCAGGATTATCCAAGATGGCTGCTCTGGCTTCGAAATGTGTCCGCAAATGGGGAGCTGCAGCTCAGGGGTGGATGTGGTTAGCTGGAGGTCCTGGAGACAGGATGCAGTTGGTCCGGTAGTGGTCCTGGAGGTCGGGTGTGTTTGGTGTGGTTGTGGGATCCAGGAGGCCGGGTGGAATCAGTTGGTCTGGGTCCCCGGTGATAGGGCTCAGTCAGTTGGTCTGGGGGTCCTGGCGGCAGGGAGCAGTCAGTCGATGTGAGGGCCCCAGAGGCAGGGAGTGATTGGTCGGGCTGAGGGATCCTGGAGACGGGACTCAGTCAGTCTGGCCAAGGGTCCTACGGGGCCTGGCTGTTGTCTCAAAATGGCGGCAGCCACGTGTAATCAAACCTGCAGGCACTGTAACAGTGAACTTCCAGGCAGCAGCAGGCAGCTGGTTCTCCACTGGCGGTTTGCGGTCAGTCTGCTGGTAGCTGTCGGACTATCAGGAGGTGAACCTCGAGCATTGAGTGATGGATAGGGGTTAAGGCAGGTGATGGAGAGGTGAGAGGCAGGCAAATGGCGGATAGTAGACGCCTGACAGTGAGCAATCTGCTCTCAAAAAAGGCGTCGATATGCTGGCAGATTGCAGGTGATCACAGTAGACAAATGGGGTGAAGAGCAGGGGATTGATAAGCAGCAAAAACTGCCTCACCGAGAAACAGATATCCTCTGCTTGAATCCGGCATTGCGGAACGACAAGAAACGCAGCCTCCCTCTAGACCGCCATCTTGGAGCTCCCTCAGAGAGAGAATTCTAATGGTAGTAAATAGAACTTAACATGATTGTGCTTGCCTCGCATGTTTAAAGCCCTTGGTTGGATCCCTAATACAACAACAACAACAACAAAACTTAAAAACAAAACAAAAACAGGATTGTCATGTTCTTAGTAATAAATGCAATAAAACTAAAATCTATGCAACTTTTGTTTTTTTAAATCCTTAGGTGGCGACAGACAAGGTTGCAGAAAAGCTGAGTTCTACTCTCTCATGGGTGAAGAACACAGTTTCGCATACAGTCAGTCAGATGGCCAGTCAGGTGGCAAGTCCATCTGCTTCATTACATACTACATCCTCATCTACCACACTGTCAACACCAGCCCTTTCACCATCTTCCCCATCACAGTTGAGTCCAGACGACTTAGAACTCCTGGCTAAACTGGAGGAACAAAATAGGTGAGTTAGGTTGCTTGATGTTGTCTTTCCAGTTGTCAGTACAAACCCAACTAAAGTAAAAAATTTAAATATTTACTCATATTAAGAATGTTTGTTTTCTAATTTTTGTCTTCTTTATCAGATTAAGCAAGAAAGTATTTAAGTCTTGGATGAAGTGTTGGTCTTAAATAGACTAAATTTTTCTTCCTGTGCAGTTATATTTAGAGGTTTGTTTTCTTCCTATAGTAAATATAGTAAATTCCCTAAATCCTTCCTGAATTTTATTTAAAAATTTTTTTCTTTGATGGTACTGAGGATCTCACCCAGGGCCTCGAATATGCTAAACAAGCACTCTACCCCTGATATACACCCACAGCCTTACCATTTTTATTTTAAACTCTCTCCATAGCCCCCTTTGGTTAAAGTGTAAAACAGTTTAATTCAGTATGAATATCTGATTTGTGGTGTAGAGTGGGAAATCTTCTCATAAATGTAGCCATGAAAGGCAATATATCCCTTTCTCATAATGAGTATGAAATAAAATAGTTGTTTACTTTGCTAGGAATGTGTACTTTAGATCTTTTGTACTTTTTCACTATGTTATTATCAAAATCTCTTTGGTGGCATTGTCTACAAAAGAATATAAAGAATTCCCTTTTGTGTTTGACTAAGTTATATAATGCCACTGGCTTTAAGAATAATGACAATGATCATTTTAAAAAATATTTTTAGTTGTAGATGGACACAATACCTTTATTTTGTTTGTTAGTTTTTTTGTGTGGTGTTAGGGATCGAACCCACTGCCTCATGCGTGCTAGGCAAGCGCTCTACCACTAAGCCACAACTCTAGTCTGACAATGATCGTTTTTAACAGCTTTTTTTTGTGTATAATTGACATAATAAATTACACATGTATAAAATGTACAATTGGGTACAATTTCAACAGTGGTATATACCTGTGAAATATCACCAAAATGAAGAAAATAAACATCTGTATCATTTCCCCCTCCATGTCCCACTATAGAAATAGAATCATTCAGTATGTACTCTTTTGTATGGGTTTTTTCACTTAACAGAATTATTTTGAAAGTTGTCATGTTATAGCATGTGTTAATAGTTCACTCCTTTTCCTATTATATTTTTTTTGCCTAGTTATGTGGCTGTATCACAGTTTACTTATCTGTTGCTGTGAATGGTATAAACATTTGTGGATAGGCCTTTGTATGATGTATGCTTTTCACTTCTGTTGGGCAAGTACCTAGGAGTAGAATGGCTAGATTATATTGTAGATGTTGTATTTCACTTCCAAACTTTTCCAGAGGGTCTCTATCTTTTCATAATCCCATTAGAAGTCTGTGAAATTTTTAGTTCCTCTACATCCTTGCCAACACTTGATTTGGTCACTCTTTTTAATTTTAGTCATTCTTATAGTTATTGATAATATGTGATTTTAATTCAACATTCATAGTGTTGAACATCTTCTGTATTTATTTACCATCTGTGTGTCATTCTTTTTCTTTTTATGGCACTGGAGGTTCAACTCATGGCACTCTTATCAGTGAGCTACATACCAACCCCTTTTTGTTTGGAAATTGGTTCTCACTGAGTTTCCAAGGCTGACCTGAATTTGTGATCGATCCTTCTGGCCAGCCTCCTGAGTCACTGGGATTAAAGGTGTGAATCACTGTGCCTGACTTGATTTATCATCTTTGATTGTAAAAATATGGTGATCCCTGCTTGGTGGCTCACGCCTGTAATCCCAGCTACTTGGGAGGCTGAGGCAAGAGAATTGCGAATCAAAACCAACCTCAGCAAATTAGTGAAACCCTGTCTCAAAATTAAAAAATAAAAGGGCCTTGGATGAACTCGATGGTAGAGTGCCTCTGGGTTCAATACCCAGTACCAGAAAAACAAAAATAAAGTTAGGTTATTTGCTTTCTTATTATTGTGTTTTGAGAGTTCTTTAATGTTTGGGATACAGATACCTTACCAACTACATGATTTTCAACTCTTGTTTTCCCAGTTGGTGGCTTTTCAATCTCTTAAAAGTGTCTTTTGAGCCATGTGTGGTGGTGCACATCATGCAGTAATCCCAGTTACTCTGCAGATTGAGGCAGGAGGATTAGAAGTTTGAGGCCAACCTGGTAAATTTAGGAATACCTTGTCTCAAAACCAAAAGAGGACTGAAGGTGTAAATCAGTGGAAGAGCATAGCATGTGTGAGGCCCTGGGTTTAATTCTCAGTACCATTAGGGGGAAAAAAAAAGTGTCTTTTGGAGAGAAGTTATAAATTTTGATGAAGTCCCAATGTTAAACTGTTCTTTTGTAGGTTTTATTTGGGTGACCCAGGATTACGCAGGTTCTCTTCTGTGTTTTCATCTGGAAGTTTTAATATTATTTTTTAAAGAGATGGGATTTTGTTACGCTCAATCTGTTCACAAACTCCTGGGCACAAGCAGTCCTTCTACCTCAGCATCCAGAGTAGCTGGAACTATGGATGCCTAACATCATGCCCAGTCCAAGAAGTTTTATAGTTTTAGGTTATACATTTAACTCTGTGATCCGTATGAGTTAATTTTGTATATAATGCAAGTTTAGATGAAAGTTCAGTTTTTGAATGTGCACAAACATGATTTTTCCTGTACTGTTTGTTAAAAAGACTATCCTTTCTCTATTTAATTACTGTTACAATTTGGTCAAATATCAGTTGTCCAGGGCTGGGGCTGTAGCTCAGTGGTACAACACTTGCTTGGCATGTGTGAGGCACTGACTTCGATCCTCAGCACTGCATATGAATAAATTAAAAAATAAAGATCCATCAACAACTAAAAAAAATATGAAAAAAATAACAGTTGTCCGTAAATATAAGAATCTCTTTTTGGACTCCATTTTGTTTTGTTCCTCTCTTTCTGTTTCTTAATGCCAACACTATAATACCTTAATTGCTGTAGCTTTATATTGAGTCTTTTGTTTTTAAATTTTTTTTTTCTTTTTGGTTGTAGGTGGGCACAATACCTTTATTATATTTATTTATTTTTTACGTGATGCTGAGGATTGAACACAGTGCCTCACCCATGCTAGGCAAGGACTCTACCACTGAGCTACAACCCCAGCCCCTATATTGAGTCTTGAAATCAAACAGTATTAGTTCTCCAACCTTGTTATTTTGTTTTGGCTTTGGGTTCTTGACATTCCCATATAAATTTTACAATCAAGTTGTTAATTTCTAGAAAATGTCTGTTGAAATTTTTGATGGAATTGCATTGAATTCCTAATGACATTAATATTGTCTTCTACCCCCAAAACAATATATTTCTCAATTAGTTTTTGTACATGGTATTTTTTAAAATTTATTTTTCAGCTGCTCATTGCTAGCATGTAAAACTGTAATTCTTTTTTCTTATATTATCATGAATTCTGCAGCCTTACTATATATTCGTTGTTCTGATAGGAGTATTTATTTTTGTTTTTAAGATTGCATTCAATTGTTTTGGTGTATATGAACATATTGTCTGTGAATATAAGAGTACTTTTACTTCTTTTCCATCTTTTGGATACCTTTTGTCTTTTTTTTCTCTGCCTATTGCAACAGTTTAGATCCTCAGGTATAAATTAGAGTGGTAATGGTGAACAGACATCTTTGTTTTGCTGATCTTAAGGTGGAAAGCATTACATATTATGTTAATCGTAGGTTTTTGCATATGCCTTTTATCAGGTTAAGTAAATTTCTATTTCTTATTTGGTGGGAATTAAGAGAGTTTAAATTTTGTAAAATTTTTTCCAAATCTATTGGAATGATCATATGATTTTCATCTTTTTAGTCTGATATTGTGGCAAGTTACATTGATTTTGAATTAATTTTGCATTCCTGGGACAGATTACACTTGGATATAATATAATGTCTTTATAAAATATTGATTTGATTTGCTCAGTTTTTTTGGAATTTTGCATCTATGTTAATGAAGGAAATTGATTTTTATAATAGTTGTCTTCAAATGGTAGTTGATTGGAAATGTGTTTGACTTTTAATTGCAATGTTTTGTGACCTTGTGATGTTTGTGTGATCCTTCTGACATGGGTGTTTAGTGCTAATTTCTCTTCAACCCGCCTTAGCAACGTTTCTTCAAATTTATTATTTGTTTTATGGCCCTAAATATGATCTTGTCTTGGTAAATGTTCTATGTGCATTTGAAAAGAATATGTATTCAATGCTGTTGTTTACTGAAATGTTCTATAAATGTCAGTTGGTTCAAGTTGATTGATAGTGTTGTTCAAATCTACTATATCCTTTGCTGGTTTTCTGTTTACTTGTTTTGTCAGATATTGAGAGGGAAGTGTTAGAATTTCCAGCTATAATTGTATATTTGTCTGTTTTCCTTTAAATTCTATCTTTGTTTTATGTAATGTGAAGTTGCATTATTAGATGTATAGACATTTAGGATTCTTCTGATCTCCTTATGACCTTTATCTCTGTTAATTGTTAATATTGTTTGCTTGGAAATCTACTCAATCTCTTTAATGTAGTCACTAACTTTTTTGGAATAGTTTTGACATTTTATTTTTTCCTATCTTCTTTTTTTATTCTGTGTATGTGTGTGTTGCTGTGGATCTAACCCAAGGCTTAACTTATAGGTAAGCGCTCCTCCATTGAGCTATATCCTCAACCTGTTTGTCTTTTTTGAAAATACAATCTGACAATCCTTGCCCTTTTTAAAAAATTTTTTGTTAAATATTTTTTAGATGTTGATAGACCTTCACTTTACTCATTCATGTATATGTGGTGCTGAGAACTAAACCCAGTGCCTCACACATGCGAGGCAAGTGCTCCACCACTGAGCCACAACCCGAGCCCAGTCCTTGCCTTTTGATTGGGCTCTTTAGATATTTTGCTTTTTTAAAAAAAATTAACTAAATTTTAGTTCTTGTTCACATTCACATTCATCTCAAGGTACAGGTGAGAACCCAGGTGCTATTCATGGTAAACTGGACTTAGAAAGATAAATAGTTGAAGTACCCAGGGAGTGACTGATATGTATAACTTCTACTTTACATTTTATGACTAAATCTAATCATAGAGCCAAACGTTTGAGTGAGACAAGAAGTATAATCTTGCAGAGATGGAACTGTAAAGACATACATACATTTTTATTAGTTTCTTCTTTTGTGTTTTTATTTTAAATTTATTCAAGTATATTCACACAGTTGTAAAACTATTACACTGTCCGGTTTCAGAACATTTTCATCAGTCCAAAAAAAAAACTGTGTTCCCATTAGTCTCTATTTCCAACTACTAATTTACTTTCTGTTTTTGTGTATTTACCTATTCTGGGCATTTCAGAGTCATATAATAGGTGACTGGCTTCTTTCACTTTGATATTGAGGAAAATAGACCACTTACATTTAATGCGATTATGAATATGCTTATATTTAAATCTGTTATCTTCTTGTTTTCTGTCATTTTTTCCTTGAATCTGTTCAGCCTTCTTAAGACTTAGTTCAATATTTTTTATGATTCTCTTTGATCTCCTTTGTTGAATTATGAACTGTAAACTGTTTTAGTGGTTCCATTAAGGTTCATAGTAAACACCTTTTACTTATTATTCTACTTTCAAAGGATATTATACAGTTTCACATGGAGTGTTAAGAACCTTAGAATAATACACTTGCATTTACAATCCTCTGTGCTAGTTTTTATACTTTTATATGTTATAATTCCCATATCGTAATATTTTTGCTTCAACAGTTATCTTTTAAATGAAATTGAGGTTAAAAAAAAAAAACTCATGTATTTATGTCTGTGTAGTTACCATTTTTGGTGCTTTCTCCCCTCTTTTTTTTTTGTACTGGGGATTGAACACTGGGTGCTCTTATCACTGAGCTACATTCCCAGCCCTTTTTATTTTATATTTTGAGAAAGGGCCTCACTACATTTCTGAAACTGGCCTCAACTCGTGTTCCTCCTGCCTCAGCCACCCAAGTTGCTAGAATTACAGGTGTGTGACCCCCTGCTACTTTCTGTGGATCCATGTTTCTATCTGATGTTGCTTTCCTTTTGTGTGAAGGACTTCCTTTAGCATTTCATTTAGTGTCAGGTTATGGTGATGAATTATTTAGCTCTTGTATGCTTGAGAAAGTTAAAAGATACTTATTATCTCTGAGAACAGAATTTTAGGTTGATAGTGTAAGGAAAAATGCAGCTCAGCTGGGGACCCGTGGCGGCTCCAGCCCTTCCTACGGAACTGGCGCTCCGTTTGCTCGGTCTCAGTTGCGGCTCAACTATAGCTCCCAGAAATCCACAACGGACACAGGACCTCACGCAAGAGACTTTATTATGCCACGAGAAGCGCGTCTGCTCCGGGGTTGGAAAAGAAGGGAAAGAGAAAGATGGTGTGGACGCTTCTCCCAGAGATATTGGAATCTCCCGGGCTGGAAGGAACCAATAGTGGAGGAGAGTACTTGCAAGCTGACTGATGAACCAGTAGCTAGCTAGCATGTTCAGACTGACAAGCTGGGATGTAACCTGGGAAGCAGGAAATGGCTGTAGCTTAGGCCGGAAATTTCTGCAATGTAAGGGGCGGGCAGAGCAACTTTCGGACTGGCAAGTTAGGTTGTGGTGCAATGGAAGGGGCGGGAGATGGCTTTGTATTACAGACAGTTTTTATCATGTTCTTTCCTTGATTTCTCTCTTGCATTGTTTTCAATAAGAAATCCAGTTTGTTCCTTGTCTTTGTTTTTGTTAAGTCTTTTTCTCTGCTTTTTCACTTTTTTTTTTAAAGATTTTTTTGTTTGTTTGTTTTTTAGTTGTTGATTGACCTTTGTTTTATTTATTTAATGTGGTGCTGAGAATTGAACTCGGTATCTCACACATGCCAGGCAAGCGCTCTACCATTGACCACAAACCAGCCCTATCACTGTTTTTTTTTTTTTTTTAATTTATTTTTATTGTAAACAAATGGGATACATGTTGTTTCAGTTTGTACATGGAGTAACAGCATACCATTTGCATATTTATATATTCACATAGAGTAATGATGTTTGATTCATTCCATTATTTTTTCCTTCCCCCCCACCCCTCCCACCTCTCTTTTCCCTCTATACAGTCCCTCCTTCCTCCATTCTTGTCCCCTTCCCATCCCCCAATAAGTGTCATCATCCGCTTATCAGTGAGATCATTCCTCTTTTGGATTTTTGAGATTGGCTTATCTCACTTAACATGATATTCTCCAATTTCATCCATTTGCCTGCAAATGCCATAATTTTATTATTCTTTATAGCTGAGTAATATTCCATTGTATACATATACCACAGTTTCTTTATCCATTCATCAATTGAAGGGCATCTAGGTTGGTTCCATAGTCTGGCTATTGTTAATTGAGCCGCTATGAACATTGATGTGGCTGTATCTCTGTAGTGTGCTGATTTTAAGTCCTTTGGGTATAGGCCTTGGAGTGGGATAGCTGGGTCAAATGGTAGGTCCATTCCAAGTTTTCTAAGGAATCTCCACACTGCTTTCCAGAGTGGCTGCACTAATTTGCAGTCCCACCAGCAATGTATGAGTGTACCTTTTTCCCCACATCCTCGCCAACACCTATTGTTGCTTGTATTCTTGATAATCGCCATTCTAATTGGGATGAGATGGAATCTTAGTGTAGTTTTGATTTGTATTTCTCTTATTACTAGAGATGTTGAACAGTTTTTCATATATCTGTTGATTGCTTGTAGATCTTCTTCTGTGAAGCATCTGTTCATATCCTTAGCCCATTTGTTGATTGGGTTATTTGTATTCTTGGTGTAGAGTTTTTTGAGTTCTTTATAGATTCTGGAAATTAGCGCTCTATCTGAAGTATGAGTGGCAAAGATATTTTCCCACTCTGTAGGCTCTCTCTTCGCATTGCTGATGGTTTCCTTTGCTGAGAGAAAGCTATTTAGTTTGAATCTATCCCAGTTGTTGATTCTTCCTTTTATTTCTTGTGCTATGGGAGTCCTGTTAAGGAAGTCTGATCCTAAGCCAACAAGGTAAAGATTTGGACCTACTTTTTCTTCTATAAGATGCAAGGTCTCTGGTCTGATTCCGAGGTCCTTGATCCATTGTGGGTTGATTTTTGTGCAGGGTGAGAGATAGGGGTTTAGTTTCATTGTGTTGTATATGAATTTCCAGTTTTCCCAGCACCATTTGTTGAAGAGGCTATCTTTTCTGCATTGCATATTTTTGGCACCTTTGTCTAGTATGAGAAAATTGTATTTATTTGGGTTTGTGTCTGTGTCCTCTATTCTGTACCATTGATCTACCTGTCTATTTATCACTGGTTTTAAGCAATTTAATTCTGAGTTGTCCTATTGTCATTTTCTTCATGTTTTTCACATTTGAAGTTTGTTAGAGTTCTTATACAGTTATAGTTTTCTTCAGATATGGAAATTTTGTGGTCATTTTCTCTTCAAAAATTTTTTCATCCCTTTCTACACTTCCTCGAAGACTAATTACATAAATATTGGGCTATTTGAAGTTTTTTCACAGCTTGTTGATGTGCTCATTTCTTAGAAAGCCACTGTATTTAAATTCACAGTATTGTCTTTTGCCGTATCTAATTTACTCTTAAACTCATCCACAGTGCCTTTTTGATCTCTCACATTACAGTTTTATATCTAGAAGTGGGAGCTTAGTGGTTTTTTTTAATGTCTATATTAAACTTCTCTTTTTCTTCAATTCTACTTTACCACTGATCTATATCCCTAGCCCTTTGTTTGTTTATTTATTTATTTATTTTTAAAATTTGAATTGCTGAGACTGGCCTCAAGGTTGCAGTCTTTTTGCCTTAGCCTCCTGAGTTGCTGGGATTACAGGCATGCACCACTATGCCTAGTTAATTCTCGCATTTGAATCAGTACTGGTTTGCTCTTGATTCATTGATTACTCTCCTCATTATTGATTATATGTCTTTTTTTTTTTCTTTTTTCCCATCCTACCTCCTCAGCTAGATCCCGTTTCTCTATTCTACTGATCTCCCTTTGATTTTCATGAGGAACCCCCACTACCTTTCTTTCTTTTTTTTTTCCCTTCCCTCCTTTTTACTTTCCACATATTAAACATAATGATCCTTGACCTTCTGAGTTTGATTTATATTGCTTAATATAATGTTCTCAAATTCCATCCATTTTCCTGCAAAGGACATAATTTGATTTTTCTTTTCAGCATGCTAAAACTCCACTGGGTAATGTATACCCCATTTTCTTTATCTGTTTGGTGGTTCATGGACACCCAGGCTGGTTCCATAGTTTGACTATTGTGAATTGTACTGCTATAAGTATAGTAATGCAGTTACATGTGTTTCTTTGCAAGCCTAATAATTTTTTATTGGATGGCTGACATTGTGCATTTTACCTTATTGTGTTTGAGTATTTTCCTGCAGGTATTCTTAAATGCAGTTAAATGACTTGGAAAGCATTTGCTCTAGAGTAGTGTACAGGACTACTCTAGGAGTAGTTAACTTGTAGGAGTGTTAACCCCTCTACCCTTCTACCCTTTTGTGTACTCTGCCCATTGTGGCTTGAAACAGGAGATTTTCAAGTCAGGCTTGAAACAGGTTTTGTTGCCAACCCTGTGTGAAAGTGACCACAGTTACAGCTAATCTTTTCTCATGGTTCTTCTCTTCCTTTGGGTAGTTTTCTTACATGAGTGTACTGTTCAGTTTCAGCTGAATACTTGGTAGAGATGCTCTGTCAGTCTCTGACGATTGCTGTGTAGTTCTTTCCTTTGATACTCTTGTCATGTGAACTCTAGCTACTTTGGTCTAACTGTAATTGAGTACCTGAAGTGTGGCTTATCTGACTTAGGATGACTCTTAGCTCCGTCTCCTCAATTCAGGGAGTTTATTAGGTGCTGTTTTGAATTTTCCCCTTCGTGTGTCAGGATCCAGAAACTTTCTCAAGGTAGGTACGATGGTATTCACAGAGTTAGTTACTCCATTGTTGCCTATTATCCACAGTCTTGAAAACCATCGTTTTCATATATTTTGTCCATTATTGTTTGCTTGTTTTAGGTAATAGGGCAAATCCAATCTCTGTTACTTTATCATGGCAAGAATGAACTTAAGAAGTTTTATGTTTCCCTTTGGCATGGGTGGGAATTCTGAATAACATTAGAAAAGTCGATTTATATTATTTGACAATTAAGTTTAGGAGTTAACACCATATGTAAATATGTTCTCTGCTCAGCTTAAAAAATTCACTGTTAAATTTTTGCTTAAAATGGAACTGTGCTCAGGTTTGGTACCTTCCTGTTGAGTTGAAGACAGAAAATAGTGACAAAACAGAGTTTAAAAACTGGGGATTTTGAACCTGGTCTAATTGAGTCACATAAAAGACGGTCTAATATCAACCCTGCAAACCTGATGATAGAAATTGCTTTGTTCAGATGATCATTTCCAAGGAATTCTTTTAAAGGGTTTTCCTGGGCTTTCAGCATTTGATGGTAAATTAGTAAGCTGGGTATGCCACATAATTAACTACCTGGTTTCAATGTGTGTGTGTGTATTGGTTTTAACTTTTTATCCCTTTGCTTTCTACACTTGAAAGAATTTCGAGCAAAAGTTTCGTTAGAGGTTTGGGAAAGAGATAGTCTTCTAACATGATATGTTAAATTGGCAAAGTTTCTTGGGTAAGATGAAATTGGAAGAGAATCTTGAAAGAGCAGAGTGGAGTGTTAGGTTGTGTGAAGGCTTTTGTGAGCATAAAGGTCACCAGAGAAAAGAAGGTCACCAGAGAAAAGAAATTGGCAGGGACCTTTAAGGAGAGCAAAAGGAGGTACAGGGTGGAAAAAAGTAGTGGAATGTGAAGCGGGGGCAGGACTAGCAAAGTCAGGCACTTACAGATATTGCTAAAGACTGTGAAGGATTTGTAAGTTTTGAGTTGATTTTGAGATGGGTGAATTAGTTTGCATAAAATATAACTTCTGACACTCAGTTTGTAAGTGATCATGTTTGGATTTATCTTTATGGTTGTGATCAGAAAACTGTCCAATTAATTATACAAAGTACTGTGTTAAAGATTGTTGAAAGCAAAGTATGGGTTAGTGGTGAATTTGTTCCCAAGCAGATCATAATTTACCCCTGCATACCAGATGTGTTTAAAAATTTGAGGAAAAATTACTGGAATTGTTTAAAAATGTTCAGAAAAGAGATTTTGGGACTGGGATGTAGTTCAGAGGTAGAGTGTATGTTTACAGGCACAAGGCCTGGGTTCAATCCCCAGTCGCCTCCCCTCCCCAAAAAAAGATTTTGAAGAAATAAAAGGAAAATATTGTAACCCTTTGTTCTTGTGTAAAGTATTAAAAAAATTCAACATTTTTGTGTTTAAATCCTAAGTCGTGTGTATGTGTATTGTGTGTATAACGTTTTAAATCATTAAAAGCCCAAAATTCATGGGAAGAATTTATGGTAAAGGATGAATGTTGTGATATCTTGTTTATCTTTAGGTGAACAGTACTAGTGGAAAGATGTGTTCATCTAATTTTAATTAAAAAAATGAAGTAAAATGACACCATACTAAGATCTAGCTTTCTTCTTGTTCTGTCCTACTACCTGTCCTACTATTATTATTAGTAGTATTACGTCTGGCAGATAATTGTAAGAATAATAATTTAAAATTTCTCTGGCCACTTCTGTGGTTTGTGATAAAGATGTGTAAGTTACATAACTAAAGTAAAAATTACGAGGCACGGTTACTGCTTATAACACAAGTGTAGATGTTTTTATTAGTATTTATTTTTTCCTTCCTCAAATGTAAATGAGACTATGATTATGTTATTTAACTATTTTTAATTCAGGAGATACAAAAATGGCCCTATTTTAGAAAACTAAAATTTAAGAAACATGAAAATATCAGATTCTATATAGAAACTTTTTATTCCCACAGTTTTATTGCAGCTATTACATTTTAAAAACAAGTGCATGTGTGGTAACCCTGGAAAGATGTGAAGAAATGGTTCAATGTGATGTCAAAGATCAGTTTGAAGAAAGTTAATAATTGATAGAGTTAAAGTTGAAATAAGACAACCTTTTCCCCCGTGTGTTAAATGTGTTTTCTTTCTCATTTTAAAAATACAAAGGCATTGGCAGAGATGAATTTAAGGAGGTAAGTTTCAAGTATAATAGCAATGCATTTTAATTCAGAAGGGAAGTGCTGCTACTTAAATTTTGAACAGGTTATTATTTGTGTTGATTAACTGTTTGACATTGCAACTGTATTTGTTTCCTTTTACTTTCTGTTATTTGGAATTCGATTTTGCTTTTTAGCTTATTTTGGGAAGATAAGATATGATAATGAAGAAGTGGAAAGAGTTCTCTTAAAGTAAATGTATGTTATGGTTTTAAAGTATGGTCAGCAGGAGTCTTTGAAGTCAATTTTAAATATGTTTGTAGTTTACCAACATCTAGATCTGTATCATCCAGCATGGTAGCCACTAGCCAATGTGGTAGTTGGGCACCCAAAGTGTGACTATTCTGTTCTGGTGTATAGTTTACTCTCTGAGAACCCCAGAGTTTGAATATTCTGTTGAAAAAGTGAGTATGTCATTAATTTAAAAAAATTTGATTACATGTTGAAATGACATTTTGATGATATTTTATGAAATACATTACTAAAATTAATTTTAAATATGACTACCTAGATCGTTTAAAGTTACAAAATTGACTTGTTAGGCTGATCTAGATGATGTAAAGTTCATCTTATATTTATAATATTGCTGATAAAGTATTACCTCAGTTTTCCTAGGACTCTCCATAAAACATCCAGCAACATTAAGGAAAAGTTTACAAGCAAAGTAGATATTTTCAAGTCTCTGTTAAAAAAAAAAAATGTATTTTTAATCATGGGAAAAGTCTTTAGATCTTCATTTGAACTCTGTTCTTTTTCATATCACTGAAGATTGTTTAAATTTTTATCAGCTGGATAAAGTAATTTCCAAACCATCAGTTTCTGATCAGAGGTTTGTTATATGTTCACTTTCTCTGAGCTGTCGTCTGAAAGAAACAAAACAGGATAAGAAACGTGTTTTTCAGAACTGGAAAATCCAGGTCATTTTGGCACCTGTCTTTTGTGTTGTCTCGGAGTTGTTTCTTGTGCTAATTCCTGTGTTTTTTCTTATTTATCCTTCTCTAATTTCTGTTGATCTGAGACACAAATTTGTGCTTGATGTTGATACGAAAGAGTGTGACCACTGTGTGAGTCAGGCATGTAGTTTTGCTATGATATGAATGTTTGTGTCCCTTCAAAATTCATGTATTGAAATTTAATCCCAAATGTGATATTAAAGGGTGGGACCTTTGAGAAACTACTCTCAGGAATGGGATTAATGCCTTTACAAGGTTTTAGGGCGTCCTTTTGGTCTTTCTGCCATGTGAGGACATACAGAATGTACCATTAGTAAGGAATAGGGCCTTATCAGACACCAGATCTATTGGTGCCTTGATTTTTGACTTTTCAGCCTCTAGAACTGTGAGCAATGAATTTCTGTTGTTTATAAATTACCCAGTCTAAGGTAATGTGTTGTAGCAGCCCATATTGGACTAAAACAAGTCTCTTGTTACTTACTTGCCAATCTTTTAGCTGACAAGTTGTTGTCTTTCTCCCCACATATTCATATCCTATTTCTTTGGTGTTACATTATAAGAAATGTTCAAATCTCATGCTTAAAAAATTGCCCCTATATTATATAAGACTTTTTGCTTAAGTACTAGTGTATTTAATTTTTCATATAGTATATGTTTTCTCATATAGCTTTTTTCTTCCTTAGCACTTTATAAATTCTCTTGGTAGCATGAAAATTACCAACTGAGATGGTGACTAGTTCCTGTAGTCTCCTGCTGTGGTATACATAGGAAAAATTTTACCAATACAGTATCATATTCAAAAAGTTTAATATCAGCTGTTCACAAATAGTCACCAAATTTCTATTTGTAATCTCCACCTTCATTCTGAACTTTAGACTTGTCTTTTTAATTGCTGTGCTCATTTATTATATAGATATCCCCAAAGTATTTCAAACCACGTATACTCCAAAGAAACCCCATTCTTTTTCTTTTTCTCATATGTGTGTGTATATATATATAAATTTTTTTGAGAGTTAACTCACTGTTTAATATGACACATTTTAATACAAAAACAAATGATCAGTAGTGTAGACAATGCACTTCAGGAAGTTGGAGCAGGGCACCACCTCATCTTCTACAATAGTTAAGCATTGCAGACTGAAAGCAGATGATTTAGAAGATAGGTGGACTCATGAGGTTGGCTTCCATGTGAGTACAGAGTTCAGGATTTCTCAGAGGTTAACACAGTGTTGTCGAATGCAGTGGATAAAACTTTGCAGTTTGCCTGTGCTTATTCCAGGCAGTGGCACTGATAAACCCACAGGCTGTACTTTTCATTGCTTGCATCTGTGATCTTAAGGGCCAGTAAGCTTTTTCCTATCCCCAGGCCATCATAGTAACTTACCATCCGGATGATTAAGTACAGAGCATACCTGTCTGAAGGTGATACTTTTATCCCAAACTTAGAAACTCCCATAATAAATTCTTCCTCCAGAGGTACAAAAGGCAACTTTCAATCTTGCTGGACAACATCTATATAATTTATCAAATCTAGGGGTCCTTCCAGGCCTTTTCCCTCAGATAGTTTCAGCTTCTCAATGGCACCAACAGACTTCATTCGGAATTCTGTACAGGTATCTAAGTTATTGTTGCTTTGTCCTGAGCTTTTGGTGGAGTCCTTATTGAGGCTGGCCACAGTGTTGGATTGGGACAGGCTCCCCAGGCTAGAATCTACAGAATTGCTCTTAGTACTGATTTCACTGCTTTGGGAACTGCTACTACTGTGTTGCTTTTTGCCTTTCCGAAACATTTTTCACCATAGTGTGATCGAGAGCAGATTATGGAATTGAACAATACTTTATGGTCTTCACAGGCCCCACAGAGAGCAGTCTGCACAGCAGCTTCTTTTCATTCTGATGTGGTCAAGTCCTTTCAGAGGAGCAGTGCGCCTTGCAGCCTCGGGCCCATCCCCAGGCTGCCTGCGCCTTGCAGGGAGTTGGAATTGGAGCATCCAGCCATCCGCACTGCGCGGCTCCTCCAGTTCTAATTCCAGCGCCAGCTTTTCCAGCCCTCCTGCCGACGTCCGCCAGGCCCCGCCCCCAGCGTTCCTCTTTTACGATTTCAATTATATATTGTAGATTGGAGAGACTTTTTCTTGCATCTTTATCATGTGTATTTTTCATACACTTAACTATGCTTATTTCTCATGTGTTTATCATGAAGTATGCACTCTACTATTTTCCTTAAATAGGCAGCACCTTGGTGAAAAGGTTTGATTCTCAGAGGCAAAAATACACTGAAGCTCATCTCTCCTGAGATAAGATCTGAACTACTCTCTATGTTGGAAAATTCCTTCATTCTCAGCTTACTCCTCAGCCCTATCCATTAGGGACTTGTAATACTTTATCCCCACCAAGTCTACTAAGCTTCTGGAAGCAACTAATACTAGACTTTCTTCATCTTTGATATTATTTGAAAGTTCAACTCATGCTGCCTTAGCACTCTCGCCTCAGCCAGTGTACAGCTGTTACCATTTTGAATGACTGCCTTTAGATCTGGAGCCATTTTAAGAGATACTTGGAGTTTTTAGGGCACTGAGGGTTATGTGTTCCCTATTTAATAGAACTCCAACCTCTGATATCTTGGCTAACTTTCTTTTTTAGTAAGTAGGAGTACAGTCTCATGATAAAAAGTGGAATGTCAATACATAAACCAGTAACAGTTCATTAAAAGTATTACATACTGTACATAATTCTATGTGCCATACTTTTTTACAACACAGCACAGTATGTTTTTTTTCTTTAACAGCATCACCACAAATGTGAATAATATGTTATGCTATGTTGAGATGTAGCCATCACTATGTGTTAGTGATTTTTCAGCTCCATTATATAATCATATGGGCCCACATGGTATATTCACTGCATTCTTTAATCAAACTGTCATGTGACATATAACTGGTAGTTCATTGGAAAGAGACTTGATAACATGAATTCAGTAGTACATCTGCAAAATGTTCTCTTAGGACTTTTTCTTTTTTTTAAAATTTAAATTATTTTTATTGTAAACAAATCAGATACATGTTGTTTCTGTTTGTACATGGAGTAACAGCATACCATTTGTGTAATCATACATTTACATAGGGTAATGCTGTTTGATTCATTGTTATTTTTTCCTTCCCCCCCCCACACCTCTTTTCCCTCTATACAGTCCCTCCTTCCTCCATTCTTGCCCCACTCCCACCCTCCATTATGTGTCATCATCTGCTTATCAGCGAGATCATTCGACTTTTGGTTTTTTTGAGATTGGCTTATCTCACTTAGCATGATATTCTCCAATTTTCCATTTGCCTGCAAATGCCATGATTTTATTATTCTTTATAGCTGAGTAATATTCCATTGTATATATATATACCACAGTTTCTTTATCCATTCATCAATTGAAGGGCATCTAGGTTGGTTCCATAGTCTGGCTATTGTGAATTGAGCCGCTATGAACATTGATGTGGCTGTATCTCTGTAGTGTGCTGATTTTAAGTCCTTTGGGTATAGGCCTTGGAGTGGGATAGCTGGGTCAAATGGTAGGTCCATTCCAAGTTTTCTAAGGAATCTCCACACTGCTTTCCAGAGTGGCTGCACTAATTTGCAGTCCCACCAGCAATGTATGAGTGTACCTTTTTCCCCACATCCTCTCCAAAGCCTATTGTTGCTTGTGTTCTTGATAATTGCCATTCTAATTGGGATGAGATGGAATCTTAGGGTAGTTTTGATTTGCATTTCTCTTATTACTAAAGATGTTGAACATTTTTTCATATATCTGTCGATTGCTTGTATATCTTCTTCTGTGAAGTGTCTGTTCATATTCTTAGCCCATTTGTTGATTGGGTTATTCGTATTCTTGGTGTAGAGTTTTTTGAGTTCTTTATAGATTCTGGAAATTAGCGCTCTATTTGAAGTACGAGTGGCAAAGATATTCTCCCACTCTGTAGGCTCTCTGTTCGCATTGCTGATAGTTTCCTTCGCCGAGAGAAAGCTTTTTAGTTTGAATCTATCCCAGTTGTTGATTCTTGCTTTTATTTCTTGTGCTATGGGAGTCCTGTTAAGGAAGTCTGATCCTAAGCCAACAAGGTGAAGATTTGGACCTACTTTTTCTTCCATAAGATTCATGGTCTCTGGTCTGATTTCAAGGTCCTTGATCCATTGTGAGTTGATTTTTGTGCAGGGTGAGAGATAGGGGTTTAGTTTCATTGTGTTGTATATGAATTTCCAGTTTTCCCAGCACCATTTGTTGAAGAGGCTATCTTTTCTGCATTGCATATTTTTGGCACCTTTGTCTAGTATGAGAAAATTGTATTTATTTGGATTTGTGTCTGTGTCCTCTATTCTGTACCATTGATCTACCTGTCTATTTTGGTGCCAATACCATGCCATTTTTGTTACTGTTGCTTTGTAGTATAGTTGAAGTTCTGGTATTGCGATATTCCCTGTCATTCTTCCTGCTAAGGATTGCTTTAGCTATTCTGGGTTTCTTATTCTTCCAGATGAATTTCATGATTGCTTGCTCTATTTCTGTAAGGTACATCATTGGGATTTTAATTGGGATTGCATTGAATCTGTATAGCACTTTTGGTAGTATGGCCATTTTGACAATATTAATTCTGCCTATCCAAGAACATGGGAGATCTTCCCATCTTCTAAGGTCTTCCTCAATTTCTTTCTTCAGTGTTTTATAGTTTTCATTGTAGAGATATTTTACCTCTTTGGTTAGATTGATTCCCAAGTTTTTTTTGTTTTGTTTTTTGAGGCTATTGCAAATGGAGTTGTTTTCCTCATTTCCCTTTCAGCTGTTTCAGCTGTTTTGTCGCTTGCGTATAAAAATGCTTTAGATTTACGCGTGTTGATTTTATAGCCTACTATTTTGCTGAATTCATTGATGAGATCTAGAAGTTTTCTGGAGGAGTTTTTTGGATCCTCTAAATAGAGAATCATGTCATCCGCAAATAGTGACAGCTTAAGTTCCTCTTTTTCTATTCATATCCCTTTAATTTCTTTAGTCTGCCTAATTGCTCTGGCTAGAGTTTCGAGGATGATGTTGAATAGAAGTGGTGAAAGAGGACATCCCTGTCTTGTTCCCATTTTTAAAGGGAATGGTTTCAGTTTTTCTCCATTTAGAATGATGTTGGCCATGGACTTAGCATAAATAGCCATTACAATGTTCAGGTATGTTCCTACTATCCTTATTTTTTCTAGTGTTATGAGCATGAAGGGGTGTTGTATTTTGTCAAACGCTTTTTCTGCGTCAATTGAAATAACCATATGATTCTTATCCTTAAGTCTATTGACATGATCGATTACGTTTATTGATTTACGGATGTTAAACCATCCTTGCATTCCAGGGATGAACCCACCTTGATCATGGTGCATGATTTTCTTAATATGTTTTTGGATACAGTTTGCCAATATTTTGTTAAGGATCTTTGCATCTATATTCATCAAGAATATTGGTTTAAAATTTTCTTTCCTTGATGTGTCTTTTCCTGGTTTGGGTGTGAGGGTGATTAATATAATAGAATGAGTTTGGTAGGGTACCCTCCATTTCTGGTTCCTGGAATACTTTGAGAAGTATTGGAATGAGTTCTTCTTTGAGGGTCTTGTAGAACTCAGCTGAGAATCCATCTGGTCCTGGGCTTTTCTTGGATGGTAGGTTTTTAATGGCTTCTTCTATTTCATTGCTTGATATTGATCTGTTTAAATTGTGTATGTCCTCCTGGTTCAGTTTGGGAGGAGCATATGTCTCTAGAAATTTGTCAATGTCTTCGGTACTTTCTATTTTGTTGGAATACAGATTTTCAAAGTAGCTTATCATTATGTTATGTATCTCAGTGGTGTCTGTCATGATATTTCCTTTTTCATCACAAATTTTAGTAATTTGAGTTTTCTCTCTCCTTCTGTTTGTTAGTGTGGCTAAGTGTTTGTCTATTTTGTTTACTCTTTCAAAGAACCAACTTTTTGTTTTGTCAATTTTTTGAATTGTTTGTTTCAATTTTATTGATTTCAGCTGATTTTACTTATTTCCTGTCTTCTACTACTTTTGCTGTTATTCTGTTTCTCTTTTTCTAGGGCTTTCAGCTGTAATGTTAGGTCATTTAGTTGTTGACTTTTCATTGTTCTGGAATGCGCTCCAGGCAATGAATTTTCCTCTTAGTATGGCTTTCCAGAGATTTTGATATGTTGTATCCTCATTCTCATTGACCTCTAAGAATATTTTTATCTCCTCCCTGATGTTTTCTGTAATCCATGTTTCATTCAATAGCATATTATTTAGTCTCCAGGTGTTGGAGTAATTTCTGTCTTTTATTTTGTTATTTATTTCTATTCTCAGTCCATTATGATCTGATAGAACACAAGGCAGTATCTCTATTTTTTTGCATTTCCTAAGGACTGCTTTGTGGCATAACATATAGTCTATTTTCGAGAAGGTTCCATGTGCTGCTGAGAAGAAAGTGAGTCTGCACATTGATGGATGGAATATTCTGTGTCTATTAAGTCTAGGTTATTGATTGTCATTGATTTCTATGGTTTCTTTGGTTGGTTTTTGTTTGGAAGATCTGTCTAGTGGTGACAGTGGTGCATTAAAGTCACCCAGAATTATTGTGTTGTGGTCTATTTGATTCCTGAAATTGAGAAGTATTTGTTTGATGTACACGGATGCACCATTGTTTGGGGCATAAATATTTACTATCGTTATGTCTTCCTCATTTATGGTTCCCTTATGCAGTATGAAATGTCCTTCTTTATTCCTTCTGACTAACTTTGGCTTGAAGTTCACTTTATCTGATATAAGGATGGAAACCCCTGCTTTTTTACTGAGTCCATATGCATGGTAGGTTTTTTCCCATCCTTTCACCTTTAGTCTGTAGATGTCTTTTTCTATGAGATGAGTCTCTTGCAGGCAGCATCTTGTTGTGTCTGTCTGTCTTAATCCATTCTGCCAGTCTATGTCTTTTGATTGATGAGTTTAGGCCATTAATGTTCAGGGTTATTATTGAGCTATTATTTGTATTTCCAGTCATTTGGCTTCTTTTTGGTTTTTAATTTGGCTTGGTTTCTCCTTTGAGTGGTTTTTCTTTAAGGTAGTTCCTCCCTTTGCTGACCTCCATTGTTGTTTTTCATTTCCTCCTCATGGAATATTTTGTTGAGAACATTCTGTAGCGCAGGCTTTCTATTTGTAAATTCTTTTAACTTTTGTGTATCATGGAAGGATTTTATTTCATCTTCAAATCTGAAGGTTAGTTTTGCTGGGTATAGGATTCTTGGTTGGCAACCATGTTCTTTCAGAGCTTGAAATATGTTGTTCCAGGTCCTTCTAGCTTTTAGAGTCTGGGTTGAGAAGTCTGCTGCTATCCGTATTGGTCTCCCCCTATATGTAATCTGATGCTTTTCTCTCGCAGCCTTCAAAATCCTGTCTTTATTTTGAATGTTAGGCATTTTCATTATAATGTGCCTTGATGTGGATCTGTTGTGATTCTGTGCATTTGGTGTTTGGTAAGCCTCTTGTATTTGATTTTCCATTTCATTCTTCAGGTTTGGGAAATTTTCTGATATTATTTCATTGAATAGGTTGTTCATTCCTTTGGTTTGTATCTCTGTGCCTTCCTCAATCCCAGTAATTCTTAAATTTGGTCTTTTCATGATGTCCCGTAGTTCTTGGAGATTCTGTTCATGATTTCTTACCATCTTCTCTGTTTGGGCAACTTTATTTTCAAGATTAAATATTTTGTCTTCATTGTCTGAGGTTCTGTCTTCCAAATGGTTAGTCTTTTGGTGATGCTTTCCATTGAGTTTTTTATTTGGTTTATTGTTTCCTTCATTTCAAGGATTTTTGTTTGTTTGGTTTTTTTTTTTTTTTTTTTTTTTTTGAGAATCTCTACCTCTTTGTTGAAATGATCTTTTGCTTCCTGCAGTTGCTCTGTCAGCTTATTGGTATTATCATTCATTGCCTGCAATTGCTCTCTTATCTCATGCTTTGCTTCTCGAATCATCTTAATCATGTACAATCTGAAGTCCTTTTCTGACATTTCTTCGAACATACTGTCATTGGATTCTATTAATATGGAATCTAGGTTTGTTTGGATCATTTTCTTCCCTTGTTTTTTCATGTTGTTCATGTATCTTCCCCTCTAGCAGTGCAGATCTGGGGTATTGCAGATTTTCCCCTATAGCCTTATGGTGACCCTATAGGTTTCCAAAACCTTTTCTTTAAGGGGAGATCAGTATTAGCAGTGCTCAATTCAGATACTATGCAATCCTAGACCAAATAGCCGCTATGAGGACAATAACAAAATTGTCATAATAAACAGAATGAGTTCAAATATTATCTTCAGTAAAACAAACAGATTTGCTATAAAGTCTGCAGTTTCTAATGGAGGACAAAGAAAATGCAGAGGGATGTAGAATGTGGCTGTTAATGGGATAAGAAAAGAATATACAGAAGTTCTAGAAAATAGAAAGGGTGAGAGTGTAATCAAAAGAAATTGGATGTTACCATGCAAAAAAGGGAGAAAGAGACTCTGAGGGAACAAGTAAACAAATGGAAAAGAGAGCAAGAAAAGTAAAGAAATAAAAACTTAAAATTTTTCAATAAGGAGAAAAAAGAAAATCTACATTTTAACAGGCATATAGTAATAAAACCTCTCAGTCTTTAATAGCCTGATGCAGGAGAGGTACCTGACATTGAGCTTCTAGTCTCCAGCAGGCGTCTCAGGATGGGATTTGCCCCACCTAAAGATCGGAGCTATGGCTTCTAAGATTATCAAGATGGCTGCTCCTGCTTCAAAATGTTTTGGCAAATGGGGAGCTGCAGCTCAGTTGGTGTCGGGGTCCTGGCGGCAAGGAGCCGTCAGTTGATGCGAGGGTCCCAGAGGCAGGGAGTGATTGGTCGGGCTGAGGGATCCTGGAGATGGGGCTCAGTCAGTCTGGCCAGGGGTCCTATGGGGCCTGGCTGTTGTCTCAAAATGGCAGCAGCCACGTGTAATCAAACCTGCAGGTACTGTGACAGTGTACTTCCAGGCAACAGCAGGCAGCTGGTGCTCCACTGATGGTCGGCGATCAGTTTGCTGACTGTTGTCAGAGGATTGGGAGTTGAACCTCGTGCGTTGGGAGATGGATAGGTGTAAGGCAGGCGATGGACAGGCGAGAGGCAGGCAAATGGCGGATGATAGGTGCCTGACAGTAAGCAATCTGCACTCAAAAAAGGCATCCATATGCTGGCTGACTGCAGGTGGTCACAGCAGACAAATGGGGCAAACAGCAGGGGATTGATAAGCAGCAAAAACTGACTCACCAAGAAACAAATATCTTCTGCTTGAAACTGGAGTTAAGGAGCGACATGGAACGCAGCCTCCCTCTAGTCCACCATCTTGGATCTCCCCGGACTTTTTCATTATAAAAAGTCTTTACGTTTTCCCTTACAAAGTTCTAAACTTCATTGCACCAAATCAGTTTGTGATCTTGCTTAGTCCCCATAAGTGAAAGACAAAAAGTTTACCTTATATAAAACGTAAGGTAAAACAAATGAGTCAGAAGTAAATATTTCCAGTTTTTAGGATTGCTGAGTATGCTCCAAACAAGAAATGATTAGAAAGGAACTTCATTGCACCAAATCAATCAATCATAAGCAAGTTTGTAGTTGACAAGTGTTTTAATTCACCCTAGAGTCAACAAAGGAAACAACACAGAGAATTTGCATCAAATTTTCCGTCTCAGGATTGTGGTGTGAAAAAACCTATACCTATCAGATCAAAGTAGGGTCTGTGCTTAGGTCTGCCGTAAGAATGGACTTCCGTGTTACCAAAAACAACATGGGGACTACACAGCTGCCAGCATCCCACTGCCAGGAGCACATCAGACATGTGCATGGTGATGTATATGAGAGGAAATGAACTTACAGAAGAGACATATATGCAGTACTAAAAGAAAAGGGGTCTTGACTCAAGTTCAGCAAAAGTACCTAAATAAAAAACAACTAGTGAGCTTTCGTTGGTCTAAACATTTATTCTTCAAAACGTGTCTAATCATAATATGGTGATGTTTCATTATTTCCAAATCAAAATACAAATGATTCTGAGTGCTACCCTTTTACTTCTTTTTTCTTAGAAATTTTATATCTCATGTCAGTACACAATGTAACATACAATTAATATGAAGGACAAAAGCTTGCTTGACCCTAGTTTGACCTCAGTATGAGGAAAATCCCATGGACTAAAACATTTGAAAACAAACCTATAGGGGGAAAAAACTAATAAAATTAACCTTCATCCAAAGACTGATAATTTTTAGATGGGTACATTGCCTCTAATCCCAGCAACTTGAGAGATGGAGGCAGAGGATCACAAGTTTGAGACAAGCCTCAGCAACTTAGTGAGAGACCCTGTCTCAAAATAAAAAATAATGGGGCTGTGTCGTGGCTCAGTGGTGGAGTGCTTGACTCACATGTGAGGCACTGGGTTCAGTTCTCAACATCTTATATAAATAAATGAATAAAATAAAGGTCTATCAACATCTTAAAAAAAAAAAAAAAGGAAGGGCTAGGTTTGTGGTTCAGTGGTAGAGCCCTTACTTAGCATATGTGAGGTGCTGAGTTCAATTCTTAGCACCGCACATAAATAAATAAATAAAGGGCCATCAACAATGAAAAAATATTAAAAGCATAAATAACATAAAAATTAAGAATGAAAAAGTTTAGGGATGTAGTTCAGTGATAAAGCACAAAAGATAGCTTCTTCAACAAATGGTGCTGAGACAACTGGAAATCCATATGTAACAAAATGAAATTAAACCTTTATCTCTCACCCTGCACAAAACTCAACTCAAAGTGGATCAAGGACCTAGGTATTAGATCAGAGACCCTGCACCTAATAGAAGAAAATGTAGGCCCAAATCTTTACCATGCTGGCTTAGGAACTGACTTTCTTAACAAGACTTCTAAAGCACAAGAAGTAAAATCAAGAATCAATAAATGGCCAGTTGTCCCACTCCTCAGTTTATACCCAAAGGACTTAAAATTAGCATATTACCATGACGCAGCCACATCTGTGTTTATAGTAGTTCAACTTGCAATGGCCAAACTATGAAACCAACCTACGTGCTCTTCAACAGATGAATGGATAAAGAAAATGAGGTATGTGTATATGATGGAACATTACTCAGCCTTTAAAGAAGAATGAAATTATGGCATTTGTCAGTAAATGGATGGAGCTAGAGAATATCATGCTAAGCAAAATAAGCCAGTCCCCCAAAACCAAAGGCCCAGTGTTTTCTCTGATATGTGGATGCTGATTCACAATAAGGGAGGGGGGCTAGGGAAGAATAGAGTTACTTTAGATTAGGTAGAGGGGCATGAAGGGAGGGGAGGGGGTACAGGGGTAGGAAGGATAGTAGAATGAATCAGACATTATTACCCTACGTGTATATATATAACTATACGACTGGTGGGATTCTACATCATGTACAATCAGAAAAATGAGAAATTGTACTCCATCTATGTATTATGTATCAAAATGCATTCTACTGTCATGTATAAATAATTAGAACAAGTAAAATAAATAAAAATAAAAAAATAAATGGTATGCAGTCAAACTAAAAAGCTGTTTCTCAGCAAAGGAAACAATAACATGAAGAGAGAGCCTACAGGATAGGAGAAAATCTTTACCACATGCACCTCAGATAGAGCATTAATCTCCAGGATATATAAAGAACTCAAAAAACTCCACACCATAAAACCAAATAATCCATTCAATAAATGGATTAAGGTACTGGGGTTGTGGCTCAGTGGTAGAGCTCTTGCCTTGCATGTGTGAGGCACTTGGTTCGATTCTCAACACCACATATGAATAAATGAATAAAATAAAGGTCTGTCAGCATCTAAAAGAAATATTTTTTAAAAATAAATAAGTGGGCTAAGGAACTGAGCGGACATATAACAGTAGAAATACAATTGATCAACAGATTTATGAAAAAATGTTCAACATCTCTAGCAATTAGAAAAATGAAAATTAAAACTACTCTAAGATTTCATCTCACTCCAGACAGAATGGCAATCATCAAGAATACAAGCAACAATAAATGTTGCCAAGGATGTCGGGAAAAAGGTCCACTTATACATTGTTGATTGGACTGCACATTGGTGCAGCCATTATGGAAAGCAGTGTGGAGTTTCTCAGAAAACTTGGAACATCCATTTGACCCTGCTCTCCCACTCCTCAGTTTATACCCAGAGGACTTAAAATGAGCATACTACAGTGATGCAGCCACATCAGTGTTTATAGCAGTACAGTTCACAGCAGCTAAATATGGAACCTATCTAGATGCCCTTCAACAGATGGATAAAGAAAATGTTACCCAGCCATAAAGAAGAATGAAATTATGGCATTTGCCAGTAAATGGATGGAACTAGAGAATACCATGCTAAGTAAAATAAGCCAGTCCCAGAAAACTATAGACCAAATGTTCTCTCTGTTATGTGGATGCTAATTTACAGTAAGGGTTGGAGCAGGGATAATTAGAGGTACTTTGGATTAGGCAGAGGGGAGTGAAGGGAGGGGAGGGGGAGCCGAGGGGGTATGTGGGATAGCAAGGATAGTAGAATGAATTGGATATTACCCTATGTACATACATGATTACACAACCAAGTGTGATTCTATATCATGTACAACCAAAAGAATGAGAAGTTATACTCCATTTATATATGATGCATTCTATGTCATTATAACTAATTAGAACAAAAGCAAAAGCCAAAAGAAAAACCAAACAAATCCCCACCCCAAAAACTCATCTGCTTTGTCAAATTCAGTTGAATTATATTTGTTTTTTAAATAATCTACTTTATAAAACAAAACCACCACATTAAAAACCAAAGCTACTGTCTCGTCCAGCGAGTACAATGAAGACTCGGCTCTCAAATGAAGTTTTAAGGTCTTTATTTTTATGGGAGAGCTTCTGAGCCGAGTGCCTGGTTCTTCCTCCTCCTCCACCGCCGCCGTCTTCTTTTTCTTCTCTTGTTGCGCAGCTCTCTCTCTCCTTCTTCTCTTGTCGTGCAGTTTTCTCTCTTCTTCCTCTCTCGTCGGGCCGCCTCTCCTCTTTTCTCGTCCCGCAGCTGCTGCCTGCCCTCCTTGCCTTGCTTGCTCTGCCTTGCTTGCTCCCTCCGCCACGCAAAATACGCAGCTTTATGGGATATAATAGCCAGTCACCTTAATGGGTCAGGCGTTTGGCTTGTGGAGACTTAATGGTGGGTAATGAGGACATGTACTGATCACGAGCTAAGCACAGATGCGGAGGAGATCAGTCAGCCAATAGAAAGCACTTGCAGCTGGGCTTCTCGGTGCCATAGGGCGAGGCCAGCCACCACTGTGGGCCCTACAGGGCAGCTGGCCTCCAACCAGCTACCACATCTATTTTTGGCTAGGTATGTACACATCGCATTTAAGAAAAACTGCTGCAGTGTTATTTGCATAACATTCAAACTTCTGATCAGAAGGTAATCACAATTTAAAAAGGACAGATTTTCAAATATTGGTTTATATTTTTAAATAAGAAATACAAGCTATAGTTATTTTTACAAAGTAACACAGATAAATGAGTAATGTGTTAATTCATAGTCCAATCTTCAAATGAGAAGAGTGAAACAGAAATGCATAGGTTTTCAGTGTATAGTTTGAGCTGGACATGGTGGCATGTGCCTGAAATCCCAGCGGCTCTGGAGGCTGAGACAGGAGCAGGAGGATTGCAGGTTCAAAGCCAGCCTCAGCAACTTCACTAGATCCTAAGCGAGTTAGCAAGACCACGTCTCTAAATAAAATATAAAAAGGACTGGAGATGTGGCTCAGTGGTTAAGTGCCCCTGGGTTAAATCCTCAGTACAAAAAAAAAAAAATGTAGAATTGAATTTCAGCAAATGTACATACACGTGTTTAACTATATGCCTATTAAAACTTAGAAAATTCCCCTCATCCCAGAGAATTTCTTTGTGACTTTTCTAGCAACCTCTATCTCCTAGAACTTCTTTTATGATTTTTTGATTTGCATTTCCCTGATGAGTAATGTTATTGAACATCTTTCATATGCTTATTAGCCATTTGTGTATCTCTTAGGAGAAATATCTTTTCAAGTCTTATGTCCGTTTTCTTGAGTATTTTTTTAATGATTTGTTAAGAGTTCTTCCTATGTGCTAAATACAAGTTCTTTATAGTTTGCCGATTAGCTAGTGAACTACAAAATGTTTTTATTTTGACTAATTCCACTTTATTCTTTTTTTTTTCTTTTAATCTCATCACTTATGCTTTTAGAGTCATATCCAAGAATGGTTTTCCCAACTCAAAGTTATAAGGATGTACACCTATATTTTCTTCTATACTATATATGTTCTTGAACTTTATATAAATAGACTTATAGAATATGTACTCTTTTGCACCAGGCTAATGTCTTTAAGATTCATTCATGTTCATGCATTTATCTCCAGTTTGTTTCTTTGTCTTATGGTGAAGTATTGAAAGTGGTGGATATATCATAATTCGATAATTTATTTTTCTGGACATTTATGTTATTTCTGTCTTTTGGCTATTGTGAATAAAGTGTCTGAACTTGGACTGCAAGTCTTTTTGCATATGTATATACATACATAAATACACATACATATTCATTTCACTTGGTTATATGGAAGCAAATTTTAACTTTATGTAAGGAATTGCTAAACAGTTCTTCAAAGTGATTATATGATTTTATATTTTTGATACTGATTTATGAGAGTTATAATAGCTCCCATCCTGCCAACATTTGGTATGGTACATCTTTTTAGTTAAAGCCAATTGTAGTTAAACCAGTGTGTGGTTTAACTTAGATTTCTCTGATGACTAAATATGTTAAAGAATTTTTCAGGGGTTTTTTAGCCATTTGATTATCTTGTTTTAGAAAGTGTTGGTTATGTGTCTTACCAATTTTTTAAAGTGTAGTGTTTGCCTACTTATTGATTTTAAGAATCCTTCATATATTTAGGACATATGAATGTGAATAAATTTGGTCAGATACATGTACTGAGAATATTTTTTTCTCAGTCTATGGCTTGTTTTTTCATTTCTTTATTTTTCTCTTTTCTTTCTTTTTTTTTGGTAGATGGACACAGTACTTTTATTTATTTATTTTTATGTGGTGCTGAGGATAGAATCCAGTGCCTCACATGTGCTAGCTAGGCAAGTGCTCTACCATTGAGATATATTCGTTTTCTTAATGAAATCTTTTGAAGATCAGAGGTTTTTGATTTTTGTGACGTCTAATTATTTAGTTGTTTTTAAAAAAATGAGCAGTATCTCCTTGTGTCTCTTTAACAAATTTCTTCCAACCCCAAGGTTATGAAGAGGTTTTTTGTAAGTTTTCTTTTAGGGCCTATCTAGTTTTAGTTTTGTGTTTAGGGCTATCATACATTTTATACATTATTTGTATATGCGATTTGAGATAAGGCAGAGATAACATCTTTAAATAATGTAGTGTCTTTATTAGGAATAATATATCATTTGTGAGTATCATGGGGCATGTTATTTCAATGTTCTTTGAAGGTAAACAGCTTAGCTAACTTCTATGACCTACCCATGGGTTCACCTGGCATTCCTGTTTATCCTAAAAGCTACAACTCAGCAATCTCTGAGACCTTTTGCATATTCTGAGTCTTCCAATTAGGTATTTTAAAAATCTGTTTGTCCATTACACCTCAAACTTAGGTTTAACTTAGTATTGTTATTTCCTTTCCTTTGAACTGTGTCTCTCTCTAATGATGGTGGTAATGTAGTTTAACTGTTTGGCCAACTATTTGGTATTATATACCAAGCATATAGCTAAGTGAAGTGAAGAACTTGGGTCCAGATAATTTCAGTAATTTTTTTTCTGTACTCCATTTAGAAATCTTTAGAAGCATAAAGAAAATTACTTAGTCATACTAATTTTTCCATAAGAAAAGTCATGGAATTTCTGAAGTAATATATATAAAAACAATGTTTAGGGTAAAATTACTGTTTTTTCCAATAAAAATATAGTGATTGATGCTTAATTTGACTGTTAAATTTTTGTTTCTAGCAATAGTTAGAAATTTTTATTTAAATTATCATTGCCACGGAATTATATTAACTTTTTCCTAAATGAGGAGAAGGATTTATTTTATGTTATGTGTTTTTAAATATAATGTATCTGAAACTTGGAAGGTTTTTCAAACTCTTAAAACTGGGATTATGATTTTCAGTTTAATAATTAGTTAATGTACTTTCTTTTTTATTTTTGTATTTTGAGGTGTTGGGGATCCAGTGCGGGGCCTAATGTTTGCTAGGCAAGTGCTCTACCACTGAGCCATAGCCTCGGCTACTACTTAATACTTTGTACTGAGCTAAATGATCTAAGGGATATAAACACATATAGGTCCTCAAAGAATGGTTCTGTAATTTGCAGAATAGGATTTGACTCATGTTTCTTTTCTATCTCAGTTTTTATATTTCATAAATTAGTATTGCAAGCTTTTTTTGCACCTTAAGCCTTTCCAAAGGAGATACTGAAATTGAGTCGTAGGTAGCCATGTTAAATAAACAAATACATATTTTAGGACCCTTATTATTTGAATGATTTATAATCTACATCTTTATAGTTATAAAGTCACATTTTCCAACCTTCCTTTGTAGCCTGTGCATATGTAAAAGAAAAGATTTAATATTGTGATGAGTCATGAAATGAGTCTTTGAAATTAACTTGACCCATCTTTCTTTAGAGAGCTAAAATAGGGTTGCATATGCAAAAGACAGCAGAGATATTAAGAGCAAAGAGATCCCAGTTTCACAGTAGAAGCCTAGTAAACTGTTAGTTGACCTGAGTTTGGGAAGACAGAGGGATTGTGGAGATTGGGTAAAATTACACTCTCATCCTTAAAGGAAGAAACTCCTACTTAGTGTACCCTATTTTTACTATGCACGAATATGGACCTGATTCTGATTATTTTTATTTTTCAAGAAATATAATTATAAATAAAACTGTATGTGTATACTTTTTGTTTAGGCAGATTAGTTATGAATATGTGAAGCAAAAAAAAGAGAAGCGCCGTGGCTAATTTCTGTGGCTCTGATTACTTTTTTAATCAGATTGTAAACATGAGAGGATTAGTAATTCTGTAGAATTTGTTGTACTTCTTCCAAGCATCCAAGCATTATTTTTTTTCCATGAAATCCACCCAACCACTTTTAAAATTAGATTTACCATAATTTGTTTTTGTTTTTGTTTTTGAGACTGTCACTTACTACTTTCCTCAGATTGATATCAAATTCCTGGACTCAAGTGATCCTTTTGCTTCAGTCTCCTGTGTAGCTGGGACTACAGGCACTGTGCCTAGTTCTCTAATTTGAATTTTTAAATGGAAATGAAAGTAAATTATAATGGGGCTAGTAGCACAAAGTATTTAACATAATTTGCTGCTTCAAATTTTGAAACTCCTATACCTAGGTGAAAAAAAGACAGTATTTTATTGATATCAAACAACAATTTTTGAAATCATGTGTATTATTAAAACTATCTTAAAACAATGGTTAAATCATGGTAGCGAAGCTCTAAGTATCGTCACTCCTTCATCTAGTATCACTGTGAGATGAGATATTGACCCAATTTTTAATTATGTTTTAGATTATTAGAGACGGATAGTAAGTCTTTAAGATCTGTAAATGGGTCAAGAAGAAATAGTGGCTCTTCTCTTGTATCAAGTTCATCAGCCTCCAGTAATCTGAGCCACCTCGAAGAAGATTCTTGGATTCTTTGGGGAAGAATTGTTAACGAATGGGAAGATGTACGCAAAAAAAAGGAAAAGCAAGTTAAGGTATTACGTTTTTATTGAAATTTTTCCTGTCATCCCAAAGGGTATCAGGTATAGATTATTAGAGAATTAGAAAAAAAAAAATCAGATTCTAGTGATTTCCAAGCTCTGTATAGTGAAGAAATCTGCTTTATATGTTTTCATTTATTTGTGCTTCATGAAGTTTTTGACATGTAGGTATCAGTTGTTATAGAGGTGCTGAAAATGTAGAAATACATAGTCGAAAAATTTTTAGAAGTTAAATTCTATCATTTTATTTTTGTTTTTGTATTTGGAATTGAACCCAGGACCTCATGCATGAGCACTCTGTCACTGATCTAAACCCCTGGCCCTTTTTATTTAGAAACAAGATCTCACTAAGTTGCCCAGGTTGGTCTTGAAGTTGTGACCCTCCTACCTCAGCTTCCCAAGTAACTGGGATTACAGGTGTGTGCCCCTTGTCCAGCCAAATTCTCTCATTTTATAGATGCAGAAATGAAGTTGTGATATCATGCATCCTTGAATTGTCAGTATTTTTCTTTTCTGCCTTCAGTAGCACTTTGAAATGTGATGGGTATGGTGCCATGATTCACAGCTCTGCAGGCTATCAAGTCCTGAATACCTTTAGAGGCAGAACTCTCAGTGAAATGGCCAGAATTTATACATGGCTTTGTAGCCCACCCTCTCTGTATAACCAGAACAGGATATGTCCGAGAGTCAAATCTTATCCTTGGTTAAAAAGTTTCCCAGTTTATTATAAAACTAGCTTTGCGAATTGACAAAGTTTTCTACTCTATTCCAACTGTCCCCCATCCCCAAATAAGTCATCTTTGGCTTTATAATGTGAGACCTGTTAAATAATTTGGTTGTAAAATTTTACTTTTATTTTATTTTTTAGGAACTTGTTCGTAAAGGGATACCCCACCATTTTAGAGCAATAGTTTGGCAACTTTTATGCAGTGCACAAAGTATGCCAATTAAGGATCAGTATTCAGAACTCCTGAAAATGACCTCACCTTGTGAAAAACTGATTCGGAGGGACATTGCTAGAACTTATCCTGAACACAATTTTTTTAAGGAAAAAGATAGCCTTGGACAGGAAGTTTTGTTCAATGTGATGAAGGTAAGTCCTATTTGTTTATTTTTTAAATGAAGTGAATTCTCAAAAGACTGAAATTATACGTTTCCCATGATGAAGCATGAAATTCCACAATAAGTTGCTTTGACAATAAAACTGATTTTAGCATAATTTCTATTGTAACTTTGCTGCTACAGTACTGTTTAATTTAGAGAACTTATTAGAAAATTCATCACATTATTCAGCATTAGTTGACAGTAAATAAAGTATTATATTAATCATAGACCATAGAGAGATCCTTTATGAAAATGGTCTGTTCACTTTCTGGGATTCAGGTGTCTCCCAGCATGGCTGCATTCATGTCAGCAAAATTTTCTGTTTGCATTGGCTTGAATTGTTAAGAGTGCTTAACCCTTGAAAGATTTTACCTTTTAAATTTTTTATTCAGCATTGCCTTTTCCCTTCCCATAGATGCTTTTTCTTTCATTTTTCTCTATGAATCACAGGATTTCTTATTAAATCATTTTAATTTTGCTTATGCTTTATCATAACCCTACTCTAGTTTCTTTTCAGATACAACTTTTATTTGATTTTTAAACTCTGTTACCTTACTGAGTACAAATTCCTTCATCCTTAGCAGCTGCTACTTTCTAATTGGAAATTGTCAAGGGAAAATTTTATGTAATAAAACATTGGATTTTTAAACATTTATAGGATAACATCTACAACAAGTAAACAAGAGCTGTTCTTTAAAAATGGACTTTTAATAATTGTCTCACCAATTTAAGGTTTTTGGAGAAGAAAGCTATAATATACCATGCAAAGTATTTTGAACACCATATTTTACTTTTTAGGCATATTCTTTAGTGGATCGTGAGGTTGGTTACTGTCAAGGAAGTGCTTTTATAGTTGGATTATTGCTTATGCAGGTAAGTTAATACAAGTATTAAGTGTCTAATTAAGTTCTTTATTAAGGTTGGATTGAAGAGTTTAAAAAGCTTTATTTTTATTAGGTATAAGTGGATATTCAATATTTTTCCCTAAAGCCTAATAATTTGAATAGTAATATTTTAGTTTGTACTTTGAAAGATGAAAAGTGTTGAAATGATGTACAATAATAGTATCTTTCATCAAATGAAATTTTAACAACTTTTTTTTTTCCTGTGGTACTTGGGGATCACATACTCTGTACCACTGAGCTACATCCTCCACCCCTGAACTTCTCAATGCATACAGTTGTAACTGTAATATTTCTACTAAAGCCTGTACTTACTTTTAAATCTTGTCAACATTTTATGGGGAGTAATATTTTCCCAACCAAGGATGTGATTAAAGTGATGATATGAAGCTCTTATTTATGTTGTTTGACATCTTTGGGATTTTGTATAGGAATTTTATATATCATGGAGCTATAGTCTTGTTATGTATATCTTTCTAAAAACTCTAAAATAGTGGTGGTACTCAGCCACTTCTACTGTTCCAGGGATATAACATGGGCAGTCACTTATTTAGGGATGGATTTGGATGGAATAATTTTAGAATTTAGGGGCAGAACAGTCATAACTCTGAAGGGAAATGGCATAATAGTGTTATTGCTTTAGCTTTGTTGATTTTTATTTTATTATTTTATTTTATTTTAGTTTAGTTTAGTTTTAGAGATCCATCTTACTGTTTAGTCTCAGAATTTTTCTCCTGGAAAAGAACCTTGGAGATAACTTGATTTGAATCACATAGGCTGGGTTTCGCATCACAGTTCTGCACTAACTTTATGAACTTAGACTAGATTATTTAACCTCTGAATCTTAATTAAATAATATTTTCTATATTCAGATTCTTTGTGAGGGTTACATGAAATAATATATGTAGAAGTCTTGCTTGGTGTTTGGCATGTAGAAGACATGTAATACAAGTTTAGTGACTTTCATGAAATCACGCATCTTGGTAGACAAGAGTAGAGCAGGAGTGAGAAACTTTTTTTTCCTGATACTTTAATTTTCTAACTGTTCATTTTACCTGGTTTTTAAAAATGTGTGTCAGAAATGTACACACACACACCTGCCCTCACCCCCTCAGAATAGAACCCAGGACCTTGTGCATGCTAAGCATATGGTCTGCTCTATCATGGTATGCCCCCAGCTATCCATATGTCTTTTCTGAGTAGCATAAAACCTGGTGTCAGAGATACTAAGTTGTTAATCAAATCAGCTTATTCATATTTTGTATTATAACATAAAAACTGCTTCTAGTGATTATTGCAGGTATTTGTCCATTTCTAGGTTGAACTTGGTTATAGTTAGTATAATACAAAACTAGATATGTTAATGTTGAGGTTCCACAAAATTCTCTCTTCATTTGTAACTGGTCAATATTAGTAGGTCTTTCACTGTTGAACTCAACCATCCTTATCTTCAAGTCTAGTGATTTTTGTCACACTTCTGTTCTTTTTGCCTTTTTTTTTTTTTTTTTTTTATCAGCTCCAGAGTGAATGTCTATAGAGCAGTTTTCCCATACTTACCGACTGAGTCTCACACCAGCTGCCTAGCTCTCTAGAAGCCCTAAGGCGCTAACCACACATTCCTTCAGGGTGCTGCAGGCAGTGGTGGTAGTGATATGAGCATCAGCACCACCATCGAAGTCATCAGTGGCATTTCAGTGATTGATTTACTCAGTGTTATTGTCAGTGGCAGCCAGTGAGCCACCACAACAATAATCTCTTAATAGCCCAAGGCCACAAGGTAAAAAGTGTGGTGGAGCCAGATTTAAAAACCCCTCTCTTTGATTCTAAAGTTTATGATTTTATACTTATATTATGTATTGTCTCCCACAACTTCAGTTTAGCAATGTAACTCAGAGAGTTTAATAAAATTTATAAAGTTAGTACATGTTGTGTAAAAGTGGTTTAAAGTGCTAGATATGTTTTGTGTTTTTCTTAATGCTTCTATAAAATTAGGTATATTATACCCATTAGACCTTTGCAAAGACATGTTGTCAACTCAGTGTCAGAGAAAGTATGCAGCATCACATTGATGAAGAACTTTGTTGTCATGAATTTCTTTCTAATAGAAAGGAATGACTATAAAACAGCTGGATGGTAGTTCTTCATATTTAAATGTGTCACTGAGTCTCATGCTTTTTCATTTTCTCATCATCATTTCAATCTTTTTGAGAAAGACCAGCAATAACTTTTTTTTCTACCTCCTGTTGCTCTTTTATCAAATCATCCTACCTTATATTTAAAACATCACCACTTAAAAACAGCAGCAGCAGCACCAACCCTCTCCCAGTTCTCATATCAGTGTTCTTGCAAAGGGGAGAGGGAATGAAAGTTTTTGGGTTGATTCTTGAAATTGAATATAGAACCAGTAAAATTTGCTGATAGATTGGTTGTGGGGTAAAGGAGGAAGAAATCAGTGATGACTCAGGGTTTTTGAGCAGAAATTCATTGCAACAAGGAATGGCAGGGTAGGAAATTAGATGAGTGGTTTGAGATATGTTGGACTCCAAATGGAGATGTTAAATGGGCAGTTGGAAATACGAGACAGGATTTGGGGAAAGGTTCAGGATTATAGGAGAGACCAGAGGCTGTGAAAATGTTTACAGATGCAAGTGGGGTGGTAGAAGTTACGGCATGAGTTAGAAAGTTCTTTTCCTTTTTTTTTTTTGTTTGTTTTAGTTATAGATGGACACAAAACCTTTATTTATTTATTTAGTGGTGCTGAGGATTGAACCCAGTGCCTTACACTATACTAGCCAAGCGCTCTACTACTGAGTTACAACTCCAGCCTGGGAAAGTTCTCTTCTCTATCCTTCTTTCCTTCCTTCCTTCTTTTCTTCCTTCCTCCCTCCTGCCTTCCTCCCTCCTGCCTTCCTCCCCTTCTCCTCCCCCACTTTTTCTTTCTTTCTTCCTCCCTCCCTTCCTTCCTCTGGGATTGAACTCAGGAGCACTTAAACACTGAACCACATCCCCAACCCCTTTTTTTTTAATTAAAATATTTTTTATTTTTACAGACACATTTTGATTCGTTGTACACAAATGGGGTACATCTTTTCATTTCTATGGTTGTACACAATGTAATTCACACCATTCATGTAGTCATACATATATATAGGGTAATACTGTTTCATTCTTCTGTTTTTTCATCCCCACCCCTCCCACCCCTTTTTCCTCTACACCATCTGAATTTCCTTCATTCTTCTCTTCACCCCATTACCCCCCACCTCGTTATATATTGTCATGCACTATTCAGAGAAAATATTTGGCCTTTGGTTTTTTGGACTTGGCCTATTTCACTTAGCATGATATTTTCCAACTTCATCCATTTACCAGCAAATGCCATAACTTTATTCTTCTTTATGGCTGAGCAATATTCCATTGTGTATATATACCACAGTTTCTTATCCATTCATCTGTTGAAGGGCATCTAGTTTGGTTCCACAATATAGCTATTGTGAATTGAGCTGCTATAAACATTCATGTGGCTGTGTTACTGTAGTATGTTGATTTTAAGCCCTTTGGGTATAAACCGAGGAGTGGGATAGCTGGGTCAAATGGTGGGTCCATTCCAGGTTTTCTGAGGAATCTCCATACTGCTTTCCTGACTGGCTGCACCAATCTGCAACTCCACCAGCAATGTACGAGTGTGCCTTTTTCCCCACATCCACACCAACACTTATTATTGCTTGCGTTCTTGATAATAGCCATTCTATAATTGGAGTTAGATGAAATCTTAGGGTGGTTTTAATCTGCATTTCTCTAATTATTGGGATGATGAGCACTTTTTCATGTATTTGTTGATCACCTGTATATCTACTTCTGAGAAGTGTCTGCCCATTTCCTTAGCCCATTAATTGATTGGGTTCTTTGTATTTTGGATGTAAAGTTTTTTAAGTTCTTTATAAACTTTGGAGATGAGTGCTCTGAAGCGTGTGTGGAAAAGATTTTCTTCCACTCCGTAGGCTCTCTTTTCACATCATTGATTGTTTCCTGTGCTGAGAAAAACTTTTCAGTTTGAATCTATCCCATTTATTGATTTATTTCTTACGCTATGGGGGTCTTGTTAAGGAAGTCCGATCCTAGGCCGACATGATGGAGATTTGGGCCTACTTTTTCTTCTATTTGGTGAAGGGTCTCAGGTCTAATTCCTAGATCCTTGATCCATTTCGAGTTGAGTTTTGTACAGGGTGAGAGATAGAGGTTTAATTTCATTTTCCTGCATATGGATTTCCAGTTTCCCCAGCACCATTTACTGAACAGGCTATCTTTTTCTCCATTGTAAGTTGTTGGCTCCTTTGTCTAGTATTCGGTTACTATACTTATGTGGGTATGCCTCCGTGTCTTCTATCCTGTACCATTGATCTACCTGTCTATTTTGGTGCCAGTACCATGCCGTTTTTGTTACTATTGCTCTATAGTAGAGTTTAAGGTCTGGTAGAGTGATAGATACCTCCTGCATCACTCTACCTGCCCAGGATTGCTTTGGCTATTCTGGGTCTTTTGTTCTTCCAGATGAATTTCATGATTGCTTTTTCTGTTTCTGAGAAATGTCATAGGGATTTTAATTGGAATTGCATTAAATCTGTATAGTGCCTTTGCAAGTATGGCCATTTTGATAATATTAATTCTTCCTATCCAAGAACATGGGAGATCTTTCCATCTTCTAAGGTCTTCCTCAATTTCTTTCTTCAATGTTTTGTAGTTTTTCTTGTAGAGATCTTTCACCTCTTTGGTTAGACTGATTCCCAAGTATTTTATTTTTTTTTGAGGATATTACGAATGGAGTTGTTTTCCTCATTTCCTATTCAGGTGTTTCATCACTTATGTATAAAAATGCTTTAGATTTATGTGTGTTGATTTTATATCCTGCTGTTTTGCTGAATTTATTTATGAGGTCTAGAAGTTTTCTGGAGGAGTTTTTTGGATCCTCTAAATAGAGAATCATGTCATCAGCAATAGTGACAGCTTGAGTTCCTCTTTTCCTATTTGTATGCCTTTAATTTCTTTAGTCTGTCTAATTACTCTGACTAGTATTTCAAGGACGATGTTGAACAGAAGTGGTGAAAGAGGACATCCCTGTCTTGTTCTCGTTTTTTAAAGGGACCCAACCCTTTTTTGTGTTTTACTTAGAGACTGAGTTGCTTAGGGCCTCACTAAGTTGCTGAGGCTGTCTTTGAACTTGAGATCCTCCTGCCTCAGCCTCCTGAGCTGCTGGGATTATAGGTGTATACCACCACGCCTGGCTAAGATTTTTTCATTTTTTCCCAGCTGCTTTGTGCTATCTAGATACAGGTATAAAGCTGAATTTATGTAAGAATGGAGTTTTGCCATTTGGTATTATAATGGAGAAAAATACGAAGTAAGTATGGATTTAAGCTAGTGAATAAATATAACAAAATGGGTAGCAAAGTGAGCTCAGCAGAGTTGGGAACAGGAAAGAGGTAGTATAGCCTGACAAGGTCAATAAATTAAGTACTTTATATTAATCTTCATTGGTATCCTAAGAAATAAGTGCTATTATTTTACCCATTTGATTGGTGGTGAAACTGAGCAACAGAGAGATTAAATAATTTGCCCAAGTCACACTTTAATAGTGGAGAAAATAAGATTTCTATTAAATTCAGAAACAGATTTCAACCCTTGCCATGGTGCTAGAGCTTGAACTTATAAAGGCTTATCAGGCTTATTGGAGGAATACAAGACAGAGATCCACCAAGCCAGAGAATTAATCTTCATGAAAATGACAAAGTCGTTGGGGGAAGGTGGCCCAAAACTCTGTGGATGCTGGAGTGGGGGTGGGGAAAGCCTAAATGGGTAAAATCTGTTAGCATGTGTTTCAGAGAACAGGGAAGGTTAATGCAATGGCAATGGCTATGAGTTTCAAGGAGTAACTCCTAGCCCTGGCTCTTTCTGGTACTGTGGGAGAGAAAATAACCACCCTAGGGGAGAGCCAGAATTTTAGCTAAAGGAAGGGAAGAATATTTAGAAATGAGATTAAGGTTATAGGTAGAAAATTGGGAATGGGGTCAAATAGGAGAACAGATGAATTATATAGGATTAAAAGTTCTGGGATCTTGGACTTCTTATGGTGATTGACATGAATCAGTGATGCTGTAGAGCTTGAAAAGATGAATAGGAATGGTCTCTAGGGCAGAATCGTGACTGTGTTAGCAGGAAGGAAGAAAGTATGTGTGGGTTTTACCAAAGGTAACTTGGTTCCTATCCATGGCTATGTCAAGGCAGAAAAAATATATTGTCATTTACAACATCTTCAGTAAGACGAATGCCAAGAGATTCTTTAGGTTGTTCTTTTTGAAACACACTGGTATAATATGAGTGAGAGAATTAGCAAATTTTATTATTTTTGAAAGATGGCTTAACCATTTGCATAATGTTACTGCCTAAATATTTTGAATGTCTTTGTAACTCCTTATGGAACTCACACTCATTATTTCTTCAATATTATTTCTTAGTGATTTACAATCAAAATGTGTAATTGATACCTTTAAACCCCAATTACAGATAATTTGAAAACTAATTTCATAAGTTCTTTAAATATTTATGTTATATAACTCCTCAGAATTCTCAAGCTTTCCATTTCACTTAAAAAAAAAATCACATGGTGGCCTCTAAAATCTTTGTTGTTATTTCTTTTTCATAATCTAACCTGCACTCAAAATGACGACTTCATTGCTGTTTTGCTGTTCTGGGATAGAATCCAGTGGCTCTCTGCCACTGAGACAGGGTCATGCTTAGTTGCCCAGGCTGCCCTCGAACATGCAGTCCTCCTTTTTTTTTTTTTTTTGTTTGTTTGTTTGTTTAAAAAGCAATGTAAGTTTAATCTGATCACATTATTTTCTCATTCTCTCATTTGGCATCTGCTAAGCACTTCTTGTATAGACTTTACTAAACTTGAAGTAGTAACTAAACTGGAAGTCTATTTACTAGTAAACTAGTTACTACTTGAAGTTTAGTTACTACTAAACTTAGGCCTCTAATTTAGTAGTCTCCTGTTTGCAGTTCTTTGAGCATTCTGGCCTGACTCCATCTCAGGACTTTCCTACTCTTCTGTCTTCTAGGAATATTCTTACCTCAGATGTTCCCTCACTTTCTTTAGCATTTTGCTCAAATGTTTCCTTATCAAGGGACTTTCCTGTCCTACATAAATAGTAGTGTGTCTCCTCAACATTCCCTGTCATCCTACTTGATTTCCATAGCATTCATCACCATTTGACAAATGTATGGATTAATTTATTCCATGTGCTGTCTGTTTCCCCCTACTAGAAATTTCAGGCTCCTTGAGAGTAGATATTACATGTTTTTTTGCTTTGTTTGTTTGGTTTCGTTTAGTACTGGGGATTTAATCCAGGGGCACTTAACCATGGAACTATATATCTCCAGCCCTTTTCATTTTAAGGCAGGGCCTTGCTAAGTTGCTGAGGCTGGCCTCAAACTTAAAGTCCTATTGCCTCAACCTTGCAAGTCACTGGGATTACAGACATGCACCACCACACTCAGCTGAGATTATGGGTTTTTTTTGTTCATTGATATAGCCTCAGAAAAAAGTGTCCAACTCTTCAATGAACATTTTTGGTTGAATTATTGAATTAGGCAATTTGAGACAATTGGTCTTGGAGGTTAAAAGATTTCTCTTTTTATTCTTAGAACAAGAGCTTAGAACATCCTGATTCTTACTAGTCTGTTGCTCTTGACGGTGCTGTGTGTGGCCTCTCTAAATAGTGTTTATGGTTGGATGGATACTTGGTTTAAGTATAAATTGATTTATTTGTGCATCATAGATTATTAACCTGTGTTACTTTTGTCTACTAATGCAGATGCCAGAAGAAGAAGCTTTCTGTGTATTTGTTAAATTAATGCAAGATTATAGACTTCGTGAACTTTTTAAACCAAGTATGGCAGAATTGGGCCTTTGTATGTACCAGTTTGAATGCATGATTCAGGTAAAAGTGCAGTTTTATGTTTTTTATCATCTTGATCTGTGTAACATCTCAGATCAATGTTGAAAGCATTAAAAAAAGTTAAAAAAAAAGTGTTTTAATCGATAGTTAGACTACAGTTTAAAAGTAGACTGCAGGGGCATTCTACCATTGAGCTACAGTCTTAGTACTTTTTACTTTTTATTTTGAGACAGGGTCTCATGGATTGCCCAGGTTAACCTCAAACTGTAATCTTCCTGCCTCAGCTCCCAAGTAGATGGGATTACAGGCGTGCACCACCATGCCTGGCTTCCAATTTTTTTTTTAAATATTCAAGTTGACAAAAAAGCATAGAAAATATAAGACAACTGTGTATTCACCAACAAGCTTTAATGAATATTAACATTATATCATATGGACACTCAACAGTATTCATGGTTGGATGGGTACTTGGTTTAAATTAATTTGGCTATAATTCAGTTTTCTTATTAACAAGTCAAATGTTATGGATATCTGCAAAGTTCCAACTCTATATCCTTTTCCCCTTCATCCCTTCTCAGGTAGTAGCCATCATCCTGGATATGTCAGTTTCTGCAACTCAGCTTTTCCATGTTATGCTTGACCTAATCTTTGTGTTTGGTATAGGTAATCTAGTATGTAGGCTAAACTAGTATAATCTAGTGTATATAATAATCTGACTTTTAAAACACTCAATTTAACTATGTTATAACTAGTTGTTTTCTTCTCTTTAGGAACATCTTCCAGAGCTCTTTGTACACTTTCAGTCTCAGAGTTTTCATACCTCTATGTATGCATCATCCTGGTTTCTGACTATCTTTCTTACAACTTTTCCATTACCAATTGCAACAAGGATATTTGATATCTTTATGTCTGAGGTAAGCTAATGGGCAGACTAGAAGCAAGAGCTGAGCAAAGGGATCATTGGGTTAATTAGAGCAGGGCAGTGAGGGGAGCAGTAAGGGAACTTACGTGTTCCATGCTAAACTACTTCTGTGGATAATCTCATTTAAACCATGTAACAGCCCTATCAGGTGGATGCTGTACTATCCCCTTTTGTTAGATGATAGCTGAAGAAACAGAGAAAGGTTAAAGTAGCTTGTCTGTCTAAACTTGGCATGGTATTGCAAAACTGGTAATCCCAGTGACTTGGGAGGCTGAGGCAGAAGATCACAAGTTGAAGGCCAGCCTCAGCAACTTTGTGAGGCCCTAAGCAACTTAGAGAGGCCCTGTCTCAAAATAAAAAATTAAAACAAAAACAAAAACAGAGGACTGGGGATGTGGCTAAGTGGCTAAGTACCTCTGGGTTAAATCCCACAGTACCCAAAAAAAAAAAAAAAAGTAGCTTGTTTATAGACCCACACATACATGTATAGTAACCAGGTTCAGACAAGGCAAATAAATTGTAGAATCTAACTCTCAAACTTGTCTATCATTTCCTGACTGATACATGGAGAATTAGTGAGAGGTAAAATCTGCCATAATATTATCGCAGTGTATCTATTGTCCAAACAATAGTAAGGAATAATTAGTATAATTTTCTTATATTCTGTGAACACATTGCAGATTGTCTTTTAAGTGTGAATGACGTGTAATGATCCTTTGTCTTTTATTCTCTGGACCCAATTTTTTTTTTTTTTTTTTTTTTTTTTTTTTTTTTTTTTTTTTTTTTTTTTTTTTTTGCCATGCTGGGGATTGAACCCAGGGCCTTGTGCTTGACAGGCAAACACTCTATGAACTGAGCTATATCCTCAGCCCCTGAACCCAAATTTAATTGTATTAGTTACATCTTGGCAAGATCAATTTGTATTACCTATCAAAATTGGTTTGGATTGGAGTTGGCAAACTCTGGTTCACCCACTGATCTGTTGTCACCTGTTTTTGTAAGTAAAGTTGTCTGGGAATGCAGTCCTGCTCATTTATGTGTTGTCTATGTCTGCTTTCGGGCTACAGTGGCAGAGTTGAATAGTATGGTAGAGGCCCACCAAGTCTCAAGTATTTGCTGTCTGACTCTTAACAGAGTTGGCTAGTCCCTAGTTTAGAACACTGAATATTTAGTTTAATATTATTTTGATGTAGTTTTTGTTGATGAAAATGTTAAAACAAATTTGACTTTATTTAATTTATTTCACCAGGGTTTAGAAATAGTGTTTCGAGTAGGATTAGCACTTCTTCAAATGAATCAGGCAGAATTAATGCAACTTGACATGGAAGGAATGTTACAGGTAAGTCAGTTCATGATTTCTTGTATGTCTTTAGATTTTACTATTAAACAATAATAAATGGCACTTAGTGGTTTTTCTTTTACTATATTTTAGCACTTTCAGAAGGTCATTCCACATCAGTTTGATGGTAGTCCAGATAAATTAATCCAAGCAGCTTACCAAGTCAAATACAACTCAAAAAAAATGAAAAAGTAAGTATTTTATATTTTCCATTTTATTTATAGGGGTTTGTTGAGGAATATAGGAAATTTAATGAAAATGACAAAACATGCTAGTGATAACTACATTTTTCCTCCTTAGGCTATAGAACTTTACAGTTTTAATTGGTATTATGGTGGTGCTGGGGATTGAACCCAGGGTCTTGTGCGTGCTAGGAAGCACTCTACCAACTGAGCTGTATCCCCAGCCCTAATGGCTTCAATATCAAAGTTAATGTTGGAATCTCACACTACTTTTAATAGTTGATTATATGACCACTTGTACTACCTTTGAACTCCTGGTTTCCTTTCCATATTGACTGGAGTTATGAACGTAGTACATGTATATATGTTAATGTGCTGCTATTATTAATATTTACTGTTACTATTTTGCTCATGGGGATTGAACCCATGGCCTTGTATGTTCTAAGTATGTACTCTACCACTGAACTGCACCCCATCCCATTGTGCAGTTATTTTAAAACCACTTCAGTGGTGTGGTTCCATTTATTGATACTCTTTTCTTCTCATTTTGACTGGAGTGTCACTTAAGTCCATGAGTAGCATAGCCAGCAAGATAGATGATGAATTGAAAATTTAAAATTTTATGTGTTATATGTTACCTGTAATTTTTTTGGTACGTATTTTATAAAAGTTTAAGATAAACATTCTTGGATCATTTTGGTTTTGTTTTAATACACATAGGGTAAGTATTAATTAAGAATTATAGCTGCTATTCTTCCAGCTTCCAGTACTTAAGTGATTTTTAACCTGAGGTCATAGTAGGCATTCATTTTTTTTCTTAAAGAGTACATCTTTTATATATATTTTTTTAGGTGTAGATGGACACAATATCTTTATTTTATTTTTATGTAGTGCTGAGGGTCAAACCCAGTGCCTCCTGCATGCTGGGCAAGTGCTTTACCACTGAGCTACAACCCCAGCCTAGTAGGCATTCTTGACACTATAGTTTTTATGGTATAAAATGCTTTAAACTAGGGAAGGGGAAGGAGAGTGCTGGGGTCTGAATTAGAATAAGATATATTCCATGTTTGTATAATTATGTCAAATGGATTCTACTGTTATATATAACTAAAAAGAACCAATAAAAATAATAGTAGCATCATATGCTAGCAGTTATTATCTTTTCTGCTGCAACATGAAATTATATTATCATTTACAACATAACTCCCTTAATTAACTCCAGAAAGTTAATTAGAATATGAGTGAGAATAATATTTCTTAGTTATTTCTAATTGACAAAAGCAAGCCAATTCTTGAGTTTCAACTCTTTTTAAAAAATTTGAAATTACCTGTGACATTTTTAATAACCACTATCATACTGAGAAATAGACCAAAAGGCTGCTTTGTTCTATAACAGATAATAACTTAAGGAGTCACCTTGATTTTTGCCTCTTGGTAAAACTACATTTAAATCACACTAGTCAAAAAGATTATTTTACTTTAAAAATATGATAAAGAATGAGGTTTCAGCTGAGCGCTATGGTGTGTACCTATAGTTCCAGCTACTCTGGAGACTGAGGCAGGATAATCACTGGATCCCAGGAGTTCAGGCCAACCGTTGTAATAGAGCAAGGTCCCATCTGAAGATAAAAGAGGAAAACTTAAGAATGAGACTCTTAATCTTCCTGGTAACTGAACCTCTTTTTAGAACTTATCATCTGTATAGTCCATTTCTAAAATTCTAGCTATCCTGTTTACTTACCAAACTTCTGACCCTCTAGTTCTTTCACTCCCTTACTCACAATCCCTTTTCTGCTTTATCAAGATCACCGTCTAATGTTCAGTAGTCTCTTACCTGAATAAGTATACCTCCTTTACCCTTATTGTAGTCTGTATTCAAATAGCCAAATATTATTGTGTAGTTTGATTGTGACAACTGTTTCCACTGTTCCTACATGCATATTTATATTGACTTTAATTTTCCTATTCACCACAGTAGTTATTTCATACTTTACTATTCTTCCCACGTTCCCATCCCACTGCATACCCTTAGTTAATTCCCTTACTGTTAATTAATTAACCACTATTATCAAAATTTGTCATTTCCCTGATAGACTTAGCTATATTCCTTTCTTCCTTTTTCAAAATACATTATTTTATTCCATTATGATGTTGATTCAGAATACAGGCTCATATTCATTCCCATCTTTTTCAGGCTCTTGTCCCATTAATTATTCTTTGTCTTTTCTCTTTAACCCCTTTTCTTTCAGTTTTACTTTCTTCAGTCTAAGAAGGTAAATTTAAGTTCTGATTTATAAGTTAAAAAAAACCTTCCTCAGTGTATTATTCCATTCTTTTATGAAGCTTAACTGTGAGGAAAAGAATAGTTTTTACTCATTAGCTTTAGATCATATTTTATCTGACTTTTTTTCCAATTGAGAAACTTTTTTTTTAACCAGACTCTGCTTAAATTTATTTATTTACAAGAGAAATAAACTGCATTCATCCACCAGCACTGGTTAAAAGAGAGAGACAGAGAGAGAGAGAATCGGAGCACCTCAACCACCGTCTCTCTGTCCTCCCTGGAACTGACTCTGGCGCAGCTTTTGGAGGCATTTCATGTCTGACAGCCTCCCCTTTCCCATTCCCTCACACTGCCAGAGGAGAGCTGTGATTGTGGCCTTGAACATGATGCTGGGTTCCCCTCTCTAATGCCCACTTGGGCTCCAGCAAAATGCATTTGGCTTTTTATCTTCTTTCCCCTCTTGAGCCTCCACAACACTGCCCAGTGCACATCCTGGTTTGTATATTTTTGTGCCTGTATTTCAAGAAGGAAAGCAGCGGGGCCAAAGGGTACAGTGTTTCAGATTTTTAAATTGCCAGTTAGGTTGTACTGATGAAACTTTTTCAGTTGAGAAGCATATAGAAAAATAGAAAAATAAACATGCAAATGCTTATCTTCTAGACTTAACAGTTGTTAATATTTTGCCATATTTACTTTTTTCTTTCTTAGCTACTTCAAAGTAAATTATAGAAATCATCAACACTTTATTCCCTAATGCTTTAATATTGATTGCTATAAAATAAAGGTATTTATCTCCTTTACCACTTAATAATAATACTGTAATATTGCTGAATACCCCATCTGAGTTCACATTTCCCTAGTTGTGCCAAAAATGTCTTTTGCCATTGATTATAGTGCATTTAGTTGTTCTATCACATTTCTTCTTCTCCTCTTGTGACTCCCTCCAGGGCCTCCCACATGCTAGGCAAGTATTCTACCACTGAATTATACACATCCTGCCTTACAACCATTTTTAACTCTTTGTGCTCGCCTTTACTCTTCTTGAAAACTACTCCTTTTGAATTTTTCCTTTTTATTCATTCTTTTAAGAAATACCTCTTGAGCTGGGTGTGGTGGCACGTACCTGTAATCCCAGCAACTTGGGAGGAGGCAGGAAGATTACACATTAGAGACCAACATGAGAGGCCAGCCTCAGCAACTTAGTGAGACCTTGTTTCAAAAACAAAACAATGCAAAAAAATGAAAGGAAAAAAAAATTCTGGTATGTAGTTCAGTGGTGAAGGGCCCATGGGTTCAATCTCCAGTACGAAGGAGAAAAAACAACAAGAAAAACCTTCTTGAGTATCTAGTTGGTGCTGACATTGTTCTAGGTTCCAGAAATGAAATTTTATATTTGCTTATAAAGCTTTCATTCTGTATAGTGAGGCAGAAATTAAACAAAATTACATGTAAGATGGTGATACGTGTTTGGAGAAAGACAGTCTGGTTAAAGAAACCAGAGGATGATAAGTGGGTGACATCCTTTTTAATTTTAATTTTATTTTTCTTCCCTATTTTCATTGATGTATTATAATTATGCATAATCATGGGATTCATTGTTACATATTTTTACACTTACATGATATAACAGTATAATTTGGTCAGTATGATTTCCCATTATTCCTCCTTTCTCTTCCTTCTTCCCTCCCCCGGTCTCTTTCCTTGACTGTACCATCTTCCTTCAATTTTTTTGAGGCCTCCCCACACCTTTATTCTTCTTTTCCTCTCTAGCTTCCATATATGAGAGAAAAACATACAACCCTTGACTTTCTGAGTTTGGCTTATTTCACTTAACATAATATTCTCAAGTTCCATTCATTTTCCTGCAAATGACAGAGTTTCATTCTTTATGGCTGAATAAAACTCCATTGTGTATATATACCATGTTTTCTTATCCATTGACAGACATCTAGGCTGGTTCCATAGTTTGGCTATTGTGAATTGTGCTGTTATTAAGATGGGTATGCATGTATCACTGTAGTATGCTGACTTCAATTGTTTTAGATAAACACTGAGACATGGTATAGCTGGGTTATATGTGGTTCGATTCCTAGTCTTTTGAGGAACTTTTATACTGATTTCCATAGTGGTTATACTAATTTACAATCCCACTGACAGTATAAAAAGTGTTTCTTTTTTTCCCCATCCTCTCCAGATTTTTTTTTCTTGTTTGTATTCTTTTTTTGTTTGTTTGGTTTTTGGTGCTGGGTATTGTGCACGCAAGGCAAGCACTCTAACCAACTGAGCTATATCCCCAGTCCTCTCGTTTGTATTTTTTTTTAATTCATTTTTATTGTAAACAAATGGGATACATGTTGTTTCTCTGTTTATACAAGAAGTAGAGGCATACCATTTGTGTAATCATACATTTACTTAGGGTAATAGTTTTTGATTCATTCTGTTATTCTTTTCTCTCTCCCCTGACCCCTCCCACCCCTCTTATCCCTCTATAGAGTCCCTCTTTCTCCATTCTTCCCCCTTCCCACCCCCTATATGTGTCATCATCTGCTTATCAGTGAGATCATTTGTCCTTTGGTTTTTTGAGATTGGCTTATCTCACTTAGCATGATATTCTCCAACTGCATCCATTTGCCTGCAAATGCCAAAACTTTATTATTCTTTATGGCTGAGTAATATTCCACGATGTCTGTGTGTGTGTGTATATATATATACATATCCCAGTTTCTTTATCGATTCATCAATTGAGGGGCATCTAGGTTGGTTCCACAATCTGGCTATTATGAATTGAGCAGCTATGAACATTGATGTGGCTGTATCTCTGTAGTATGCTGATTTTAAGTCCTTTGGGTATAGGCCAAGGAGTGGGATAGCTGGGTCAAATAGTGGGTCCATTCCAAGTTTTCTAAGGAATCTCCACACTGCTTTCCAGAGTGGCTGCACTAATTTGCAGCCCCACCAGCAATGTACCAGTGTACCTTTTTCCCCACATCCTCGCCAACACCTATTTTTGCTTGTATTCTTGATAATCACCATTCTAATTGGGGTGAGATGGAATCTTAGGGTGGTTCTGATTTGCATTTCTCTTATTACTAGAGATGGTGAACATTTTTTCATATGTTTATTGACTGCTTGTACATCTTCTGTGAAGTGTCTGTTCGTATCCTTAGCCCATTTGTTGATTGGGTTATTTGTATTCTTGGTGTAGAGTTTTTTGAGTTCTTTATAGATTCTGGAAATTAGCGCTCTATCTGAAGTATGAGTGGCAAAGATATTTTCCCACTCTGTAGGCTCTCTCTTCGCATTGCTGATGGTTTCCTTTGCTGAGAGAAAGCTATTTAGTTTGAATCTATCCCAGTTGTTGATTCTTGCTTTTATTTCTTGTGCTATGGGAGTCCTGTTAAGGAAGTCTGATCCTAAGCCAACAAGGTAAAGATTTGGACCTACTTTTTCTTCTATAAGATGCAGGGTCTCTGGTCTGATTCCGAGGTCCTTGATCCATTGTGGGTTGATTTTTGTGCAGGGTGAGAGATAGGGGTTTAGTTTCATTCTGTTACATATGGATTTCCAGTTTTCCCAGCACCATTTGTTGAAGAGGCTATCTTTTCTCCATTGCATATTTTTGGCACCTTTGTCTAGTATGAGAAAATTGTATTTATTTGGGTTTGTGTCCCTGTCTTCTATTCTGTACCATTGCTATACCTGTCTATTTTGGTGCCAATACCATGCCGTTTTTGTTACTATTGCTTTGTAGTATAGTTGAAGTTCTGGTATTGCGATACCCCCTGTTTCATTCTTCCTGCTAAGGATTGCTTTAGCTATTCTGGGTTTCTTATTCTTCCAGATGAATTTCATGACTGCTTGCTCTATTTCTGTAAGGTACGTCATTGGGATTTTAATTGCAATTGCATTGAGTCTGTATAGCACTTTAGGTAGTATGGCCATTTTGACAATATTAGTTCTGCCTATCCAGGAACATGGGAGATCTTTCCATCTTCTAAGGTTTTCTTTAATTTCTTTCTTTAGTGTTCTGTAGTTCTCATTGTAGAGGTCTTTCACCTCTTTTGTTAGATGGATTCCCAAGTATTTTATTTTTTTCGAAGCTAGTGTGAATGAGGTAGTTTTCCTAACTTATCTTTCTGAAGATTCATCACTTCTGTATTAAAATGCATTGGATATATGAGCATTAATCTTATATCCTGCTACTTTACTGAATTCACTTGAGTTCAAAAAGTTTTCTGGTGGAATTTTCTGGTTTCTCTACATATGTAATCATGTCATCAGCAAATAGGGATAGTTTGAGTTCTTCTTTTCCTATTCATATCCCTTTAATTTCTTTGGTCTGTCTTAATTGCTCTGGCTAGAGTTTTGAAGACAGTGTTGAATAGAAGTGGTGAAAGAGGGCATCCCTGCCTTGTTTCAGTTTTTAGGGGGAATGCTTTCACTTTTTCACCATTTAGAATGATATTGGCCATGGGCTTAGCATAGATGGCCTTTACAATGTTAAGGAATGTTCCCACTATCCCTATTTTTTCCAGTGTTTTGAGCATGAAGGAATGCTGTATTTTATCAATTGCTTTTTCTGCATCTATCAAAATAATCATGTGATTCTTGAGTTTAAGTCTGTTGATATGGTGAATTATATTTATTGATTTCCGGATGTTGAACCAAGCTTGCATCCCTGGGATAAATCCACTTGATTGTGGTGCCGAGTTCTACAAGACCTTCAAAGAAGAACTCATTCCAATACTTCTCAAAGTATTCCAGGAAATAGAATAGGAGGGTACCCTACCAAACTCATTCTATGAAGCTAATATCACCCTCATACCCAAACCAGGAAAAGACACATCAAGGAAAGAAAATTTCAGACCAATATCCTTGATGAATATAGATGCAAAGATCCTCAACAAAAATTGGCAAACAATATACAAAAACATATTAAGAAAATCGTGCACCACAATCAAGTGGGGTTCATCCCTGGAATGCAAGGATGGTTTAACATCCGTAAATCAGTTAACGTAATCCATCATGTCAGTAGACTTAAGGATAAGAACCATATGGTTATTTCAATTGACTCAGAAAAAGCGTTCGACAAAATACAACACCACTTCATGCTCAAAACACTAGAAAAAATAGGGATAGTAGGAACATACCTGAACATTGTAAAGGCTATGTATGCTAAGCCCATGGCCAACATCATTCTAAATGGAGAAAAACTGAAACCATTCCCTTTAAAAATGGGAACAAGACAGGGATGTCCTCTTTCACCACTTTTATTCAACATCGTCCTTGAAACTCTAGCCAGAGCAATTAAGATAGACTAAAGAAATTAAAGGGATACAAATAGGAAAAGAGGAACTTAAGCTGTCAGTATTTGCTGATGACATAATTCTGTATTTAGAGGATCCAAAAACCTCCTCCAGAAAACTTCTAGACCTCATCAATGAATTCAGCAAAATAGCAGGCTATAAAATCAACACACATAAATCTAAAGCATTTTTATATGCAAGCGATTAAACATCTGAAAGGGAAATGAGGAAAACAACCCCATTTGCAATAGCCTCAAAAAAAATAAAAAACTTGGGAATCAATCTAATAAAAGAGGTGAAAGATCTCTACAATGAAAACTACAAAACATTGAAGAAAGAAATTGAGGAAGACCTTAGAAGATGGAAAGATCTCCCATGTTCCTGGATAGGCAGAACTAATATTGTCAAAATGGCCATACTACCAAAAGTGCTATACAGATTCAATGCAATCCCAATTAAAATCCCAATGATGTATCTCACAGAAGTAGAGAAAGCAATCATGAAATTCATCTGGAAGAATAAGAAACCCAGAATAGCTAAAGCAATCCTTAGCAGGAAGAATGAAACGGGGTATCGCAATACCAGAACTTCAACTATACTACAAAGCAATAGTAACAAAAACGGCATGGTATTGGCACCAAAATAGAAAGGTAGATCAATGGTACAGAATAGAGGACACAGACACAAACCCAAATAAATACAATTTTCTCATATTAGACAAATGTGCCAAAAATATGCAATGCAGAAAAGATAGCCTCTTGAACAAATGGTGCTGGGAAAACTGGAAATCCATATGCAACAGAATGAAACTAAACCCCTATCTCTCACCCTGCACAAAAATCAACTCACAGTAAATCAAGGACCTTCAAATCAGACCAGAGACCCTGCATCTTATAGAAGAAAAAGTAAGTCCAAATCTTTGACTTGTCGGCTTATGATCAGACTTCCTTAACAGGACTCCCATAGCACAAGAAATAAAAGCAAGAATCAGTAACTGGGATAGATTCAAACTAAATAGCTTTCTCTCAGCAAAGGAAACTTTATCAGTAATGTGAAGAGAGAGCCTATAGAGTGGGAGAAAATCTTTGCCACTCATACTTCAGAAAGAGCGCTAATTTCCAGAATATAAAGAATTCAAAAACCTCTACACCAAGAATACAAATAATCCAATCAACAAATGGGCTAAGGATATGAACAGACACTTCACAGAAGAAGATGTGCAAGCAATCAACAGATATATGAAAAAATGTTCACCATCTCTAGTAATAAGAGAAATACAAATCAAAACCACCCTAAGATTCCATGCCACCCCAATTAGAATGGCGATTATCAAGAACACAAGCAACAATAGGTGTTGGCGAGGATGTGGGGAAAAAGGTCCACTCATACATTGCTGGTGGGGCTGCAAATTAGTGCAGCCACTCTGGAAAGCAGTGTGGAGATTCCTCAGAAAACTTGGAATGGAACCACCATTTGACCCAGCTATCCCACTCCTTGGCCTATACCCAAAGGACTTAAAATCAGCATACTACAGAGATACAGCCACATCAATGTTCATAGCTGCTCAATTCCCAATTGCCAGACTGTGGAACCAACCTAGGTGTCCTTCAATTGATGAATGGATAAAGAAACTGTGGTATATATACACAATGGAATATTACTCAGCTATGAAGAGTAATAAAATTATGGCATTTGCAGGCAAATGGATGAAATTGGAGAATATCATGCTAAGTGAGATAAGCCAATCTCAAGAAATCAATGGACGAGTGATCTTGCTGATAAGCGGATGATGACACATAATATAGGGGGTGGGAGTGGGGCAAGAATGGCGGAAGGAAGGACTGTATAGAGGGAAAAGAGGAGTGGGAGGGGTTGGGGGGAGGAAAAAATAACAGAATGAATCAAACATCGTTACCCTATGTAAATGTATGATTACGCAAATGGTATGCTGTTACTCCATGTACAAACAGAAACAACATGTATCCCATTTGTTTACAATAAAAATAAATTTAAAACTAAATGAATTTCTTTCCAGGGGAAGTGGCAGTTCCTGTAGTTCCAGCCTCTTGGGAGACTGAAGTAGGAGTATCCCTTGAGCCTCAGATTTCAGGGCCAGACTGGGAAACATAGTGAGACCTGTCTGATTTCTTAAGTGACTGTGTTAACATTCTCGTAGAGTAGAAAGGAAGTTGGAAGTTTGCTTTATGGTTAACTTTGTTGTGCATCATTCTCTTTGTCTGCTTCCAGTGGTCTTTTTAATGCATATAGATTAGTATATTCTGATTTAAAAAAACAAAAAAAAAAGTTGTTGCTTGTGGGTATATATTGGGAGTGTTGACCCTACATTTTCTTCTAGAAGTTGCATAGTTTCTGGTCCATATCTTAGATCTTTGATCCATTTCAAGCTGGCTTTTTAAAAAATATATAATTTTTTATAAATTATATAGATGGACACAATACTTTATTTTATTTATTTATTTTTATGTGGTGCTGAGGATTGGACCCAGTGCCTCATGCATGCTAGGAAAGCACTCTGTCATTGAGGTACAGCTCCAGCCCTCAAGCTGACTTTTGTGAAGGGTCAGAGATAAGGGTCTGTTCTCGTTTTCTCCTTATGGATAACCAGTTTTCCCTGCACCATTTGTTAACAATTCTATCTTTTTCTCCAGTGTATGTTTTTGGCACCTTTGTCAAGGATCAGATAACTTTATCTGTATGAGGTTGTTTTTGTGTCTTTTACTATGTTCCTAGGTCTGTGTGTGTGTTTTCATTCTCGTATCATGCAGTTTTTGTTACTATAGTTCTCTAGAGTAATTTGAAATCAGGTGTTGTGATGCCTCCAACACTGCTTTTTTTATGTTTTTGGCTGAAATTTGCTTTGGTTATTCTGAATCTTTTATTCTTCCAAATGATTTTAGAACTGTTTTTTCTAGGTCTGTGAAGAACATCATTGATATATTGGTGGGAATTGCATTGAATCTCTATATTGCTTTTGGTAGCATGGTCATTTTAACAATACTTAATTGTGCCTATCCAAAACCAGAAAATATTTCTATCTTTTTGTGTCTTCTTCATTTTCTTTCTTCATTGTTCTATAGTTTTCACTGTGGAGGTCTTTCACTCCTTTGTTTAGATTTAGTCCGAGGGGTTTTTGTTTGTTTTTGAGGCTACTGTAAATGAGATTGTTTTCCTACTTTCTTTCTCATCAAGTCATTATTGGTGTATAGAAAAGCTGTCTGTTTCTGTATGTTGATTTTGTAACTTGCTGCTTTGCTGAATTCGTGTATTAGCTCTAAAAGTTTAGAGATTTTTGGATTTCCTAAGTACAGGATCATATCATCTGTGAATGCTGATCATTTGACCTCTTCTTTTCCTATATATATATATCTTTTGTTTTCTTCTCTTGCCTGATTGGTCTTGCTGGAATTTCTAGTACTATATTAAGTTGAAGATGTGAGAGTGGACATCCTTGTGTTTTTCAGGATTTTAAAGGGAATGCTTTCAGGTTTCCCCCATTCACTGTGATGTTATATTTGGGTTTTTTGTATACACCCTTTATGATATTGAGGTAAGTTCTTTCTGTGCACAGTTTTTTTAGTGTTTTTAATGTAGAGGCACTGCATTTTGTCAAAGACTTTCTCTGCACCTGTTGAGATGACTGTGATTTTTTTGTCCTTCTGTTTTAGTGATGAATTACATTTATTGATTTGCATATGTTAAACCATCCTTACAACCCTGAATAAAACCAACTGGATCTTGATTTACGGTACTTTTAATATGTTGTTGAATACAATTTTATTAAGGATTTTTGCATCTAAGTTCATCAGGATATTGGTCTGAACATTTCCATCCTTGATATGTCCTTAATCTGGTTTTGGTATGAGATACTAGCCTCATAGAATGAATTTGGAAGTGTTCCATTCCTATTTCATGGAGTAACTTGAGGAGTTGACATTAGTTGTTCGTTACCAGTCTGGTAGAATTCAGCTTGAGAATTCTTCATGGAAGGCTTTTTATTACTGCTTATATCTCATTGCTAGTTTCTCATCTGTTTATGTTTTCCATGTCTTCTTGATTCAGTTTTTCCAGGTCATATGTGTCCAGAATTGTATCCAGGTGTTCCAGTTTTTTGGAGTTAAGTTTTCAAAATAATCCCTAATGATCCTTTGGATTTCTCTGGTGTCTATGATTTCTCCTTTTTCATTTCTAATTTTATTAATTTGGATCTTCTCTTTTTTTTTCTTTTGGTTAATTTGGCTTAATGTTTATTAATCTTCTTTGTCTTATCAAAGAATTAACTCTTTGTTTCATTGATCCTTTGTATTTTTTTTTTTTTTTTATTCTCAAGTTCATTGATTTTGGCTCTGATCTTAATTATTTCCTTCCTTCTGCTGGTTTTGAAACTGATTTTTTGTTGTTGTTGTTGTTTGTTTGTTTGTTTGTTGTTGTAGTTGTAGATGGACAGCATGACTTTATTTTATTTTTCTAATGCAGTGCTAAGAATCGAACCCAGTGCTTCACACATGCTAGGCAAGTGCTTTGCCACTGAGCTTCAGCTCTAGACCCGATTCTTGTTTTTCAGGGGACTTGAAATACATCATTAGGTTGTTTATGTGGGATCTTTCTGATTATGTTTTGTAACCTCTGATTGTTTTTTGTAAATCTTTGAAATTTAGTATGAACTAATGGATAGTCTGAAATAGTGTAACTCCACTAGTGGCACAATCCAAATCCACATTTTAAAAGGACCACTTGGGTGGTAGTGTGCAGAAAAGACTAAAGAACAGTTATGTTAATAATTTAGGCACGCTACAATGAAGCCCTGAAAAACATTCTTAGTGAAGGGGAAACAAAGTAACTTCACAGTGGAGAAACCTGAAAGGCATCACCTCAGTCAGCTGATCCAGGTCAATATCAATATTGATAGTCTGTTGAGAGTTTGTTCCCTTTTAACATGTGATAAAAATGGCATTTAGTTTGTAGTCTTCCCAAAGTCCCATAACCCCAGTGTAGTCATGAAGAAAAGGACAAGAAATATTCCACATATACCTAACCAGCTCCTCAAAACTGTGAAACTCATCTAAAACAAGGAAATTCTCAGCTAAACTGGGCATGCTGGCTCATGCCTATAATCCCAGCAATTTGGGAGGCTATGGCAGGCGGGTTGCAAGTTTGGAGAGTAGCCTTGACACTTAGACCCTATCTCAAAAAATAAAAAGGGCTTGGGGGGATAGAGAAAGCATTGTTTGAACAATTTTGGTGGCTGGATTGAGAAGTAGGGTTATGTGATGACTCATAGTGTTTTGTTTTAGGTGATTGAGTAACAATGACATTTTCACATGATACACAACAATCAACTCTTTCAAAGTAGTTGTTTTCAAAGCTATATGCTTATTTCCACAGTGCAGTAATTGTTCAAAATGTTTTGCATCTCCTGGAATCTTTTATAAATTCTTTTTCAGTAAAATATTCCTTTAATGAGAGACATAGAGTTGTAGCAGTCAAGGGTGTGTGACCTTAGGCAAATTTTTATTTCTCAGCATGAGTGTAAAAACCTATAACAAGTTGCCGTTAGCTAACTAAAATGATGCATATAATAAGTAAATAGGTTTTTGTCCTTTAAGGAAGATTTTGATCTTCGAAACACTTTAAATTACTCGATTCCTTATCTGGTTAATATTTGCAGTAATTGTTTGAGAGCCAGATAAAAAAAATTAATTTGATGGGATTAATTTTTGGAAATATATATATTTTTTAAATGAAGATTGAATCCGGGGTTGCTTTACCACTGAACTACGTCCTCGGATCTTCTAATTTTTAAATTTTGAGACAGAGTCTTGCTAAGTTGCTGATGCTGGCCTTGAACTTGCAATCCTTCTGATTTAGCCTCCTGAGTTTCTGAGATTACAGGCATGAACCACCATGAGTTATATATTGGCCTATAAAATTTTTGTAAAGATAATTTTAGAATTATAGTAGAGTTGGTAAAATACCTTAGTGGTGTATTTGTCATGCTTTACTCTCCTTTAGTCAGTGACAGTTCTTTAGTCTTTTTCTAGAGAAAGGGTCTCTGTAAGTTGCCCAAACTGGCCTCGAACTTGGGATCCTGCTGCCTCAGCTTCCCAAGTAGCTGGGATTACAGTTCTTTTCCTGTCTTTCATAACCTTAATACTTCTGAAAAGAGCTTGTCATTTGTTTTGTAGAAGTCCTTCAATTCGGGTTTGTTTGATGATATTTTTACTTGGGGTGTATGCATTACTAGGAGGAAACCCACAGAGGCATTGTGCCCTTCTTAGTACATCTTCACAAGGAACCATACTCAGTTTGTATTACTGTGATTTTAACCTTTATCAGTTAGCTCAAGTGCTGTCTGCCAGGATTCTGTACCATGAATTTACTATGTTCCTTTAGTAATTACTAAATATTTTGAGAAACACAATTTAAGACTAAGTGTAAACTTTGCTCCACTGGTATTTCTTGCCTGTGGCAGTTATTATTGTGACATTCTAATGACAAATTTTATATTTGCCTCAATCCTTCTACATTTTTTAAAAATATATTTTAGTTGTAGACACAATGCCTTTATTTTCATGTGGTGCTGAGGATCAAACACAGGGCCTCACATGGCTAGGCAAGTGCTGTACCACTGAGCTATAACCCCAGTCCCCCTTCTACATTTTTAATTGGAATTCTTCTGTAAAAAAGAATTGCTCCTTTTCCCTTACCATAAATTTTTAAGTCAGAGCTATTGTTAGAACTTTTTGAACAGTACAGGTGTTTTTTAATTTGAGGGGAATTGATAGCTGGTTCTTTCATAGGTTTAGGGATAAGTAGAATTTATCAACTTAGTTCTGTGTTCGTGCTTTATGTACTTTACTTTTTAAACTTTACTTTTATATGGCTCTAATTTTTGTCATTTGTAAAGTAATTATTGGTTTATTTGTGTATTTATTTATTTTTGTACCAGGGTTTGAACCCAGGAGTGTTTAACCACTGAGTCACATCTCCAGCCCTTTTTAAACAATCTTTTATTTTGAGATAGGGTCTCATTAAGTTGCTTAGGGTCTCTCTAAATTGCTGAGACTGGCTTTGAACTTGCAGTCCTCCTTCCTGACCCTTCTGAGCCACTGGGATTATAGGTATGTGCCACTGACCCTGATTGAAGTGATTCTTTGTAAATACCCATGTAACTTTTCTCATGATGTTACTCATATCACGATCTCAAATTACAGCCCAAGGAAAGCTAACATTTTATTTTATGTTAGTATGTATTTTAAAATTTTATCAAAACTTTTGAATGAAAACATAACTTTAATTAACTTTTTTTATTTTCTTCTTCTTAGGCTTGAAAAGGAATACACTACAATAAAAACTAAAGAAATGGAAGAGCAAGTTGAAATTAAAGTAAGAATTTCAGAGCTTTTTTAAGTGCTGAAGACAAATCGAAGTCAATTACTTAGCAATAGACATTAGGTTATATTGATGTATTGTTACCATCTGCAGTAAATTTAGCAATGAAGTTTTTATTTATTGATCGTCGTCCTAGGTTATAGTTAAAAATAGACATTTCCTAAAGTAGGATCATGTAACTAAAGTGGCTTTCTTCTAGTGTGACAAAGAGTAGCCCTTCCTTTTTCCTAGACATCTCGGTGATTCCTCAGGAGAGAACAGCTCCATGAGGAAGATAATTACATTCCATTTAAGCATAATTGTAAAAGTGGCATGAAAAATAATCTGTAATACATTATGCTCAGCTAACAGGAACATAATGTAAAGACAAACTAGAACAAATCTTGACAGTAGAACTAATTATGACTATCTTAAAGTGCAGCAAGCTTTGACCAATGAATTTCTTCTCTAAGCAAGGTGATACTTTTGAACTACTTCCCTCCAAGATAACAAGATCAATTTTCGAGTTAAAGGACATATGAATAACCTTATACACACTCTAATGTTCTTATTTGTACTTTCTGTAAGCTTAGGAGGGTCTTAATTGGGGGTATTTGTCATAATTGGAACTTTCACTTTGAAAAACTTTGATGGTTTTTATCTTTTTTTTTTTTTTTAAAGTCCTGGGGGTTGAATCCAGGGGTGCTGAGTCATGTTCCAGCCCTTTTCACTTTTTATTTTGAAACAGGATCTCACTAAACATAGGGCCTCACTGAATTGATGAGGCTGGCCTCAAACTTGTGATCCTACTGCCTGAGCCTCCTGAGCCACTGGGATTATAGATATGTGCCATAATGCCCAGTGGTGGCTTTTATCTTGATACTACAGTAAGGGGATGATGAGTGGGAGCATCAGTTGCATACTGTGATCCAGTATGTAATCCCCCCACCCCCAAAATATAAAAGGTAAAAAAGTAAAACAACTTTTACTGGGTGACTTTTCTCTCTCTCTCTCCCTCTTTCTTTCTCTCCTTCTTTCTTTCTTTATTCCTTTCTCTTTCTTTATTTTTCTCTTTCTTTCTTTCCTCTCTCTCTCTCTTTTTACTCCCTCCCTCTTTCTTTCCCTCCCTCCCTCCCACAGGGACACTCACCACTGAGCCACATCCCCAGCCCTATTTTATATTTTATTTAGAGACAGGGCCTCACTGAGTTGCCTAGGGCCTTGCTAAGTTGCTGAGGCTGGCTTTGAACTCAAGATCCTCCTGCCCGGCCTCCTGAGCTGCTGGGATTACAAGTGTATGCCACCATTCCTGGCTTTTTTTCTTTATTGAATGAGTTTTGTTTTTGTTTTTTTTTTTAACAGAAAAATAAACTTTAATCTACAAAAAATGTTAGATTATACAGTGCAAAACAATGTTCTTAGTTTTCATACTGATGGGAAGATTCCTACTAAATGGAAAAAAAAGCATGAAATTATATTCATAAATATAGTACTCTGTCTCAAAACATTTCACATGATTATTCACAATACTAATATAATGATACAAGAATCAGTCATTCTTTTTTTGGGTACTGGGGATTGAACCCAGGGGTGTTTAACCCCTGAGTCACATCCCCAGCCCTTTTTATGTTTTATTTAGAGACAGGGTCTTACTAAGTTGCCTAGAGCCTCTCTAAATTGCTGAGGCTGGCTTTGAACTCACAATCCTCCTGCCTCAGCCTCTGAGCTGGTGGGACTACAGGTGTGTACCACCACACCCGGCAAATCAGTCATTCTTGAGGTTAAATGTAACAGTAATGAGAGAAATGCAAAATCTAACAGAAGTTATATCAGAGCATCAATTAAAATGCTAATTTGTTACTAAGTATAGACAAAATGACAAAATGTACTTACGTAGTAATTTTAAATGTTACCTTAATGATACACAATAAGCATAGTAAATGCCAATTATCTGTATGCATATCTACAAACTTCAGACTTCAGAATACAACTTTACCACCCACATATTAACGTAGTATTGTTTAATTTGAAGATATATATATATTAAAGATTGTCCAATGTATCAGTTTAAAGGGGCATTTAATATATAGTGAAAGTTAGGGCATAGTGAAAAGAATAATTGAAAAATAAACATTTGAGACCTCCCAGGACAAGTAACTGGTGGAGTTTCTCATCCTCAAACTGTGTTACAGTAAGGGTGTTGCTTACTGTATATAAGTAGCTATATATCTTTGAACAAATTACCTCTCTACTGAGTCTCAGTTGCTTCAAATGGATTTTTTTTTTTAACTTTATGTTTGGATGTGTCTGTTTTTGACTTGGACCTGGCAAGACATCAGATGATCCACCTGTGTACAATTCCTTGAACCTTGCTCTAAAATACTTCTCCCATCCCACAGGTCTCTTTACAAGGGAATGGATTCTGTTCAACTCTTTTTGTCTTCAGTTCTCCTCAAAAGCAGTCACTTCTGTTTTCTTGAACTCTTTCTTTCCTTCTTTTTCTGGGTGACTTATTTGCACTTCTATCACCTATTTCCTACCATTTGGAAACTGATAGTTCTACATTTTTCATAGAGAAAAGACCCTATGGATGTGTTTGTCTTGTATCACCCCCCTCACCCTTGTTACTGTCACCCAGCTGCTGCTCTACCATTTGCTTCTCTTTTAGGTACCATGAATAAAGTTAATATTAAATATTAAATCATACTCTGCCGTTTGGCCTACTGAAAAGTAAAAAGTACATCCTCCTGATGAATGGGGAGAGTATGGGTTATCGCATACCATGAATATTTGAACTACAAATCAAGAATCTGAGGATGGAGAAGCATTCTGTATGGTTCACCATACTGTTATTGGGGGAAAAAGATCACAGTTCTATGAAAAAATCTTTGCTCTTGAAAAATTTTCTTATAAAATCAAGTCATGTTAACATAGAAACACCAAATAGCATTTTCAGAAAAAAAGATCCTTAGCAGATGTTAGCCTATATTTGTAGGTTTTTTTTTTTTTTTTAAATGTGCTTTTTGAGGGGGGAGAGTTATAGTTCATAATGCCCTCACAAAATACTTCTGACTAAAGTACTCCATGTGTCTCAGGCAAATGGCATAAAATTGTTTATAGAAAAAAATTTGGGGAAAAAAGAGTTAAAAATGTTAGTGGAACATATCCAGTAAATAAAATATGTTGGTTTTAGAGGCAGTCTTTTTTTTTTTTTTTTTTTTAATAGTCTTTTACATGGCTCTTTCTTACTCCTGTTTCGTCTTCATGTCTTTATCTATTTCTCCAACCCACTAAAGGACAAAGCTTTTTTTTTTTTTTTTTTTTTTTTTTTTTTTTTTTTTTTTTGGTGGTACTGGGGATTGAACACAGGGCCTTGTGCTTGCAAGGCAAGCACTCTACCCGCTGAGCTATCTCCCCAGCCCCAAGGACAAAGCTTTAACAGTTATTGAGTGTACCTATTTCTTTACTTTCAAGTTTGTCTGATTTTTGACTTGGACTCAACCACAGTCATGATCATATGACCACCTTATTCATTAACCATGTTTAATTGAGCCTTACTATAATATGTCACTTCTTATTCATACCCCCTCCTTCCTCTGCACGTGCCTTTTATGAGGGAATGTATATGTTAGACTAGTGCATTCTTTTTTTGGTGGGAGGGCATATTGGGGATTGAACTCAGGAGCACTTAACCACTGAGCCACATCCCCAGCCCTATTTTGTATTTTATTTAGAAACAGGGTCTCACTGAGTTGCTTAGGGCCTCACTAAGTTGCTGAGGCTTGCTTTGAACCCGAGATTCTCCTGCCTCAGCCTCCCCAGCCACTGAGATTACATGTGTGTCCTACCACACCTGGCTAGACTAGTGCTTTCTTGAGGATTTTTTTTCTTTGTGGCGATGGGGGTCCAGGGCCTTAAAACTTGTGATTTTTTTTGCCTTGGTCCTTCTCAGAAGCATCCATTCTTTACTGTAAGCAAGTGGTGTGATCATGAAATTTTAATATGGATGTGTAAAAATCGGTCTAGGATGATATGAAGTTCTTGTTCTTGTTTCTTTTTTTTTTTTTTAATATATATTGTGGATGGACACAATACCCTGCGGTGCCTCATGCATGCTAGGCAAGCACTCTACCACTGAGCCACAACCCCATCACCCTGTTTTTGTTTTTTTAGCAGCACCAGGGACAAACCTAGGACCTCATGCATGTTAAGGAAGCTCTGTACCACAGAGCTATATCCTCAGTCCTCCTGTTGTTTTTCATTAAATATTAATCACAGTTCTAAGACCTGTGGTTGGCAACTTTTTATTCTAAGAATTCTATCAATCAGTGTGTTCTTTGGTCAGGATATGAGTTTTAAGAGATTTTTTTTCAGCCCCCTTCTTTAAAAGTGTTATAACAAGGTTTTGATACATAGGAAATCATACATTTTACTGTGTGAATATATTATGAATAGAAATACCTTTATCAGTATCTTCTCATCTATTGCTGTTCTTTCACCTGACTGAGAGGAGGGAAGAAATACTAAAATTCTAGTTTATGTTAGGGTAACCCACAGGGGTGGGGAGGGTTGGGAAAAATAGAGTTAGTGAAGGGAGGGGGAGGGGTATGGGGTAGGAATGATAGTAGAGTGAAACAGACATTATTAACTCATGTACATATATGACTGCATGACCAATGTGATCCTGCAGTATGTATAATCAGAAAAATGAGAGATTATACTCCATTTATGTATGATCTGTCAAAATGTATAAATGCATTCTACTGTCATGTACAGCTAATTAAAGCAAATAAAATAAAAATTTTAAAAATATCTTTATTCTCAAAGACAGACTGATAAATTGATTTTCATATTTAAATTTGTGCTTTGGGACAGAGATTTATGATCCCTCAAATGAGAGGTTCAAATTAGACATTCTGACTGGTTTTTAATAAAAGTTTAATATTTTTTATTGATTCAAAAATTAGGAAATATTTCAGTTATGCTGAAAGCCAGAGAATGATATAAAAACACTGTCATGTCCACTATGTGGCCCAGAAAAGAAAACATATTAAGTTGTCCAGAAATTATATTTAATAGTCAATGTCAGGTATTAGTAGAATTTAAGCTCATATTTAACACAATATATTATGGCTCATTTATGTGTATTATCTCACCATAGTTTTTAATATTTTTATGAAAGGGTTCTTAATTTTTTTGAAGAAACTAAGCTTCAATAAACTCAACTAATAAGCCAGTGGTCACATTGCTAGTAAACAGTGAAAGGCAGGGATTCTGGTAACTTATTCTAAGGCCCATGTGTGTTCTTAAACATATACACTGTACTGCTTTTCAAGAGACTTTGATATATTTATGATATAAAAAAGATTTGAGTGCCCATTTTTCTGTGACCTTACAAACTTTTCATTAAAAAATGAGGCACTAATTAAAAAAAAAAAAACTATAAATAGCAGAAAGATCAATATAGTGTAGCAAATGGAATGTGGGAGGGAATCTGGGAAGGAATGGTGTCGTAGTACTGGGGACTGAATTAGAGCAAATTATATTTTATAATTTTATAATTATGTCAAAATGAATCTCAATGTTATGTATAACTAAAAAGAATCAATAAGAAAATAATGTTAAGAGAGTGGAGGGAAAAAAGAGAAAGATTGGCCATGTGCAGTGGCCCACCCGTAATCCCAGCTATTCAGGAGACTGAGGCAGGAGGATTGCAAGTTTGAGGCCAATCAGGGCAACTTAGTGAGAGACACTGGCTCAAAATTAAAAAAAAAAAAAAATTAAAAAGGACTGGGGACATAGCTCAGTGGTAGATTGCTATCTAACACGCATGAAATACTGGGTTCAATACCCATACCTAAAAATAAAGAATGAATATAAAATATTCAATGGAGGCAGAATAGAATAATTTATTGAGTCATTCATTTAATGGATAGTTTATAGATCTTACCACATGCTTAAGCACTGTTGTGAGCACTCGAGATGTAGTTATGAAATAGACCAATTCCTGCCCTTGTGGAGCTTTCATTCTAGTGTGGAAATCAGACAAACAGAACAGTAAATTATATAGTATTTTAGATGGTTAGTGTTAAGGAAAGAAAAGTATTTTCAGGAAAGGGAATATAAAATGGTAGTATTTGGGTTGAAAATTTAGAAAACTTGAACAGGTAACTTTAATGACCTGAAGGAGGTGACACAGATAGCTATGTGGGTGGCTATCTGGAAGAAAGGCAGAACCTGAATAAGAGTGTGCTTGAAGAGCTATGCGGATGGGACAGCATCATGATGAGAAAAGGGATGGGTGAGGTAGAGCAGATTGTAAGTAAGGTAGTGGCGTTGATAATGATAATGACTTCAAATTTTATCCAGGTGAGATGAAAGCCATTTGGGGGTTTTCAGTAGAGGAGAAGATCTGACCTAACTTTTCATTGGACCTGTCTTGCTGCTACATTGAGAATAAATTGCAGAAGGTGAAAACAGAAGCGGGGAGATTAACTGGAAGGCTGGTGAGATGAGGCAGGCAAAAGATGGTGGTGGGACTGGGTCTCTAGCTCAGTGGTAGAGCACTTGCCTAGCACATGTGAGGCACTGGGTTCAAACTTTAGCACCATATAAAAATAAATTAATAAAGATATAATAAGATGATGGAGGCTTAGACTGAGGTGTTAAGAAGTAATTGGATTCTGAATAGATTTTAAAGATAAAGCTGACAAATTGAATGTAGAGATGTGAAAGAGAGCAAGGAGTCAAATTTTTCGACCTGAGCAATTAGAAACCTTGCTACCTGAGATGGAAAGGATTATAATTGGATCTGGGTTAGTGAGAATGCCAAGAGTCCAGCTTTGGGTATTTTAGGAAGAAGATGCCTAGGAAATGTCTAAGTAGCCAAGTAGATCTGAAATTAAGACAGCCTCAAAACATAAATTTGGCAATTATTGGCAAGATGAAGTATTTAGAGCATTAAGAATGGATGAGCTTACTTGTCAAATGAGTGTGGATAAAACAAAGAAGAGAGTTCAAGAATTGAGCACAGAGTAAGCCTAATAATGGTTAAGAAGAGAAGGATCCTTGAGAGTTGCAAAGTAGGAGAAAACCAGGTAAGTGTAAAGACCTAGAAGCCAAGAGAAAGTGTTTCAGGAAGAGAGGATTCACTGTGTTAAATGCTAAAAATAGTTATGAGATGAGAATGGAGAATGACCATTGGGTTTAACAGCCTGACAATAAATTGGAAAAGAGCAGAGAGGTAGTGGGCACTAAAACCTGACTGGCATAGAAGTAGAAAAATCGGGGTTATTTTTTTCAAGGAATTTGCTGTCAAGAGGAGAGAAGTGGAAAAGTAGCCAGATAAAAGTTGTAATATTTGGTTTTGTTTTTTAAGTGGGAAAAAGAACTACATGCTGTTAGGATGACAGGTAAGAAAAATTAATGGTTATGAATGGATAGTGGTAATTGCTGGAGTTGGGAGGTTATGAGATTGAGTGCAAGGTAGGAGATTAACTTGGTATACTAGGATGGATAATTAATACGTAATAACAGGAACTACATTAAAATGTGGGCAGAAATGTAGGTAAGATGTGGGGTGAAATTCTCTTCTGATTGCTTCAGTTTTTTCAGTGAAATCATAAGATTATCAGCTGAATGACAATGGGGTGGAGTGTTGCTGGTTTAAAGGACTCTGAATAAGTATGAAATAGTAATCTGAAATGGTGTGAGAAGGAATGTACTAAGGAAATTTCTACTGCTCGAAAGCATTTGAGTTCAACTGAATTTAGTGATTGCTAATTTAAATAAACATCCTGATTTCCCTTTGGTCAGACATGCCACTATAGGTACAGACATTGTTTTCAGCGAGTTAATCCAGACTAGTGGCTTCACAGGCAAATACACAGCTAAGGGGGAGAGGCTCAAGGGAGTGTGTATAATGATTGGAAATGAAGTTTTGTTTAGAGGGGAAGAGACTACATCAGGGATTGAGGGACAATAAAATGATGTCAGGATCACTGGATTGTTCTAATATAAAAAGGAGGATTATTGGGGTTGAGTTACTTTATAATGTGAAGAAGCTGAAAAGAATGGGAGATGATCTTTAAAGAGTGGGTTGTTTGAGAGCTGGGGTTGTGGCTCAGTGGTAGCATGCTCGCCTAGCACATGTGACCCGGGGTTCAATCCTCAGCACCACGTAAAAAATATATATATATGTAAAATATGTATATTTTTTAAAAAGTGGGTTGTTTGAAACTGAGATTCCCATGTTTGAAGATATTTAGGTTATTTTCACTTTTCATTATCAAAAATAATACTCATAGTTAGCATCTTCATATATAGTTTTTTGACACCTTATGTTTTCTATAGCTAGTTGTCAAAAGTAGCATCTTGAATTATGGGATACTAGCATTTTTAAGACTTTTGATGTGTACTAAGTAAATTTCCTAAAGAATATTCCCAGGGTGTATTGTTTTTGGTAGTGAGTTTCCATTTCACTACTACTTTACTAATATTGATTCTTGTCCTTAGTCCCATTTTTTTCTTTTCTAGTTTGGTAAGTCAAAAAAGTTTTTTTTTTTCCCCAAATATAAGAAATATGTATTTTTACATAGCCACATCTAGTGATCTTTCTTTTAGTAGTTTCCACTTTAAAGTTTACAAAACACTCTATTCTAGAAAGTGTGCCAAAGATTAATAATAAGTCAAACAAGTGGTAGATTTTACTTACTATATATCTGCAATAAATAGTTTGAAAATGTATTGGAAATAGAAACCTCATTTAAAATAAGAATGAAATTAAAGTAGCATATCTAGGAATAATCTAAATGTAAAATATGATAAACCCTAAGAAACTCCAAAAACTTTACACAGATATTTTTAAATGAGGACTAGAGAGACGAAAATAATTTTGTTATTTAAAGATGTGATTTTTTTCACAACAAAATACTTATTAACAAACCTAGTTGAATTTAATTCCTTATAAAATTTCAGAGCAATAAAAAGAGACATCCAAAGAAAAACTTAAAAAAACAGACAAAAGTAGTAAAATAATACTCATGCCTAACTTTGAAAATATTGTGAGCAGTGCTCATGATTGATGTTTGGCTTAAGGTGTTGTGCTGTCTCATTCAATTTTTCCAATATCCTTGTAGGTTTTATTACTCTAATTTTCTAGATGAGAAAATGGAGGTTCTAAGACATTGGAGGTCCTGAGACATTGACATTTGTAAATTTTAATTGTAGAAAGAGAATTTGAACCTAAATCTGCCTAACTTCAAAACTCAGTATATATTTTTAATACTTTTATAATAGTTATACTGCATGATAGTTATACATAGTAGTTGGGTTCATTTTGACATAATCATACATGCACAGAATTTAATTTGCTCTATTTCAGTTCCCTCCTCCTTTCCCCTATCCCTTTTCTTTTCCCTAGTTCCTTTCTTTTACTATAGATAACTCAGTATCGTAACTACTTTAATGTACTAGTAGCTGGATTTTGGGGAGAATAAATAAAAGAACATGAGAATGGGAGAGGGCTAGGGTGTGGCTCATGAACGAGCACTTGCTCAGCATGTGTGAGGCCCTGGGTTCAAATCTTAGTACCACTTAGGGGTGGGAGGAGAATGGGGGAAATTAGCTAGGAATAGTGGTGCATGCCTGTCATCCTAGTGACTGCAGTCTGAGGCAGGAGGATCACAAAGTAGCAAGACTATCCCAAATTTTTAAAAAAGGGCTGAGGAGGTAGTATAGTGGTAGAGCATCCCTGGATTTGATCCCTAGTACCAAAAAGAAAGGGAAAATTACCTCTACCAGATATTATAAATCACTGTAAAGCTGTAAATACTGTGAACCCAAGTCTAAAAGAAAAGATGGTTAACACTTGAAATTTAAAAGTGATTCTGAAATGGTCTTCCTCCATGAAGTAGATGTCACACAAAAGGGGATGCAGTAATTTATTTAAGAGGTGTTAAGGGTTAGGGATTGTAGCTCAGTGAAAAGTGCTTGCATAGCAGGTATGAGGCCCCAGGTTCAAACCCTAGCACTACAGTCAATCATTCAAAACATTAAACAAGACAAAGTGGTGTTTAAACATTTAGTTAGGTATTAGATTTTAATTCTAGTAAAAAGATTTCAGAAAATTTAAAGGGAATGGGAGAAGGAAATCCAGGTGAATATTTTTATCTTTAAATTTTATTTTAGCATCATTTCTGTTGTAAATAATTATTTACTTGTCTAGTTGAAACTTAATTTTATAAATTCTTTTAGGAGAAACAAAATGTTTCCTTTGTTGATAAAATATGATTGAGAACCTTTTTGGTTCTTTGTTTGGTTTCTGTTGACTTTCCAAACTTCCAGGCATGGTGGTGCATAACTGTAGTCCCAGAGACTTGCTTGTGTCAAAGTTGGGAGACTTAAGGCAGGAGGATCACAAATTTGAGGCCAACCTCTGCAACTTAGTGAGATCCTGTTTCAAAAAAATAAGAAGTACTGTGAATGTGGCTTGGTAGTAGAGAGCCTCTGGGTTCAATCCCAAGTACCAAAAACAAAACAAAAAAACCCAGTGTTTATTAATTGATTATGTAGTCTATTTAGCACATGGAAGGAATAGCCATGAAATCTGAAAGGATTTCTACTTCTCAGGCTGTTATTTTGTATTCTGAGGTCATACATAATGTCCATTTCAAATCATCTAGATATGTTTTGGTGTATAGAACAAGAAAATAATTTGCATAGTATCTTTGTAATATTCCAATTTGTGATATATTTAAGATATAAAAATTTATAGTCTCTTATTTCCCTGAAGTAAGACTTCATTTATTATATAAACTATATTTAAATCTTTACTGGGAAAATAGCAGATTCAATTGTTGAAAATATTTTCCAAGGAGGAATTTTTAGCAGAAATTTAGAAGAAGATAGGGTTGGAAGAAGGCTGGGTTGAGCTCTATGGAACAAATTGATACAGAAAGGTAAATGGGGTTTGGAAATTCAGGGATGGCAAAATGAAGGGGTAACATAAAGAGGATTCAAAACTGAAGGAATAATTTATATAGGGAATTGATAAGAAATTATAATGGTAGAATATACAAAAAGATGATATTTTAAAATGTAGGGTGATTTGGATTTAATACCCGAAAGTAATTCTGACAACTTTTAGGTAGTCATTGAACAATTAGGTAAAGTTTTCGTTATTGTTTTTTTAAATCTGTTTTTTCTTAAACTTTGAAACAGTACTCATAGTTTCTAATTTTTTTTAAGTAGAAGATAACTCATGATAAATCATTTTATGTTTTCAAATGTAAGAAATTTTGTAACTTGGTATCTATAATATAAATGGAGATTTGTCTAATCGAAACTGACAAATTGAAGTTTCTTATTCATTCACCTGACATTTAAATACTGATTATGTGAATAGGCTTTGAAGGAGATAAGCAGGTTAGAAACTTTTCCATCTAATGGGGATATTATAACATTTATATTTATCCTTTTAAATATAGAAAAGAGAAGGATTATTTATATACTGTAGTGTATATATACAGTTCAATCAGCTGGAATGAAAGATAAAATTATTCCTTTGTCATGTATTTCTTAGTTGGAGCCTTTAATGGTCCAACATCTGATAATGTAACCATTTCTTATACTCTTCTTATTTATAAAAGGTGGCATGTTTTTAGGACTTGATTTAGGAATCTTTTTTCCTCTCTAGAATGCTTGCAAGCAAAATTTTGTTTTTTCTTTTTTGGCAGAGGTTACGCACAGAAAATAGACTTTTAAAACAACGCATTGAAACATTAGAAAAAGTAAGTAAGTAACTGTTATAAATTTCTGTTGAATGCTTTTAGTATTTTTCCATATATTTAAAATAAATTCTCAAAAAATTTGGCACATGTATCTTCTTAAGTTGTGGTATTGACTGTTAACTTGCCTAACTTGCTGGTTAGCCACATAGCTAGTTATTAATAAAAAATTGATTGATACAAATTGCTGACCTTTCATATTCAAGGTTTTAACTTGGGTTATAATTAGATTGATATTGATGTCATTCGTTTTCTTTATATATAACCTCTAAAAAATATGTTCATCTAGACTCTAGTTGAGAATCATTCTGATACTACTTTTTAAAGATGAGTTCAAATGTTGTCCTAGCTTTCCTGACAAATGTCAAGTGTGGCAATAATTTCTTTAAGGTCTAGGATTACTTTACATCTGGTCAGAGTCATTAAAATTCTCATTCCTTTGTTTTCTCTATATAAAAATTCACTGTGATATTGATTTTCAGTACAAGGGAGTTGTGTGTAAACTTTAGTAGTTAGAATTATTTTGATATCCACTCATTACCTCTTCTGTTTCATATAAAATAATAGGCATATGTGGAAATTTTGCATAATTTTTCATATTGTGCTTTTGATGTACCTTTTGTAGTTGTGTTTCTGATACTGTAAGAATGAATGGACTAATAAGAGCATAATATAGGAATTTTGCTTTATTAAAAGAAAAACATCATCTGAATTCACAAACTTTTTTGATGCTCTTTTTACAAAACTAGAGATAAGAGTAAGTAGGTTTATAAATATTCCTAATAATATTGTCAAGTATCTGTAAAATCTTCCTGAAAGTCTATAGTTAAATATGCAAGAAAGAAATAACTGGGAAAGGGATGATTTACAGTGTTTCTTTTATTTTTAAAGAAAAGATGATTTCATATTAAGTGTCAGTGTAGAAAGATGTATGTTTATTACATGTCTATGGTATAATAATTGCAGATACCTTATGTTAAGTAAAATACAGCTTTTCTGTATTGTCTCTAATTGTATTAGAGTTGCTTTGAGTATATTTCTACTTTTTGGTGATGCCACATGAATGTTGAGCTCAATTGTTTTTTTCTCCTCCCCCATCTCCTAAATCTGATTTAGAGTAAGATACACAACTTCCTAGGTGTTTTCTTTTGTTTTTGTTTTTATTTTTGTCTTTGGAGTGAGACATTTTCACAGAGAAAGCAAGCATTCTTACCTTCTTGAACCTTCAGAATGATAAAGATGCTGTAGGAAATTGTCAAGTTTGGATTTTGCTTCTAGAAAATTAAGTACCTTTTTTTACTGGCTTAAAGGGCCTAGAGGTGTCAGTTAGCACTTAGATTTCTCAAATACTTACATATCAGTTCAATTCTGTAAAAAAAGTTCCCTTGCTCATTATTACTAGTGTTTATTAAATTGAGATGATTGATTTCATATGCCATATTTTCCTTGCTTTGTTTCTTTGGATGTTACTATGGCACAAATTGCTATCACACTTTATATTTGCTTACTCAAATTCCTTCTCCCTTTCATACATGTAGTTTGATAATATGGTTAAAATTAAAGATGTAAAAAGGTAAGCTTTCAAGAGAAGATTTTTACTTGCCTCAGGTAATGAAAAACCACTTAAATTTGTTTGTTTTCTTCTTAGAAACATGGTTTTCTATAGTCCTTGTTTTGAAAGTTTTAAATTTTAAGTGTCCTTTTTAATTAGCAATGAAAAGCAGATGGAATTTGAGTACATTTGTTTCTTCTTATTCCTAATTTTATCACTTTTATTTCCTTTCTCTTATATTTCTATCTGAATTTTTCCTTTTGTAGGAAAGTGCTTCCTTGGCAGATAGATTGATACAGGTATAGTTTTTTTGTGTTTTTTTTTTTTTTTTTTTAAAGCAGTTTCTCTAACTCTACTTCTAAGGAAAGTCCTAAACTCAGAAATGTATATTTTAATGCATGCAATTTTACATGCATTTTTCTAGAAGTAATTTTTTGGGTGGTATGTGGGCATAAATTTAATTTTTAATAACATCTGGTTCACTCAAATATGTACCTATTGCACGTTGTAAAGCTAACCTTATTTTTTAAAGTACTATTTATTTCAAATGGCAATCTGTAGATTCTGTGAAATTAACCACTGTTTGTTGAAAATTTTAGTCCTGCATGTACAACTCAGTAATATTGCATGAATTTTTATTGACTTAAAGAATCGTTCTTAAGATTGTCAATTAATTTTTCATTTAGTTACCAAAAATTTGCTGGAGCAATAATAAGCTGCTAGTTAATAATTAACTAGGCTGTTCTCTTCTGAGGTGATTTTTTTTTTTTTTAACATGTGAAAGTAAATAACTAAACCTCACAAAGGCAGTCTTTCTTGAATCTATCCTAAATTGCTTTACACACAAAAAAATTATGTCCCTAAGGGACAAGTGACAAGAGCCCAGGAGGCTGAGGAAAACTACCTCATAAAACGGGAGTTGGCCACCATCAAACAGCAGAGTGATGAGGCCAGTGCTAAGCTGGAGCAAGCTGAAAATACCATCAGGAAGCTCCAGCACCAACAACAATGGGTAAGGAGTCTGGTAGTGCCTTTTATCACCTTTCTCATCCCTTTCCCTTTAAACCAAAAAAAATTTTTTTTGAAGCACAACTCTGTGCTCTTGTTTTAAATAATTTTGTTTTCTACTTTAATTGAAGTCTTAAATTATTCCATTTTATGTTCTGTAATATTTAGGGGTCTTACTGTGGCCTAAAGACTCCTTTTATAGTTTTTCCCCACCACTTACAGTTTTGTTAGAAATAGGTAATAATTTCTTTCCGTACATTATAAGTCATAGAAAATAAGCAGTGTATCTCATATTTGCTTGTTAGGTTTTATAAATCTGTTTGACAATAGGTAATCCTGACTGCAGCAAGATTTTATTCACTGTGCAGATATAGTATTATTCACATGTAGAATATATGTATTCATCTCTTTTAAAACTTTAAGAATGTTTTAGTTTAAATTTTATGATATTCTGTAGCTTGGACTTCCTACATCAAGATATGGAATTATGAGTTAAGACATATGTCTACATTTTTTCAACAGGAGAAAAGTTGTGAAGATGAAGAAAAGTAATCCTTTAAAATTAGTGTTAACTAACCTAGGGTTCTAAATAACTGCTTAAATAACTGCTGATTATTTAGCAACAATTTTCCATTCCCAAATTCAGATTAGGATTATCTTAATAAAAAATAGGAAGATTTGAAAGAAAAGCCAACTGTCTCTCTGAAAAGATATTCTCATTTTAGTTTTCTCTTTTCAAGTAGAAACCTAGAACTCTACAAGCCTGAAAGGCAAATGGAATGACTGCAAAATTAGACATCACTTTTATTCAGTGAAATAAAGAAACAACATCATCATTTAGGTACAGAATTCAGAAAAAAATTGGTAATCGAAAGAGCCATAAACATGTATGTCTTCTATTATGTTACTGAAGAAAAATGAGAGTGATGAAATAATAATTCTATTTTGTTTAAAATAATATTCCTATTTTGTTCTACCTTTATATGAAATATCAGTAATATCAAAGCATGAAAATAGAATTGTTAAATCATGTTGGGAATTAAACTGACATGATTTATTAGTACAATATGATTTGTTTAGAAGGAAAGATAAGCATTATGCTTATATGTAGCATGAACTAATCTCTTAATATGTTAGAATCATGAATTAAATTTTTTGCGTTGCTTCCAGTTATTGAAGCCTTATAGGTCGATGTGCATCAAAAGGATATAAGGTTGTTTTATAAGAAAAAGTTTACTGGGCAGGCAAAAATTATGAGAATGTACTGAGACTTTTTACAAAGTGCTAATAAGTGTAATGAAAAGAACCTCTTGTGTTCTTTTTGAAGGAAAATTGACCTACTTTGTGGAGCCAAAATAAAACAAAAAGGAAATATATCTCTATTTTGAATGTTTTTATTTTTTCCCTAAGAAGATGATCTCTTAAACTCAAATAAGCTGTAAAAACAGAAGCATAAAGCAGTAGTGTGCAGAATAAATGAAAAATAGTGAAAGCCTTGTTAAGTTTCCAATTTTAAGTTGTATATCCTAGATATCAAAATGACTTGCAGAATGATCAAAGAAATATTATCTTTAAATGAGTTTTAGAAAATAGGAAATACTATAGATTTCAAGGTGGACAAATACATTTCTTACAGAAGATAATCAAGATTAAATATCTGAAAAAAGTATCCGGGGTCCTTGATGATGCTTCATGAAAAAATTACTAGAACATCTATCTTGTGAACAATTAGATAACTGACTCAACAAAAGCCAATATGCTGTGTATGTCATAACAGAGTAACATTATATCTGAAATAAATGAAAACTGAACCACAAATACATTTTTACAAGTTGACGGATTTTCTCAGGACTGTTTCTCATCAAGGTAGAGAAATTAAGATGAAAGTAGCTCGTGGCATAGGGGATTATATTGAGACTATTGATGTTTAAAGGTCTTTGTTCTTAAACTTATACATGATGCGTTTTATATTTAAATCTTCACATACACTGTATGTGTTTAAATCTTCACATGCAATTTTTATACATGAACTATTTAAAAATGGAGCTAATATGTCAGATGATGAATCAAGATTTAAAAACTGTTTAATCTCATTTTAAAATGAGAAGGTAAAAAATTGTTTCCCCAAAATCTATATCCTTATCCCTTAGGTTTAAAATTCAGATGTATCTTACCAATGCCTTATATAATAAAGATCTAAACATTTTAATTGACAAGAAATCAGAAATTAGCCGGTAATAATGTAATGTAGCTGTGCCTCTAGTCCCAAATCCCAAATTCAGTCTTCCTAGAAGCACAATAATCCCAGGTATTCTAAGTAGCTTGAAGATGATTTGTAATGTTGTATCTAGTGTGATCATTTATAGATTATTCTTGTGGCTAGTGTAGGAAAGACAGTGAGTGGGAGCCCTGGATTTTTTTTTTTAGGCTTCAGTAAAGATGACTTTTGAAGAACATCATATGTAAGTCATTTTTAAATATTTGAAAAGAAATCTGTGCAAATGATTAGCGTATATATACACATGGCTTTAAAGGCAGAACGAATATCACATCCCAAGATACAAGATCTTATCCATTGAAATTTTGATAGATGAAGTGGTTCCTTTGCAAAGTAATAACTATACTACTGGTAGAAAATGAGCACCTATTGATAAATGTTCTGATTATAGCCTTCCAGTATAACTTGATAAATTCTTAAATTCCCAGAATAAGGATTTTACATCTGCAGGGTAATAGGAGATATTGAATCACCAATATAACCATCTACCACCATTACTCGCTACTGGCAAATAGCATTTTATATGATGTTAAAGAACTTTAGATTTCATATATGGAACTAGTTGTTTAACTGTTTAATCTTGGATACTCAAGAATGCAGTTTTGTTTTGTATTAAAAATGTTTAATAGACTATCTCAGGTCTCTCATTTTTAAAATAACCTTTAGTAGAGCATAATTTACATATTATGAAATTCATCAATTTTAAGTATAATTTGATGTGTTTGAAATGTATGTGGTTGTATAACCCGTACAACAATCAAAATGAAGAATATTTCCTAAGTATCAAAATTTCCCTGTGTCCTTTGCAGTTCACCTCTAACCCAGTGATGTGTCTGCTTTCTATCACCATCGTTTTGCCTTTTCTTAAAGTTTATACATAAGATATGAGACTTTTTTGTGTGCTTTCTTTCATTCATTCACTTTGTTTTTTCTTCTCATGATTTTTTTTATTATGTCAAACATATACAACATACAATTTGTCATTTAAGTTTATTTATTTATTTTTTTTTATTGTAAACAAATGGGATACATGTTGTTTCTCTGTTTGTACATGGCGTAAAGGCATACCATTTGTGTAATCATAAATTTACATAGAGCAATGTTGTTTGATTCATTCTGTTATTTTTTCCCTTCCCCCCACCCCTCCCACCCCTCTTTTCCCCTCTATACAGTCCTTCCTTCCTCCATACTTGCCCCCCTCCCTAACCCTAACTCTAACCCTTCCCTCCCCCCCATTATGTGTCATCCTCCACTTATCAGCGATATCATTCATCCTTTGGCTTTTTGAGATCGGCCTATCTCACTTAGCATGGTATTCTCCAATTTCATCCATTTGCCTGCAAATGTCATAATTTTATCATTCTTTATGGCTGAGTAATATTCCATTGTATATATATACCACAGTTTCTTTATCCACTCATCAATTGAAGGGCATCTAGGTTGGTTCCACAGTCTGGCTATTGTGAATTGAGCAGCTATGAACATTGATGTGGCTGTATTTCTGTAGTATGCAGATTTTAAGTCCTTTGGGTATAGGCCAAGGAGTGGGATGGCTGGGTCAAATGGTGGTTCCATTCCAAGTTTTCTAAGGAATCTCCACACTGCTTTCCATAGTGGCTGCACTAATTTGCAGCCCCACCAGCAGTGTATGAGTGTACCTTTCTCCCCACATCCTCGCCAACACCTGTTGTTGCTCGTATTCTTGATAATCGCCATTCTAATTGGGGTGAGATGGAATCTTAGGGTGGTTTTGATTTGCATTTCTCTTATTACTAGAGATGTTGAACATTTTTCCATATGTTTGTTGATTGCTTGTAGATCTTCTTCTGTGAAGTGTCTATTCATTTCCTTAGCCCATTTGTTGACTGGACTATTTGAATTCTTGGAGTAGAGTTTTTTGAGTTCTTTATAGATTCTGGAGATTAGTGCTCTATCTGAAGTATGATTGGCAAAGATATTCTCCCACTCTGTAGGCTGGGACTGCTCCTGAACACCCGGGGGGTCATTTAAGTTTATAATTCATTGGCATTAAGGACATTTACAGTGTTGTTTACCTCTATTTCTAGACTTTGAAATCACCCAAGATAAGCTCTCTACTGATTAAATAATAATCCCCCTTCTTCCTAGACCCTGATAATCTCTATTCTGCTTTCTATCTCTGTGAATATACTTATTCTATATAACTTAAATAAGTGGAATTTTACAATGTTTGTCCTTCTGTGTCTAGCTTATTTTGCTTAACATTACTATTTTCTAGGTCTATCCTTGTAGCATATATAATAATTTTATTATTTTTATGTCTGAGTAATGTTCCATTGTATGTATGTAATGATTTTGTTCATTTATTTGTTAGTCATCATTTATGTTGTTTCTACTTTCTGGCTGTTGTGAAAGTGCTGTTATGAATATTGGTGTATAACCGTCTGAGTGCCTGCATTTAGTTCTTTTGTGTATATGCCTAGAAGTGGAGTTACTAGATTATATATATAATTCCATGTTTGTTTTTGAGGGAGCACCAAACTGTTTTCCACAGTAGTATACCATTTAACATTGACATCAGCAATGTCACAAAGGTTCCAATCCCTCCACATCCTTCTCAACTCTTGGTATTTTCTGTTTTTATTTTTGTTTTGTTTTTGTACTTAATAATAACCTTCCTGGTAGATGTGAGATAGTATTTCATTTTTATTCAGATCTTCTTAAACTTTAGAATTCTTTTATGCAAAGATCATATTAAACGTACATTTAAATGAATTACTTTTTGACCCAGATTTACGATAACCCCTCTTTTTTTCTCCAAATACAAGCAGAAGTCAGTTAGATAATCATGAGAAATAAAACAATCTGACTGTCATTTTATTTGATAATTTATTGTTAAGATGTCAAGTTCAGTTTGTGTAAACATTTTGTATTTTGTTCAGTCCTATAAGATGTGGATATCTTATAATGGAGTGAATATTAATCCATTTATTTGAAAACTAATGTACAAAATATTAAGTGCAGAGGGTACAATACTAAACAAGAAAAGTGAAGCCTGCTATTGCACAGTGTTCTGGTTTGAAAGACAAATTAAAGAAATATAATTTCAGTGGTGATAAAGATCTTGAAGAAAAAGAAATCAGGAGCAAGGTAGTATGTATGGGTGCTATTGTAAGTAAGACTGTTATGGAATGCTTCCCTGAGGAAATTTTTAACATTTGACCAGAGACTGAATGATATAAAGAAGAAAAAAGCATTTGACAATCTGGGGGAAGCTTCCATACAGAAAACATGCCTTCTTGATATTGGCACCAAAACAGACATGTAGACCAGTGGTACAAAATAGAAGACACAGAGACAAACCCACATAAATACAGTTATCTCATGTTAGACTAAAGTGCCAAAAATATACATTGGAGAAAAGATAGCCTATTCAACAAGTGGTGCTGGGAAAACATGCCATATACAAAAACTAACTCAAATGGATCAATTGTTTAAAAATATAATTTTATGGTTTTAAAATTACTTTTTTATGGTTTTTGAAAACCCTTAGAATAACATATAGTGATAAATCTTTATGATCTTGAGTTTTACATTGGGTTTAGATATGCTGTTAGCATCTAAGAATAAATTGGACTTCATTAAAATTAAAATATTTTGTACATCAAAGGAGATCATTAAAGTGAAAAGGCAGCCTATAGAATGGTAGAAAATATCTGTGAATTATGTAGGTAGTAAAGATTTAGCATGCAGCATATGTAAGGAGCTTTTCAAACTCAACAAAAACAGTCCAGTTATAAAATGAGCAAAGAACTCAAATAGACTTTTCTGCAGAGAAGATACACAGATGATCAATAAATACATGAAATATGCTCAATATTATTAGTCTTTAAAGAAATATAGATGAAAATCATAATGAAGTATTACCTTACAACTACTGAGATGGCTATAATTTAAAAACAAACAAATTCTATAGTAAGTATTGAAGAGAAGAGAGAGAAGTTAAAACCTCATATTTCTTAGTGGGAATTTTAAATGGTCAACCTTTGTAGAAAAATTTGATAGTTCCTCAAAAAGTTAAACAATTTTTATAGTACTCTGCAATTCAATTTCTAGTTGTGTACCCAAAAGAATGAATTACTGGTCCTCAAACAAGTATGTGTACTACACACATTTGTAGCAGTATTATGTATTTTAAAAAGTATACACAACTCAGACGTCCATTAATGGGTGAATGGATAAGCAAGTTGTCATATATTCATATAGTAGAATATTATTCAACTATAAAAAGGAATGAAGCTTTAATAATGCTATAATGTGAATCAGTTTCCAAAACCTTAAATAGTAAAAGAAACCAGACACAAAATTTCACATATTGTATAGTTCCATTTATAGAAAATATTCAGGATAGATAAATCCACATAGAACAGAACACAGGTCAGTGATTACTAGTAGATTGGGGTTGATGAGAAGCTGCTTAAACAGGTAAAAGATTTTACTGTGAGTGATGGGAATGATGAACCAGATAGTTTGTGGTTGCACAACATTTAAAAAAAATTTTTTTAGTTGTAGATGGACATAATACCTTTGTTTTATTTTGTTTTATTAATATGGTGCTGAGCATCGAATCCAGTGCCTCACATGTGGTAGGCAAGCTCTCTACCACTGAGCTACAAACCCAACCTCTTGCACAACAATTTGAATGTATTAAATGCCATTGAATTGTTAATTTTAAAATGGTTATTTGAATTTCGCCTCAATATATTAAAAAAAAAAAAGCCTAAAGAAATAAGGAATGTCACATTTAATCTTAATGATTGCGATAGAAGATAACCTTATGGAAGCATGTAAAATTCCAGTGCTGGAACCCTTTGGTGATGGTTGGGATAGGACCAGAAGCAAGTTATCTGTCTTGTGGAAGGAACCTGAGAGGATAGGAACTGAGCATGGACAGTCTTAATCAGAATTTTGGTTACTTCGAGACTAAAGAGGGAATGCAATATGGAATAAAGCAGATTAGGTGGCAGCTAGAGAAGTGAGTTCCAACAGAGCTATAGCTCTAAAGCATGAATGTTAGGAAACAGAGGAGACAAGAATTTGGAGTATCAATTTAGTGGATTAAAGGGAGAGAACATCTAGGGCAAGTGGGCTATTACCCACAACCATGATTTTATATGATTTGGGGATGTGATATTCAGATAGTACAGCTCTGTGTAATGTGCCAGAGTAGAGCTGACAGAATTCTTTATGTTCTCCTATTTAGGAATAAAGTTGGTGTATTGTTCAGCTTTCTGTTACTGGACATCATGGCTGGAGTATATGGCAGAGGAGGCCCTGTTCACCTCATGGCAGCCAGGAAGCAAAAAGATAGGAAGGGTCAGTGTTCCAGTATTCCTACAAGGCCCCGCCTCCTAAAGTTTCTCCTACCTTCCTGTAGTAGTACAGATTGAGATCCAGTCCTTCAACACGTGGGCTTTTTTCTGGGGGACATTCAAGATCTAAACAATAGCAGTTGATCTTGGAAATTCAGTGAATCCAAGCCTATGCTTGAAGGTGAGGTGGTTTTATTTGCAAGGTTAGAAATAACAGAGGCCAATTACATTTCTGTGTGGTTATTGGAAATGTATAAAGCTTGATAACTGAAAGTGACTCTCTTCCCTACTGTGAATTTCCAGGAGTGAAGGATGAAGCTGATCTGCCTATAATATTGGACACAGTATGCTAATTATAAGTGGTAAAAGAAAAAAAAAAGAATAGAAAAGATAATATGCAAATCTCAGCAAATGAAAACTCGAGTATTTGTATGAATATTAGGCAAAATAGACTTCAGAATAAGTACCAGGAATGAAGAGGACTGTCCATGATAACAGGATCAATTCACAAAGAAGACATAGCAATCTTAAGATTGTACATATTTAGGAATGTATAACATGTATATGTTCTTGAGAACAGAGGAGCATGAAGCTAAACTGATAAAACTGAGAGGTGAAGTGAATAAATCCACAATTACAGTTGGAATCTTTAAGACCCCTTCTCAGTAATTGATAAAGTTAGTAGGTAGCAAATCAATTTAGAATAAAGCCTGAATGATAAAATCAACCACATTGACCTGCTAGGAATATATGGAATACTATCTGATAACAACAGAAAATGCATTATTTTCTAGTACACATGGAACATATAAGAAGATAGAACATTTTCTGGGCTGTAAAATAAACATTAACAAATTTAAAAGAATTAAAATCATACAAAGTTTTTTTTTTTTTTTGTAGATGGACACAATACCTTTATTTTCTTTCTTTCTTTTTTTTTTTTTTAAGGAACTGGTCTTTATTTTCTGTAACCTTATTTTCATTTTGCTTAATAAGTATCTGTGGAACATCTCAAGACCACTTGGGTGGTTGTTCCTATTTTATTTACTTTTTTATGTGGCACTGAGGATCAAACCCAGTGCCTCTCACATGCTCGGTGAGTGCTCTACCACTAAGCCACAGTCTCAGCCCACAAAGTGTTTTCTTTGATGCTAACAGCATTCAGTTAGAAATTAATAATGGATAACTGGAATGTCCCCTAGTAGTTGGAAATTAAATAATATGTGTTTAAACCCATGGGTCAGAGAGGAAGTCTAAGAGGAAATCAGAATGTATTTTTTTTTTAATTCTTTTTTTTTTTTTTTTATTGTAAACAAATGGGATACATGTTGTTTCTCTGTTTGTACATGGCGTAAAGGCATACCATTTGTGTAATCATAAATTTACATAGAGTAATGTTGTTTGATTCATTCTGTTATTTTTTCCCAGAATGTATTTTTAATTTAAGCCAAATGGAGGCACAACATAAAAATTTGTGGATCAATCAAAAGCAGTGCTTCATGGCAATTTTATAACATTGATTGTATTAGGAAAGGGAATAAGTCTCAAACCAGTAATCTAAGTTTCTACCTTAAAAAATTAGACATATAAGAGCAAATTTAACCAGAAGCAAGCAAATTTACCAATCATAATAGAAATCAAATTGAAAAGTGCACAACAGAAAAACCAGAAAAACCCATGAAACCAGAGGTTGGTTCTTTGAAATGATCAATCAACTTTATAAACTTCTGTCCAGTACTTTTGTACGAAATAATACAGTTGTACCTTGGTATCTGTGGGGGGGTTGGTTCAAGGAGTACTTATGTACACCTAAATATATGGATGCTTAACTTCCTTATATGAAATGGCATAGCATTTGCATCTAACCTATGCATACCTCCTGTGTTTCTTAAATCATCTCTAGGTTATTTATGACTAATACAATGTAAATACTTTTAAAATAGTTGTTATACTCTACTGTTAAGAAAATAATGACAAGAAAAAGATTCATACATGTTCTATTCAGATGCACCCTTCTCCCCCATCCTTGATTGGTTGATTCCACAAATGCAGATCTCTCTCCCATTGTATCCATCCACATTTTACCAAAGATTTTTAGCATTCATTGATGGTTGTTTTGAATTAGTTATTATATATTGAGTGTCCAAAATGGATATTTTCATATATTCTCATTTCTTCTACATTTATTAGCTAGTTTTCCTTTGGTGGTGCAAGGGGAGACCTTTCTCTCTCTTTTATTTTTTCTCCTTATCCTCTCTAGTTCCCACTTGCTCACTGTAGACTCTATTTATCACTCCAGATTCATGGACTTTAGTTTATTCAATATTTTACATCACTTTTAATGGTTTTGATGCTTTTGATAAGTGATATGGTGTAGTTATTTTATAACAATAAACTTTTGAGCAGCAATTTATAAAAGGTAGTTTATTTTTAACTCATTTTGGGTATTTACATTCTTTGCAAAAAATGTTTCTGCAGTACACAGTTGTAGAACGAGTATTTTTAACAGGTCATTGGTTTCATTTTACACTGGTCCTTGGACGGTTTTAACCTGACATTGTTGGTTATAAAAAAAATGATTGAAGCTGGGCATGGTGGTGCACACCTGTAATCCCAGCAGCTCAGAAGGCTGAGGTAGGAAGATCAGGAGTTTAAAGACAGCCTCAGCAACTTACAAGGCTCTGAGCAACAGTGAGATCCTGTCTCTAAATAAAAAGGACTGGGGGTGTGATTGAGTGGTTCAGTGTCCCTGGGTTCAATTCTAAGTACCCCCCCCCCAAAAAAAAAAAAAAAAGCTTGAGTTAGAGCCTGGCACAGTGGCGCATGCCTATAGTTCCAGCTACTTGAGAGACTGAGGCAGGAGGATCACAAATTCAAGGCCACTTTGGGCAACTTGGTGAGGTCGTGTCACAAAAAATGAAAAGGGCTAGGGCACCCCTGAATTCAATCCCCAGCCCACACACATAAAAGAATTGAGTTAATTTATTATTGAATGAGTATACTGAATATTTTACATGTTCCTTGTCAGTTTTTGCAGAAAGTTGGCAGAAGTAGCAGTGCTGCAATCGTAGTTCATGCAATTGCTCATCTGACCGTTTCTTTTAAGTGTGGTAGGGCACAGATGTGTACATGTTGGAATTTTCCCAGTGAGACCAACTGTCTTTGAGTGTAGCTTGATTTGTTTAAAAGCTTTGTGCCCTACACATGGCTGCATATCATTCGAAGTATCCTGATTAAGCAATTTTGTCCAGCTGCTCAGCTTGGCTCAGATCAACATTAACAAGGAAGAATTTAGCAGTGAGCTAAGCTGCTGATTGCTGAAAGTTCTTTTGAAATTCTTGAGATCTTTACCAGGAAGTACTTAAGGGGGATCAAGAGAGGTTTTCATCTGACCTTTTGTCTCTTTTTTATAATTCTAAGAGAATGTGAAAGAATTATGTAGTGCTTCTAAGAACAGTGGATTTGATGTGAGGTCTATAAACTTATCTTACCTAGATTAAACACATGAATAAATATTAATAAAAATACCTGTTTGTCATTGGAAATTGGGAATTCTTGTAGATTATTTATTTGGAAAAATGTGTTTGCTTAGCAGTACTGAGGAATTGCCCCACACCTCATTTACCGAGTGGGGATTTTTTTCTTTATGAATATGAAAGATAGTTGATGAAAGTCTTTCTAAAAATCGAAGATTGATGACTCTGTACATTTAACTTGGTAAACTTTTTGTTGTTATTGTGGATTGAGCCTATGCTTATCACTGAGCTATAAGCCCAGCCTCTCATTTGGCAAACTGTTGAACTTTTCACCAGTGTCCCTATAAATCTGGATTTTTTTTTTTTTTTTTTTGGTAAACAAATGGGATACATGTCGTTTCTCTGTTTGTACATGGAGTAAAGGCATACCATTTGTGTAATCATAAATTTACATAGGGTAATGCTGTTTGATTCATTCTGTTATTTTTTCCCTCACCCCACCCCACCCACCCATCTTTTTCCTCTATACAGTCCTTCCTTCCTCCATTCTTGCCACCCTCCTTAACCCTAACCCTAAACCTAACCCTAACCCTAACCCCTCCCACCCCCCATTATATGTCCTCATCCGCTTATCAGCGAGATCATTTGTCCTTTGTTTTTTGAGATTGGCTTATCTCACTTAGCATGATATTCTCCAACTGCATCCATTTGCCTGCAAATTCCATAATTTTATCATTCTTTATGGTGGAGTAATACTCCACTGTATATATATATGCCACAGTTTCTTTATCCATTCACCAATTGAAGGGCATCTAGGTTGGTTCCACAATCTGGCTATTGTGAATTGAGCAGCAATGAACATTGATGTGGCTATATCTCTGTAGTATGCTGATTTTAAGTCCTTTGGGTATAGGCCAAGGAGTGGGATAGCTGGGTAGATTTTTTTTTTTTAACCCAAAGAATTTTGACCTTAGTCTAAAGATTAAATGCCTTACATTTATGCATACTCTTATTTTTCCTTTAAGTTTTAATAACAAATGAGGAATCATTTGAATGGGAGTAATTGTTTTTTTTAAACATCTTTTCATCATTAACCAGAGAGAAACTTTTTTTTTTAATTAGCGCATAATAGTGGAATGCATTGTTAAATATTTATACATGCATGCAATATAATTTGACCCGTCTTGTTCCCTTGTACCTCCCTTTTCCCTCCCTTCAGAGATAAACTTTCATCCTAAAGGATATATGTAATTTGCAAATCATATAGAAATGACATATTTTTAAAGTATTTAGAATATGTGGTAGCGAAGATTATGAACATCTTTTGGGGGCCTTATGTTGAGGGACAGCAAAATACAGCCTTATTTTATATTTTTCTGCTGTGATTTCATGCTATAGAAAGTACTTTATGGGCTTGGATTGTAACTCAGTGGTAGAGCACTTACCTCACATGTTTGAGATACTGGGTTTGATCAGCACCACCTACAAAAATAAAGGTATCGTGTCCATCTACAACTAAAAATATTTTTTTAAAAAAAGAAAGTATTTTATCTTTTATCTGGAGTATTTTATCTTTGTATAATGATGTGTTTTTCCCAAATGCTTTTGGATGTGATAGTACAGATGTACTTACTGTTGTCCATTAAAAACATAGCATAGCATGTCATCATATTTTTTTTGAAAAAGTGGATCATGGTTGCTAAATGCACATCAGACTAAAAACTAGTTTAGCTCTTACTCTTACTTGAAAGAGTCACACTCTGTGTAAATCATACGGGTTTTTGTTCTCGTAAACCAAAATCTAGTCTATTCGAAAAATAGTTTGCTTACCTACTCTGAAAAGCACTCTTTGGTTTTGTTTATATTGTAGTAATGCAATTGTCCCTGGTATTGCTTAGATAGTATAGTGTATATATGCCTTTTAAATATTAATAGCACTACTTTTTAATTAAGAGTTGTGATAAGTGTTACAGAAGAGAAAAATAGAGTTCTCTGAAATGTATGGATTCCTATAAAGGATATACGAATGTTAGGTTTTGAAATTAGCTAGGAACATAATGTGTAAATAAATTTAGACAATATTTGTTTTTTTAAAAATACTTTGTTTTAGTTATAGGTGGACACAGTACCTTTATTTTATTTTTATGTGGTGCCGAGGATCAAACCCAGGGCCCCACGCATGCTAGGTGAACAAATCATATAAAAATGACATTTTTAAAAATAAATGCAGTGTAGCAGATCTGTAAAGAGTACATCTATATTGCTTGGTTTTTAAAAGTATTTAGAATATATGGTAGTGAAGATTATGAACTCTATCACTGAGCCACAAGCCCAGACCAATATTTGGTATGTTTTATAGACATTTTTTTTTTCATTAGGATTTATTCACTTAACAATATGGGTTGAGCATCCCTAGTTTAAAAATGTGAAATCCAAAATATTCTGAAGTCTGAAATTTTTGAGTACAGTTATGATACCCAATAGTTTTGGATTTTGGATTTTGGATTAGGTATGTTCAAACACTGGGATCTCTGCAGAAATTTCCAAATCTGAAAAACTGCAAAATTTGAAACACTTCTAGTCCCAAGCATTTCAGGTAAGGGATACCCAATATGTGGAAAGTTTAAGTAATACTCAATTTGTGCCAAGGAACATCCCTAGATACAAATGTTTCCATTTCACTGTTAATTATATATCCTTCAAACATTGAATCTGGGAATTTTCTTTAAGCCACAAGCAAAAAAAAAAAAACCACTAAGAACTTTGTAACTTACCTTTACCTTTGTAACTTTCGCAACACCAGAAAAGTGCATGAAATTGAAAAACAGATTCTAGAACTTACACTTCTGTTCAGTTGCACTGGAATGGAATGGAATTGCTGGGATCCCAGAAATATTGAAGAGATATGTTGGCAGAAGTTGATGTAAGTGTAGGGGATTCCTTTTTTTTTTTTTTTAATTGGCAATATTGGGGACTGAACCCAGGGCCATAATTAGGCATGATAGGCAAGTATTCTGCTGAGCTACATCTTCAGACCTTTTAAATTTTTCATTTTTGAGACAGGGTCTCATTAAGTTGATTAGACTGGCCTCCCAAGTAGCTAGGACTATAGATTTGTGCCACTGTCTCCTGCCTTAGCCTCCCAAGTAGCTAGGACTATAGATTTGTGCCACTGTGCCCAACTACTCATAGACTTTTAAATTTATGGACCCTCAGTATCAGCTGTCATGATTTTAGCAGTTGTCATTTGGTTAAAAAAAATTACATATATATGTCCAAGTTATTAATTTGAATATGAAATATACTCTGAAGAATATTTTATTACAAGGACAATATGGAGACCTAGATACTTAGTTTTTTAAAACAAGCTTAGATTTCTTAATATACCACTAATCCTTAGAAGGATATATATTGTCATTTAACACATGTTTAGGTTAGGAACATGGGCTTTGTAGTTCATGTTCTCAATTAATAGCACTATCAATTACTGTTTAACCTTTCTGAGTCTTATTAATTTCATTATTAAAGTGGTAGTTGTAGTGAAGTTTACATGAGAATATAAAGTGTTTAGCATGTGCCTGGTACATAGTAAGCACTTAGTATATTAGCTTTTATCACCAGTGTTATTAGTTATAAATATCAACACGTGTTATAAAACTTTTTGTGGAGAATAGGAAATTGAAACTAATAGCTGACTTCAGGCTGTGTATAGTCCACAGAGGCATCTTTTTAACCTTCCTATGCTCCCTTTTGTCCTGTGACAGAGGTAATTATAATAGAGGACTGTCATTGATCCTTAAGTACTGAGTTGATAGAACAATGTCTAGCACATAGTGTTCAATAAAGGCTATTTTTAGGATTAATAGTAACATTATTCCATTATTAGCATGCTTAGCTAATGACACAGACTGCTAATAATAGAACCAAATTTACACAAAAGCAAAAACTGACGTGGTAAAATTTATAATAGACTAAACATTTGACAGAATTGTCACCCTCCTGACCAAATTTAGATGTGCAAAAATTTGAATAGGGAATACAGGATATAGTAGAAATAATGTCCAAAAAAGAAATTCAGTTGCAGAAGTTTTAATGGGTCAGATGCAAAATGAAATAAACAATAAAACCTTTAATCAACAAATTTAAACTCATTTGAAAATGTTTACCTGTTTAGAATTGATCCTAATGAAAACATCTTTTGTCCAATATAAATGGATATGGATACAATGGACAGGGCTAATTACTGAATGGAAAAATTGATAATGAAATGAAATTGGCTTAATGGAGTTAGGTTCACTTTGAATGTTAAAGAAAGTACACTAGTACTTGTATACTTTTCACTAATGTGTGTGTATTAATAAGCGTGGAATTAAACTTTCTCAGGATGAAAATAGTAAGGGAAGTAAGAGTTTAAGTGGCTGACAGTGTTAAGTGTCATAGACTGTTCATTGAAGGTAAAAAGCTGAATAAAAGAGAAGAGCTCGTCATTGGGTCTTGATATTGTTACTGAATAGAAGTTTTATAAAAGGAGTACAACTAAGCTAGATTACAGTGGGTTGAGCAACAAATGGGAAGTATAAAAGGAGAAATAACAAATGAAACTATGGAATTTAGAACTTATCCCTTAAACAGTAGAGGACAATCACAAACTTTTGATTTTAGGAACTATGTGATTGAAAATGCTCTTTAGGGAACTCTGGTGCCCTAAAGTGAATTGCTGTAGGGTAAAAATGGCAATACAGAGACCAGTTACTAGGGCAGTGGTGGGAAATGAAGAGGAAGGAATAACAGGGAAACATTCTAGAGCACAAAATATTAAGTGTTTGATGGAGACAAATAAGGGATTTTAGGCCAGTAGCAAATAGTGAAATCAAGGAAAGGAATTGGTTTATGGAAGATGATGATAACTTTTCAATGCAGTTTTATTTGGTAGCACATTCGTATGGAAATGAATAGCAGTCAGTCAGAAACTAGAGCAGCTGAAAATTCTAATACTTGGTGTTAGAGAACCAGTGTGGACTTTACATAGGGTAACTGATCATAAGAATAGTCTGGGATTAAAGAAGTACCTTGTGAAGAAATTTTTTGACTTGGGGTATACGAATGCTTCAGGGAGGTCAGAAATTATATACAGAACTTTGTGAGTGTTATATTTTTGTTTTGGAAAATTGAGTTTTGTGTGATTGCTAAGAGTCTGTGACTCAAGGAGTAAAAATCATTGCTAGAGAAAGTAAAGTAGGTGACTAATCATGGAGACAAGACTAAAATACCAAGAACAGAGAACCAAAATAAGACTAGGATTGAAAGTTGCAGAAAATGACAACAGAGGGAAAGACAGAAGTAGTAAACTAGACATAAAAAAAACCTGAAAAGGTACAGATTGATATTTTATTTGTTCTGATGCCAGAAATACTCTGTATTCCTTAGATCCTGTAAAATTTGCAGTATGTTAGTTGAGCATCATCATGATGACCTGGGAATTAAGAATTACCTTCTGTAAACCTGTAACAGAAAGAAAAGAAAATTGCATAACACATAGAATGATCTTAATCCAGAAGTATAAAATAATATTTTGGCATATAAAAAGCATAGGGTATGTATTATACAGAGTTAACATGTTATCAAAACATTTCAGCTCTTAGTAAATTTTACTGATAAAATTTTGTTCCCCATATTACTGTAGTTTTTGTTTTTGGTTGAAATAATTGGTTTATATCAGATCAAGGGCTCCATTCTTCTATGGGCCATTTGAGTTTAATGTTTTTTGGGGGATCTGCTTACAGGATGGTGGCAAACAAACCTGAACTACAGTATCAGGGCTTTAGGTTAAAGGCAAACAATTCTGGTAGTGCTTGTAAAATAATTTTGATCTCATTAAACAAATTGTGGCACTATTTGGATGAGGTCATTCCAAAGAGTGCTTTTTTCCCCTTTAATAAGGTAAGTATTAGCTAATGCGGTATACCTGTTGCAGTGCACTTCCTGTGTTAAAGTATTTTAATCATTCCTAGCATCAAAATTACTTGGAGGGGCTGGGGTTGTGGCTCAGTGGCAGAGCGTTTGCCTAGCATGTGTAAGGCACTGGGTTTGATTTCCAGCACCACATAAAAAAAATAAAATAAATGTCCATCAACAACTAAAAATAATATTTAAAATACTATTAAGAGAAGCAATATGTAGCTCATGGAATTAGAAAGTCACCATTTGAACATCTTTTTTAGTTACTGGGACAAGAGAACACCAAGTGTTTTAATTAAGATTTTAGTCTTTTTTGAGACAGTATTTCTCTATGTTGCTCAAGCTAGTCTTGAACTTCGGGACTCAAGTGATCCTCCTCAGCAGCCCCCTAAGCAGCTGGGACTACAGACTTGTATACCACTGTGCCCAGCTGTTAATAATTTTTAATAGTTTTAATTTAACATCCATTTTATTCCTAATGTATTAAAGATTTAAATATTTTTTTCTCTAGTCATGCCAATTCAGTAGATTGTTCTCTGACCCTGTTTTGAAGTTTTGAGTTGCTACTTTTTCTTCAATTACATGAATTAAGTGTGAAATGATAGACAAGTTGTTTTAGAAAAGTGTGTGTGTGTTTGTTTGTTCGTTTTGTGCTAGGAATTGAACCAAGGGCACTTTACTCCTGGGCTGCATCCCCCAGCCCTTTTTGTTTTTCATTTTGAGACAGTCTGTTGCTGACTGACTTCAAACTTGGAATCCTCCTGCCTCAGCCTCCCACGTTGCTGGGATTACAGGTGTATGCCACAGTGCCTGACCAGAAAGCTTTTTATAATGAAGATTTAGATGTCTTTTTGCTTTTTGTTTTTGTATGGGAACTGATTTGGAAAGAATTTCTTAAGTTGCTTCATTAATTCACATTATAGAATAGGAAAGGAAATGGGAAAGTTTCATGCTTCTATGATTGATTTCTCTGTGAGCATCTGCTTTTTCTCTGTTTCCAATGATCATTTCCATGCATTTTTAATGACATCTACATCTTTAAGGCAAACATGGTTTGGTTATTTGGGGATTTAAAGTTGTTCACTTTATTGTGGATGCCATTTTTATTTCCATGAGAGTAAAATAGAATTTTCAATAAATGTGTACTTGTCTTCTGTGGTCTATAGCAGTGCTGTCCAATAGCAATTTGTTGAGTCATATGTATAATTTAAAATTTTTTAGTAGCCGTATTACAGGGAGTAAAAACAGATAAAATTAATATTTTTACTCAACATATTTAAAATATTATTTTAACATACAATCAGTGCAAAAATTATTGAGTTGTCTTGTTGTTGTTGTTGTGCTAGGGATTGAACTCAGGGTCTTGTTCATGCAAAGTGAACACTCTACTTCCAAGCTACGTCTTCAGCCCTTAATTCATATTAAGTCTTTGAAACTCAGTTTGTATTTTATACTTTCAACCTGTTTCACCTTGGATTAGCCACATTTCAAGTGCTTAGTAACCATATGTGGCCAGTGACTATCCTATTGCACAGACCAGGTCTGTAGAGTCAAAACAAATTCTTAGTATCTGGATACTAAAAGATGTAAATGATAAAAGAAGATGAATGTAAAGGAAATGAATTGGATTTTGTGAATATAATAACTAGTTACTAAAACCCAAAAATATCTTTAAAGATACCAAAACTGGACTTTTTTACTCATTGAGAGGTTAAGTGGAGGAAATATCTGGGAATATTTAGTAGATGTAACTTTTACTGTTTAGTGGCCCTTAATTCCTGAATTATGTATTATTTTTACTGTATACACATCTCCATGCTTCCATGAAATTTCAGTATGTGTTTATAACCTTTAGCATAAATGCAGTTCCAACTACAATGAAGATTTTGTGCTACAGCTAGAGAAGGAATTGGTCCAAGCCCGACTGAGCGAAGCTGAGTCTCAATGTGCACTAAAGGAGATGCAGGATAAAGTCCTGGATATTGAAAAGGTAAGAAACTACACAAATGATGTCCACCCATAAATTAAAAGGGAGATATGGTAGATTTATTAAGAATTCATTGAGCAACTAAATTAAACTTGGTATTTTTACATTAGAAACCTTACGTATTGTTAACTAATAGAAAAAAGAAGAAAGATCTTAAAGATTGTCAGCTATTCTTTGTTGCTACCAGACTAATCTAGGCCATATAATTAAGGATAAAAATGGAAATTAGAACTCTTTTAGAGGAAAACAACCAGGATACTGTTTATAAAAGGATATTTAAGTGTTGAAGAAAAGAAACTTAGGAAACAGAAATGAAGTATCTTCAAATATTGTAATATCTATATGTGGAAGAGATAGAGTAGGACTAGTATATAGACATTTCAGGGAAAATTTCCATCTGAGTGTTAATATTTAAACCAAGCTAGAAAAATATGGGAATATGGGAAATTACCTTTATGCTTGAGTGGTACTTATTTACCTATACTAACTTACTTCTCCAAGGTATCAAAGAATGTCAAGGCCTAATAGAAAAGTAGAGTAAATGGAAAGTTATAGGGTTTTTATAACTCTCATATTTGAGCAACTGTGCTCTAGATCACAAACTCTGAATCTTTTTCTTCTCATCTATAACATCACTGATGTTGGATTGTTCTTTTTTGCCCCTAGGTACTATTGTATCGAGAAGGCTTATAGAAAATTGACTTAACAACCTCAGTTGTTCTTAACTATTTCTTAAAGAAATAGAACAGGTGTAGCTAGAATCAGAAGTGGAATAATTTTGCTAGAAATCTGCTTGTTTGTATATTTTCTGGAAAATGTATTCTCTGATTTTTTTGTGAAAAAAGCAAGCAACAATGCTGAAAGAAATACCTAACAGAATATTGGTTTCTAATCCAGGAGTAGTCAGGACTCTATGGTTTAGATAAGAATCTAAGTCTTACAGTTGGAAAGACTGAATATTTGGTAGAAAGAGTGTGTTTGGGTCCAGTTAAAAAATGAATTTCTTAAAAAATGTTCACCATCTTTAGTAATAAGAGAAATGCAAATCAAAACTACACTAAGATTCCATCTCACCCCAATTAGAATGGCCATTATCAAGAATACTAGCAAAAATAGGTGTTGGAGAGGATGTGGGGAAAAAGGTACACTCATACATTGCTGGTGGGGCTGCAAATTAGTGCAGCCACTCTGGAAAGCAATGTGGAAATTCCTTAGAAAACTTGGAATGGAACCACCATTTGACCCAGCTATCCCACTCCTCGGCCTATACCCAAAATACTTAAAATCAGCATACTACAGAGATAGAACCACATCAATGTTCATAGCTGCTCAATTCACAATAGCCAGATTGTGGAACCAACCTAGATGTCCTTCAATTGATGAATGGATAAAGAAACTGTGGTATATATATATACAATGGAATATTACTCAGCTATAAAGAATAATAAAATTATGGCATTTGCAGGCAAATGGATGAAATTGGAGAATACCATGCTAAGTGAGATAAGCCAATCTCAAAAATCCAAAGGACGAATGATCTCACTGATAAGTGGATGATGACACATAATAGGGGGGGAGGGGGGCAAGAATGGAGGAAGGAGGGACTCTATAGAGGGAAAAGAGGGGTGGGAGGGGTGGGGGGGGAGGAAAAAATAACAGAATGAATCAAACATCATTACCCTGTGTAAATGTATGAATATGCAAATGGTATGCTGTTACTCCATGTACAAACAGAAACAACATGTATCCCATTTGTTTACAATAAAAATAAATTTAAAAAAAAAATGAATTTCTTGCCAGGGGAAGTGACAGATTCCTGTAGTCCCAGCTACTTGGGAGACTGAAGTAGGAGTACCCCTTGAGCCTAGGAGTTCAAGGCCAGCCTGGGAAACATAGTGAGACCTGTCAGATTTCTTAAGTGACTGTGTTAATATTCACGTAGAGTAGAAAGGAAGTTGGAAGTTTGCATTATGGTTAACTTTGTTGTGCAACATTCTCTTTGTCTGCTTCCAGTGGTCTTTTTAATGCATATAGATTAGTATATTCTGATTTTCAATTTAGAAAATGTTTAAAATCCATCATAAAAAGGTGTATAATTTATGAGAATTTCTTTATTCCATAATCCCTGTGAACTAAAATCTTTGTGGCCACTGTAAAATGTTTCAGAGATAGAAAATGTCATAGAATCAGACCTTAAAATCTCAACAGTACCTTAGTTTACCCAGGGAACTTTCCCCAGGGTTATTTTTGGATCTCCTATTAACTTTTCAGAGCAGTTTAATACTGACTACCCAGGTGGGTCTTTTAGTGTGGTAAGAGATTGATTTAAATCTTGTATCCATCAAGCAAATATTTAGGTCATCTTGGTATTGATTTCTTTACTATTGATATAGATAGTGACTGATAAACAAGATTCGACACACCTCACCAAGATGACATGCTAAGAAAATAAAAACAGATTTTCAACTGTTGTTTTCTTTAAATCTTTAAATCAGCAGTATTTATAAGAGCCCCAAAGTGCAAACAGCCTGGATTTCCATTCACTGATGAGTGAATAAATAAAAATGTGGTGTCTGTACACTAGAATATTGTTTAGCAATAAAAAAGAAATGAACCTTGAAAACATGGTGCTAAGTGAAATAAGCTAGTCACAGAAAAACCCCACATATTGTATAATTCCATTTATATGGAATGTCCATAATAGGCCAATCCATAGACACAGGAAGTAGATTAGTGGTTGCCAGGAACTGGGGGTATAGAGAATGAATAATGACTTCCAATGGGCATAAGGTTCCTTTTTATTTTTTTTATTTTTTATTTTTTTTGGTGCTGGGGGTTGAACCCAGGGCCTTGTGCTTGCAAAGCAAGCACTCTACCAACTGAGCTATATCCCCAGCCCAAGCTTTCTTTTTTGAAATATAAAAATATTCTGAAATTAGATTTTGGTGATGACTAATAACTCACATACTTTAAAAGGGTAAGTTTTATGGTGTATGAAATATATTTTAATAAAATTGAATAAAATATAATTACATATCATACAAAATAGTGTGTGCCATATTTTATATTATTTCTTGAATTCAAAAATCCCAAGTTAAATTTTCTCTCAATTAGAGAAATAACTCCTTTCCTGATGAGAATAACGTCGCAAGGCTTCAGGAGGAACTCATTGCTGTGAAGCTGAGAGAAGCAGAAGCCATTATGGGTTTGAAAGAACTTAGACAGCAAGTCAAGGATTTAGAAGAACACTGGCAGGTATACCAATATATTTTATGTGCTTTTCAGAAAGCAAATAAAACCCAAATATCTAGTTTGTGTTTGAAGTAGCTGATGACCAACTATAGGAGATGGGTTAAAAGTGAGAAAAATCTTTGATTAATGTCAAGATTAAGAGCATTTATAATTTGAGGGTACACTTAAGCTGTTTCTCCCTTCTTAATTCTTTTTCTTTTTTTAAATATTTTTCTAGTTGTCAGTGGACCTTTATTTATACGTGGTGCTGAGAATCAAATCCAGTGCCTCACATGTGCTAGGCAAGTGCTCTACCACTGAGCTACAACCCCAGCCCCTCCTTCTTAATTTTTATAATGAAATTAAAGATACAATAGAAATCAGGTCATATTTTTTTGTCGCACTGTTGTGTATACATAATATTTTTCAAAGAAGTCTAAGTACTCCTTTTATACTGTACATATTTTTTCTAATGTTGATATTAAATCGATGATCAGTGTGAAACATCAGGAGGGTGGCAGCAGTATAAATTTGTCTATAAATTTGTAACTTCCTTTGAAAATGGTTATTTCACAAAATAAATGAAATATAGCTAATTATATGCCCACAAATTTATCCACACATGAGAAAAATTATTGACAAGGAAGAAAATGCAAGCAGTCTGTGAGACAGAAGAGAACGAGGGAATTAAAAAAAACAAAAAAAAAAAAAAAAAAAACTACACATCGTTTCAGAAATGGTTTGAATTGAGGGGAGATAGGGACATCTGTCCAAGAGTAAAATTATGCCTTGACATTGCCATGGCTATTTTTTTTTTTTAAGTATTTCATAGAAAGTATCAGGTTGCAATAAACTGAAAGTCAAAAAATGATAACTCAAAACTGGTCCTTGACTTCAAATTTTGAGAAACACTGCCCATAACTTCTAATATTGCTTCCTTAATGAATGACCCTATTTTTTTCTTTTCTTGGCATTTTATTGAAGATAATATGAAAAACTCTATTAAAAATTAGGATAAAAATCGTACTCTTTACCAGACTTACTCCTCAGTATATGTAGAGAAAAAATTTGAATTGCCTCTGAGTTTATATTCAGGTCTGCCAGTTACTATCTCGGTGACTTTCCTAAAGTTATGAAATCACAGTGTCCATTTTCTTACTGTAAAATGAAGATAAAAGTGCCTAACTTTTAAGATTTTCTGGGAATTAAATAAAATAATGAAATAATATGTGGAACATACTGTAGTATCAACCCCAAAATACATGCTTTGTAAAGTTAGCTCTTATTTTGATACTGGGAGTTTTTGTTGCAATATAAGTTTTGTGCTTTAGCGCCACTTAGCTCGTACTACTGGGAGATGGAAAGATCCACCTAAGAAAAATGCTGTGAATGAGTTGCAAGAGGAATTGATGACCATTCGACTTAGAGAAGCTGAAACGCAGGCAGAAATAAGAGAAATAAAACAAAGGATGATGGAAATGGAAACACAGGTATGATGAGAAAGCCCAGTAGGTTTGAAAGTATTATTAGCAGATCAGAGTTTTATCATAGATTGTATCATACCGAGGATAAAGGTAAAAGGTGAGGTATGGGTCTGTCTAGCCTGTGATTGTTAAGGGCTTAAAATTGTTTTCTTTGATTTCAGAGATTTAATCCCTGCTTCGTTGATCCATTCAACAAAGTTTAAGCAGGGTAGACTGCATTTGACTTCATTAGGTAAAACTCAGACCTTGTTGCACAGCTTGAGAAGAAACATTCAAGTAGAGCAAAAATTTATCAACCTTAACGCTTAATATTTTGAGCTAATATTCTTTGTTTTATGGAGTTATCCTGGGTACTGTAGGATATTTGACAGCATACCTGGTCTCCCCACCAGGTGCCTGTCATATCTCTCCCAATCCAGGTTGTGGTGACCAAAACTGTTTCCATGCATTTTCAGTAGTCCCTTGGAATGGGGATTAGGAGAGCATAAATGCCCCTAATTGAGAACCACAAATGTGGAATATTATGTGAGTGATGCTTCCTCAAGTTATGTAATAAGTAATCAGTTGTAAAATTGTTTACTGTTTTTCTCTAAAGTTCCCTATTACTCTAATAAATGCTGTCTTAAATATGCTTAAGATCTCAAGGGCTTTTTTATAGAACCCATTTACATTGTGAAAGCACATTTGTTTCTTTTTTGGTACCAGGAATTGACCCCAGGAGTTCTTAACCACTGAGCCATATCCCCAGCCCTTTTTATGTTTTATTTTGAGACAGGGTCTTGCTAAGTTGCTTAGGGCCTCACAAAGTTTCTGGGACTGGCTTTGAACTTGGAATCCTCCTCTCAGCATCCTGAGCCATACATTTGGTTTTTATGTGGTACATTTGCATGGACCATACTCTGTATGTAGTTGTTACGTCTTATCCATGGGATTGCTTATAGGATCCCTTTCAGATATCAAATCTGCAGATCTCCAAGTCCCTTATATTAAATGGTTTAGTATTTGCATATGACCACTGTTATTCTTCCATGTACTTTAAATCATCTCTTGATTACTTATAATGCTTAATACAATGCAAATGGTATGTAAGTAATTGTTATTCTGTATTGTTTAGGAAATAATGACAAGAAAAAAAAGTCTGTATGTGTTCAGTTACAGATGCATTGTGTTTTGTTTTGTTTTTTTAATATTTTTGATCCTTTGTTGAATCCATGGATGCAAAATGTGTGGTTCCAGAGGGCTGACTACTCAGTGGATGCTATTTGGTTTTCAAAGGATTTATTCAGTCAGTAGAGGGCAATGTTAACTCATGTCATTCTGTATTCCATTGTGCAAAATGATTCACCTGTCTCAAAATGAATGTGTAATTTCTTTAGACTAAATAGATCTTGTTTTACATTTTTCACAGTTATTTGTTGTATTTTCAGTATAATTAAAATAACATTGAAGAGATACTGTAAGATTATGAAGAATAGAATATCTAGGTTTTATAGTGGGAAATAATTTCTGATGATGATGATTATTATATATTTATTATTTTTATAATCAAAGAATTTATCTTAGCAAAGATAATATAAATGTAAATACCGGTTTTAAGCCAGTGTTGAGGATTCATCTCACAGCAGGTAGAGGTGAATGAATCATATTCAACAAACATGGTTTTGAGAACTTTGACACAAGAAGCACTATCCCAGCCATTAAAGGACTTATATTTTGGTAACAGGCATGCACAAGTGACTATATTTAATATGATTCAGAAATCTGGAAAGTAGACAGATAGAAATTGCTATGGAAAATAAGAGGGGAAAATTAATTCCAACTAGGTATTTTGGCTTTTTAAGGAATTTGTGTTTTGAACTGTTCCAGACTTGTGGGAATGATTTTGGATAGATTTTGCTGAAAAGGGGATTGTGTAAGGCACTGGTTTCTAAATGTCATTGTTTGAACCGGTGATAATTCATGTAGAAACTAAAAACAGTGTGGTGTAAAAGTGGTAATGAAATTATGTCAAATACCCATATACCCATCATCCAGACTGAGGTTTACCTGTGTTTTTATGTATAACTCCAATTCCTTCATATTAAGAACTTTTACATAAGTCTGTCTAGGGAGTATATGTCATTTATTGTCCTCTTGATTTATACAGATTTTTGCTTTTGCAATTAATGCTATTCTGCACATTTGTGCATGTGTTTCCTTGTGTGTATCTCTAAAAGTTTCTTCAGTACAGGGATTCTGACCTTTTTAATGTGCCATGAATGCTTTTTGGCAATCTGGGGCCTATGGACCCCTTCCCTTTTCAAAACAATGTTTTTGAATGCATAAAATGAAATATACAGGATTGGGAAAACAAACCATTTATATTGAGATACATTTATCAAAATCCTAAAAACAAATATGCGACATAGAACACAGACAAAGACAACATATAACACATTCCTCTTGCTGAATTCAGGTTGTTATTTATTTATTTTGGTACTTAAATTCACAAGTTAAATTATAGTTTTCCCATCCTTTTTTATTTTCAGCTTACCTGTTTATATCTGATAAACAGCATATTAAATACCTTTTAAAATTGAACCTGACAAATGGTTGTTTAACTCTGAATATACCAAAAATTACTAAGCTATGTGTATACTTAAAGTAGGTGAATTTTATGCGTGAGCTGTATCTCAATAAAACTATTAAAAAATCCAGTCTCACAGTTTCTTCCAGATATCATGCTTAGTCCATGCTTTGTGATCCTGTTTGGGTTACTCTCTGTCACTTCGCTAGTTATTTTGTTTATTCCATCTGTTCTTTATTTTTTATTCTTTTTCTATCTTTTCTTGGATTTATTGAACATTTATTTTATACTCACAATTGGCTTATTTATATTCCTTTTAAGAAATTTTTTGGTGATTGTTCTAGGTTTTATGGTACACATCTACAATCAGAGCTTACCTTCAAATAATGTTATGAATTATAAATGAATTGTTTCATGTGTGATATAAAATCCTTATAACTGTATATTCTTAATTCTTCCTCTTGTGCTATTGTTGTCATACATTATAATAATGTATGCTAATAATTTTGTCTTTAATCAGCATCTTTTATAGATTTAAAAATTTTTAATGAAATTTGTTTTCCCTTCAGATTTATTCCATTTCAGTACTCATTTCTTTGTGTAGATCCTTGTATTCCTTCCACTTGGAAAGCTTCCTTTGACATTTCTTGTAGTGCTGGGCTGCTCGAATAGAATTTCTTAGGGTTTTGGGGGGAGGGTGGAGGAAGCAGGGAGAGTTTAAAACATATTTACAGAGTATTGAATTCTGGATCGACAGGTCTTTTTTTCTTTCACCGCTTTTAAATCACTCTCTTATCTCTTTCATAAACCATGCAAGCTGAAATTCTATTGTAATTCTTATTTTTGTTCCTCTACATGTAATGTGGTTTTCCTTTATCCTGCTGCCTTTAAGATGTTCTTTCTAGATGTCTCTCCCTCAGGAGTTTGCCTGCATTCTCCTTTGAATGTGTATATGCTTTTTAAAAATCAGTTTGTGTCTCTGGGTGGCAGGGAGAAAGAAAGAAAAAAATTTCTGTCCTTTATTTTTAGCAGTTTGAATGTGATATACCTAGATGTGGTTTTTGCTCTCTTTTTCCTTTTATTTTCTTGGCTCTATAAATGGTGTCTTTCATGAATTTTGGAAAATTTCTGGATATTATGCCTTGGTCATTAAGTAATTTTGGTTTTCTTCTGCCCATATATGGATCTAGTTCCAGTGATATCCATATTGGGTTGTTTCTTATTGTACAATAGAATTTCTTTCCTTTTTGTAGTGCTGGGAGTCAAACCCAGGAGTTATACATGCACTGTATCCCTGCTTTCTTGTTGTCCAGCAACTCTTGGGTGCTCTCTTCTTTCTCCCTCCTCTATTACTTTTTCTTATTGTGTTTTTAGTTTCTATTGACATTAAGTTCACTGATTATTTTCTCCACTTCATCAAGTTGTTAGATGAAGCCATTGAAGAAATTCTTGTCAGAGTTTTCCATTTCTAGTTTTTCTGTTTATTGCTAGGAGTTCTCATTTTCTGAGGAAATTACCTATCTGATCTTACAGATTTTCAAAATTTCTCTTAGAGCCTTTGACATATTAATCATAGTTATTTTAAATTCCCCATCAGATAATTTCAGTATCTGTGTCATCTTATAAGACCGTCTATTGATTGCTTTGTCCCTTGCTAGTGTTTTAGGTTTTTTTTGCCTTCTATACTTTGCAAATTTTTGATGAAAGCTCAATATTTTATAGGGGGCAGTAGTCTAAGGTAAAAGTGTTTTACACCTAGAAATGGGTACACTTTTCCTCCTACCAGACCTTTCATGTGGGAGATTTGAGTTAATATAGTCAGGAGATGGGCTAAGTTTGAGGTTTGTTGTTTCTGTGGTTATCCACAGTGTACCACAGCCTTCAAAATCCTTTAGCAATGCCTTATTTTAGAGTAGGGGCTGGTTTGCCAGAGGGCTTTTCTCGGTGTCTTTAGGTCTTCCTTTCATACTACCTTAGAACGAGGTCTGTCTCCAGGTTTATTTCTCTAGTACTGGTAACACAGAGTTGGAATTACAGTGGTGCTTCCTATGATTCTAATAAGTCCCAGTCTTGGGCTACATAATGTTTTCAGATCTGGGGTATTTGGCCTTTTAATGTTCCTCCCAACCCCGGACTGTAGTCCTCGTCCCAATGCATTTCTCTGTCTACCCACTTCATATCCCCATTGCCTCTTTCAGAAATGAATATTTTTAAGTTATACGTAAACATTCTTATAATTTATAGACTTTTGTATAAATGATGTATTGAGTTATGACATTTCTAATATGGACCGCAGGTTTTCCTTTGGAGGATTAGTATTATCAAACAGTTTTAAATCTCATTTTTTCAGTGTTTATTGAATAAAACTGACCTGTAACTGTTAACATTTTTATGTCATTGTATAAAATGGATAGGTAAAAATTTTTAATTTTTAGCCCTTTTTTATATAGGGTGCATAATTATATTTCTGCTCATTAGAACCAGATCAATAGTAATCATCTTCGAAGAGCAGAACAAGAGGTGATCAGTCTACAGGAGAAGGTGCACTATCTTTCTGCACAGAACAAAGGACTGCTTGCTCAATTAAGTGAAGCAAAGCGCAAACAAGCAGAGATTGAATGCAAGGTAAATATGTCAGATAGCTGGTTTGTGGTTTTAATGCCTTTCTTTCATAGGTTGTTTCATCATGACAGTTGTTCATTTTTGTTTGTTTGTTTGTGGGGTTTTTTGATACCAGGGATTGACCCCAGAGGCACTTAAACCCTGAGCTGCATCCTCAACTCTTTTAAAAAATATTTTATTTAAAGACAGGGTCTCACTAAGTTGCTGAGGCTGGCTTTGAACTTGTAATCCTCCTGCCTCAGCCTCCCCAGCCACTGGGATTATAGGAGTACACCACACACTTGGCATTTGCTTTTGTTTCTGTTTTGTTTTGTTTTGTTTGGTTTGGTTTGGTTTTAAACCAATCTACTTCGCACATCTCCAGAAATTGTTTAGGTAGTTGCTTTTATACCAGGTTAGCTCATCTACTTCTGGGGTGAATTCAGACAAGAAACATCATTTTCAGTCACATCCTTGGTTAACTTAATTTCCTGCATTGGCATTTACTATGTATACCTTTACAGTGTTTCTTTTGACTAGTAGCCCTTTAAAACTGAAGCTTACAATGACTCAGCCCAGAACGTAACTTGGAGAGGTGAGGGCTCCATTGCTTTGAGTGGTATCTTGTTAGTGGGAAGTCAATATTGACATGTTTTCTGGGTAGAGTAGAGAGCAAAAGAAATGTATATGTACCATTGGGTCAGGATAAAATGGATACATTTCCCATGGTTCTTTAATCAATTTTTCTGTGTGTGGGTGGATTGTTGAGTATGTGAGAAGTGTTTGATTCAAAAACAACAAAAGTATTTGAAGGCAAGGATATTTTTCCCTAAAATAAATTTATAGTCTTAACAGTAATGGGAGAGAGATTGGGGAGTAAGATGTAGGAGAGGGTGTGTGTGTGTGTGTAAGAGAGAGAGAGAGAGAGAACTAGAGATAAGTGTTGTGTGCATATTAGAATGAATTACTGAAGACGAGTTAGGAAATTTTGAAATAAACTAGACATCTATCTAGTGGATAGTAGGACTAATGCCCTTTAAATATTCCAGCCTTCTTTTTCTGTGAGAAGTAAGACTTTGTAAGTAGTACATATAAAGCTGTAATTCCATCAACTTGTTCTGGTGTCATTAAAAACCAAGAGTGAAGCTTGAGTGGTTTATCAGTGTCACTGAAATCCAGAGATGAAATTCCATCCTAATAAATATGCATCACTCTTACAATTCACACTGTGACAGAAATCTGTAGGTAGTACTAAAATTTGTTGTAATTAAACATAATCCCATTTGAAGGATATGCATGAACTAATTAAAAATAAAATGATGTAAAATGAGGTTATCTTAATCTGATTTTTATATTAATCTGGTTTTTTATGATGCCAAATTGTCTATCCTCAGAATAAATTTAATCTTTTTGTGCATTTTTAATGTAAATTTTCTCTGAACATTTTGATAACAATATTATTGCACTTAATATTGCTTCTTAAATATCTTAGCACCTGTTAGTGAAGAAAACTTTTCTTTGGAAATACATATGTGTACAACTTGCTGATGAAAATGGTTATCTGAGTTTACCTAAGTAATGGGTACAGATTTGGAATAGTAGAGGATTTGAAGAACTGATACAGGATTTTATTTAATTTTTATTTTCCATTAGTACTTCTGTAAAGTATGTTATACATGCTGACTCTGATTATCCCAAATTTAAGCCATATATTAATTTATTCAATCTTAGGTAATGCCTTTTGTAGATTTTTAATAATTAATAAAATGAAATGTCACTCTAGCATCTAGTACTTTCTGACTAAATGTACATATTTTACCTTGTCATGTTGATTGAATTCAGGAACAAATTAACTTTTTCAAGGAAGTCAGTCCTTGAATTATATAAATCTGAATCATTTTCAGTTAGTTTTATATGATTATAGCTCATGATCTGATAATTAATCATAAAAGCTCATTTATTTTTCACTTATGCAAAATATCAGGAAATGGTAATATTGATATTTTCCCTGTACAACTGAATTTCAGTATTCTCGATTTAAGTTAAATAATACAAGTCTCTGATCCCCAGTTTCAAAATCCAAAATACTCTAAAACTAAAAAGTTTCATAATTTCACACAAATTCATTTGAGAGCAAACCTGATTTAACGTACAGCCACTTAAAATTTGTTTTTTATCCCACTTAGTATGAATATTTATACTTCAGTGTTTTATTATAGATGCTCCTCAGACACTTTTCTAAAATCTGGAAGAAAAATCGCACTTCCCAAACATAACTGGTTTATTAGTTTGTTTTGTTTGCCACCTTAGAACAAGGAAGAAGTGATGGCTGTGAGACTCCGAGAAGCAGATAGCATAGCTGCTGTGGCTGAACTACAGCAGCACATTGCTGAGCTTGAAATCCAGGTACCGTATAAAAATAATAGAGTGCACCTAAATATGATGTCATAGCCCCCCCTTTTCTGTGTAACTAATGAATAACTTATTTCTTTATCCCATGACTGTGATTCTAGTTTCAGTATTTACTCTTTTCCAAGTCCTTTTTTTTTTTTTCCATTGTGGTGAAACATACATAACATAAAGTTTGCTATTTTAAAGTATACAGTTCCATGGTGTTAAGTGCATTTTACATTGTAGTGCACCCATCACCACCATCCATCTCCAGAAATTTTCATCTTCTCTGACTGAAAATCTGTGTCCATTAAACATTAACTTTCCATTCTCTCTTCCCTCCAGCCCCTGGCAGCTACTACTGTATTTTCTGTAAATGCAATGTATTTATAGAAATGTATTTATAATCTGACCATTCTAGCTACCTCACATAAGTGGAATTATACTATATTTTTTGTGTGACATTTCACTTAGCATGTCTTTAAGGTTCATTCATATTATAGTATGTGTCCAAATTTCCTTCCTTTTAAGGCTGAATAACATTTCTTTATGTTTATGTACTACCTTTTAATTATCTATTCCTTTGTTGCTCCACCTTTGGGCTATTGTAAATGATGCTACTGTGAACATGGGTGCACAGATATCTTGGGAGTCCATGCATTTATTTCTTTTGGGTATATATAGCACCTAGAAGTAGAATTTCTGAATCATGTAGTTCTGCTTAATTTTTTTTGTGAAATAGTTATACTACTTTTGTAAGCAGCTATGTTATTTTACACTCTTACCAGCAGTGCACAAAAGTTCTGTTTTCTCCACGTCCTCATCAAAGCATGCTGATTTTCTAGGGCCTTTACAAATAATTTGCCATCCTAATGGGTATGAAGTGGTAGCTCTTTGTGGTTTTGATTCGCGTTTCCCTAATAATAGGTAATGTTGAGCATCTTTTACTTGCTCTTTTGATGTTTGTTTATCTTCTCTGGAGATTGTTCATTCAAGTCCTTTTTCCATTTTTTAATCAGTTTTTTTTTGTTATTGGTGATGAGTTGTAAAAGTTACTTATATATTCTAAATATGAATCGTCAGATATTTGTTTTGCATGCAGATATTTTCTGTCATCCTAGGCAAGTATTCTACCAGCTAACTACACCCCCAGTCCTTTTTACTTATTTTGTGATAGTCTAAGTTGCCCAGGTTGCCTCAAACTTGTGATCCTCTTGTCTCAGCTTCTGGAGTAACTGGAATGGATTCCAGTCGTGCACCATTGTGCCAAACTTTGGCTTGAAGTTTTTATTATTTTTTACAACAAATCACAATGTAATTTTCGTACAACGTTTAGAATTTTCTTCCCACTTGAAATTTCCTTTTGTCCTTAAGTCTCAATTTAAAATTCAGTTAATTTTCAAATTTGCCTCATCTTTTGTTCTCAACCAAAATGATAATGTTATAATGTGTATACATTTATAAAAAGGTATCCTTTATGTTCTTTTGGTAATGTTCCCCATAAATTGTACACATTCAGAAAAACCTCAGAAATGAACAATTTGCGTGATACAGTTATTTAAATCCTGCTGCCATGTGCTAGTCTAGTTTTACTTTTCTAACACCAAGAAAAATCATACAGATTTGCTACATGTCTACATGTCTGGATCATAAAATAGCAAGATTTAAATAACTTTTGTTGATTCTGAAACAGTAATTAAAATGAAGAACTTGGCATACTGCATGTTTTGTTAAAAGTGAAATATGTTACATCATTTTAGAAAAATAAAAAGAAAATGCATGTGTTTTTTTTTTTTTTTTTTTTTAAGTATCTCCCCAACCTTTTAAGTCATGCATTTTCATTTTTTTAAATATAGCATAGTGGGACTGGGGATATAGCTTAGTTGGTAGAGTGCTTGCCTTGCATGCACAAGGCCCTGAGTTCAGTGCCCAGCACCACAAAAAAACAAAAAAGAAAGAAAGAAAACAAAACAAAAAAACAATAAATGTAGCACAGTGTATTTTTTTATTTGACTACTAGTGGAGCAAATAAATTGGAAATTTCCAGGGTGGTGTTATTGTGAACAGTGCTGTGATCAAGAGCATGTGCATACTACCTTGATCATATGTGCACAAGTTTATCTAGCCTGTATACCAAGATGTGAAGTTTCTGGGTTGTAGGGCTTACAAATCTTCAACCTTATTTTCCAAAGTGCTTAATAGTTTAGACTCCCAGTAGCTACCTATGAAAGTTTTTCTTATGCCACATCCTCCCCAATGCTTGATGGTGTCACATGTTTTAATTTTGCCAATCTGGTAGGTATGCAGTGATCTTTCTTCATGGTTTTAATTTACATTTCATTACTAAAAAAGTTAGCCATTTGGATTCCTTTTTTTAAAAACCCTGATAAGAGTTTTTGCTTATATTTGTGTTAGGTTGTCTGTCTTTTTCTTATGGATATGTAGTTCCTTATATATTGATCTTATGTTCTTCAAATGTTTTGTGAATATCTACTCTTACTCTATGGCTTGTCTTTTGGCCTACTTATATATTTGGTAAGTAGGCCAGTAATTTAAACAGTTCCACCTGAAAGTTGTACAAGCACTTTAAATTCAACGTTTAAGGTCAGACATGTTTCTGTTCCATCCAAATGTTTTCCTTCTTTTTATCTCGTCTTGATTAGTGGATCATCTCTTATCAAATTATTCAACCTACTAGTGACTTCAAGTATCTTTTTTTTAACCCTATAGCATATATAGCAAGGGTGTATATAGAAGGTATATAAGTTTTCCACTTCAGTAGATAACAGATTATTGTACAAAGTGCTTATGCTAGTTCACTTTTCCTACCAACATTTTACCTAATCCTATGGGTTAGCCTTTAGACAATTCTCAATAGTTTATACAGATTAGAGTGTCTCATCAAAATTTTCATTCCTGGAAAAAAAAAAAAAAAAAAAAGGTCTTGAGTAAGTCTAAAACTAAATCAGAGGTAATTGAATGATTTAAAAACTTTTTGGGCTGGAAATATGACTCAGTGGTAGAGTACTTGCCTAGCGTCATGGTAAGGCCCTGGGTTCTAATTGCCAGCTCTGAGAGTCAGGGTACAGCTTTATTTTGAATCATTCATAGCATTTCTATTCCTCCCACCTTTCTGGTAATTCACCTGCTTACCCCTTACCTGATCTGTTTAGTAACTTCCCATGCAGCATCCTTTTCTCCAGTCTTAGCTTTTCTACAGAGATATTAGAGTTATCTTCTAAAACATTAAAACTTATGTTGACTGCCTTTTAATTATCAAATCACATTAAAACTTTATCATGAAATCCTTATCTTTTCATTTCTAACCAAACACTTTTAACTTCATTTCTCACTATTACCTCCCACTCCTCTGCACAAACACTGTGCTCTGTACACTCCAAATTATCCTGTTCCTACAACTTTCACATTCTTTCAAAATTCTATACCCATCTGCATGCTGCTTTATCTTCCTAAATTTCTGTTTTTTCTGTTACTTTGAGGTATTTCTCCTTCTCTTTCAGGACTTAGGAGTAAGTGCTTCTTGACTAACTTGCTGTTAATTCCTTTAGCAAGTATATTTTCAATGAACATCTCAGTGCTTCAACATTTATTTATTTAATGCTGATTAAGATTCATAAATAGATCTTTTGTTAAAACCCGAAGCTCCTTTTTTTGGTTATAAAAGCATTACATTTTAGATTATTCTTAGTTGTGGGAAATACCTTAGACCATTTTCAGATTCCACTAGGGGGAGAACTCAACCTAAAAATTTTATATTTCAAATCCCTTTCAATTAAGTTTTCCAATTGATGTTAATCTTTGTGAATTAAACTTTTTCTTATAAACCAAAATTTCTCAAACTCATTTATAAAAATTATAGCATTATGTAATGTTGTTTGATGTAATCTGCTTTTTAATATGTAATTTTTAAAATACTTTTGTAAACATCGTATTTAGAGAAAGAAGTATGTTAGGTGAAGAAATACTCATTTTTATAAATGATCTAACTTTCTACAATGTATATACTTGTGAAGATTACATTTTTAAAATTTGTTTTCAAAGATTCTTCAGTCAACTTCAGACTTTCAGGTCAGATTAAAATTCTTAATCTGCCTCTTTACTATTGACATAACTACATCCATAACCTACTTAATGTTCTCTGAATACTGCCTCCTCTCCCCATCTTTGAAAGGGTTGTTTATCTTGGTGTCCTTACAAGAACTTAATTATTTTAAAGTGTAATAGCTTCCAGATTTTAGACATTTTTCTGGCATTGTTTTTAAAGATTATTGCTACCTACATTTCTTTCTCTCAGACAGAATGAGTTACTGGTGGATTTTAGTCACCATTCCACTATAGTGTTTATTTGGGAACGATTATGCACCTATAAAATTAAGGTGTTGAAATTCCAAATTATTATACATATTTGTCATTTAAATTTTTTTGGCAATTCACAGTTGCTGTTAAGAATTTCACTTGTTATATAGTCATCTTGCTTCATTCAAGTCTCTAATAGTTTCTCAGATAAAGCTTGCTTGGCCAAATTTCTGTCTTGGTAATGTTCCCATCCCAATCACTATACTCTTAGCTGCTTTTTTTTTTTTTCCATAAGTTATTACTTTTTGCCATAAGTTATACATATTTTCACTTTTTAATTAATATATTTTAGCTGCTACTTACAGCATAATAAAGGATATAATTTATGGAGTACTATGTATTATCTTCATACATATATACATTGTACAGTGTTTAAACTTAAGACCAGCCCAGGCAATGTAATGAGACCCCTGTCTCAGAAAAAAGAATTATTTTGGTTTTTTTTTTTTGTTCTTTCAATAATATATACTTGAGTACACTGATTTCTATCCACTGTGAAACCCTATTCTAATTTTTCATTTTTTATATATTTACCATGTTAAAATATTACTAACAAACTTTAATTCTTCCAGAATACTCATAATAAAAATAATAGATAGCATTACTGAACACTTGATACATGCCAGGCAGTGTTCCTAGCCAGTTAAGTATTTGCAGTTATTTAATCTTTACCACATTCATTTAATTGTTAATGTCCTCATTTAATAGTTGAGTAAACTGAAATATAGAGGACATTTTAAAATGAAATATTGTTGTTTGAGACCCACTCTTTAAACCTTTTCAGGATGAAAATGAATTTTTTCCTTTGTATTAGAACATATTGTCCGTTATAGTTTTAAAATTTTCTTAGTAGAATCTTAAGAATATAGTCTACTGTTTAACTTTGCTTATTACACAGCTAAAGTTACTACAGTTTCCCTGTTCATCATTAAAATCTTATAGTTTCTTCCCATATCAGTACAAAGTTTAACTTCTAACTTCTTATAAGACCCTTTTGATCTGATTTTTGTCTACCTTTTATCTTTATTTTTTGCTTTCCTCCACATATATACCCTGTATTTGAGCCATGGTATCTTAGTTTAAGAGTCCTTCAAATCTTTCAATCCCATGTCACTCAGTGTCGTTCTTCCCCACCCCACTTTTTGACCTCACTTGTCCTGTTGTAGTCAGGCCTTCCCTAATAACAACCCAGCTGATTTTGTTGTGTGTGTGTGTGTGTGCTCTTCTAACATACTCTGTTACAGACCATCCTACTGTAATAATTTTTTCAGCTCTGTATTCAGTGTACATCTAAAGCTTATTGAGAGAGTAAAGACCATTATTACTTTATATTTCTGACATTAGCATACTAAGTATAATAAAAATGTATTTACTGAAAAGAATGAGTGTATAATTGTTAGTTCCTGAAATATCAATTTGACTTTCAGCGTCGTTCTCATTAAAAGCTCAGATGTGAAGAATAGACTAAATTATTAAAAACAGATTAAATTATTAAATTATTAAAAAGACTTAATTAGTGGGCTGGGGATGTGGCTCATTTGGTAGAGTGCTTGCCTCACATGCTCAAGGCCCTGGGTTCAGTCCCCAGCAACACACACACACACACACACACACACACACACACAGACTTTTGAATAGTTTATTTTACATTAAGACTAAGTAGAAACATTCTACTTTCCAGTGGTAGGACAAAACACAGAAAAGTTCATTTTTGCTCAGTTAAGGAAAATAGGTGAGAACTGAACCCAAGCCTCTTGATAGTTAACCTGAAATTGAGTTTGTATTTTGGTTATTATAAAGATAGTTATATTGATTTATCATAACCATGTTAAATGCTTCCATGTGCCAAAGCACATCTTTAAATTAGTGCTACTTTGTTAAAACTAATGGAAAGTTTTTCATTTAAAACAGTGTGGGTCTATTCAAATCCAGCTTTTGGTTCTCTTCCTGGGTACCCAGTAACATTTACCCACTTTCGTTAGTTTGCCCAGCAGATAACCTCTAGGAATTGCCTCAGATGGGCAATACCCCTACCACCTTGACTTAAGAAAACACCTACTCAAAATTCTGTTCTGACATAGAATGTAGCAGCTAGGTTTAAATCAGTGTACTCAGATCAGCATGCAGTTTTTACAGAGATATAAAGGAAGTGATAAAACCTTTACTATTAACTTTAAAATATTATTTTTTAAATTATGCAAAATTATGAGATTACTGAGTGATGGAGCTTACCGTAATGCTTTGTAATTAATCTGTACTTTCCAATTTCTTAACTAATTTTTTAATAGTTTAATAAAGGATGATAGTTTGTATGCCAAGTCTTAGCTAACAAACTTCTTTTTTGGAAGATTCCTCCACCACCACCAAAGGACAGTCATTTTTGGTTACCAGTTTGAGCAATTTAAATGTTAAAATACTTTTTATTTTTCTTTAGGGATTTGTCAATTTTAAGCATTTTTAAATTGAGAAAATACCTATTTTGTATCTGGTGGTTTTCTTTCCTGGGAATTTTTTTTTACTGCATTTTCATTATACAGAGTAATGGGTTTTGTTGTGGCAGATTCATACATGCCAATTAATCGTAATTAACACTGATTCTTAACAAAGTTGGATACACAGACTTTTACTCAGCTTGCTATCTTGTCAGTAGCGATTATGAAATTCTGTTTAAATTTTCCCCCTAGAGATGCTCAGTGATGATTCTTTCATGTCCAACTTCCATATGCAATTAGCTTTAAAGAGAGGTTTTTAGAATATTGCTTCAACTAGAATGAAAGGTATCATGCACATCTCCAAGACCAACTCATAGCAGGGTCTCCTTAAGGAAGGAGGATAAAATCTTAAGTTCCCTTAATATCAGTGAGCATCTTGCAGTTATTAAAAATTAGTTTATATGTAGCATTCAGATTTGATTTCTACTGCCATTCGTCACTAAATGGAACCAGGAGTCCTCAGAGAAATAACTGATTTCTATAACTGTGACAGGAAAGTACAAGATAAGCCTGTAGCACCTTATATGCCAAAAGTAAGGAGATGCTCAAGGAAAGTGTTTAGGGTGTGGTTAAAGAGACAGAGGAACCCACTTGAAAGAGCTCCTAATGAGCAAACATAGAACAATTTGAGGGAAAAAGCAGTTAAAGTAGTAGTGGATTTTAACCCAAAGTATAAAATAAGTATCTATTGCCCATGTGGAAATAATGATTGAATAATTAATAAATGGGGGAGCAGAGACAGATATGCAGAAGAATTCCAAGTAATTTTTATGGATATTCTGTCCTCAAGGGAAAGTATGGATCTCTACTCCTTAAGTGTGAACTCCACATAGTGACTTCCCTCCAAATGTACTGTATGGAAAGTACAGGGGTAAAAGGAGTAGCCTTGCAGTGCAGAAACCTGACAAACACTTATTTAAGCCAGATAATCAAGGGTAACATCAATAGTCACAGATCACACTGGTATTTATGCACCCTTGGTACAGGATATGAGTGTGATGTGGTGAAAATGGAACTTCACCTCTGTAATCTTCCTCCCAGTAACCGTGTTAACCAGGAGAAAAATATCAAATTCCAATGTAGGTATTTGGAAAATACCTGGATGGTACATCTCAACTGTCAGGATTATGAAAAGCAAGCGACCTGAGAAACTGTTGTAGCTAAAAGGAACTTAAGGAACATAACAACTAAATGTAATGTAGTATCTTGGGTAGAATCCTAGAGCAGGAAAACAAGACAGGTTTAAAAGAAGCAAAACCAAGCCAGACTCAGCGGCACATGCTTATAATCCTTGTGACTTGGGAGGCTGAGGCAGAAGGATCACAAGTTCCAAAGCCAGCCTTAGCAATGTAGCAAGACCTTGTCTCAGAATAAAATAAAAAGAGCTAGCGGTGTAGCTCCAGTAGTAAAGTCTCTAGTTCAATCTCTAGAACCACAAAAAAAAAATATATATGATCAGCTCAGTAGTAAAATGTCTCTAGGTTTCAATCTCTAGAACCACCAAAAAAAAAAAATATATATATATATGATCATATATATGATATATGAACAAACTGAATTTTAATTAGTAATATATCAATATTGGTTCATCAATTATAACAGTATAATGTAAGATGGTAATCATAAGGAAAACTGAATGCTAGGGTGTATGGGAACTCTTCTCAATTTTTCTGTAAATTAAAAGTATTCTAAATATCTAATATTCAAAAATAGTGTATGTGTGATTTGGGGGATTTTAGGAACTTATGGAATTACATAATTTTAAATATTGATCACAAAATTGATTCCTTTCCAATTAAACTATAATTTATAAGAAACATTTTCTAGCTTTTGGACTTTGTGTCAATACTTATCTTTTCATTTGTGCCCTTAGCTGGTCCTATAAAAAGTATTACTTTAACGCATTCTGTGTGTGTTTGTGTGTCTCTCTTCTGAAATGGAATCAGTCTTAGCATTGAAAAATGCCAGGGGAAAAAAAATTCAATTTCTTTTCTCCATTTTACTTTTTTTGAAGGTATTTTTATGTATTTTCATTTTTTTCTGAGTACTAAAAAGACTATTCAACCTTTGTGTCCATGACTTTAAATTACAGGAAACTGTTTGAAAACTTATCAGTAGTACATGATATGAATATGATTTGTTTTTAGATGTTTCAAATGAGTCACCTTGAAGTCATGGAGAGGCTAACACTTACCACATTTACTGTTCTGATTAATTTTTCTCGGGGTTAAGTACAAATCTGTAGTAACTTACTATGGCTTAGTGGTTGCTGTTGATGTTTCAGTTTGGTTATATTGATTAATCAGGATGATTATTATCACATATCATGGATTTACTCAAATCATTAGGTTTTGTTCTGCTATAATAATTTCATATGCAGTTATACTTTGCTTTAAACATTTTGCTTTAATGTATGAATTTAATATAACAAATTAGAACATAAAGATTCTGCCGTGTTGCAAGTTAATATGATGGCCTCTGTGACCGTTGAACCTAGTTTCATAAGACAGTCTTAAAAAAAAAGTGTCATTTAAACCTTTAAAACAGTTAATAAATTGTTTTCCTAAATTATTACTAAAATGGTTTGATTTTTACAAAACTTAGGTTTGCTATATTTTGTATTCATAATCTCTGTTTTTGTTAGGCTTTTCATCTATGGGTAATGTAAAATATTCTTTAAACATAAGCTTTACACTTGTATTTGAGACTAAGCAACCTGCATTGTGACATGACCTGTCCTTATACCACAAACCTCTGTAATACTGCTCCCAGAGAAAAACCCACATCCTATGTATAACCTTAGATTTATTTTGAAATCTCTATGAAAAGAACATAGGGAGATTACTAATTGTTTCTGTTATTTCCTTTAAGGGTGTGATATCTGCTGTGAGTAATGTTTTCAATTTTAATTGCCAATTTTAATTTCAGTTTTAAATTTGAGATGTATTAAGTAGTTATTTCATGTTTTAAAGTATATGTAAGACCTTAACAACTAGTTATCAACCCTTGAAAAATTAAATTTCTGAAGGAAATTCAAAAAGGGGAAAACAATGACACTTCCAGCAGCCTATATATATTTCTAATCTAAAAACCAAAGGCTAGTATGATACTAGTAAAAAATTGTAAATTTAATAAGCTATCTTTCTTTTATGTTTTATTAGTTCCTGTTCTTATTTTTATTTCTACTTTAGATTTGTGTTCTTTGTGTAAGTTCTTAGGATGGGTAGATAGTTCCAACATTATTTTTAATACAGTATTTAGGGGGGGGGTTGTTATGATTTGTTTTTGGTACTGGAAATTAAACTCAATTACAGTATTTTTAAATTTTAGTAATCACCCATCAATAGGAGAACAGTTAACCATGGTATATTCATACTCTGGAATATTTGATATCCTTTAGGAAGAACAAAGAAAGAGCTGCAAGACATATTAACTGATTAAAAGCAAATTATGGACAGAGTACATGCCATCTTTCCACTTGGATGAGTTAAAAAACTTATATAGATATCTGTATTATAAGTTTATGTATATTAAGTGTGTGCATATGTGTTTAAGACCTACAAAATATGCACATCTGTACATTTTAAATATGTATGTTAATATACATGCATTAAATACATTTGCATATATGTATTTGTTATGTATAGTGATCTCCATCAAAACTGTTGAAATATTCGCCCTCGATAGAGTAAAGGGCTTGAAGGAAAAGAGCAGAGGGTAGAAGTTCATTCTTTATATGAATTATATAATTATCATAATTTTCAAAGTGTACATTCATTTAAATAACTTTTAAGGTAACCACTGCTAGAAAGAATATTAGAATTAGAATTCCCAAATAATTATAAGAAAAAAGCAACAGAGGAACGTGGTGCACTTAGCAAAAATACACTCGTTCTATGGCCTTACAGTCCCTAAGTTGTCTGGATCTTACCTACTTCTCTGTGCATCTTAATCTACATTCCCATTAGATATTGGTTGTAGCAACACCTACTTTTTGTTTCTCAAATAAAGCTCTTTTACTCCTGCATTAAGGCTTTTGTTCTTCCTCTTTTCTGCATTGGCAATTTCCATGATCTTGTCATGGCTGGTTCCTTCTCATCATTTAAATCTCAGCAGTCACTGACTCACAGAGATTTTCCTTATCATCATATAAAGTAGGTCCCTCACTTACTCTACATCATCATCATGTTTACATTGGCAGCCGGTACTAGAGATTGAACACAGGGGCACTCACCATTGAGCCGCAACCTCAGCCCTATTTTGTATTTATTAGAGACAGGGGTTTCACTGAGTTCCTTAGGGCCTCACTGAGTGTCTGAGGCTGACTTTGAACTCACAATCCTCCTGCCTCAGCCTCCAGAGCCCCTGGATTATGGTGTGCACCACTGCACCCAGCTTATGTTTTACATTTTTAATGGCTCTTAACCAGTGTCTGAAATTATTTTCACTTTAAAAATTAACTTTCATACATTTGTGTACATATATTAGAACTTTTTCATATTTACTACTGTATGCCTAATACCTGGCATTTAACGGTACTGAAAAATTTGCTGAATTAATTTTATAAAGGAGAAAATAGTCATGTATAAGAGAGTAACATTCTTTACCATAAGAGCAGGTACCAGGTTCTAATTATAGACAGTCCTCATACTTAGAATGTTAACTTATGTTGATGTAAAAATGATACGCATTTAGTTGACACGAGAGTTCAGATTTTGAATTTTGATGTTTTTGTGCTAGTGATAGGATGAATAATACTGTCTCGTAATGTTGGGCAGTAGCAGTGAGCTGCACCTGCCCATCAATCACACGATCACAAAGGTAAACAACCAGTATTCTGCAGTGCAATGTTGCTGACCTGTGATGGTCATAAGTTAGGTTTATTAGGTATGCTTTGGACTTTTACAATAGGACATAACCCCGTTATAAGTTCAAGAACATCTGTATTTTACTGTACATAAAGATGTATTTATTAAATACATGGTTGCTCCAGAGGTAGATTAAAACATCCAGAATTACTTACACCAACCATCCAACAAAATAGTAAGTAATGATTTTTTTAAAGGTAAAACTATATTTTCTACCAAAAACAACCTTAGAGGAAAGGAGCATAACCTAATGCAATAAACTTTAAAAACTAACAGCTAACAAAATAAACAAGCAGTTGTAGAGCAGAGAGCCCTAGCAAGTCATGGCTTCTGAAGTCAACTGTCTGTTCCCTTCTATCCCACACTCCAAGCTGTGTGAGTCAGCAAAATCCTAAGAGAATTCATTCATATCCCAAGGGTGGACAGAAGGGAAAACAAGTATTTAATTTTCCATCTGAGGGGGTGGTAGAAACTTCTCCAAGGACCAAGCCAGTGAGAAAAATGAGACAGTGGATACCTGTCTTAACTAAAGTGAAGGCCCTAGAGCAACCAACATCCTGACTCCGAGAAACAATGAGAATGCTAACCTTAGCTTTGGGATGTAGTCCCCCAATTCCATGATGCAAAATACCTAACAAAATCTCAGAAGAGTGAGCAGAACCCTTCTTTAGCCAGGTTCTTCCTCTCCTTGTGCTGTTCCCTCATTGAAAAGTGAGAGTGAGTTTGAGAGTGAGAGACAAAGGAAGTAGATCTCAGATGCAGCAGAAAGAAAGTTATTGTCAGCCAAATTATTAGAGCATTTGGACTATGTGGACAGTCATACCATGAACATGATGAAAAGAGAGGTCTTGGCATCATGGTTTCTATCACTGTAACAGAGAGAACATTTACAATCAAAAGATCCAGTGAGGAGGATAGTATTTCAAGACTAAGAGAGGAATTACAGTGACTTCACGCTGAAAAAAAACATGAATTCATAAATTCAGAGATAAAAAAACAAGATGATAATATGATAAGGTGAACAAGAAAATTTGTAAGAAAACAAGTTGAAGTCACATCATTGCAGAAATCACAAAAGTATAGGTCTATTCAGTGGATAACACTACAAAGTAAAATATTGGCATGGAGGAAAAGCTGGAAATAATCAGAATAAATGCCAAGAAATATAGAACTATTATTAGCTAACAGACATGGATGGCAGATAACGTAACAATAAGTGTAACTGGTGTTCTGTAACATGTAAGATATATTCAGAAGTAAAAACAAGTCAGACATGGTGGTACATGTCTGTCATATCAGCAAGCGAGAGGCTAAGGCAGGAGGATCCCAAGTTTGAGACCAGTCTCAGCAATTTAGACCCTGTCTCAAAAATAAAAACATAAAAGACACTGGTAATATAGCTCAGTGGTAAAACACCCTGGGTTCAATTCCCAATCAAAGGAAGGAAGGGAGATAAAAAAGAAAGAGATAAGTTAGTTAACAACTGAGTTTTAATTTCACAGTCCTAGTGTGGCTGGGCTGCATTTACATCAAGCCTCTGGTGAGGAGAAATACAGTTAAAGGACCTTGCCACAAAAAGAGAATTTATTATTTTTGTTTCTTTTTTTCTTTTTTTTCTTTTTTTCTTTTTTTTTTTTTTTTTTTTTTTTTTGTGGTGCTGGGGGTCAAACCCAGGGCCTCAGGCATTCCAGGATAGCACTATGCCACTGAGCCACATTCCCAGCCTGTGAGAATTTATTTCTCAGTCTGGATAAAGTCTTTCTAAAAGAAAGATGTAGTGGTTAAGAATTCAGAGTAAGGAAGTAATAAGTTTAGAGCATAATAGTCATCAACTAAAAGAAGAGGATCTGGAGAAATAAAAGCAATAAGTGGTAAAATGACAAAAAGAGGAAATGATTTTCACATGGATCCAGAAAAGCCTTTTGGAATTCATTCTTAAAAAAGTTTTGGTGGGACTGGGGAGATAGCTCAGTTCGGTAGAGTGCTTGCTTGTCAAGCACAAAGCCCTGGGTTCAATCCCCAGCACCACAAAAAAAGAAAAAAAAAAAAAAAAAAAAGTTTTGATGTCTTCGCACCACTGTCCAAGGCCCTTGTCAGGATCTTACTTTAGCCAGTATGACAGTGTTTATCATTAGCAAATGGAATGTATCACCATACATCCTTTTCTTGTCCAAAAAAAGACAAAAGCTGCTTTACACTGCACTAGAGTGCCTATTTGGCCTATTTGAAGTTTAATTATGTGGTATCCAAAAAAGGCCAAAAAAAAAAACAGGGATGAATCTTTTGCTCAGCTAACTCCCATAAGCAAAATATGAGGATATCAAAATAAAATTATTCCATTATCAAAAAGGTGAATCAAATTTTCTTCAGATACAGGATTTTCTGCCATGTGAGCACTTTCAGTTAATAAGATAAAACTTGGTGGCTGTTTGTTACTTTTCCTTTTATACAAGTCTACTCTTTGTTAGAGGTATTGGGGTTGGGGGAGCACTATGGGTATTGTATGCTTTTTCAGAATTTAAATCATCTATTCTATTAGAATACTTTTTTTCAGTGAGACAAATGACAGAAGTAACAGACTGAGCACTTCTGGGCCTTTTGGCTAGGTTAAGTGTAGTATCCATTCTTAGCATTTTAATATCTGATATATCCTCTATCCAAGGACAAGTTATTAAATGCATTTGGATTAGGGAGATGAAATAGGAGCTTATTCCATCCATCCCCCTGGTATTGCAGTACCTCCAGGAACAGAGTAACCCCTCAGGGGAAGATAGACAGATAGCTGACAGTCTTTTGTGTATGATTAAAATGATACCAAATAGAGACAGAGTTCTGTTTGTTTTGTGGTGCTGAAGATGAGCCAAGGACCTTATCCATGCTACTACTGAACTTCACCCACAACCTGGAGAAAGTTCTTTGAATCTCATAGGATTAAAAAATTAAACCCACAAGTTAGCGTCTTATAAGAGACAAAAAAAAAAACCCAGTTGTGTTAGCATGCGCCTATAATCACAGTGACTTGGGAGATTGAGGCAGAAGGATCTCAAGTTCAAAACCAGCCTCAGCAACTTAGCGAGACCCTAAACAACATAGCCAGACCCTGTCTCAAAATAAAATAAAAAGGGCTGGGGATTTGGCTTAGTAGTTAAGTGCCCATGGGTTCAATACCCAGTCCAAAAAAAAGAGACCAAACCTCCTCTCTGTAATTATCAATACTGATTGTTTATATTTTACCAAATATTTATATATATAATAAAACATATAAATAACAAAATATATGTTTACCAGTGTATTATATAAAAAACTATCTTCTGCTATTCTTGTAAGTTTTCTGTTTTGACTTAAGATGTTTAAGTTTCTTTGCCTATGTCTTCCATACTTAACCCCCTTTAGCCAAACAACCTTTTAATATATATAGTACCAGTTTTAATCTGCTACCTGTTTGGTTTGAAAAAGGTAATAAAAACTATTCCTTAGAGTTTTGTTGGAGTAGGAGGTTTTTTGTTTTAGCTTGAACAATACATTCTTTAAAAAGTTAACAGTGTCATGAAAAATAAAAAATTCAGAAGAGATTGTCATAGATTTAAAGAGGCTAGGAGATACAATAACCAAACATAAGCATGAACCTTGGTTTGATTTTGAAAAAAATAAAACATTTGAGTCCTTTGGGAGAAATTCAAATAGAAATTTGATCTAATGGAATTAATAATGGAATTACTGTTAATTTAGTTTATTATAATGGCATTTGGTTGTATAGGACAGTTCCTTATAAGATGCATATTGGAGTATATAGTAAAGTGTCATGATATCTGTAATATGTTCAAATGGTTCAGAAAAAATCTGCATACATATGTTCATTGCATGCATAGTGTATGGTTGCCTACATATAGAAAGAACAAAAACCAATGTGGCAATATAGAAACTGATGAATAGAGCTGAAGGGCATATGGGTGTCATTTTACTGTTATTTCAACTCTTCTATAGATTTGAAAATTTTGAAAACTAAAAAGACGTAAATAAAGGACTACATCCTTTTAAATTTTCCTCTTGGAAAAGGGTGCTTCCTACTACCTCACTGTTACATCTAGTACATTAACTAGATGTTAACTGGTTCAGTTCTCAAAAACAAAAACTTGTAAGTGAATTGTTTGATCATATAGGGTATTTAAAAACCCATGTCTTGAAATACAGCTTTTAAAATCAGCTATCTTCCTGTCTAAGGAAGTGTCCTTCCTGTGGCAAGATATAGGGTAAATTATAACCGACATTAAGAACATAAAGAAACAAACAAGAATGGCCTTTTAGACATGCTTATTACAATTTCTTTTAGCAAAATAAACCTGACTAACATTATATATTTAAACAAGTTTGAAGTCCTTGTCTCCTTTCTCTTGCTTTCTTTTGTCTTGCTTTTTTAGTGTTATGCACTAATAAACCCCACTTTCTTCCCAAACACGTTCAGAGCAACTTAACATCGTACTCATCTTGGTTTTACTGCTCTGTGACATTCAAACACATGTTGCTTAGAACTATAGGGAATACTTTTTGATTTTCTCTTTAATCTTTTGTCTAGCATACCACCACATTTAATTATTCAACTTTTAAATGGTATGTTGAAGTGCAGTAGATGTAGATGAAGTTACCTCTGAATAAATGTCTACTTCCTACTACACAGACATTTTTTCATTTTCTATTTTCTTGTGGACCACACTTATTGGTTTTTCAATAAACTATAAGATTATGTGGCACACACTAGGCATATTCCGTCTCTTCCTCTTCATTTCTCTTATTATGGGAATAAAATAGGTGAATGTGTATGGCAAAGGTCACTAACAGTCCAGGTAGTTGAACACAAAAATCACTGCTCTTAGTACTGTATTCCTCTACACCCACTTGTTATATTAGAGAACATATTTTTTTTTTTTTCTATATCAACCCATAACCTAATAAATAGGTTAAAGAATAGAATTGGAATATTTCTCTTATTTATTGTCATATCACTTTAGAGATACTGGTACTTTTAAGTGTTTAAAGACTTATTTTCCTCATCCCCAAATCTTCTTCATTCTTTAAAACGGTTGCCTTAGTTAATGGTCATAGGGGTCATGTGTGTGGAAGTTTCTCAGATCCTAAACATTTTGTTTAGTTCCTCATCATACCTTACCAAACTTTAAAATAATATTTTCTGTTTGAGAGCTAGGTTAACCAAGAAAGGGATTTGAGTTCAAAATTGAACCAACCCCTGAAGACAGGGAACTGACCAGCTGAAACTTAACATGGAAATAATGTGAAGTGAAACTGATAGCAGAATTGAAAGAAATTAAATTAAGGACTCTTGACAGTTTCCCTCTATTTTTGTTTTTAAATATATTCACTTTGGAAACGTGGAAAATATATGTTAATAGGTTTATGAGTCATGGTCATTTACCACATTTACCATGGTACATTTCATTACATGTAAAATTAAACTAAAATATATAATACAGTTAAACAGGGAAAATACTATTTGAGATACTTAGTGAATAGATTATCACTAGGAATTTGATAATAGCAGGATATAATTATTGTATATATTAATGACTTATACATAGAGTTTTGAATTAATGTTTAAAAAGTGTTAATTTTCTTTTGAAACCAGTGTGTTTCAAATGAAGTCTACACTATGGCTATGCCAAAGCAGCTTTCAAAATATACTGATTTTCAGGCCACTCCCCTTCCAGTTATTTAGAATGCAGTGGGTCAGGACTGGGCTGTCTTCATCTTTATATTACAAAACTTCCAAAGTGATTACTTACCCACAGTCATATTTGGTAATTACTGTTTTAAATATTTCCTAGGTTATATTGTTAATATTATTGTGTTCATTTAACTGTATCTTTAAAAATATTTATTTGGGTATAATTTTATTTTGGATAACAGAGAAGCCAATTTAAGCAGGCCTAGATAATAAAGAGGATTTAGAGGCTAGAGTTGTATCAGTGGTAGAGTGCTTGCCTAGCATGTATGAGGCACTGGGTTCTATTCCTAGCACCAGATAAAAATAAATGAATAAAACAAAGGCATTGTGTCCATCTACAACTAAAAATATTTTTAAAAAATAGGGGATTTATTGCTTCATATAACTAAAAATTCTAGAAGTACAATATGCTTCTGAAAAAGTTTGATCTGTGCTCTAGTACGTCATTAACCATGATACTGTATAGACTGCTGCCCTTTTTATCATTTCCTGCCCTCAGAAGATTTTCCTCCCTGTGTAAAATTGGCTTACAAGTGAGCTTTATATCCATATACAAATAGAGTATCCCTTATCCGAAGTCATATGAAATCAAAGATTGGAATTTTCCACTTGTAGCATCATGGTAGTGTTCAAAGAGTTTCAGAGTTTGGAGCATTTCAGATTAGGAAAGCTCAATGTATATGACCAAATCTTATAAATTTGAAATTTATTAAAACAATATAGTTTAAAAACAGTCTGAGTTACAATTCATCTCTGTAATCTTTTTTTAGCTATGTCCATTTCAACTTTCAACTCTTTTAAATATAGATTTTTTTAGTTGTAGATGGAAACATACCTTTATTTTATTTATTTATTTTTATGCAGTACTGAGGATCGAATCCACACGTTAGGCAAGCACTCTGCCACTGTGCTACAGCCCCAGCCCCCATCTCTGAAATCTTTTGTGGTGGATTTTGGTGTTATTTCTATCTTCCATTATATAGTATCAATAGTATTGAAATTATCCCACCCTGGCCCCATAGGTAGTACCTCTTACTTGAAAGAGTCACACTCTGTGTAAATCATACGGGTTTTTGTTCTCGTAAACCAAAATCTAGTCTATTCGAAAAATAGTTTGCTTACCTACTCTGAAAAGCACTCTTTGGTTTTGTTTATATTGTAGTAATGCAATTGTCCCTGGTATTGCTTAGATAGTATAGTGTATATATGCCTTTTAAATATTAATAGCACTACTTTTTAATTAAGAGTTGTGATAAGTGTTACAGAAGAGAAAAATAGAGTTCTCTGAAATGTATGGATTCCTATAAAGGATATACGAATGTTAGGTTTTGAAATTAGCTAGGAACATAATGTGTAAATAAATTTAGACAATTTGTTTTTTTAAAAATACTTTGTTTAGTTATAGGTGGACACAGTACCTTTATTTTATTTTTATGTGGTGCCGAGGATCAAACCCAGGGCCCCACGCATGCTAGGTGAACAAATCATATAAAAATGACATTTTTAAAAATAAATGCAGTGTAGCAGATCTGTAAAGAGTACATCTATATTGCTTGGTTTTTAAAAGTATTTAGAATATATGGTAGTGAAGATTATGAACTCTATCACTGAGCCACAAGCCCAGACCAATATTTGGTATGTTTTATAGACATTTTTTTTTCATTAGGATTTATTCACTTAACAATATGGGTTGAGCATCCCTAGTTTAAAAATGTGAAATCCAAAATATTCTGAAGTCTGAAATTTTTGAGTACAGTTATGATACCCAATAGTTTTGGATTTTGGATTTTGGATTAGGTATGTTCAAACACTGGGATCTCTGCAGAAATTTCCAAATCTGAAAAACTGCAAAATTTGAAACACTTCTAGTCCCAAGCATTTCAGGTAAGGGATACCCAATATGTGGAAAGTTTAAGTAATACTCAATTTGTGCCAAGGAACATCCCTAGATACAAATGTTTCCATTTCACTGTTAATTATATCCTTCAAACATTGAATCTGGGAATTTTCTTTAAGCCACAAGCAAAAAAAAAAAAACCACTAAGAACTTTGTAACTTACCTTTACCTTTGTAACTTTCGCAACACCAGAAAAGTGCATGAAATTGAAAAACAGATTCTAGAACTTACACTTCTGTTCAGTTGCACTGGAATGGAATGGAATTGCTGGGATCCCAGAAATATTGAAGAGATATGTTGGCAGAAGTTGATGTAAGTGTAGGGGATTCCTTTTTTTTTTTTTTAATTCAATATTGGGGACTGAACCCAGGGCCATAATTAGGCATGATAGGCAAGTATTCTGCTGAGCTACATCTTCAGACCTTTTAAATTTTTCATTTTTGAGACAGGGTCTCATTAAGTTGATTAGACTGGCCTCCCAAGTAGCTAGGACTATAGATTTGTGCCACTGTCTCCTGCCTTAGCCTCCCAAGTAGCTAGGACTATAGATTTGTGCCACTGTGCCCAACTACTCATAGACTTTTAAATTTATGGACCCTCAGTATCAGCTGTCATGATTTTAGCAGTTGTCATTTGGTTAAAAAAAATTACATATATATGTCCAAGTTATTAATTTGAATATGAAATATACTCTGAAGAATATTTTATTACAAGGACAATATGGAGACCTAGATACTTAGTTTTTTAAAACAAGCTTAGATTTCTTAATATACCACTAATCCTTAGAAGGATATATATTGTCATTTAACACATGTTTAGGTTAGGAACATGGGCTTTGTAGTTCATGTTCTCAATTAATAGCACTATCAATTACTGTTTAACCTTTCTGAGTCTTATTAATTTCATTATTAAAGTGGTAGTTGTAGTGAAGTTTACATGAGAATATAAAGTGTTTAGCATGTGCCTGGTACATAGTAAGCACTTAGTATATTAGCTTTTATCACCAGTGTTATTAGTTATAAATATCAACACGTGTTATAAAACTTTTTGTGGAGAATAGGAAATTGAAACTAATAGCTGACTTCAGGCTGTGTATAGTCCACAGAGGCATCTTTTTAACCTTCCTATGCTCCCTTTTGTCCTGTGACAGAGGTAATTATAATAGAGGACTGTCATTGATCCTTAAGTACTGAGTTGATAGAACAATGTCTAGCACATAGTGTTCAATAAAGGCTATTTTTAGGATTAATAGTAACATTATTCCATTATTAGCATGCTTAGCTAATGACACAGACTGCTAATAATAGAACCAAATTTACACAAAAGCAAAAACTGACGTGGTAAAATTTATAATAGACTAAACATTTGACAGAATTGTCACCCTCCTGACCAAATTTAGATGTGCAAAAATTTGAATAGGGAATACAGGATATAGTAGAAATAATGTCCAAAAAAGAAATTCAGTTGCAGAAGTTTTAATGGGTCAGATGCAAAATGAAATAAACAATAAAACCTTTAATCAACAAATTTAAACTCATTTGAAAATGTTTACCTGTTTAGAATTGATCCTAATGAAAACATCTTTTGTCCAATATAAATGGATATGGATACAATGGACAGGGCTAATTACTGAATGGAAAAATTGATAATGAAATGAAATTGGCTTAATGGAGTTAGGTTCACTTTGAATGTTAAAGAAAGTACACTAGTACTTGTATACTTTTCACTAATGTGTGTGTATTAATAAGCGTGGAATTAAACTTTCTCAGGATGAAAATAGTAAGGGAAGTAAGAGTTTAAGTGGCTGACAGTGTTAAGTGTCATAGACTGTTCATTGAAGGTAAAAAGCTGAATAAAAGAGAAGAGCTCGTCATTGGGTCTTGATATTGTTACTGAATAGAAGTTTTATAAAAGGAGTACAACTAAGCTAGATTACAGTGGGTTGAGCAACAAATGGGAAGTATAAAAGGAGAAATAACAAATGAAACTATGGAATTTAGAACTTATCCCTTAAACAGTAGAGGACAATCACAAACTTTTGATTTTAGGAACTATGTGATTGAAAATGCTCTTTAGGGAACTCTGGTGCCCTAAAGTGAATTGCTGTAGGGTAAAAATGGCAATACAGAGACCAGTTACTAGGGCAGTGGTGGGAAATGAAGAGGAAGGAATAACAGGGAAACATTCTAGAGCACAAAATATTAAGTGTTTGATGGAGACAAATAAGGGATTTTAGGCCAGTAGCAAATAGTGAAATCAAGGAAAGGAATTGGTTTATGGAAGATGATGATAACTTTTCAATGCAGTTTTATTTGGTAGCACATTCGTATGGAAATGAATAGCAGTCAGTCAGAAACTAGAGCAGCTGAAAATTCTAATACTTGGTGTTAGAGAACCAGTGTGGACTTTACATAGGGTAACTGATCATAAGAATAGTCTGGGATTAAAGAAGTACCTTGTGAAGAAATTTTTTGACTTGGGGTATACGAATGCTTCAGGGAGGTCAGAAATTATATACAGAACTTGTGAGTGTTATATTTTTGTTTTGGAAAATTGAGTTTTGTGATTGCTAAGAGTCTGTGACTCAAGGAGTAAAAATCATTGCTAGAGAAAGTAAAGTAGGTGACTAATCATGGAGACAAGACTAAAATACCAAGAACAGAGAACCAAAATAAGACTAGGATTGAAAGTTGCAGAAAATGACAACAGAGGGAAAGACAGAAGTAGTAAACTAGACATAAAAAAACCTGAAAAGGTACAGATTGATATTTTATTTTCTGATGCCAGAAATACTCTGTATTCCTTAGATCCTGTAAAATTTGCAGTATGTTAGTTGAGCATCATCATGACCTGGGAATTAAGAATTACCTTCTGTAAACCTGTAACAGAAAGAAAAGAAATTGCATAACACATAGAATGATCTTAATCCAGAAGTATAAAATAATATTTTGGCATATAAAAAGCATAGGGTATGTATTATACAGAGTTAACATGTTATCAAAACATTTCAGCTCTTAGTAAATTTTACTGATAAAATTTTGTTCCCCATATTACTGTAGTTTTTGTTTTTGGTTGAAATAATTGGTTTATATCAGATCAAGGGCTCCATTCTTCTATGGGCCATTTGAGTTTAATGTTTTTTGGGGGATCTGCTTACAGGATGGTGGCAAACAAACCTGAACTACAGTATCAGGGCTTTAGGTTAAAGGCAAACAATTCTGGTAGTGCTTGTAAAATTTTTGATCTCATTAAACAAATTGTGGCACTATTTGGATGAGGTCATTCCAAAGAGTGCTTTTTTCCCCTTTAATAAAGTATTAGCTAATGCGGTATACCTGTTGCCAGTGCACTTCCTGTGTTAAAGTATTTTAATCATTCCTAGCATCAAAATTACTTGGAGGGGCTGGGGTTGTGGCTCAGTGGCAGAGCGTTTGCCTAGCATGTGTAAGGCACTGGGTTTGATTTCCAGCACCACATAAAAAAAATAAAATAAATGTCCATCAACAACTAAAAATAATATTTAAAATACTATTAAGAGAAGCAATATGTAGCTCATGGAATTAGAAAGTCACCATTTGAACATCTTTTTTTTACTGGGACAAGAGAACACCAAGTGTTTTAATTAAGATTTTAGTCTTTTTTGAGACAGTATTTCTCTATGTTGCTCAAGCTAGTCTTGAACTTCGGGACTCAAGTGATCCTCCTCAGCAGCCCCCTAAGCAGCTGGGACTACAGACTTGTATACCACTGTGCCCAGCTGTTAATAATTTTTAATAGTTTTAATTTAACATCCATTTTATTCCTAATGTATTAAAGATTTAAATATTTTTTTCTCTAGTCATGCCAATTCAGTAGATTGTTCTCTGACCCTGTTTTGAAGTTTTGAGTTGCTACTTTTTCTTCAATTACATGAATTAAGTGTGAAATGATAGACAAGTTGTTTTAGAAAAGTGTGTGTGTGTTTGTTTGTTCGTTTTGTGCTAGGAATTGAACCAAGGGCACTTTACTCCTGGGCTGCATCCCCCAGCCCTTTTTTTTTTCATTTTGAGACAGTCTGTTGCTGACTGACTTCAAACTTGGAATCCTCCTGCCTCAGCCTCCCACGTTGCTGGGATTACAGGTGTATGCCACAGTGCCTGACCAGAAAGCTTTTTATAATGAAGATTTAGATGTCTTTTTGCTTTTTGTTTTTGTATGGGAAACTGATTGGGAAAGAATTTCTTAAGTTGCTTCATTAATTCACATTATAGATAGGAAAGGAAATGGGAAAAGTTTCATGCTTCTATGATTGATTTCTCTGTGAGCATCTGCTTTTTCTCTGTTTTCCAATGATCATTTCCAGCATTTTAATGACATCTACATCTTTAAGGCAAACATGGTTTGGTTATTGGGGATTTAAAGGTTGTTTCACTTTATTGTGGATGCCATTTTTATTTCCATGAGAGGTAAAATAGAATTTTCAATAAATGTGTACTTGTCTTCTGTGGTCTATAGCAGTGCTGTCAATAGCAATTTGTTGAGTCATATGTATAATTTAAAAATTTTTTAGTAGCCGTATTACAGGGAGTAAAAAAACAGATAAATTAAATTTTTACTCAACATATTTAAAATATTTATTTTAACATACAATCAGTGCTAAAAATTATTGAGTTGTCTTGTTGTTGTTGTTGTGCTAGGGATTGAACTCAGGGTCTTGTTCATGCAAAGTGAACACTCTACTTCCACGTACGTCTTCAGCCCCCTTAATTCATATTAAGTCTTTGAAACTCAGTTTGTATTTTATACTTTCAACATGTTTCACCTTGGATTAGCCACATTTCAAGTGCTTAGTAACCATATGTGGCCAGTGACTATCCTATTGCACAGACAGGTCTGTAGAGTCAAAACAAATTCTTAGTATCTGGATACTAAAAGATGTAAATGATAAAGAAGATGATGTAAGGAAATGGAATTGGATTTTGTGAATATAATAACTATTTACTAAAACCAAAAATATCTTTAAAAGATACCAAAACTGGACTTTTTTACTCATGAGAGGTTAAGTGGAGGAAATATCTGGGAAATTTAGTAGATGTACTTTTACTGTTTAGTGGGCCTTAATTCCTGAATTATGTATTATTTTTACTGTATAACACATCTCCATGCTTCCATGAAATTTCAGTATGTGTTTATAAACCTTTAGCCATTAAATGCAGTTCCAACTACAATGAAGATTTTTGTGCCTACAAGCTAGAGAAGGAAGTGGTCCAAGCCCGACTGAGCGAAGCTGAGTCTCAATGGTGCACTAAAAGGAGATGCAGGATAAAGTCCTGGATATTGAAAAGGTAGAACTACACAAATGATGTCCACTCCATAAATTAAAAGGGAGATATGGTAGATTTATAAGAATTCATTGAGCAACTAAATTAAACTTGGGTATTTTTGACATTAGAAACCTTACGTATTGTTAACTAATAGAAAAAAAAGAAGAAAGATCTTAAAGATTGTTCAGCTATTCTTTGTTGCTACCAACTAAGTCTAGGCCATATAATTAAGGATAAAATGGAAATTAGAACTCTTTAGAGGAAAACCAACCAGAGGATACTGTTTATAAAAGGATATTTAAGTGTTGAAGAAAAGAAACTTAGGAAACAGAAATGAAGTATCTTCAAATATTGTAATATCTATATTGGAGAGATTAGAGTAGGACTAGTATATAGACATTTCAGGGAAAATTTCCATCTGAGTGTTAATATTTAAACCAAGCTAGAAAAATATGGGAATATGGGAAATTACCTTATGCTTGAGTGGTACTTATTTACCTATACTAACTTACTTCTCCAAGGTATCAAAGAATGTCAAGGCCTAATAGAAAAGTAGAGTAAATGGAAAGTTATAGGGTTTTTATAACTCTCATATTTGAGCAACTGTGCTCTAGATCAACAAACTCTGAATCTTTTTCTTCTCATCTATAACATCACTGATGTTGGATTGTTCTTTTTGCCCCTAGGTTACTATTGTATCGAGAAGGCTTATAGAAAATTGACTTAACAACCTCAGTTGTTCTTAACTATTTCTTAAAGAAATAGAACAGGTGTAGCTAGAATCAGAAGTGGAATAATTTTGCTAGAAATCTGCTTGTTTGTATATTTTCTGGAAAATGTATTCTCTGATTTTTTTGTGAAAAAAAGCAAGCAACAATGCTGAAAGAAATACCTAACAGAATATTGGTTTCTAATCCAGGAGTAGTCAGGACTCTATGGTTTAGATAAGAATCTAAGTCTTACAGTTGGAAAGACTGAATATTTGGTAGAAAGAGTTTGTGTTGGTCCAGTTAAAAAATGAATTTCTTAAAAAATGTTCACCATCTTTAGTAATAAGAGAAATGCAAATCAAAACTACACTAAGATTCCATCTCACCCCAATTAGAATGGCCATTATCAAGAATACTAGCAAAAATAGGTGTTGGAGAGGATGTGGGGAAAAAGGTACACTCTAACATTGCTGGTGGGGCTGCAAATTAGTGCAGCCACTCTGGAAAGCAATGTGGAAATTCCTTAGAAAACTTGGAATGGAAACCACCATTTGACCCAGCTATCCCACTCCTCGGCCTATACCAAAATACTTAAAATCAGCATACTACAGAGATAGAACCACATCAATGTTTCATAGCTGCTCAATTCACAATAGCCAGATTGTGGAACCAACCTAGATGTCCTTCAATTGATGAATGGATAAAGAAAACTGTGGTATATAATATACAATGGAATATTACTCAGCTATAAAGAATAATAAAATTATGGCATTTGCAGGCAAATGGATGAAATTGGAGAATACCATGCTAAGTGAGATAAGCCAATCTCAAAAATCCAAAGGACGAATGATCTCACTGATAAGTGGATGATGACACATAATAGGGGGGGAGGGGGGCAAGAATGGAGGAAGGAGGGACTCTATAGAGGGAAAAGAGGGGTGGGAGGGGTGGGGGGGGGAGGAAAAATAACAGAATGAATCAAACATCATTACCCCTGTGGTAAATGTAGAATAGCAAATGGTATGCCTGTTACTCCATGTACAAACATAAACAACATGTATCCCATTTGTTTACAATAAAAATAAATTAAAAAAAAAAATGAATTTCTTGCCAGGGGAAGTGACAGATTCCTGTAGTCCCAGCTACTTGGGAGACTGAAGTAGGAGTACCCCTTGAGCCTAGGAGTTCAAGGCCAGCCTGGGAAACATAGTGAGACCTGTCAGATTTCTTAAGTGACTGTGTTAATATTCACGTAGAGTAGAAAGGAAGTTGGAAGTTTGCATTATGGTTACTTGTTGTGCAACATTCTCTTTGTCTGCTTCCAGTGGTCTTTTTAATGCATATAGATTAGTATATTCTGATTTTCAATTTAGAAAAATGTTTAAAATCCATCATAAAAAGGTGTATAATTTATGAGAATTTCTTTATTCCATAATCCCTGTGAACTAAAATCTTTGTGGCCACTGTAAAATGTTTCAGAGATAGAAAATGTCATAGAATCAGACCTTAAAATCTCAACAGTACCTTAGTTTACCCAGGGAACTTTCCCCAGGGTTATTTTTGGATCTCCTATTAACTTTTCAGAGCAGTTTAATACTGACTACCCAGGTGGGTCTTTTAGTGTGGTAAGAGATTGATTTAAAATCTTGTATCCATCAAGCAAATATTTAGGTCATCTTGGTATTGATTTCTTTACTATTGATATAGATAGTGACTGATAAACAAGATTCGACACACCTCACCAAGATGACATGCTAAGAAAATAAAAACAGATTTTCAACTGTTGTTTTTCTTTAAATCTTTAAATCAGCAGTATTTATAAGAGCCCCAAAGTGCAAACAGCCTGGATTTCCATTCCCTGATGAGTGAATAAATAAAAATGTGGTGTCGTACACTAGAATATTGTTTAGCAATAAAAAAGAAATGAACCTTGAAAACATGGTGCTAAGTGAAATAAGCTAGTCACAGAAAAACCCCACATATTGTATAATTCCATTTATATGGAATGTCCATAATAGGCCAATCCATAGACACAGGAAGTAGATTAGTGGTTGCCAGGAACTGGGGGTATAGAGAATGAATAATGACTTCCAATGGGCATAAGGTTCCTTTTTATTTTTTTTATTTTTTATTTTTTTTTGGTGCTGGGGGTTGAACCCAGGGCCTTGTGCTTGCAAAGCAAGCACTCTACCAACTGAGCTATATCCCCAGCCCAAGCTTTCTTTTTTGAAATATAAAAATATTCTGAAATTAGATTTTGGTGATGACTAATAACTCACATACTTTAAAAGGGTAAGTTTATGGTGTATGAAATATATTTTAATAAAATTGAATAAAATATAATTACATATCATACAAAATAGTGTGTGCCATATTTTATATTATTTCTTGAATTCAAAAATCCCAAGTTAAATTTTCTCTCAATTAGAGAAATAACTCCTTTCCTGATGAGAATAACGTCGCAAGGCTTCAGGAGGAACTCATTGCTGTGAAGCTGAGAGAAGCAGAAGCCATTATGGGTTTGAAAGAACTTAGACAGCAAGTCAAGGATTTAGAAGAACACTGGCAGGTATACCAATATATTTTATGTGCTTTTCAGAAAGCAAATAAAAACCCAATATCTAGTTTGTGTTTGAAGTAGCTGATGACCAACTATAGGAGATGGGTTAAAAGTGAGAAAAAATCTTTGATTAATGTCAAGATTAAGAGCATTTATAATTTGAGGGTACACTTAAGCTGTTTCTCCCTTCTTAATTCTTTTTCTTTTTTTAAATATTTTTCTAGTTGTCAGTGGACCTTTATTTATACGTGGTGCTGAGAATCAAATCCAGTGCCTCACATGTGCTAGGCAAGTGCTCTACCACTGAGCTACACCCCAGCCCCTCCTTCTTAATTTTTATAATGAAATTAAAGATACAATAGAAATCAGGTCATATTTTTTTTGTCGCACTGTTGTGTATACATAATATTTTTCAAAGAAGTCTAAGTACTCCTTTTATACTGTACATATTTTTTCTAATGTTGATATTAAATCGATGATCAGTGTGAAACATCAGGAGGGTGGCAGCAGTATAAATTTGTCTATAAATTTGTAACTTCCTTTGAAAATGGTTATTTCACAAAATAAATGAAATATAGCTAATTATATGCCCACAAATTTATCCACACATGAGAAAAATTATTGACAAGGAAGAAAATGCAAGCAGTCTGTGAGACAGAAGAGAACGAGGGAATTAAAAAAAACAAAAAAAAAAAAAAAAAAACTACACATCGTTTCAGAAATGGTTTGAATTGAGGGGAGATAGGGACATCTGTCCCAAGAGTAAAATTATGCCTTGACATTGCCATGGCTATTTTTTTTTTTTAAGTATTTCATAGAAAGTATCAGGTTGCAATAAACTGAAAGTCAAAAAATGATAACTCAAAACTGGTCCTTGACTTCAAATTTTGAGAAACACTGCCCATAACTTCTAATATTGCTTCCTTAAGGAATGACCCTATTTTTTTCTTTTCTTGGCATTTATTGAAGAATAATATGAAAAACTCTATTAAAAATTAGGATAAAAAATCGTACTCTTTACCAGACTTACTCCTCAGTATATGTAGAGAAAAAATTTGAATTGCCTCTGAGGTTTATATTCAGGTCTGCCAGTTACTATCTCGGTGACTTTCCTAAAGTTATGAAATCACAGTGTCCATTTTCTTACTGTAAAATGAAGATAAAAGTGCCTAACTTTAAGAATTTTCTGGGAATTAAATAAAATAATGAAATAATATGTGGAACATACTGTAGTATCAACCCACAAATACATGCTTTGTAAAGTTAGCTCTTATTTTGATACTGGGAGTTTTTGTTGCAATATAGTTTTGTGCTTTAGCGCCACTTAGCTCGTACTACTGGGGAGATGGAAAGATCCACCTAAGAAAAATGCTGTAATGAGTTGCAAGAGGAATTGATGACCATTCGACTTAGAGAAGCTGAAACGCAGGCAGAAATAAGAGAAATAAAAACAAGGATGATGGAAATGGAAACACAGGTATGATGAGAAAGCCCAGTAGGTTGAAAGTATTATTAGCAGATCAGAGTTTTATCATAGATTGTATCATCCAGAGGATAAAGGTAAAGGGAGTATGGGTCTGTCTAGCCTGTGATTGTTAAGGGCTTAAAATTGTTTTCTTTGATTTCAGAGATTTAATCCCTGCTTCGTTGATCCATTCAACAAAGTTTTAAGCAGGGTAGACTGCATTTGACTTCATTAGGTAAAACTCAGACCTTGTTGCACAGCTTGAGAAGAAACATTCAAGTAGAGCAAAAATTTATCAACCTTAACGCTTAATATTTTGAGCTAATATTCTTTGTTTTATGGAGTTATCCTGGGTACTGTAGGATATTTGACAGCATACCTGGTCTCCCACCAGGTGCCTGTCATATCTCTCCCAATCCAGGTTGTGGTGACCAAAACTGTTTCCATGCATTTTCAGTAGTCCCTTGGAATGGGGATTAGGAGAGCATAAATGCCCCTAATTGAGAACCACAAATGTGGAATATTATGTGAGTGATGCTTCCTCAAGTTATGTAATAAGTAATCAGTTGTAAAATTTGTTTACTGTTTTTCTCTAAAGTTCCCTATTACTCTAATAAATGCTGTCTTAAATATGCTTAAGATCTCAAGGGCTTTTTTATAGAACCCATTTACATTGTGAAAGCACATTTGTTTCTTTTTTGGTACCAGGAATTGACCCCAGGAGTTCTTAACCACTGAGCCATATCCCAGCCCTTTTTTATGTTTTATTTTGTAGACATGGTCTTGCTAAGTTGCTTAGGGCCTCACAAAGTTTCTGGGACTGGCTTTGAACTTGGAATCCTCCTCTCCAGCATCCTGAGCCATACATTTGGTTTTTATGTGGTTACATTTGCATGGACATACTCTGTATGTAGTTGTTACGTCTTATCCATGGGATTGCTTATAGGATCCCTTTCAGATATCAAATCTGCAGATCTCCAAGTCCCTTATATTAAATGGTTTAGTATTTGCATATGACCACTGTTATTCTTCCATGTACTTTAAATCATCTCTTGATTACTTATAATGCTTAATACAATGCAAATGGTATGTAAGTAATTGTTATTCTGTATTGTTTAGGAAATAATGACAAGAAAAAAAGTCTGTATGTGTTCAGTTACAGATGCATTGTGTTTTGTTTTGTTTTTTAATATTTTGATCCTTTGTTTGAATCCATGGATGCAAAATGTGTGGTTCCAGAGGGCTGACTACTCAGTGGATGCTATTGGTTTTCAAAGGATTTATTTCAGTCCGTAGAGGGGCAATGTAAACTCATGTCATTCTGTATTCCATTGTGCCAAAATGATTCACCTGTCTCAAAATGAATGTGTAATTTCTTTAGACTAAATAGATCTTTGTTTTTACATTTTTCACAGTTATTTGTTGTATTTTCAGTATAATTAAAATAACATTGAAGAGATACTGTAAGATTATGAAGAATAGAATATCTAGGTTTTATAGTGGGAAATAATTTCTGATGATGATGATTATTATATATTATTATTTTTATAATCAAAGAATTTATCTTAGCAAAGATAATATAATGTAAATACCGGTTTTAAGCAGTGTTGAGGATTCATCTCACAGCAGGTAGAGGTGAATGAATCATATTCAACAAACATGGTTTGAGAACTTTGACCACAAGAAGCACTATCCCAGCCATTAAAGGACTTATATTTTGGTAAACAGGCATGCACAAGTGACTATTTTAATATGATTCAGAAATCTGGAAGTAGACAGATAGAAATTGCTATGGAAAATAAGAGGGGAAAATTAATTCCAACTAGGTATTTTGGCTTTTTAAGGAATTTGTGTTTGAACTGTTCCAGACTTGTGGGAATGATTTTTGGATAGATTTTTGCTGAAAAGGGATTGTGTAAGGCACTGGTTTCTAATGTCATTGTTTGAACCGGTGTAATTCATGTAGAAACTAAAAACAGTGTGGTGTAAAAGTGTAATGAAATTATGTCAAATACCCATATACCCATCATCCAGACTGAGGTTTACCTGTGTTTTTATGTATAACTCCAATTCCTTCATATTAAGAACTTTTACATAAGTCTGTCTAGGGAGTATATGTCATTTATTGTCCTCTTGATTTATACAGATTTTTGCTTTTGCATTAATGCTATTCTGCACATTTGTGCATGTGTTTCCTTGTGTGTATCTCTAAAAGTTTCTTCAGTACAGGGATTCTGACCTTTTTTTAATGTGCCATGAATGCTTTTTGGCAATCTGGGGCCTATGGACCCCTTCCCTTTTCAAAACAATGTTTTGAATGCATAAAATGAAATATACAAGGATTGGGAAAACAAACCATTTATATTGAGATACATTATCAAATCCTAAAAACAAATATGCGACATAGAACACAGACAAAGACAACATATAACACATTCCTCTTGCTGAATTCAGGTGTTATTTATTTATTTTGGTACTTAAATTCACAAGTTAAATTATAGTTTTCCCATCCTTTTTTTATTTTCAGCTTACCTGTTTATATCTGATAAACAGCATATTAAATACCTTTAAAATTGAACCTGACAAATGGTTGTTTAACTCTGAATATACCAAAAATTACTAAGCTATGTGTATACTTAAAGTAGGTGAATTTTATGCGTGAGCTGTATCTCAATAAAACTATTAAAAAATCCAGTCTCACAGTTTCTTCCAGATATCATGCTTAGTCCATGCTTTGTGATCCTGTTTGGGTTACTCTCTGTCACTTCGCTAGTTATTTTGTTTATTCCATCTGTTCTTTATTTTTTATTCTTTTTCTATCTTTTCTTGGATTTATTGAACATTTATTTTATACTCACAATTGGCTTATTTATATTCCTTTTAAGAAATTTTTTTGGTGATTGTTCTAGGTTTTATGGTACACATCTACAATCAGAGCTTACCTTCAAATAATGTTATGAATTATAAATGAATTGTTTCATGTGTGATATAAAATCCTTATAACTGTATATTCTTAATTCTTCCTCTTGTGCTATTGTTGTCATACATTATAATAATGTATGCTAATAATTTTGTCTTTAATCAGCATCTTTTATAGATTTAAAAATTTTTAATGAAATTGTTTTCCCTTCAGATTTATTCCATTTCAGTACTCATTTCTTTGTGTAGATCCTTGTATTCCTTCACTTGGAAAGCTTCCTTTGACATTTCTTGTAGTGCTGGGCTGCTCGAATAGAATTTCTTAGGGTTTTGGGGGGAGGGGGTGGAGGAAGCAGGGAGAGTTTAAAACATATTTACAGAGTATTGAATTCTGGATCGACAGGTCTTTTTTTCTTTCACCGCTTTTAAATCACTCTCTATCTCTTTCATAAACCATGCAAGCTGAAATTCTATTGTAATTCTTATTTTTGTTCCTCTACATGTAATGTGGTTTTCCTTTATCCTGCTGCCTTTAAGATGTTCTTTCTAGATGTCTCTCCCTCAGGAGTTTGCCTGCATTCTCCTTTGAATGTGTATATGCTTTTTAAAAATCAGTTTGTGTCTCTGGGTGGCAGGGAGAAAGAAAGAAAAAATTTCTGTCCTTTATTTTTAGCAGTTTGAATGTGATATACCTAGATGTGGTTTTTGCTCTCTTTTTCCTTTTATTTTCTTGGCTCTATAAATGGTGTCTTTCATGAATTTTGGAAAATTTCTGGATATTATGCCTTGGTCATTAAGTAATTTTGGTTTTTCTTCTGCCCATATATGGATCTAGTTCCAGTGATATCCATATTGGGTTGTTTCTTATTGTACAATAGAATTTCTTTCCTTTTTGTAGTGCTGGGAGTCAAACCCAGGAGTTATACATGCACTGTATCCCTGCTTTCTTGTTGTCCAGCAAACTCTTGGGTGCTCTCTTCTTTCTCCCTCTCTATTACTTTTTTCTTATTGTGTTTTTAGTTTTCTATTGACATTAAGTTCACTGATTATTTTCTCCACTTCATCAAGTTGTTAGATGAAGCCATTGAAGAAATTCTTGTCAGAGTTTTCCATTTCTAGTTTTTCTGTTTATTGCTAGGAGTTCTCATTTTCTGAGGAAATTACCTATCTGATCTTACAGATTTTCAAAATTTCTCTTAGAGCCTTTGACATATTAATCATAGTTATTTTAAATTCCCCATCAGATAATTTCAGTATCTGTGTCATCTTATAAGACCGTCTATTGATTGCTTTGTCCCTTGCTAGTGTTTTAGGTTTTTTTTGCCTTCTATACTTTGCAAATTTTTGATGAAAGCTCAATATTTTATAGGGGGCAGTAGTCTAAGGTAAAAGTGTTTTACACCTAGAAATGGGTACACTTTTCCTCCTACCAGACCTTTCATGTGGGAGATTTGAGTTAATATAGTCAGGAGATGGGCTAAGTTTGAGGTTTGTTGTTTCTGTGGTTATCCACAGTGTACCACAGCCTTCAAAATCCTTTAGCAATGCCTTATTTTAGAGTAGGGGCTGGTTTGCCAGAGGGCTTTTCTCGGTGTCTTTAGGTCTTCCTTTCATACTACCTTAGAACGAGGTCTGTCTCCAGGTTTATTTCTCTAGTACTGGTAACACAGAGTTGGAATTACAGTGGTGCTTCCTATGATTCTAATAAGTCCCAGTCTTGGGCTACATAATGTTTTCAGATCTGGGGTATTTGGCCTTTTAATGTTCCTCCCAACCCCGGACTGTAGTCCTCGTCCCAATGCATTTCTCTGTCTACCCACTTCATATCCCCATTGCCTCTTTCAGAAATGAATATTTTTAAGTTATACGTAAACATTCTTATAATTTATAGACTTTTGTATAAATGATGTATTGAGTTATGACATTTCTAATATGGACCGCAGGTTTTCCTTTGGAGGATTAGTATTATCAAACAGTTTTAAATCTCATTTTTTCAGTGTTTATTGAATAAAACTGACCTGTAACTGTTAACATTTTTATGTCATTGTATAAAATGGATAGGTAAAAATTTTTAATTTTTAGCCCTTTTTTATATAGGGTGCATAATTATATTTCTGCTCATTAGAACCAGATCAATAGTAATCATCTTCGAAGAGCAGAACAAGAGGTGATCAGTCTACAGGAGAAGGTGCACTATCTTTCTGCACAGAACAAAGGACTGCTTGCTCAATTAAGTGAAGCAAAGCGCAAACAAGCAGAGATTGAATGCAAGGTAAATATGTCAGATAGCTGGTTTGTGGTTTTAATGCCTTTCTTTCATAGGTTGTTTCATCATGACAGTTGTTCATTTTTTGTTTGTTTGTTTGTGGGGTTTTTTGATACCAGGGATTGACCCCAGAGGCACTTAAACCCTGAGCTGCATCCTCAACTCTTTTAAAAAATATTTTATTTAAAGACAGGGTCTCACTAAGTTGCTGAGGCTGGCTTTGAACTTGTAATCCTCCTGCCTCAGCCTCCCCAGCCACTGGGATTATAGGAGTACACCACACACTTGGCATTTGCTTTTGTTTCTGTTTTGTTTTGTTTTGTTTGGTTTGGTTTGGTTTTAAACCAATCTACTTCGCACATCTCCAGAAATTGTTTAGGTAGTTGCTTTTATACCAGGTTAGCTCATCTTACTTCTGGGGTGAATTTCAGACAAGAAACATCATTTTCAGTCACATCCTTGGTTAACTTAATTTCCTGCATTGGCATTTACTATGTATACCTTTACAGTGTTTCTTTTGACTAGTAGCCCTTTAAAACTGAAGCTTACAATGACTCAGCCCAGAACGTAACTTGGAGAGGTGAGGGCTCCATTGCTTTGAGTGGTATCTTGTTAGTGGGAAGTCAATATTGACATGTTTTCTGGGTAGAGTAGAGAGCAAAAGAAATGTATATGTACCATTGGGTCAGGATAAAATGGATACATTTCCCATGGTTCTTTTAATCAATTTTTCTGTGTGTGGGTGGATTGTTGAGTATGTGAGAAGTGTTTGATTCAAAAACAACAAAAGTATTTGAAGGCAAGGATATTTTTCCCTAAAATAAATTTATAGTCTTAACAGTAATGGGAGAGAGATTGGGGAGTAAGATGTAGGAGAGGGTGTGTGTGTGTGTGTAAGAGAGAGAGAGAGAGAGAACTAGAGATAAGTGTTGTGTGCATATTAGAATGAATTACTGAAGACGAGTTAGGAAATTTTGAAATAAACTAGACATCTATCTAGTGGATAGTAGGACTAATGCCCTTTAAATATTCCAGCCTTCTTTTTCTGTGAGAAGTAAGACTTTGTAAGTAGTACATATAAAGCTGTAATTCCATCAACTTGTTCTGGTGTCATTAAAAACCAAGAGTGAAGCTTGAGTGGTTTATCAGTGTCACTGAAATCCAGAGATGAAATTCCATCCTAATAAATATGCATCACTCTTACAATTCACACTGTGACAGAAATCTGTAGGTAGTACTAAAATTTGTTGTAATTAAACATAATCCCATTTGAAGGATATGCATGAACTAATTAAAAATAAAATGATGTAAAATGAGGTTATCTTAATCTGATTTTATATTAATCTGGTTTTTTATGATGCCAAATTGTCTATCCTCAGAATAAATTTAATCTTTTTGTGCATTTTTAATGTAAATTTTCTCTGAACATTTGATAACAATATTATTGCACTTAATATTGCTTCTTAAATATCTTAGCACCTGTTAGTGAAGAAAACTTTTCTTGGAAATACATATGTGTACAACTTGCTGATGAAAATGGTTATCTGAGTTTACCTAAGTAATGGGTACAGATTTGGAATAGTAGAGGATTTGAAGAACTGATACAGGATTTTATTTAATTTTTATTTTCCATTAGTACTTCTGTAAAGTATGTTATACATGCTGACTCTGATTATCCCAAATTTAAGCCATATATTAATTTATTCAATCTTAGGTAATGCCTTTTGTAGATTTTTAATAATTAATAAAATGAAATGTCACTCTAGCATCTAGTACTTTCTGACTAAATGTACATATTTTACCTTGTCATGTTGATTGAATTCAGGAACAAATTAACTTTTTCAAGGAAGTCAGTCCTTGAATTATATAAATCTGAATCATTTTCAGTTAGTTTTATATGATTATAGCTCATGATCTGATAATTAATCATAAAAGCTCATTTTATTTTTCACTTATGCAAAATATCAGGAAATGGTAATATTGATATTTTCCCTGTACAACTGAATTTCAGTATTCTCGATTTAAGTTAAAATAATACAAGTCTCTGATCCCCAGTTTCAAAATCCAAAATACTCTAAAACTAAAAAGTTTCATAAATTTCACACAAATTCATTTGAGAGCAAAACCTGATTTAACGTACAGCCACTTAAAATTTGTTTTTTATCCCACTTAGTATGAATATTTATACTTCAGTGTTTTATTATAGATGCTCCTCAGACACTTTTCTAAAATCTGGAAGAAAAATCGCACTTCCCAAACATAACTGGTTTATTAGTTTGTTTTGTTTGCCACCTTAGAACAAGGAAGAAGTGATGGCTGTGAGACTCCGAGAAGCAGATAGCATAGCTGCTGTGGCTGAACTACAGCAGCACATTGCTGAGCTTGAAATCCAGGTACCGTATAAAAATAATAGAGTGCACCTAAATATGATGTCATAGCCCCCCCTTTTCTGTGTAACTAATGAATAACTTATTTCTTTATCCCATGACTGTGATTCTAGTTTCAGTATTTACTCTTTTCCAAGTCCTTTTTTTTTTTTTTCCATTGTGGTGAAACATACATAACATAAAGTTTGCTATTTTAAAGTATACAGTTCCATGGTGTTAAGTGCATTTTACATTGTAGTGCACCCATCACCACCATCCATCTCCAGAAATTTTTCATCTTCTCTGACTGAAAATCTGTGTCCATTAAACATTAACTTTCCATTCTCTCTTCCCTCCAGCCCCTGGCAGCTACTACTGTATTTTCTGTAAATGCAATGTATTTATAGAAATGTATTTATAAATCTGACCATTCTAGCTACCTCACATAAGTGGAATTATACTATATTTTTTTGTGTGACATTTCACTTAGCATGTCTTTAAGGTTCATTCATATTATAGTATGTGTCCAAATTTCCTTCCTTTTTAAGGCTGAATAACATTTCTTTATGTTTATGTACTACCTTTTAATTATCTATTCCTTTGTTGCTCCACCTTTGGGCTATTGTAAATGATGCTACTGTGAACATGGGTGCACAGATATCTTGGGAGTCCATGCATTTACTTCTTTGGGTATATATAGCACCTAGAAGTAGAATTTCTGAATCATGTAGTTCTGCTTAATTTTTTTTGTGAAATAGTTATACTACTTTTGTAAGCAGCTATGTTATTTTACACTCTTACCAGCAGTGCACAAAAGTTCTGTTTTCTCCACGTCCTCATCAAAGCATGCTGATTTTCTAGGGCCTTTTACAAATAATTTGCCATCCTAATGGGTATGAAGTGGTAGCTCTTTGTGGTTTTGATTCGCGTTTCCCTAATAATAGGTAATGTTGAGCATCTTTTTACTTGCTCTTTTGATGTTTGTTTATCTTCTCTGGAGATTGTTCATTCAAGTCCTTTTTCCATTTTTTAATCAGTTTTTTTTTTGTTATTGGTGATGAGTTGTAAAAGTTACTTATATATTCTAAATATGAATCGTCAGATATTTGTTTTGCATGCAGATATTTTCTGTCATCCTAGGCAAGTATTCTACCAGCTAACTACACCCCCAGTCCTTTTTACTTATTTTGTGATAGTCTAAGTTGCCCAGGTTGCCTCAAACTTGTGATCCTCTTGTCTCAGCTTCTGGAGTAACTGGAATGGATTCCAGTCGTGCACCATTGTGCCAAACTTTGGCTTGAAGTTTTTTATTATTTTTTACAACAAATCACAATGTAATTTTCGTTACAACGTTTAGAATTTTCTTCCCACTTGAAATTTCCTTTTGTCCTTAAGTCTCAATTTAAAATTCAGTTAATTTTCAAATTTGCCTCATCTTTTGTTCTCAACCAAAATGATAATGTTATAATGTGTATACATTTATAAAAAGGTATCCTTTATGTTCTTTTGGTAATGTTCCCCATAAATTGTACACATTCAGAAAAACCTCAGAAATGAACAATTTGCGTGATACAGTTATTTAAATCCTGCTGCCATGTGCTAGTCTAGTTTTACTTTTCTAACACCAAGAAAAATCATACAGATTTGCTACATGTCTACATGTCTGGATCATAAAATAGCAAGATTTAAATAACTTTTTGTTGATTCTGAAACAGTAATTAAAATGAAGAACTTGGCATACTGCATGTTTTGTTAAAAGTGAAATATGTTACATCATTTTAGAAAAATAAAAAGAAAATGCATGTGTTTTTTTTTTTTTTTTTTTTTTAAGTATCTCCCCAACCTTTTAAGTCATGCATTTTCATTTTTTTTAAATATAGCATAGTGGGACTGGGGATATAGCTTAGTTGGTAGAGTGCTTGCCTTGCATGCACAAGGCCCTGAGTTCAGTGCCCAGCACCACAAAAAAACAAAAAAGAAAGAAAGAAAACAAAACAAAAAAACAATAAATGTAGCACAGTGTATTTTTTTTATTTGACTACTAGTGGAGCAAATAAATTGGAAATTTCCAGGGTGGTGTTATTGTGAACAGTGCTGTGATCAAGAGCATGTGCATACTACCTTGATCATATGTGCACAAGTTTATCTAGCCTGTATACCAAGATGTGAAGTTTCTGGGTTGTAGGGCTTACAAATCTTCAACCTTATTTTCCAAAGTGCTTTAATAGTTTAGACTCCCAGTAGCTACCTATGAAAGTTTTTCTTATGCCACATCCTCCCCAATGCTTGATGGTGTCACATGTTTTAATTTTTGCCAATCTGGTAGGTATGCAGTGATCTTTCTTCATGGTTTTAATTTACATTTCATTACTAAAAAAGTTAGCCATTTGGATTCCTTTTTTTAAAAACCCTGATAAGAGTTTTTGCTTATATTTGTGTTAGGTTGTCTGTCTTTTTCTTATGGATATGTAGTTCCTTATATATTGATCTTATGTTCTTCAAATGTTTTGTGAATATCTACTCTTACTCTATGGCTTGTCTTTTGGCCTACTTATATATTTGGTAAGTAGGCCAGTAATTTAAACAGTTCCACCTGAAAGTTGTACAAGCACTTTAAATTCAACGTTTAAGGTCAGACATGTTTCTGTTCCATCCAAAATGTTTTCCTTCTTTTTATCTCGTCTTGATTAGTGGATCATCTCTTATCAAATTATTCAACCTACTAGTGACTTCAAGTATCTTTTTTTTAACCCTATAGCATATATAGCAAGGGTGTATATAGAAGGTATATAAGTTTTCCACTTCAGTAGATAACAGATTATTGTACAAAGTGCTTATGCTAGTTCACTTTTCCTACCAACATTTTACCTAATCCTATGGGTTAGCCTTTAGACAATTCTCAATAGTTTATACAGATTAGAGTGTCTCATCAAAATTTTCATTCCTGGAAAAAAAAAAAAAAAAAAAGGTCTTGAGTAAGTCTAAAACTAAATCAGAGGTAATTTGAATGATTTAAAAACTTTTTGGGCTGGAAATATGACTCAGTGGTAGAGTACTTGCCTAGCGTCATGGTAAGGCCCTGGGTTCTAATTGCCAGCTCTGAGAGTCAGGGTACAGCTTTATTTTGAATCATTCATAGCATTTCTATTCCTCCCACCTTTCTGGTAATTCACCTGCTTACCCCTTACCTGATCTGTTTAGTAACTTCCCATGCAGCATCCTTTTCTCCAGTCTTAGCTTTTCTACAGAGATATTAGAGTTATCTTCTAAAACATTAAAACTTATGTTGACTGCCTTTTAATTATCAAATCACATTAAAACTTTATCATGAAATCCTTATCTTTTCATTTCTAACCAAACACTTTTTAACTTCATTTCTCACTATTACCTCCCACTCCTCTGCACAAACACTGTGCTCTGTACACTCCAAATTATCCTGTTCCTACAACTTTCACATTCTTTCAAAATTCTATACCCATCTGCATGCTGCTTTATCTTCCTAAATTTCTGTTTTTTCTGTTACTTTTGAGGTATTTCTCCTTCTCTTTCAGGACTTAGGAGTAAGTGCTTCTTGACTAACTTGCTGTTAATTCCTTTAGCAAGTATATTTTCAATGAACATCTCAGTGCTTCAACATTTATTTATTTAATGCTGATTAAGATTCATAAATAGATCTTTTGTTAAAACCCGAAGCTCCTTTTTTTGGTTATAAAAGCATTACATTTTAGATTATTCTTAGTTGTGGGAAATACCTTAGACCATTTTCAGATTCCACTAGGGGGAGAACTCAACCTAAAAATTTTTATATTTCAAATCCCTTTCAATTAAGTTTTCCAATTGATGTTAATCTTTTGTGAATTAAACTTTTTCTTATAAACCAAAATTTCTCAAACTCATTTAATAAAAATTATAGCATTATGTAATGTGTTTTATGTAATCTGCTTTTTAATGTAATTTTTAAAATACTTTTGTAAACATCGTATTTAGAGAAAGAAGTATGTTAGGTGAAGAAATACTCATTTTTATAAATGATCTAACTTTCTACAATGTATATACTTGTGAAGATTACATTTTTAAAATTTGTTTTCAAAGATTCTTCAGTCAACTTCAGACTTTCAGGTCAGATTAAAATTCTTAATCTGCCTCTTTTACTATTGACATAACTACATCCATAACCTACTTAATGTTCTCTGAATACTGCCTCCTCTCCCCATCTTTGAAAGGGTTGTTTATCTTGGTGTCTTACAAAGAACTTAATTATTTTAAAGTGTAATAGCTTCCAGATTTTAGACATTTTTCTGGCATTGTTTTTAAAGATTATTGCTACCTACATTTCTTTCTTCTCAGACAGAATGAGTTACTGGTGGATTTTAGTCACCATTCCACTATAGTGTTTATTTGGGAACAGATTATGCACCTATAAAATTAAGGTGTTGAATTCCAAATTATTATACCATATTTGTCATTTAAATTTTTTTGGCAATTCACAGTTGCTGTTAAGAATTTCACTTGTTATATAGTCATCTTGCTTCATTCAAGTCTCTAATAGTTTCTCAGATAAAGCTTGCTTGGCCAAATTTCTGTCTTGGTAATGTTCCCATCCCAATCACTATACTCTTAAGCTGCTTTTTTTTTTTTCCATAAGTTATTACTTTTTGCCATAAGTTATACATATTTTCACTTTTTAATTAAATATATTTTAGCTGCTACTTACAGCATAATAAAGGATATAATTTATGGAGTACTATGTATTATCTTCATACATATATACATTGTACAGTGTTTAAACTTAAGACCAGCCCAGGCAATGTAATGAGACCCCTGTCTCAGAAAAAAGAATTATTTTGGTTTTTTTTTTTTGTTCTTTCAATAATATATACTTGAGTACACTGATTTCTATCCACTGTGAAACCCTATTCTAATTTTTCATTTTTATATATTTACCATGTTAAAATATTACTAACAAACTTTAATTCTTCCAGAATACTCATAATAAAAATAATAGATAGCATTACTGAACACTTGATACATGCCAGGCAGTGTTCCTAGCCAGTTAAGTATTTGCAGTTATTTAATCTTTACCACATTCATTTAATTGTTAATGTCCTCATTTAATAGTTGAGTAAACTGAAATATAGAGGACATTTTAAAATGAAATATTGTTGTTTGAGACCCACTCTTTAAACCTTTTCAGGATGAAAATGAATTTTTTCCTTTGTATTAGAACATATTGTCGTTATAGTTTTTAAAATTTTCTTAGTAGAATCTTAAGAATATAGTCTACTGTTTAACTTTGCTTATTACACAGCTAAAGTTACTACAGTTTCCCTGTTCATCATTTAAAATCTTATAGTTTCTTCCCATATCAGTACAAAGTTTAACTTCTAACTTCTTATAAGACCCTTTTGATCTGATTTTTGTCTACCTTTTTATCTTTATTTTTGCTTTCTCCAGCATATATACCCTGTATTTGAGCCATGGTATCTTAGTTAAGAGTCCTTCAAATCTTTCATCCCATGTCACTCAGTGTCGTTCTTCCCACCCCACTTTTTTGACCTCACTTGTCCTGTTGTAGTCAGCCTTCCCTAATAACAACCCAGCTGATTTTGTGTGTGTGTGTGTGTGTGCTCTTCTAACATACTCTGTTACAGACCATCCTACTGTAATAATTTTTTTCAGCTCTGTATTCAGTGTACATCTAAAGCTTATTGAGAGAGTAAAGACCATTATTTACTTTATATTTCTGACATTAGCATACTAAGTATAATAAAAATGTATTTACTGAAAGAATGAGTGTATAATTGTTTAGTTCCTGAAATATCAATTTGACTTTCAGCGTCGTTCTCATTAAAAGCTCAGATGTGAAGAATAGACTAAATTATTAAAACAGATTAAATTATTAAATTATTAAAAAGACTTAATTAGTGGGCTGGGGATGTGGCTCATTTGGTAGAGTGCTTGCCTCACATGCTCAAGGCCCTGGGTTCAGTCCCCAGCAACACACACACACACACACACACACACACACACACACAGACTTTTTGAATAGTTTATTTTTACATTAAGACTAAGTAGAAACATTCTACTTTCCAGGTGGTAGGACAAAACACAGAAAAGTTCATTTTTGCTCAGTTAAGGAAAATAGGTGAGAACTGAACCCAAGCCTCTTGATAGTTAACCTGAAATTGAGTTTGTATTTTGGTTATTATAAAGATAGTTATATTGATTTATCATAACCATGTTAAATGCTTCCATGTGCCAAAGCACATCTTTAAATTAGTGCTACTTTGTTAAAACTAATGGAAAGTTTTTCATTTAAAACAGTGTGGGTCTATTCAAATCCAGCTTTTGGTTCTCTTCCTGGTACCCAGTAACATTTACCCACTTTCGTTAGTTTGCCCAGCAGATAACCTCTAGGAATGCCTCAGATGGGCAATACCCCTACCACTCTTGACTTAAGAAAACACCTACTCAAAATTCTGTTCTGACATAGAATGTAGCAGCTAGGTTTAAATCAGTGTACTCAGATCAGCATGCAGTTTTTACAGAGATATAAAGGAAGTGATAAAACCTTTACTATTAACTTTAAAATATTATTTTTTTAAATTATGCAAAATTATGAGATTACTGAGTGATGGAGCTTACCGTAATGCTTTGTAATTAATCTGTACTTTCCAATTTTCTTAACTAATTTTTTAATAGTTTAATAAAGGATGATAGTTTGTATGCCAAGTCTTAGCTAACAAACTTCTTTTTTGGAAGATTCCTCCACCACCACCAAAGGACAGTCATTTTTGGTTACCAGTTTGAGCAATTTAAATGTTAAAATACTTTTTATTTTTCTTTAGGGATTTGTCAATTTTAAGCATTTTTAAATTTGAGAAAATACCTATTTTGTATCTGGTGTTTTCTTTCCTGGGAATTTTTTTTTACTGCATTTTCATTATACAGAGTAATGGGTTTTGTTGTGGCAGATTCATACATGCCAATTAATCGTAATTAACACTGATTCTTAACAAAGTTGGATACACAGACTTTTACTCAGCTTGCTATCTTGTCAGTAGCGATTATGAAATTCTGTTTAAATTTTTCCCCCTAAGATGCTCAGTGATGATTCTTTCATGTCCAACTTCCATATGCAATTAGCTTTAAAGAGAGGTTTTTAGAATATTGCTTCAACTAGAAATGAAAGGTATCATGCACATCTCCAAGACCAACTCATAGCAGGGTCTCCTTAAGGAAGGAGGATAAAATCTTAAGTCCCTTAATATCAGTGAGCATCTTGCAGTTATTAAAAATTAGTTTATATGTAGCATTCAGATTTTGATTTCTACTGCCATTCTTCACTAAATGGAACCAGGAGTCCTCAGAGAAATAACTGATTTCTATAACTGTGACAGGAAAGTACAAGATAAGCCTGTAGCACCTTATAATGCCAAAAGTAAGGAGATGCTCAAGGAAAGTGTTTAGGGGTGTGTTAAAGAGACAGAGGAACCCACTTGAAAGAGCTCCTAATGAGCAAACATAGAACAATTTGAGGGAAAAAGCATTTAAAGTAGTAGTGGATTTTAACCCAAAGTATAAAATAAGTATCTATTTGCCCATGTGGAAATAATGATTGAATAAATTAATAAATGGGGGAGCAGAGACAGATATGCAGAAGAATTCCAAGTAATTTTTATGGATATTCTGTCCTCAAGGGAAAGTATGGATCTCTACTCCTTAAGTGTGAACTCCACATAGTGACTTCCCTCCAAATGTACTGTATGGAAAGTACAGGGGTAAAAGGAGTAGCCTTGCAGTGCAGAAACCTGACAAACACTTATTTAAGCCAGATAATCAAGGGTAACATCAATAGTCACAGATCACACTGGTATTTATGCACCCTTGGTACAGGATATGATGTGATGTGGTGAAAATGGAACTTCACCTCTGTAATCTTCCTCCCAGTAACCGTGTTAACCAGGAGAAAAATATCAAATTCCAATGTAGGTATTTTGGAAAATACCTGGATGGTACATCTCAAACTGTCAGGATTATGAAAAGCAAGCGACCTGAGAAACTGTTGTAGCTAAAAGGAACTTAAGGAACATAACAACTAAATGTAATGTAGTATCTTGGGTAGAATCCTAGAGCAGGAAAACAAGACAGGTTTAAAAAGAAGCAAACCAAGCCAGACTCAGCGGCACATGCTTATAATCCTAGTGACTTGGGAGGCTGAGGCAGAAGGATCACAAGTTCAAAGCCAGCCTTAGCAATGTAGCAAGACCTTGTCTCAGAATAAAAATAAAAAGAGCTAGCGGTGTAGCTCAGTAGTAAAGTCTCTAGGTTCAATCTCTAGAACCACCAAAAAAAAATATATATGATCAGCTCAGTAGTAAAATGTCTCTAGGTTCAATCTCTAGAACCACCAAAAAAAAAAATATATATATATATATGATCATATATATGATATATGAACAAACTGAATTTTAATTAGTAATATATCAATATTGGTTCATCAATTATAACAGTATAATGTAAGATGGTAATCATAAGGAAAACTGAATGCTAGGGTGTATGGGAACTCTTCTCAATTTTTCTGTAAATTAAAAGTATTCTAAATATCTAATATTCAAAAATAGTGTATGTGTGATTTGGGGGATTTTAGGAACTTATGGAATTACATAATTTTAAATATTGATCACAAAATTGATTCCTTTCCAATTAAACTATAATTTATAAGAAACATTTTCTAGCTTTTGGACTTTGTGTCAATACTTATCTTTTCATTTGTGCCCTTAGCTGGTCCTATAAAAAGTATTACTTTAACGCATTCTGTGTGTGTTTGTGTGTCTCTCTTCTGAAATGGAATCAGTCTTAGCATTGAAAAATGCCAGGGGAAAAAAAATTCAATTTCTTTTCTCCATTTTACTTTTTTTTGAAGGTATTTTTATGTATTTTCATTTTTTTCTGAGTACTAAAAAGACTATTCAAACCTTTGTGTCCATGACTTTAAATTACAGGAAACTGTTTTGAAAACTTATCAGTAGTACATGATATGAATATGATTTGTTTTTAGATGTTTCAAATGAGTCACCTTGAAGTCATGGAGAGGCTAACACTTACCACATTTACTGTTCTGATTAATTTTTCTCGGGGTTAAGTACAAATCTGTAGTAACTTACTATGGCTTAGTGGTTGCTGTTGATGTTTCAGTTTGGTTATATTGATTAATCAGGATGATTATTATCACATATCATGGATTTACTCAAATCATTAGGTTTTGTTCTGCTATAATAATTTCATATGCAGTTATACTTTGCTTTAAACATTTTGCTTTAATGTATGAATTTAATATAACAAATTAGAACATAAAGATTCTGCCGTGTTGCAAGTTAATATGATGGCCTCTGTGACCGTTGAACCTAGTTTCATAAGACAGTCTTAAAAAAAAAGTGTCATTTAAACTTTAAAACAGTTAATAAATTGTTTTCTAAATTATTACTAAAATGGTTTGATTTTTACAAAACTTAGGTTTGCTATATTTTGTATATCATAATCTCTGTTTTTGTTAGGCTTTTCATCTATGGGTATAATGTAAAATATTCTTTAAACATAAGCTTTACACTTGTATTTGAGACTAAGCAACCTGCATTGTGACATGACCTGTCTTATACCACAAACCTTCTGTAATACTGCTCCCAGAGAAAAACCCACATCCTATGTATAACCTTAGATTTATTTTGAAATCTCTATGAAAAGAACATAGGGAGATTACTAATTGTTTCTGTTATTTCCTTTAAGGGTGTGATATCTGCTGTGAGTAATGTTTTCAATTTTAATTGCCAATTTTAATTTCAGTTTTAAATTTTGAGATGTATTAAGTAGTTATTTCATGTTTTAAAGTTAATATGTAAGACCTTAACAACTAGTTATCAACCCTTGAAAAATTAAATTTCTGAAGGAAATTCAAAAAAGGGGAAAACAATGACACTTCCAGCAGCCTATATATATTTCTAATCTAAAAACCAAAGGCTAGTATGATACTAGTAAAAAATTGTAAATTTAAATAAGCTATCTTTCTTTTATGTTTTATTAGTTCCTGTTCTTATTTTTATTTCTACTTTAGATTTGTGTTCTTTGTGTAAGTTCTTAGGATGGGTAGATAGTTCCAACATTATTTTTAATACAGTATTTAGGGGGGGGTTGTTATGATTTGTTTTTGGTACTGGAAATTAAACTCAATTACAGTATTTTTAAATTTTAGTAATCACCCATCAATAGGAGAACAGTTAAACCATGGTATATTCATACTCTGGAATATTTGATATCCTTTAGGAAGAACAAAGAAAGAGCTGCAAGACATATTAACTGATTAAAAAGCAAATTATGGACAGAGTACATGCCATCTTTCCACTTGGATGAGTTAAAAAACTTATATAGATATCTGTATTATAAGTTTATGTATATTAAGTGTGTGCATATGTGTTTAAGACCTACAAAATATGCACATCTGTACATTTTAAATATGTATGTTAATATACATGCATTTAAATACATTTGCATATATGTATTTGTTATGTATAGTGATCTCCATCAAAACTGTTGAAATATTCGCCCTCGATAGAGTAAAGGGCTTGAAGGAAAAGAGCAGAGGGTAGAAGTTCATTCTTTATATGAATTATATAATTATCATAATTTTCAAAGTGTACATTCATTTAAATAACTTTTAAGGTAACCACTGCTAGAAAGAATATTAGAATTAGAATTCCCAAATAATTATAAGAAAAAAGCAACAGAGGAACGTGGTCAACTTAGCAAAAATACACTCGTTCTATGGCCTTACAGTCCCTAAGTTGTCTGGATCTTACCTACTTCTCTGGTGCATCTTAATCTACATTCCCATTAAGATATTGGTTGTAGCAACACCTACTTTTTTGTTTCTCAAATAAAGCTCTTTTACTCCTGCATTAAGGCTTTTGTTCTTCCTCTTTTCTGCATTGGCAATTTCCATGATCTTGTCATGGCTGGTTCCTTCTCATCATTTAAATCTCAGCAGTCACTGACTCACAGAGATTTTTCCTTATCATCATATAAAGTAGGTCCCTCACTTACTCTACATCATCATCATGTTTTACATTGGCAGCCGGTACTAGAGATTGAACACAGGGGCACTCAACCATTGAGCCGCAACCTCAGCCCTATTTTGTATTTTATTAGAGACAGGGTTTCACTGAGTTCCTTAGGGCCTCACTGAGTTGCTGAGGCTGACTTTGAACTCACAATCCTCCTGCCTCAGCCTCCAGAGCCCCTGGGATTATGGTGTGCACCACTGCACCCAGCTTATGTTTTACATTTTTAATGGCTCTTAACCAGTGTCTGAAATTATTTTCACTTTAAAAATTAACTTTCATACATTTGTGTACATATATTAGAACTTTTTCATATTTACTACTGTATGCCTAATACCTGGCATTTAACAGGTACTGAAAAAATTTGCTGAATTAATTTTATAAAGGAGAAAATAGTCATGTATAAGAGAGTAACATTCTTTACCATAAGAGCAGGTACCAGGTTCTAATTATAGACAGTCCTCATACTTAGAATTTTAACTTATGTTGATGTAAAAATGATACGCATTTAGTTGACACGAGAGTTCAGATTTTGAATTTTGATGTTTTTGTGCTAGTGATAGGATGAATAATACTGTCTCGTAATGTTGGGCAGTAGCAGTGAGCTGCACCTGCCCATCAATCACACGATCACAAAGGTAAACAACCAGTATTCTGCAGTGCAATGTTGCTGACCTGTGATGGTCATAAGTTAGGTTTATTAGGTATGCTTTGGACTTTTACAATAGGACATAACCCCGTTATAAGTTCAAGAACATCTGTATTTTACTGTACATAAAGATGTATTTATTTAAATACATGTTGCTCCAGAGGTAGATTAAAACATCCCAGAATTACTTACACCAACCATCCAACAAAATAGTAAGTAATGATTTTTTTAAAGGTAAAACTATATTTTCTACCAAAAACAACCTTAGAGGAAAAGGAGCATAACCTAATGCAATAAACTTTAAAAACTAACAGCTAACAAAATAAACAAGCAGTTGTAGAGCAGAGAGCCCTAGCAAGTCATGGCTTCTGAAGTCAACTGTCTGTTCCCTTCTATCCCACACTCCAAGCTGTGTGAGTCAGCAAAATCCTAAGAGAATTCATTCATATCCCAAGGGTGGACAGAAGGAAAACAAGTATTTAATTTTCCATCTGAGGGGTGGTAGAAACTTCTCCAAGGACCAAGCCAGTGAGAAAAATGAGACAGTGGATACCTGTCTTAACTAAAGTGAAGGCCCTAGAGCAACCAACATCCTGACTCCGAGAAACAATGAGAATGCTAACCTTAGCTTTGGGGATGTAGTCCCCCAATTCCATGATGCAAAATACCTAACAAAATCTCAGAAGAGTGAGCAGAACCCTTCTTTAGCCAGGTTCTTCCTCTCCTTGTGCTGTTCCCTCAGTTGAAAAGTGAGAGTGAGTTTGAGAGTGAGAGACAAAGGAAGTAGATCTCAGATGCAGCAGAAAGAAAGTTATTGTCAGCCAAATTATTAGAGCATTTGGACTATGTGGACAGTCATACCATGAACATGATGAAAAGAGAGGTCTTGGCATCATGGTTTCTATCACTGTAACAGAGAGAACATTTACAAATCAAAAGATCCCAGTGAGGAGGATAGTATTTCAAGACTAAGAGAGGAATTACAGTGACTTCACGCTGAAAAAAAACATGAATTCATAAATTCAGAGATAAAAAAACAAGATGATAATATGATAAGGTGAACAAGAAAATTTGTAAGAAAACAAGTTGAAGTCACATCATTGCAGAAATCACAAAAGTATAGTCTATTCAGTGGATAACACTACAAAGTAAAATATTGGCATGGAGGAAAAGCTGGAAATAATCAGAATAAATGCCAAGAAATATAGAACTATTATTAGCTAACAGACATGGATGGCAGATAACGTAACAATAAGTGTAACTGGTGTTCTGTAACATGTAAGATATATTCAGAAGTAAAAACAAGTCAGACATGGTGGTACATGTCTGTCATATCAGCAGCTGAGAGGCTAAGGCAGGAGGATCCCAAGTTTGAGACCAGTCTCAGCAATTTAGACCCTGTCTCAAAATAAAAACATAAAAGACACTGGTAATATAGCTCAGTGGTAAAACACCCTGGGTTCAATTCCCAATCAAAGGAAGGAAGGGAGATAAAGAAAGAAAGAGATAAGTTAGTTAACAACTGAGTTTTAATTTCACAGTCCTAGTGTGGCTGGGCTGCATTTACATCAAGCCTCTGGTGAGGAGAAATACAGTTAAAGGACCTTGCCACAAAAAGAGAATTTATTATTTTTGTTTCTTTTTTTCTTTTTTTTTCTTTTTTTCTTTTTTTTTTTTTTTTTTTGTGGTGCTGGGGGTCAAACCCAGGGCCTCAGGCATTCCAGGATAGCACTATGCCACTGAGCCACATTCCCAGCCTGTGAGAATTTATTTCTCAGTCTGGATAAAGTCTTTCTAAAAGAAAGATGTAGTGGTTAAGAATTCAGAGTAAGGAAGTAATAAGTTTAGAGCATAATAGTCATCAACTAAAAGAAGAGGATCTGGAGAAATAAAAGCAATAAGTGGTAAAATGACAAAAAGAGGAAATGATTTTCACATGGATCCAGAAAAGCCTTTTGGAATTCATTCTTAAAAAAGTTTTGGTGGGACTGGGGAGATAGCTCAGTTCGGTAGAGTGCTTGCTTGTCAAGCACAAAGCCCTGGGTTCAATCCCCAGCACCACAAAAAAAAGAAAAAAAAAAAAAAAAAAAAAGTTTTGATGTCTTCGCACCACTGTCCAAGGCCCTTGTCAGGATCTTACTTTAGCCAGTATGACAGTGTTTATCATTAGCAAATGGAATGTATCACCATACATCCTTTTCTTGTCCAAAAAAAGACAAAAGCTGCTTTACACTGCACTAGAGTGCCTATTTGGCCTATTTGAAGTTTAATTATGTGGTATCCAAAAAAAGGCCAAAAAATAAAAACAGGGATGAATCTTTTGCTCAGCTAACTCCCATAAGCAAAATATGAGGATATCAAAATAAAATTATTCCATTATCAAAAAGGTGAATCAAATTTTCTTCAGATACAGGATTTTCTGCCATGTGAGCACTTTCAGTTAATAAGATAAAACTTGGTGGCTGTTTGTTACTTTTCCTTTTATACAAGTCTACTCTTTGTTAGAGGTATTGGGGTTGGGGGAGCACTATGGGTATTGTATGCTTTTTCAGAATTTAAATCATCTATTCTATTAGAATACTTTTTTTCAGTGAGACAAATGACAGAAGTAACAGACTGAGCACTTCTGGGCCTTTTGGCTAGGTTAAGTGTAGTATCCATTCTTAGCATTTTAATATCTGATATATCCTCTATCCAAGGACAAGTTATTAAATGCATTTGGATTAGGGAGATGAAATAGGAGCTTATTCCATCCATCCCCCTGGTATTGCAGTACCTCCAGGAACAGAGTAACCCCTCAGGGGAAGATAGACAGATAGCTGACAGTCTTTTGTGTATGATTAAAATGATACCAAATAGAGACAGAGTTCTGTTTGTTTTGTGGTGCTGAAGATGAGCCAAGGACCTTATCCATGCTACTACTGAACTTCACCCACAACCCTGGAGAAAGTTCTTTGAATCTCATAGGATTAAAAAATTAAACCCACAAGTTAGCGTCTTATAAGAGACAAAAAAAAAAAAACCCAGTTGTGTTAGCATGCGCCTATAATCACAGTGACTTGGGAGATTGAGGCAGAAGGATCTCAAGTTCAAAACCAGCCTCAGCAACTTAGCGAGACCCTAAACAACATAGCCAGACCCTGTCTCAAAATAAAATAGAAAAAGGGCTGGGGATTTGGCTTAGTAGTTAAGTGCCCATGGGTTCAATACCCAGTCCAAAAAAAAAGAGACCAAACCTCCTCTCTGTAATTATCAATACTGATTGTTTATATTTTACCAAATATTTATAATATATAAGTAATAAAACATATAAATAACAAAATATATGTTTACCAGTGTATTATATAAAAAACTATCTTCTGCTATTCTTGTAAGTTTTCTGTTTTGACTTAAGATGTTTAAGTTTCTTTGCCTATGTCTTCCATACTTAACCCCCTTTAGCCAAACAACCTTTTAATATATATAGTACCAGTTTTAATCTGCTACCTGTTTGGTTTGAAAAAGGTAATAAAAACTATTCCTTAGAGTTTTGTTGGAGTAGGAGGTTTTTCTGTTTTAGCTTGAACAATACATTCTTTTAAAAAGTTAACAGTGTCATGAAAAATAAAAAATTCAGAAGAGATTGTCATAGATTTAAAGAGGCTAGGAGATACAATAACCAAACATAAGCATGAACCTTGGTTTGATTTTGAAAAAAATAAAACATTTGAGTCCTTTGGGAGAAATTCAAATAGAAATTTGATCTAATGGAATTAATAATGGAATTACTGTTAATTTAGTTTATTATAATGGCATTTGGTTGTATAGGACAGTTCCTTATAAGATGCATATTGGAGTATATAGTAAAGTGTCATGATATCTGTAATATATGTTCAAATGGTTCAGAAAAAATCTGCATACATATGTTCATTGCATGCATAGTGTATGGTTGCCTACATATAGAAAGAACAAAAACCAATGTGGCAATATAGAAACTGATGAATAGAGCTGGAGGGCATATGGGTGTCATTTTACTGTTATTTCAACTCTTCTATAGATTTGAAAATTTTGAAAACTAAAAAGACGTAAATAAAGGACTACATCCTTTTAAATTTTCCTCTTGGAAAAGGGTGCTTCCTACTACCTCACTGTTACATCTAGTACATTAACTAGATGTTAACTGGTTCAGTTCTCAAAAACAAAAACTTGTAAGTGAATTGTTTGATCATATAGGGTATTTAAAAACCCATGTCTTGAAATACAGCTTTTAAAATCAGCTATCTTCCTGTCTAAGGAAGTGTCCTTCCTGTGGCAAGATATAGGGTAAATTATAACCGACATTAAGAACATAAAGAAACAAACAAGAATGGCCTTTTAGACATGCTTATTACAATTTCTTTTAGCAAAATAAACCTGACTAACATTATATATTTAAACAAGTTTGAAGTCCTTGTCTCCTTTCTCTTGCTTTCTTTTGTCTTGCTTTTTTAGTGTTATGCACTAATAAACCCCACTTTCTTCCCAAACACGTTCAGAGCAACTTAACATCGTACTCATCTTGGTTTTACTGCTCTGTGACATTCAAACACATGTTGCTTAGAACTATAGGGAATACTTTTTGATTTTCTCTTTAATCTTTTGTCTAGCATACCACCACATTTAATTATTCAACTTTTAAATGGTATGTTGAAGTGCAGTAGATGTAGATGAAGTTACCTCTGAATAAAATGTCTACTTCCTACTACACAGACATTTTTTCATTTTCTATTTTCTTGTGGACCACACTTATTGGTTTTTCAATAAACTATAAGATTATGTGGCACACACTAGGCATATTCCGTCTCTTCCTCTTCATTTCTCTTATTATGGGAATAAAATAGGTGAATGTGTATGGCAAAGGTCACTAACAGTCCAGGTAGTTGAACACAAAAATCACTGCTCTTTGTACTGTATTCCTCTACACCCACTTGTTATATTAGAGAACATATTTTTTTTTTTTTACTATATCAACCCATAACCTAATAAATAGGTTAAAGAATAGAATTGGAATATTTCTCTTATTTATTGTCATATCACTTTAGAGATACTGGTACTTTTAAGTGTTTAAAGACTTATTTTCCTCATCCCCAAATCTTCTTCATTCTTTAAAACGGTTGCCTTAGTTAATGGTCATAGGGGTCATGTGTGTGGAAGTTTCTCAGATCCTAAACATTTTGTTTAGTTCCTCATCATACCTTACCAAACTTTAAAATAATATTTTCTGTTTGAGAGCTAGGTTAACCAAGAAAGGGATTTGAGTTCAAAATTGAACCAACCCCTGAAGACAGGGAACTGACCAGCTGAAACTTAACATGGAAATAATGTGAAGTGAAACTGATAGCAGAATTGAAAGAAATTAAATTAAGGACTCTTGACAGTTTCCCTCTATTTTTGTTTTTAAATATATTCACTTTGGAAACGTGGAAAATATATGTTAATAGGTTTATGAGTCATGGTCATTTACCACATTTACCATGGTACATTTCATTACATGTAAAATTAAACTAAAATATATAATACAGTTAAACAGGGAAAATACTATTTGAGATACTTAGTGAATAGATTATCCTACTAGGAATTTGATAATAGCAGGATATAATTATTGTATATATTAATGACTTATACATAGAGTTTTGAATTAATGTTTAAAAAGTGTTAATTTTCTTTTGAAACCAGTGTGTTTCAAATGAAGTCTACACTATGGCTATGCCAAAGCAGCTTTCAAAATATACTGATTTTCAGGCCACTCCCCTTCCAGTTATTTAGAATGCAGTGGGTCAGGACTGGGCTGTCTTCATCTTTATATTACAAAACTTCCAAAGTGATTACTTACCCACAGTCATATTTGGTAATTACTGTTTTAAATATTTCCTAGGTTATATTGTTAATATTATTGTGTTCATTTAACTGTATCTTTAAAAATATTTATTTGGGTAATAATTTTATTTTGGATAACAGAGAAGCCAATTTAAGCAGGCCTAGATAATAAAGAGGATTTAGAGGCTAGAGTTGTATCAGTGGTAGAGTGCTTGCCTAGCATGTATGAGGCACTGGGTTCTATTCCTAGCACCACATAAAAATAAATGAATAAAACAAAGGCATTGTGTCCATCTACAACTAAAAATATTTTTAAAAAATAGGGGATTTATTGCTTCATATAACTAAAAATTCTAGAAGTACAATATGCTTCTGAAAAAGTTTGATCTGTGCTCTAGTACGTCATTAACCATGATACTGTATAGACTGCCCTTTTTATCATTTCCTGCCCTCAGAAGATTTTCCTCCCTGTGTAAAATTGGCTTACAAGTGAGCTTTATATCCATATACAAATAGAGTATCCCTTATCCGAAGTCATATGAAATCAAAGATTGGAATTTTCCACTTGTAGCATCATGGTAGTGTTCAAAGAGTTTCAGAGTTTGGAGCATTTCAGATTAGGAAAGCTCAATGTATATGACCAAATCTTATAAATTTGAAATTTATTAAAACAATATAGTTTAAAAACAGTCTGAGTTACAATTCATCTCTGTAATCTTTTTTTAGCTATGTCCATTTCAACTTTTCAACTCTTTTAAATATAGATTTTTTTAGTTGTAGATGGAAACAATACCTTTATTTTATTTATTTATTTTTATGCAGTACTGAGGATCGAATCCACACGTTAGGCAAGCACTCTGCCACTGTGCTACAGCCCCAGCCCCCATCTCTGAAATCTTTTGTGGTGGATTTTGGTGTTATTTCTATCTTCCATTATATAGTATCAATAGTATTGAAATTATCCCACCCTGGCCCCATAGGTAGTACTTGCTTTGCAGGGTCAAGACAAAACATAATAATCACATCTGGTTTGCAGTGTTTGATTCAGTGGTTGTGCAAATAATGCAACATTGAAAATCTTTGCTCGAAGTTATGGTATATAGCTTCTTTTTCTGGATGTTGTTATAGGTTGAGCATCTCTAATCTGAAAATCCAAAATTCCCCAAAATATGAAATTTTTTTTAAACTAACTTGATGTCATATATACAAATTCAACACGTGACTTCACATGACAGATTTACTCAAATGTGGTGTACTAAGAATATTGTATAAAATTATTTTTAGCCTATGTGAATAAAGAGTTCATAAAATATGAATCAGTTTTATGTTTAGACTTGAGTCCCATTCCCGAGATATCTCATTATGTATATGCAAAATAAAAAAAATTTTGATATCCAAAACACAAACATTTTGGAGAAGGAATACTTAACCTGTACTACTTGTCAGTAAAACAGAACCTTTATCCAGTAGAACAAAGAGTGAATTTTAAATGAAGAATCACTAAGTAGCCTTTAGAATACATGTGACTTTTCATATATGTAAATGAAGTACAGTGTGGACCAGTTCTTACTTTTTAGCAGATAGTGGGAAGAAAAGAGGATTGAATTGTTTTGTGTAGTTTTTTTCCTCCCAGTATTTTATTATGAAAAATTTCAAATATGTAAGTTGGAAGAATTAATTATACAGTCAACACCCTTAGCCACTATCTCCATTCTATTAATATTTTCATTTATTTGCTTTTGGTTACTTTATCTACCATCTTAGCAATATTATTTTTTTATAAATTTCAAAGTAAGTTACATTGTTATACTTTATCCCTACATACTTAACATGCATATCATTAACTGAGTTCTTGTTGACATTTTGTATGAGAGCCTTATAAACAAAACTGTCTGGTTTAAGGCCTTAAAATGAATCATTATTATAGACATCATAATGGTAGTTGCTAACATTCAAAAATATATCAGAGTGAAATATGTATCTATGCCTTTTACAAAGTAATACTTGAGGCTTTTGATATAAAGATTTATGATGAGACAAAAGGTATGCATTTAAGGTCTCCAGTGAAAGTACAGAATATCACAATTGTTGGTATAATGAGTCTCTTTTTTCTTTAAGTTTGTTACTTACCAATTAACTTTACTTAGGAAACCAGCTAACTGGCAATTTGTTATCAGCTAGACCAAAAGAAAACCTCAAGAAAATGCAGGTTTCTGGTAAATTTATTAGTGTAGCTGACATTTTCCCACCTGCTTATCAGAAACAAACATGTGGACACTGTTTGAAAATAGAAAGCTATAAAAATACTTGGAAAAATCTTAAACATTAGATAATTAACTGCCTCAGAAACAAAATTAAATTGATACCTACTTCTTAGAATACAATAATTGTTTTTGGTATTGTAAATATACTCCAGTTTTATATTTAAAGAGTATCCTAAAAGACTTTGAAGTAACGTATTCAAATAAGAACCTGTTAGAACATAAAAATCACAGACTTTTAGATAGTTATTTGAGATTTTAATTTATTAAATAGCATTTAAGATAATTCTCTGTTTTAAATTTTTCTTACCCCAGAGTCACTGCTAGAGCCTGGAGATGCCTAATCAGCTTTACTCTTTTCTCAATTTACTAACTGTGCACTCAACATTGTTACTCATTTTGTGTGTATATATTCACAGAAACAGTAGTTTAATGGAAATCACAGTCTGGCTTCTTGACATGTAAAATTTTGTATAAGAAACCCAACATTATGTTTTATAAAGATATACTTAAATCTAAAAGGACAGCTAGATACAATTGAATTTAATCAAATAATAAGTTTTTCCTTTGAAACTTTGACTTTTTCCTTAATGAAAGACATTCAAGGACTTTTTTTTTTTTTAAAGTCATAAAATCTAACAGGGCTTCTTTGTTTTTTCACAAGCATCTTTTGAGTGTCTTTTTTTTTTTAAGTTAAAAACACTCCCAGGGAGGTTGGAGTGATAGCTTAGTTGGTAGAGTGCTTGCCTTGCAAGCACAAGGCCCTGGGTTCGATCCCCAGTATCCCAAAAAAAAGAAAAGGGGGAAAAAAAAACTCCCATTTTTGTTTTATTGTTAATTTTCTTAGCTGTCTTCATTTTCATTAAGTATACTACCTTTCCTCCAAGAAATCAAGTATTGTAACAAAGTTTGTAGCTAAACCCTACTAATCATCTTTGGAAGAAACAGATCTTTGGAGATACTTGGTTGCTTTTTGAAAAACAGATTTGATGAGTCCTAAATTTCTCCAGAACTTCTTTTCATTACAAGTTTGCCCTGAATTGCTGTTACTATCGATCTCTACAACCTTCCAAACTTCAGATCTTTCTGCATTCTTGAATTTCTTCCTTAATATGTTAGCACTTGGGACTGCAACTGTAGCTCAGTGGTACAGCTTTTACCTAGCATGTGAAGCACTGGGTTCAATCCTCAACACTACATAAAAATAAATAAATGAAAGTATTGTGTCTATCTACAACTAAAATTTTTTTTTAGAAATGTTAGAGCTTACCTTGGGCTTTGTTGTTTTTTGTTTTTATTTTTGTTTTGTTGTTGTTTTTGGTACTGGGGGTTGAACCAAGGGGTACTATACCACAGAGCTTATCCCCAGTTCTTTTATTTTTTATTTTGAGACAGCATCTTGCTAAATTACTTAAGGACTCACTAAATTTCTGAGGCTGGCCTCAAATTTGTGATCCTCCTGCCTCAACCTCTTGAGTCACTGGGATTACAAGTGTGTACCACCATGCCCAGCTTACCTTGAACTTTGTCATTTTATTTGCCCTGATAATCTTATATTATCCTACATCTTCCTGCTAGTGGATTTACTTTTCATCTACTCAGGTAAGGGAATGAATATGATATGATGCCAAATTAGACGACAACAACAACAACAAACACCAAAATGACAGCTGAACACAATGTGCAAATGAGTGATCCTCATCAAATTTGTCCCCTTTGTAAGTGCCATTTACTTACTCAGCCTACACTGCTATTTCTCATGTCACATACTGGATTTGGAGAATACATTCTGTAAGAATAATGGCTTCATTTATTTTCCATCAGTGAGCATTCTCCCTCCTATCCTTATTTTTTTTTCTCCTGCTACATTCTTCCTTCCTGCTTCACTTCCTTATTCCCCTCTGCTTGGCACCTTCTCCACTTTAAGGATATACAGGATTGAGAATAAGTCTAGAGCCAATAAAAATCTTAGGATGATATAATTATGAAACAGACTGAAATTTATTGTGGAATTTGTTAGTCTTCTATTATTCTCTTGTTCTGTGCCTTTGAAATATTTTATTAAATAGTGGGAAGGTTAAAAATAAGATGCAGACACAGTATATGCAAGTGGTATTACAGGAATAATAATAATAGTATCTGCCACACAGAATTCTTATGATTTATTATCCAAAAAGGGCATAGAGCAATTCTAGAACATAAGTGTCTCTGTCCAGAGCTCCACAAGAGAATTAGGCCCTATAGAGAAAAATGATTTGAATTAGTTCTTGCAAGGAGTATCTAGTTAGTACCAATTTAGATGCATAGGAATTACCAAATTATTTACTTGTAATAATGCTATAGGCAATAGGGCTTAATTCCTTTGAGAAACCCCAAGTGAAAAGGGCTCATAGGTGCTGTTTTTAGCTATTATTATTTTGGTTGCAAATAACAGAAATCCATATTTAAACGGTTTACTTGGTTGTTTCATATAAATGAAAAAACAAGGAAGACTTCAGAGACGGCTTTTTAGAATTCTGACTATCTGTGCCATTCTTTTGGTTTTGGCCATTGGGTCAAACTAAAATTTCTAACTAAATTTTCAAGAGAAAATTAGACTTATAGCTAAAAATCATAAGTGTCTTTCAAACATAGTTAAGAAATTAGCATATTTAAAATATAGTAGTTTCTAAGTAAGAGTTCATTCTTAGATAATTGTATCTGGTAGTTATGTATTTAAATATATAAGAAAAATATTTAAGGCCTGGGAAACTATAGTTACGCTTTTATATCTATACTAATATTAGTTACATTGACACAATTTGTTAAGGTTTTTAAGACAGCTGCCAAAAGAAAAAGAACAAAATAAAAAAAAGGTGGGGTACATAGAAATAACTTGATGAAGGGATCTGAAGAACAGACGGATACAGTCAAGGTGGCAAGGACAATTAATTCAGAAGAGCGGTTTTATTGGAGCGGTACCTTGAGTGGTACCTTTACAGGGTAGCTACCATTCCGTGGCTGTAGTAGTTCTAGTTATTTCTTCTTCTGAGGATATTGGAGCGGGGAGCGGTGGAAGGTGGACTTGGCTATATGAGAAGTCTAAACCAGAAGATGTCCAAGGCCTCTTTCACTGTGCTTTTGAAAAACAGCAAGAGGAACCTCCACTTTGGAAAATGCTATTCCATTGTAACCCATTACTCTCAGGGCATTTATACATGACCTAAGACATTTGAAACCTACTTTTAAAAAAATGTAAATACTCAACACTAAGGTTACTTTTATAGAGATTTCAAAGCTGTCTAAAATCACAGTGTACATATTTTTGCTCTGTGTATACCAATATTGAATGATCTTCAGGTTGTATTGTTGAGAAATATCAGCAAAGTGTAGAACAGCATGTTTAGTATATGTGTGGGTAAAAATAAGTGACTATGTGTTCATGTGTGTTATACATTATAAATGTACAAACTGTCATGGGAAGACTACACTAAAAAGCTAATAACAATGATTATCTCCATGGAAGGAAACTGATAAGTTGATAACTGTTAAAAGTGAGCTCATACTTTTTCAGTGTCAGGTATTTAGTAGTTTCAGCAGATGTCTCTGATCAGAGATTCAAAACATTCTAAGCATCCATATATGGCTTTCTAATTATAAGTAATCTGGAGATATTAAACATAATTATGAAATTACTTTTTTTTTGTTTTTTTTTTTTTTTAACAGTACTGGGGATTGAAGCCAGGGGCACTTTACCACTGAGCTATATCCCCAGTCTTTTTTATTTTTAGTTTGAAGACAGAGTCTTGCTAAGTTTCTGAGGCTGGCCTTGAACGTGAAAACCTCCTGCCTCAACCTTCCTGAATTGCTGGTAGTTTCATTCTTCAACAGGCCTGTTATCAGAAAAGTTCACGTTTGTTTTCAGATAGTATAAGAAAAAGGTAGGCTGGGTGTGGTGGCACACACCTGTAATCCCAGTGCTTAGGAGGCTGAAATGGGAGGATCAAAAGTTCAAGTCTGGCCTTGGCAACTTAGCAAGGCCCTAAGCAACTTAGTGATATCCTCTCTCATAATTAAAAATAAAAAGGGGGATGTGGCTCAGTGGTTAAGTACGTGCCCCCCCCCCCGCCCCGTTCCATCCCCAGCACCAAAAAAAACAAAAAAATGTATACTTATGTTGCTCTGTATCTTGAAATATTTGAGTACATGCTATGAAAATTGTCTCTTGTTTTTGCTTTATTGTATTATCACAAAACAGAAAGAAGAAGGAAAGCTTCAAGGACAGCTTAACAAGTCTGATTCTAACCAGTATATTAGGGAACTGAAAGATCAGATAGCAGAGCTGAATCATGAGGTAAGTGATAAATTTTGATCTTCACATATTTCTTTCTTCCTTCCTCTGTATTATAACAGCACTGTATTACTGGTTGTAAGACTGAGACTTTTATGCTAAATTCTATGAATTCTTGATTATAATTAATAATAATATTTTAGAAGATTTCTTATTTGCAGTCTTCTAATTTTGAGGATTTGTTTTCTTAAACCTCTCAATTGTGACCTAAAATAATTAATATTTTCATGAAAAATATTTTTTTCTTATTTTCTGAAAACGCTTGATAGTTTTCCTAAGTTTCAGATTTATGTCAGTTAAACTAAAGTCTTCCTTACAGCTGAGCTGTAGAATAGTTTGTGGAACTTAACTGTTGTGGGCAAAGGGAAGTCTTTTTACTCTTGCCTGCCTTTCTCCCTCATGGTGGTATTACTGAGATTACAAAAAAGTATACTTGCCTAACATCAGTTAACAGATTTCTTAGTATTTGAATGCTTTTTTTAAACTGGCACTACCTAGAATCTGTGAAGTTCAACCTTTGAAATTTTCCTAATTTTACTAGTTATTATACTAGTTTATATTACTCAGACTAATGTATTTTGACGAGAGAGATACTTTTTGTAAACGTGACTCTAAGTCAGCTTCCTTATACTTCATTATTTTCTAATGACAAATACCTGGCAATATGAATGGAAAAGTATGTTTCTTATTTTGAATTTTTTGTAAAATAGTGTTCACAGTATTGAGATTTGAAAGAGTAGCATAAACTTAATTTGTTAAAAAAAAAAAAAAGAAGATGAAAGAAATTCATTTTGGCTGCTAAATGATTTTAAACCTCAAACTTTTTCAGTTTAGGCATTATCCTTTCCTTGTATTACATCCTTCAGTTGAAGTCTTAAGTGTTTTTATGTAATACCTCCTGGAGGTAGTCAATCTAAAAGTAAATTCCAGGTGAAAAAGAACCAAACCATAGGCAAAAAAGATAAATATTAGATGTGGTTCAGTTTAATTTACCTTGAAATGCTAAGGGTCATTCCTGTAAATATTAATTTTTTTAGCCATCATAACATTTTAAGGATTCAGTAACATACGTAATCTTTACTTTATTGTGTGCATTTTTTATAATTATTTTTATCTACAGCATGTATAAAAAAGTTACAAATAAGCATATTCTGGAAATCCTTACTCTTTTGAAAACGCTAGGAATTAGTCTTTGTGTTCAAAAGGTGTTCTCAAAGAAAATTGTGACTAAATTTTCCATTTAAAATTTTGAGGTCTAGTGATTAGGATTCATTTTATTACACTATTTTCATTGTTTTATTAATGATTAGGAATCATTAATGTTGCTGAACTTTTAAAAAGTTATGTATAGGTTGGCTTTATTTCTAAAACTAGACTAAAAAAATCAGTCGACAAACTTTAATTTTGCCTGTCATGTGACCTGACTAAAAATAATGGTACTTTCTGCATCAGGACTGGAAAAAGTAATTCGCATGAGCTATACCTTTAATGTTTGTTTGTTTATTTAATGTGGGACTTGAAAGCAGTTTCTTTTCTTATACAATCATGAAAACTGAACAGGATAGAATTTTCTACTGTAAAGGAGCTAGATTGTGCCAGGCCCCAGTGGTGTACACCTGTAATTCAAGCAACTCCAGAGGCTGAGGTAGGAGGATTACAAATTTGAGAACAGCCTTGGCAACTTAACAAGACCTTCAGCAATTTAGTAAGACCCTGTCTCAAAATTAAAAAAAAAAAAAAAAAAAAAAAGAATTGGGGATATAGCTCAGTGGTAAAGCACTCCCCAGGTTTAATCCCCAATATAACAAAAAAAGAAAGAAAGAAAAAGAAAAGAGCTAAATCGTGCAAAATTAAAGAGAATACTTTGTGATGAGATGCTAACTTCATGGTTCAGAATAGCCAAAGTTCTGGGCTTAAGCAGGTCCTAGTCAGAAGTCATGGGAGAGAGATGGAATAGTATAGTATGACTAGGGACCACACACATAAGACTTCAGAGGTAAGCATGAGAATGAGTTTGGGAGTTTATAGAGTGGGCCAGTTTCAGCTAAAGGATAAAGTGACTAAGTAAGGACTAAGAAGAAGGAAGAAAAGGTAGACTAAGCAGAACCAGATTATGGTGAATCTTTAAAGCTAGAATAGCTTACACTTACTAGGTAATATGAAATCATTGTGGGTATTCACTTAGAGGTTCTTTTTCATTGTTTTCTGAGCAGATTTTTTTTTCTCCTGTTTCAAAGTTTTATCAGTGAAGGGGATAAATGACAACAAAGTGACAAATTTAAACCAAGTACTGGTTATAGTAGGCTTACTACATAATTACTATTATGATTACTATTTTATTGTTGGATCAGCTCCTTTAAAGTGGTTAAATACAGGGCTAGGGATATAGCTCAGTGTTAAAGCATTTGCCTAGCATGTACAAGATCCTGGTTTGATCCCTAGTCCCAAAAGAAAAAAGTGGTTAAATACAGTACCTCTTTTTTATAACACTGTTTTCATTGTTTTATTTATTTTTTAACTGTAGATAGACACAATACCTTTATTTTATTTATTTTTATGTGGTGCTGAGGATCAAACCCATTGCCTCACACGTGCTAGGTGAATGTTCTACCACTGAGCAGCAAACCCAGCCCCTCCACTTTTTTCATTGTTTAGTAGAACACTTTACAGTTTAGAAAAAAATAACCAAAGTCAGACTAACATCTTCAATTTAAAATTTGTCTAATAGAATTTACCCTAATCATTGGCTTTCAATATGAAAATTTACTTTAAAATATTAATAATCATATTTTGAGAAAGTGACTGACTGTTAATAGTCACTTTGTTCACTGATTTTTTTTAATTTCTCTAAATATTGAAGAAAATGTTGAAACTTTTCACTTTCATCTTCCTGAAGATACAATAGTATTGTTCATGTTATAACAACTGTGACCCCTTAGCACAGTCAGCCAGATGAAATAATGAAGTAGGTTATTTTTATGAATAGCTGAATATATTGTTGCTCTATAAAGTAGTTACTATTTATTGACTAGACACTATGAGCAGAACATTGTGTCAGACACTTCATAGTTATTATCCCTAACCCTCTTAACAGTTCCATCTGAAGGTGCTATTGTCCTCATTTACATGGGTGTGGAAACTGAGACTCAAAATGATTATCTTGGTAGGCATTATATGAACAATAAATGGTAGAATCAGGATCAAATCTAGTTTGGCTCATTCTTTTCTATGCTGCTTACACACAGACATTAGATTAGAAAACCTATCATCAGTATCTAAAATCTGAAGAATGGCATTTAATAGCAGTATTTTAACTGTGTTCTCCTATCTTACCAATGAATTTTCATATATTCAAAATGAGTCTTACAGTTGGTATAGCTATAAGAACTACCTATCTCTCCCTATTGGCATTGCAGAGGGAGATTTAACTTTACTTCCTGCCCCTTACTGTCATCAATTCTAGTACCTTCTCTGACTCCCAACCTCTGCAATCCCTCATTACGTAATTAGTTTTGCTTTTAATTTTCACCTACTTTCCATAGAAATTTTTTAATTTGGAGTCTTTTACACATTGCCATTGCCCTCAGAGAAAACATTGTATGGAAACCCTTCTCTACCTAGACCTAACAAGAGCTGGGGTTAAATCTTACCCTACTTCTTACCCCTTGTCCTCACAGACAAGAACCTGGGTATCCAAGTGCTTTTTCTGATCCCATCCTCTTACCTGTCATTAAAGTACCTGCTATGCACTAGTCACTAGGCTAATAACTGAAAATAAAGATTGAAACACAGTTCATACTCTCCAGGGCCTCACAGTCTGCAGTGGAAAGAGGCATACAACTAAATTGCCACACATTATGAAAGTGTAACAGTGTAGTGACTATCATTTATTGCTCTGTGTCAGACTTTGTACTCTTAATACTTGCTTTTATTTAAATCCTCACAATAGTCCTATGAAAAAAGGTAGCATTCTTGTCATTCATATTTTATATGCAATAAAACATATGTCTGAGGAATGAAGTAACTCTCCACAGTCATACACTATTCAGTGATAGAGATGGAATTTTTTTTTTTAGTTCAGGTTATATGACTTAAGTTCACACACTCCAAGCCCAACCACTATATGCCAGGTAGCCTCTTTGGAAATATACAGGGATAATATGGTAACAACATCTGGGCTGGCTTTTGAAAAATGAAATTTGTCAGGCAGATTGATCATCTTGAATGTTTAAGTCAGAAACATGAAACAAAATTACAAGTTCTGTCTTCTTAGCTGCTGACCACCAAAGACAAATATTTTGTAAATGCCAGGAAAAGGAGATAGAAGAAGGCTGAAAGATATTCTGGTTTAGAAGGCAAAGGAAATGTACTCAGGACTCATTTCGATACCAACATCTGGGAAGTCAGTCTTATGATTCAATCCAATTGCCAGTTAACTAGACTTCCTTGGGTCCTTTTGAGTGTTTGCTATCATTTACAGTATTGTTTTATGGGAAAATGCATATTAGCCAACTGATTCAAAAATGTCTTTGGAATACAGATACCTTTTCACTTTTCTTAATAGTACTGTGATAGTTGTAGTTCTGGTGGATGTTGTAGGAATAAATTTATTTTGGACTAAGGATTGTTCACTTACAAAAAATAGTCTATTTCTCAGCTTTGCTGAATATTTATGATGTCTAAATAAAATAGTTGTACTTTATGGTCTTACCATTTTACAAAAGCAATTCTAGTTTCATTTGCTTAGTAGATTTTCTATGCAGAACAAATTTTCTGAATTTTTATTAAACTCTCTATGTTGTAGCTGCTAAAACAGATATTGCAGAACCTTTGGATCATTATTTTAATCTTTGTAAATATTCTGTAGAATTATTATGAATCCCATTTGATAGGCTCAGAGAGGTTAAGTAACTTGTCCAGAGTCACATAACTTATAGTAAGTTGCAGAACCTGGAATTCAGGACCAGGATTATAATGTATTCAACTAGAATGAAGTAAAAGCAAACAAACTTATTTTTTTTAATTTATTTTTTTTATTGTAAACAAATGGGATACATGTTGTTTCTCTGTTTGTACATGGCGTAAAGGCATACCATTTGTGTAATCATAAATTTACAGAGTAATGTTGTTTGATTCATTCTGTTATTTTTTCCCTTCCCCCCACCCCTCCCACCCCTCTTTTCCCTCTATACAGTGCTTCCTTCCTCCATACTTGCCCCCCTCCCTAACCCTAACTCTAACCCTAACACTAACCCTTCCCTCCCCCCATTATGAGTCATCATCCACTTATTAGCGATATCATTCGTCCTTTGGCTTTTTGAGATTGGCTTATCTCACTTAGCATGATATTCTCCAATTTCATCCATTTGCCTGCAAATGTCATAATTTTATCATTCTTTATGGCTGAGTAATATTCCATTGTATATATATACCACAGTTTCTTTATCCATTCATCAATTGAAGGACATCTAGGTTGGTTCCACAGTCTGGCTATTGTGAATTGAGCAGCTATGAACATTGATGTGACTGTATCTCTGTAGTATGCTGATTTTAAGTCCTTTGGCTATAGGCCAAGGAGTGGGATAGCTGGGTCAAATGGTGGGTCCATTCCAAGTTTTCTAAGGAATCTCCACATGGCTTTCCAGAGTGGCTGCACTAATTTGCAGCCCCACCAGCAATGTATAAGCGTACCTTTCTCCCCACATCCTCGCCAACACCTGTTGTTGCTTGTATTCTTGATAATCGCAATTCTAATTGGGGTGAGATGGAATCTTAGGGTGGTTTTGATTTGCATTTCTCTTATTACTAGAGATGTTGAACATTTTTCCATATGTTTGTTGATTGCTTGTAGATCTTCTTCTGTGAAGTGTCTATTCATTTCCTTAGCCCATTTGTTGACTGGATTATTTGTATTCTTGGAGTAGAGTTTTTTTGAGTTCTTTATAGATTCTGGAGATTAGTGCTCTATCTGAAGGATGATTGGGAAAGATATTCTCCCACTCTGTAGGCTCTTTCTTCGCATTGCTGATAGTTTCCTTTGCTGAGAGAAAGCTTTTTAGTTTGAATCTATCCCAGTTATTGATTCTTGCTTTTATTTCTTGTGCTATGGGAGTCCTGTTAAGGAAGTCTGGTCCTAAGCCGACATATTGAAGATCTGGACCTACTTTTTCTTCTGTAATCTGCAGGGTCTCTGGTCTGATTCCGAGGTCCATTTTGAGTTTAGTTTCGTGCATGGTGAGAGATATGGGTTTAGTTTCATTCTGTTGCATATGGATTTCCAATTCTCCCAGCACCATTTGTTGAAGAGGCTATCTTTTCTCCATTGCATATTTTTGGCACCTTTGTCTAGTATGAGAAAATTGTATTTATTTGGATTTGTGTCCGTGTCCTCTATTCTGTACCATTGATCTACCTTTCTATTTTGGTATCAATACCATGCCGTTTTTGTTACTATTGCTTTGTAGTAGAGTTGAAGATCTGGTATTGCAATATCCCCTGTTTCACTCTTTCTGCTAAGAATTGCTTTAGCTATTCTGGGTTTCTTATTCTTCCAGATGAATTTCATAATTGCTTGCTCTATTTCTGTAAGGTATGTCATTGGGAGCAAACATTTTTTAAAAGAAAGAAAAATCACCTTTAAGGCATATTTATTTATCAGTACCTTTCCTTGTTCCAGATGGGATTAAGAAAATTTACAAACATTATACAATAGCAAACTACAATTTGAGAAAAAAGAAAAACAACTGTAGAAATAAAACATAGAAGCATGAATAAGACCCAATACACAAATGCATATTTATATATTTCCTGTAAGTGGGCCTCAAATTTGGCTCTAAGATTTTTAGTAGTCAACACAGAAGGGAAGTTCTGGTCACATAAACACTAAAGAGTATCTCTGATAAAAACATACCTACTAAAAGAGCCAGACTGTTTGAGATACTAAGACTAAATGCTGATGGGTGCAGTGGTTCACATCTGTAATCCAGTGGTTCAAGAGGCTGAGATGGGAGGTTCATGAGTTCAAAGCCAGGCTCAGCAACTCAGGTGCTAAGTAACTCCGTGAGAACCCGTCTCTAAATGACATATAAAATGGAGTTGGGGATGTGTATCAGTGGTCAAGTACCCCTGAGTTCAATCCCCAGTACCCACCCCCCAAAAAAAGACTAAGTGCCACTTTTTATCTTGTTTTTTCATAAAGGAGACTGAGTTTGAGTTCCTGATTATTATCTTTAATATTATCTAATACAATTGATTCACAATAATAAAAAATTGAGCAATTTAAAGAACATAAATTTTATTTAAAAACTTTTGTATAAAGAAATAATACAGAAAAGTGCCCCAAGTCCCAAGTTTATAGCTCAAGAAATTATCACAAAGTGACCATACCCATGTGACTACAACCCAGTCCTGAAAAATAGACCCCAGAAAAGACCCATTCATACTTTATTTCAAGCACTACTCACTCTTCCTCCTCAAAGATAAATATGAGCTAGACTTCTGATATAATAGTTTGTTTTTGAAATTTATATAAATGGCTTCTTGGATTATGTATTTTTTTTGTGTCTTCTGTTGCTCAACATTATGAGATTTTACTACATCATTTTAAAATGTAACTGTAGGTTCATTTTCATTACTGTATAATTTTCCTTTATATAAATGGTTTATTCTGTTGATGAATATTTGGATTGTTTCCAGTTAGGTCTATTAAGAACATTGCTGCAAATAGTTATACACATTTACATCTCATGAGCAGTAAAGAAAATTCTTTCTGTTCTACATCTTCATCTTCATATGGAATTGTCAGTCTTCATAATTTTACCCATTCTCTGTGACTATGAAAAGGTTTTTCATTACAGTTTTAACTTGCATTTCCCTGATTACTTCAACTGAATACCTCCCCACTCACAGCATCCAGAACAAGGTTGGCATGTAATGGGAACTTCATGAAAATGTTTTTAATTAATAAATGATGTTTGTGACATTCTTTGCAGATAAGGGGACATAAAAGCTGCAATAGGAATATTAAGAAACTTTCTGATGTACAAAATCAGTGGAAAGTATATTCCAGACAGAAGAAGCAACTAAGCATAAAGATAGTGGAAAAAAATGAAATAGGCTTTCTGAAAAACCATGAGTGTGACAAGAGTGCAGTGGAGGGGAAAAATGGTATGAGATAAGATTAGAGAGTTAGGTGAGGTCAGATCACATACAGTGCTTTGTAAGTCAGCATATGTATTTGAGTTTTATTCCTAGTACGAGGGAGCCTTCATATGGTTTTAAGAAGGGAGTGATATGATCTCATTTGCTTTGTCTGCTTTTGGTGAACTGATTGTAAAAAAGAAAGAATGGAAACAGGGAAATTCATTAAGAATCATTACAGTAGTCCAGGTAATAGCAAAGGTGGCTTGGAAGGACTGAAGAAGTGGAAATGTTGCAGTGTGCATGTAGTAGAGGTATGTTTTCCTCATAAGAAAAAGCAGTTTGTAACTTCAGATATTTTGGATTAAGCACTTGAGTGAATGGTGGGTTTGGTGACTTTTTTGGGGGTCAGTGGACCTTTTTTTAAAATTTATTTATATGTGGTGCTGAGACTCAAACCCAGTGCCTCACAGATGCTAAGGCAAATGATCTACCACTGAGCTACAACCCCAACTCTGTTTGTTCTTTTGTAGATATACATGACAATACAGTATATTTAGACATATTACATACATGGAATATAACATTCTAATTGGGATCCCATTCTTCTTGTTGTACATGATGTGATTACACTGATCATGTGTTCATATATAAGGATAGGAAAGTTATGTCCAATTTATTTACTGTCTTTCCTATTCCCATCCCCCACTTCCCTTAATTCCCCTTTGTCTAATCAGTGAACTTCTAATCTTCCCCTCCCTATCCTCCTTTGTTGTGGGTTACCATCCACACATCAGAGAAAACATTCAGCCTTTGGTTTTTTTGGGACTGTCTTATTTCACTTAGTATATTCTCTAGTTCCATCCATTTACCAGCAAATACCATAATTTCATTCTTTCTTATGGCTGAGTAATATCCATTGAGTATATATACCACATATTTTTATCCATTCACCTAGGTGGTTCCCTACCTTAGCTATTGTTAATTGAGCTGCTGTAAACATCGATGTGGCTATGTTAGTGTAGTATGCTGATTTTAAGACCTTTGGGTATAAAATGAAGAATGGGGTAAGGGGGTCATATGGTGGTTCCATTCCAAATTTTCTAAGGAATTCCCATACTGCTTTCCAGAGTGGTTGCACCAATTTCCTTCACATCCTCACCAACATTTATCGTTACTTATATTCTTGATAATTGCCATTCTAGCTGGAATAAGATGGAATCTCAGTGTAATTTTAATTTGCATTTCTCCAGCTGCTATAGATGTTGAATATTTTTTCACATATTTGTTGACTATATTTTCAGTTCCTTTTATTGATTGGGTTATTTGATTTTTTTTGGTGTTTTTTGTTGTTTTTAAAAAAAATAGTCATAAGTAACACAGTACTTTTATTTTATTTGTTATGTGTCACTGAGGATCAAACCCAGGGCCTCACACTTGCTAGGCACTCTACCACTGAGCCACAACCCCAGCCCCTGGTGTGTTTTTTGAGTTCTTTATATATCCTCGAGATTAATGCTCTATCTGAGGTACAGGGGGCAAAGATTTTCTCTCATTCTGTAGGCTCTTTCTTCACATTCTTGGTTGTTTCCTTTGCTGCGAAGAAGCTTTTTAGTAACATCCCATTTACTGATTCTTGATTTTACTTCTTGCACTCTAGGAGTCTTATTAAGAAAGTCAGTTCCTGAGCCTGTGTGGTAGAGAATTGGGTCTACCTTTTCTTCTAGTAGGTGCAGGGGGTTGGTGCCATTTTGAGTGATATTAGAAAAGGTAGATGGTCAGAGTTCCATTTTATTTATGTTAAGGTTGAGATTCTCTTAAACATTTAAATGAAGATATCAGGCTGTGGATATTGCTTTCCAAAAAAAATTATGCAAATTTATAATGCCACTACAATCTAGATCCTTCCTTATACCCTTAATATTCTGGTTATTCTTTTTTAAAAAATCAAAATTACTAATTAAGATTAAACAACTCTGGCAGTTATCTCAAAAGATGTAGTAGTCATTGTCATTGGAGGGGGAAAAACATTTGTATATAAAGAGAAGGGTTCCTGGAGCAAGTTCTGAGGCACTCCTGACCTAAAGAGAACAGACAAAGGAGACCAAAACCATCACTGGAGTTGGAGGAAAACCAAAGAAGTGGAGGTAAAGGAATCATCGGAGGAGCTTTCAGGAAGAGAGCATTTCTGCATAGTTATTTTAATTAGATTTTTTTAACGTTATTATATTTTTATAGCTTTATTTCATTTATTCATTTTATGTGGTGCTGAGAATCAAACCCAGTGCCCCACACAACACATGCTAGGCAAGTGCTGTACCACTGAGCCACAACCATAGCCCCTTAATTAGATTTTAAATGTCCCTGATCCTTCTGAAGAATAAACTTAAGATTTCTGACTTTGGGTCATAGCGAAATGGCAGACAAAAAGAAGAAGAAAAAGGAGAGCGTCTTGGACCTTTCCAGATGTTTCAACCAGATATCTGGGTGACATTTCAGGAAGGCCTTGAACCCAATGGAATCCTGAAGGGGTTTAACCTGCTCCTCCATCTTGTGCTTAAAGGAACCATTGAGTACACAGGAGATGTCAACAACTAGTACATACTCACAGAGGATACATGCTTTGTGGGCCTCAGGTGGTTTAGGTGGATGGCCCCGATGCTTATCTGCCTGCAGGGCCTAGAGACCATCTCTACTCCTTCCAACAGCAGGACACATGAAGCTGCAAGGTGCAGGGTAGGGTCCTAGATTCAGAGATACCCCTCCAGAATCAGATGCTACCACCAACATCTGGAACAGAAAGTCCTTTTTCTGTGGACTAAATTTTTGTTTTCTAAATGAAGTTGGAAACCTAAAAACCATTTTTCATAGATTGATTGATGTAAGAACTCTAGAGAAGGAATGATCTAATCTTTCATTGACTACGGTAGGATGGAGCAACAACAACTGAGGTGGATAACAACTTTCTTCATAGGAAGGGTCATTTCATTGGTTTTCAGTATCTAGAAGGTCTTCAACCATCTTGTCTACTTTGTTGAGATAGTTTTTTAAGTTCAGTCATTATATGTCTCAGGAATCTTCTGTTATTATTTCTGCCAGCTAAGTAGGCAATTAGGAATTTGAGTAAATAAAGAAAATCCAAAGCTTTAACTGAAATTTGTCTTTAAAAAATGTTTAGGTAAGCACTCAAGTATTTAAAAATTCTGGTAACTCTATTTGTGTACACCTGATCTATAGGTGTAATTAAATACCTACCAAAAAGTACTTTCAATGCTCTAAATATGAATAATATAGCTTTTATAATATTTATACTAACATCATTATTAAAGTGGTATTTTTGAAATAAGGGACTTATTATATTAATCAAAAAACAGTGTGCTGTTTTGTATTCTTTAATATTTTTTCTTTATCCTTGTATTTGTCAATTTAAAAGTAATTAATAAGATTGTTGGAACTTGAAAAGTTTTTTTTTATAAAATGCTTTTAAAAGATTCACCAAACACTGATCTTCATCTAAGAATTAAAATAAAATAAAATGTTCAAGGTAAAAAAAGAACATGATCATTTGATTATCCTGTATTCAGAAATAGCTTATTTTTTCTTTATTTTATGCTGAATGATGCTGTCTTTTTATTTTTACTTTTTTAAACTGTATGCCTACTCTATATTGCCTGTTTCTACCAGTCTTCATTTTCTTTTGGATATTGCAAAACTCCAGGTGTGTTATTTAGATTACAGAGTGGTCCCAAGAATAGTATTAACATTCTTACCCACAACTGCATTGATAGCAGCAGTGTGCTTCAGAGGCAGAAATAAGAATTTTTAAAATGGTGGTTAATTTTATTTGTACTGACGGCTACTGATGGTTAAAATTTTAATTTTTAATGTTTGTATGCAGTCGTACAAACATTCACGTTTTTTTACAGTAGAAAGTGGCAGTTTTCCCAGAATGGCCACTTCTTAATAAAAAGAAATTATTCCCTTTATTATTAAATTTGTCCTTTCTTTAATTAGAGAATGTAAAGAATCATGCAGGAGTTCACACAAGCCTGAGGGCAAATAAATAGTTCTTCTTTGCTGCCCAAAAGTGCCATGTAGATAATGAAAGGTCCTATTTGTACTCCTTAAATTACTTTAAGAACCTTCCATTAAATGTTCAGTAGTCTTCATAGACCTTAAAATTTTCATTTATATTTTAAAAATGCATTCTTAACCGTTGTACTATTTACAATTTTTTATGTATGGAATGCAGTACTTGTTTTACTTTATATCACTGTAATAAAAAGACTGAGATAATAAACATAAAGATGGTTTTGGGGGGCTTACAGTTTTGGAGGTTTCTGTTCTTGATTGGTTGACCCTGATGCTTTTGGGCCTGTGCCAAGGCAGCATATCACAGTGGGAACATATGGTGGAACAAACTGCTTACCTCATGGCTGGGAAACAAACAAGTAAGGAAGTGTCTGTGTCCCACAGTCCCTTTCCAGGGCACTCCCCAGTGACCTAAAGACCCCCCACTAGGCTCCATCTCTTAAAGTTCCCACCACCTCCCAATTCAGTTCATGGATCTGTGGAGGACACTTAAGATCTGATCTATAGCAATACCTAAAGCTGAGATATGTATAAAATCACACACATGCTGGTTCTTGCACATCATGTGTTCTACCTGAGCTATATCCTCAACCCTTTCCTTTATTTTTTGTTTTGAGGCAGGGTCTTGCTAAGTGACTGAGGCTGCTCTTAAACTTGCAATTCTCCCTCCCCAGCCTTCTGAGTAGCTGGTGTTAAAAAAGTGTGCCCCACTGTACTGGGCTTATTTGTCAACGTTTAGAATGACACTAATAGGATGTGCTTTAAGGTTGCATTCAACTCAATAGGGGATGCTAAAATGAACTACATTTTAGAATCTCATGATCTTATTCAGGTATTCAGGTTTCAAGGCTTGAGTATTCACTTTTTGAACTTCTTCCATCTTCCTTTAGATCAAATAGTCAATTTTTAAATGCTAGTTTTTGAAAGAAACAATGGCATATTGACAGGTTTTCAAACTTGGAACATTTGAAAATGTGCTCCACTAATTTACTAAGTGTCAGTTAAAAGAGAATTGATTTAAAAAAAAAAAAAAAGGAATAATAAGTAGTTCTCTCAGATTTACAAAAACTAAAAATTTTAAACTGTGGTTGAAATCTTCAGTGCAGTAAATCATGTGCTTTTCATGTATCATATCTCACAATAACAGTTGGACATGAGATAATCAGATTTTCTCTCCCCACAAGTGGGAGAACTGAAAATGTCATACCAATAGGACATGTCAAAGACTTTGTGCCTGTCTGATTTAAGTTGTTGTGGTCAGTCTGAGGAACCTGTGATATGATAAGATAGCATTCATGAGGTCATGTGGTTTGCAAGTGCCCAATCTTAACTGAGCAGCCTGTAAGCACCTCAGGATAAGGAAGAAAGGGATACTGAAAGCTTATTTTGTGCTGAGTGACAAAATAGTGTGGGTGTGTGACAATATATGTGTATAATATGTTTTAAAAATTACTTTTCTATTGGGAGTTAGTTTCTGGGAAAATGAATACTACAAATTAACTCATCTCCTTTTACTTAGTACTTTAAAGTATTAAACTTTCTTAGAAAGGAATAAATAGGGGCTGGGATATAGCTCAGTTGATAGAGTACTTGCCTTACATACAAAAGGCCCCGGGTTCAATCCCCAGCACCGCCCCCCCCCAAAAAAAAAGAAAGAAAAGAAGAAAGGAATAAATGATTAGTATAAGTAAAATTTAACATTACCACAAAATGCTTTGCAGACCAGTTGCATACATTTATGCAGTGATTAGCAGCCAAAAAGTACTTGACAAGTACATTACTTACCATGTACATACCAGTATGGCATTGTTATTTGAAAAGTTTAGTCTTTTAAATTAGCTATTTATTATTTTTATTTTTAAGCAAAATTTATATTTTATATTGAATTTTTTGTTATTAATATATAAATATTATATTAAACTTTTTATTGCAAATATTTTCTGCCTATTTAAAATTATGTTATAGTATGTAGCCACCATTTCTCTTCTTTTGAGGGAAAAAAAATTGATGTAGAAGATTTACATTGTTGGTGAGTATTTTATTATCACTTAACAGTTATTTCTACATTTCCTGAGTAGAAAATTACTTATTTTTAATCTGACCACATCTCCATTGGAAACATATACAAAATGGCTGCCTGATTTTATGCTGACTGCTTTATTAAGAGAGCCATATTTGATAGAATTCTCCCATTTAAAGTTTACATTTCAATGGTTTTTACTATATGCACAGATTTATGCAGTCATCATCACAATCAATTCTAAAACATTTTTATCACTCCAAAATGAAATCCTTAGCAGTCACTGCCCATGATCTCCAAGCCTCCACCCTCGCTCTCAGGCAACCACTAATCTGCTTTCTTTCTCTCTCTACAGATTTCCCTATCCTGGAAATCTAGTATGAAGGGAATCATACAATTTGTGGTCTTCTGTGACTGACTTCTTCCAGTTAGCATTAAAATTTGCAAAGTTTGTTCATATGGTAACGTGTATCTATACCTCGTTGCTTTTTATTCCTTAATAATATTCCAAATTATGAATATGTCACATTTCATCCATTCACTACCTGTTAGACTTTGCTTTATCCCCACTTTTTTGACTATCATAAATAGTGCTACTATAAGCATTCATGTACAGACTACTATATGAACATGTGCTTTCATTTATCTGAGTATATACTTAATAGTAAATAGTAGAATTGTTGGGTCATATGACAACCCTCCTTTAACCACTTGAGGAACTGCCATACTGTTTTCCAAAGCCATTGTACCGTATTACATTCCTTCAGCTGGATGCAAGGCTTCTGATTTCTCCACATCCTTGCTAACATTAGTTGTTTTATCTTTTGACGGTAGCATCCTAGTAAGTATGAAGCAGCATCTCATTGTGGTGTTAATGTGCATTCTTCTGATGACTAATGATGTTGAGTATCTTTTCATAAGCCTGCTGGCCATTTATATCTTTTTTTTTTTTTTGCACGGTGCTGGAGCTCGAACCCAGGGCCCTGTGCTTGTAAGGCAAGCACGTTACCAACTGAGCTATGTCCCCAGCCCCATTTATATCTTTTTTAGGAAAATGTCTATTTAAATCCTTTGCCCATTTTTAAATTGGGTTATTTTTAAAATCGGGTTGTCTTTTTATAATTGAATTCTGAGAGTTCTTTATATTTTCTAAATATATTTGCCTTATCAAATATTGACTTCTGATTTCTAAATATACTCTATCAGTATATTTTTTTAAACTCCAGCAGCTTAGTTTATTTACTAGAATGGTTTTCAGGCTTTCTTCTGGGGAGCACTATGACCAAGTAGTTGACTTCTAAATTAAGCCTTTGTTTTGATGAGACAAGGAAATGAAACATTTACAAATTCTTAGATATGACACCAGAAGCACAGAAATATAGAAGAAAACTGGTAAACTGAATATCACCATATCGTAAAAAATTTGTGCTTCAAAGAACACCATCAAGAAAGTAAAAAGACAACCTATATAAATGAAGGTAAAAATTTAAACATTTAGCCAGATGTGGTGGAATGTGCCTGTAATCCTAGCAATGTGGGAGGTAGGATTGCAAGTTCAAGACTAACCTCAGCAAATTAGTGAGGCCCTAAGCAACTTAGTGGTATTGTCTCAAAATTTAAAAAAATAAAAAGGACTAGGGATGTGACTGAGTGGTAAAGCACCCCAGTTCAATTCCCAGTACCAAAATAAATAAATTAATTCATAATAATAAGCATTTCTCTAATAAAGGACTTGAATCTAAAGTATATTTTTTTTGAACTCTTGAAGTTAAATACAAGGGAACCAGATGCAATAGCACATACCTATAATCCCAGCAACTCAGAAGGCTGAGGCAGAAGGATTGGAAGTTCAAGGCCAGCTCAGCAACTTAGTGAGACCCCCAATCTCAAAATAAATAAAAAGAACTGGGGATGTAGTTTAGAGATAAAGCACCCCTTGGTTCAATTCCTAGTACTCCCCCCCCAAAAAAAACTCAAATATGAAAAGATAAATAACCCAATTATTAAATGGGCAAAGGATCTCAGTGACTGTTTTTCAAAATATACAAAGAAATGGCAAGTAAGCACGAGAAAATATGTTCAACATCATTAACCATTGGGAAATGTAAATCAAAAAGTGCTACTTTACACTTCTTCAGATGGCTTATAACCAAACAGATGAGAAGTGTTGGCAAGGATGTGGAGAATTCCAAATCTTATACACAGCTGGTGGGAATGTAAAATGGTACAGATACTTTGGAAAACAGTGTGGCAGTTCTTCATGTTATTAAATATATGGTTACCATATGACCCAGCAATTCCACTCCTAGGAATACCCACAAGAAATGAAATCATGTCCACACTAAAACTTGTGCATAAATATTCATATAACCAAAATGTGAAAACAACCCAGATATCAGTCTGTTGACAAATAAATAAAATGTGGTATATCCATATGATGGAATACTATTATGCATTAAAAAAGGATGAAGTACTGTTACATGCTACAACATAGGTAATAAGTGCAAGAAATCAGTCACAAAGGGCCCTATGATGTATGATAGTATTTGTATGAAATGTTCAGAATAGAGAAATCTGTAGAGACAAAATGTAAATTAGTGGTTACCTGGGGTCCAGAAAGAGGTGGGAAGATGAGAGGATGACAGCTAAGATGTGTACAGTTTCTTTTGGGGTAATGAAAATATCCTAAGATTGAATCTGGTGATGGTTGCACAATTCTATGGAAATACCAAAAACCATTCAGTTATACATTCTAAATAGGTAAATTGTGTGGGATGTTAATTATATCTCAATAAAGACATTTTTTAACAATTCATACTCTGTTTTGTGGAAAGTTTCTAACCTGGGACCCATGGATGAGATCTGCTAAAGTGTTACAAATACTTAGTGTATAACCATGCATCTTTTGAGGAATGAGCTCATAATTTTTTCAGATTCCTTTAATATTCTGATGCCTAAAATATTTAAGATCACTATTATTGAGCTACTAAATGACAAATGGTACTTAGCAGTTGTAATATAGCATTTTTAATTAGACAAATATTAGTTGATTTTCTGTTAACTTGGTTTACCAGCCCACGTTCCTGTTTTTGTAAATGCTCTGGTAGTTTGTGTCTGTCCGGATAGTATGGGACCTTGGGATTGTGCCTGGTATATATTAAACACCCAGTTTCCATGCTCTAGCTGTATTGCTGTGGGTAGATTAGTTAGCCTTTTTGTTCCTCAATTATCTCATGGGAATTGTTGATAAGATTAAATATATCAATACTGGAAAAGCACTTGGAACAGTGCCTGGAACGTAATAAGATCTAAGTATATGTGTGTTCGTGTGTGTGATGCTGGGGATCAAACCCTAGGACTTTACACATGCTAGGTATACCCTGTAACACTAAGCTATATCCCAGCCCTAAATCAGTGCCAACTATACCACAAAACACACAGAGCTAGGGATACAGCTTGGTTGGGAGTGTGCCTGCCTCACATACATGAGCCCTGGGTTCAATCCCCAGCACCACAAAACACTTATACATTATAAAATGTAGTATTATAAGTGATTAGATAAATCTAATGGCACTATTCCCTACTTTTGTAGCTTCCCCATAGCCTTCATGATCAAGTTCTAATTCTTGAGCATAGCAGATTCTTCATAGTTCAGACCCTGCTTTCCTTAAATTTCATATCTGAGCTTGAGATCTTAATCCAGCCACACCAAACCACCTGCAGTTTCCCAGCATATTTTTTAATAGTTCTTGGGCCTCTGGGCCTTTCAACATGCCACCTGTGCCTGGATTTGCCCTCCCCGTACCTGCTTATCCTTTAAGACTCAATTCAAGCAGCAGCATATTACTTATCCTCAAAGAATTCTCTCCTCTAGGCAGTTCATTGCTTCTCTTGCAGGTTTACTTAGCTCTTAATATACCCTCGTGGAACTAGCTGTTTCCTTGCTGTCTTTCTCTCCAGATTTTTAACTCACTAAGGGCAGGAGCCTTGCCATTATTTGTGTTTGTCTTTCCATCATCTAAGACAGTAGTTGTCACTTAAGAACTTAGTGAACATGTGGTTAAGTGATTGAATGGACTGGTAAGAACCATTATATAGCTTTGGAGAACAATTATTCCTCTTAACAAATTAATCCATAGAGAAAAGAAATACTTTCTTTTTGCGGGGGTATGTTGCTAACGGTTTGAATTTTTTAAATGCTTCAGCTAAAGGTTAAATCAAATGCAATCTACATGGTACTTTGATGTAGCTTTAAAAATTCAGAGTGAAACAAGTGTGAAGTGATTTATTTCCTGTAATTGGTCATAAATTTACATAGAACCTCATATATTCCTACCCTAATCACCATTGACATTAGAGTGTCATCTAAATAATGTTAATGGTTTCAGTCTTATCGAGATGTGTCAGCTGCCAGGAAGAAGACATTCAGTGGCAGTTTCATTTTGTTTGCCCAGAATACTGGGTAGATCTAAGTATGCACTATAGAAAGACTAAGAATTCCCTGTAAATACCCCTACTCTCTTGCTCTGGTAACAGGTATATTGTATAAGTTTCTTTAATTCCAGTCTTTCCTTTCCACCTTTTCCACTTATTAAAGTAGGTATATATTTTTTCATTGCTTCTAAAAATGTGGGTTTTAACAATTGCATTTATACATTTTACATAAAAATCTATTAAATTTTAAATGTTCCTTTTTAGTGATAAATTTTGATAATGCTGACATTGTTTTTTTTACTTTAACCTATTTAAGTATTTCAGCATTATTCTTGAACATCTTAATATATTCTAATTTTTTAGTACTGTAGGTTGGAATTTTGACATACAGTAATGGAGAAGTCATGACCTCCAGATGATCACTTATATTGGTTTCCTGTTCTTATTCTCTGGAAATCTTTTGGTTTGCGTGCTTTTGCTAGTTTTAGTCTTTGTCATATTTGCAGTTCAGTTTTTAAAAAGCTGATAATTAAGGAAAATTTAGCTCATCATTTTCTATTTACATTTATTTAAAATTTTGAAGACTGATAAAACTATTAAAGGTATCTTGTAAGAAATGTTAACAAAATTACTGGCCATACTGGGGGTGGGGTGGAGGAGGAAAAAGTAAAGCCTAGAACTTAGAAATAAATATCTACATGATTATTGGACTTTATGTCCACCTTCTCATATAATGTACAATTATTTTAAATTTTTTATCTTGTACATCACTTACAGAAATGTTTCATTTAACTTAAAAAGCCAAAGCTCTATGTTTTACAAAGATTGATTGTACAGACGCAAATGTACAAGTAGGATCTTTATAATCTGATATGACTCAGTCTTGGAAACTTACTGCAACTGTTTTGCAGTTCACTTGGTATCACATGACTCACTTCAGTGTTTTAAAGCCTGTCTAGTAGTGATCAAAGTTCATTTGGTTAGGGGTTTTTTTGGTGTGTGGATGATTTTTTCCACTTTGTTGTGGATTGATTGTCTTTCAAAATACCCATTGCAGTTCTTCCTCTTATTCTTTTGAATCTCAGAACATGGTAGTTGTCTGCATAGTGCAACCTCCAATCAAACACAGGGGGAAAATTTTAACTTAAAAAAATGCATGAAAAATATATGTATGCATGGAAGCACTTTTAACTGCAAAGCATCATAAATATGACAAGTGTACAGTATGAGTTTTAATTCTAAACTTTCTTCTCTTTTTTCACTTACTAATGTAAATACATATTTTTCAGTGCTTCTAAAAATGTGAGTTTTAAAAATTTATTAAAATATTGGGATTGGGGGGTTTAGCCCAGTGGCAGAGTACTTGCCTGCACATACAAGGCCTTGAGTTTGCTCCTCTTTTCAGTGCTGGAGACTGAACCACAGGACCTTGTAATTGTCAAGTAAGCACTCTACCTCTGAGCTACACCCCCAGCCTCTTGAGTTCCATACTGAACCCTGAATATATATATATATATATGTATATACATATATATAAATTATATATATATAAATTTGTACATAAATTTATGTGTGTGTTTATTAAATCCATTGCCCTCAAATGTTAAAATTGAAAAAGGATACCTTGTATCTTTAAAATTGAATGTAAAAGTGAACCTTTTTTCAAGTTACCAATATCCTGTAATGTGCTATAGGAAAGCAAACACATACAGAACATGTTATCTCCTCTGTCCACATGGACACTTGCCCGGTGATCACATTTTCTCAGCACAGATTTCTGTTATTTATTAAGAACCTATATTTAGAAACTTCAAAACTCTAAAACTATGACACTTAGTTTATTTCACAAAAAAAAAAGACCTGTCTTAGTTAATAAAGGAGACTAATGAAAAAATTTTAAATACTTACATATCCTTAACGAGTATGGAATTCATCCCTACAGATTCTCCTTGCTTTAAATTTCAATACTGATTACTATATGATATAAATGGAATGATTTTTAATAGTATTCTTTTAGGATTTGAATTTTTACTATCATACAGTTAGAAACTCTGCTGTTTCCTGTCAAAACCTACATTCATCAGACTATGACAGTTTCCTGTTTTCTTATTAACTATACATTTTGTACTTTGTTGTTTGTAAGTTATATAATAATCTTAACTTCTCACTTTTCTTTTTTCATTACTAAATACTTTTGGGGGCAGCATTGTTTAACACATGCAGAGAAATCCTAAAATCTTATCTTTTGTTGATAGTCAAGGCTAAGTTTTTATCAACTTTTTAAAGTTGTGATGAATGTGTCACATATATCTTAAATATTACTTAAATAAACTCTATTTTTTTACTGTTTCTTAATGCATAACATGATGAAGCAGTCTACATCAGGTAAGAACTAATATGTTATTGGAGTCTTATATATTATTATTTACCAGTGTTTTGCAAAAATGCTTATATTTTAAGCTAAATATCAGAATAATAATGGAAAATAGTAACAACAACAGTAATAGAAAACAGTAACACTTTGGGAAGTAAAGGAAACCATTTTTTGGTTTTGTGTTTTTGTTGTTTTTTGAAATGGGTCTCCCTTTGTTGCCCAGGCTGACTTCAAACTCCTGGGCTCAAATGATCCTCTTGCCTCAACCTCTAGAGCAGCTGGAGCTACATGTGTGCACCACTGTCCCCAGCTCAGGAGCATGTGATGGTGGTAATAGTGGTGGTGGTGACTGGATTATTTGAGGGGTTTGTTCTAGTTCATATTTTACTACTTTCACAATAGTGATAAGTGTCCAGCATCAGGAATTAACACAAAGATAAGCATGTTTATTTAACTACCGTACAGATTAAGAACTAGAACATTATCAGAATTTCAGAAGCCCTTCATCACATCTCCCACTTCTGGTTCTCCTCTCATTTCCTCATTGTTCAGACTTCTGGCATCACAAATTAGGTCTACCCAGGTTTTCACCTTATGCTAACAAAATTATATAGAATGAAGTATTTCATGTTTGTCTTCTTCTGAGACTTAGACATGTTTCATGCTGCTGTAGTCTGATCATCTTTGTTACTCTCTAATAGTATCTCATTGCATGAATACATTGTCATTTATTCATTCTATTTATAGACATTTGAGTTTATTAATGAAACTATTAAGAATTCTTTTAAAAATATTTTGGTACATTATATTTCTGTTGTTCACATACTTACTGATGAAATTGCCTAGGGACCATTATAATTCATTGTTCAAACTAGAACACTTTTGAGAATGACATTAGGACATTATGGATAAATTTTTCTGTGACACCAGGCATAAACCTGAACTGTCACAAGCCAAAATACATGGTTGTTCTAGGTATAGGGTATTTAGATATTTAGTAGTTACTGCCAAGCCATTTTGCAAAGTCAGGCATTGAACTCAAGGGCACTTAACCACTGAACCACATCCCCATTTTTGGTCATTTATTTAGAGACAGGGATTCACTGAGTTCCTTAGGGCCTAAGTTGCTGAGTCTGGCTTTGAGGCAAGATTCTCCTGCCTCAGCCTCCTGAGCTGCTGGAATTACAGGCGTGTTCCACTGCATCTGACTGCATTCCACATCTTAGCTAACATGATTGGATAGCTGAAAATTTCAGTGTTGTATTTTCTATTAAATTCATGAAGTTATGAATTATTATCAGTAAGGAACTATGAATTTGCTTTGACAACCAAAAACCCGACAGACAGTAAGACAAAAGATCTTTTGCAAACATTAAGGAGCCTATTATTACAAACACTTAGGAAGAAGGTTTGGCAGTATCTCCTAAAGTTTAATATATATATTTTTTGTGACCCACCAGTTACACTCCTGGGTACATCATAGACTGGAAATCACTCAGATGGCCATTGGCAGTGAAATGGGCAAATTGTGATGTGTATTCACATATTGAATACTAGGACACACTGGAGAAGTGAACTACTACTCTAAAGGCTAGCACTGATGAATCACAGACATGATGCATAACAGGAACCAGACACAAGTGCATTCACATGATCCTTTAAAACAATTTTATAGTGATAGACATCAGAATAGTGGTTACCTTTGGAGGACTGTAGGGTAATCCCTGGATGAACAGAGGACACAGAAACCTTTTGGGATGCTAGAAGCCTTCTATATCTTGATATGGGTGATAGTTTGTGGAGATATATATATATATAAATTTATCAACTTGTTCACTTAAAATCTGTACACTTTATGTTTTTTCCCTTTAAAAAAGTGGGGAGAGGAGGGAGTCTAAACAAAGTATTGAAACAGACATATTCTCAATTTTTTCAAGAATTTTTGACATTAGAGCATTGTGGCCATAGGAAAACAATATAGAACATCTAATTTTTAATCAGTAGATTTTTGTCTTGGGAGACAGTCTTAGGTTTTCAAAAAAATTAATGGAAAGTACAGAGTTCTTAAACACCCCCTAAATATCTTCCTCTAGTTTCCCCTGTTGATTTCATATATATATATATATATTTAGATGTTGATGGATCTTTATTTTATTCATTTATTTGTATGCAATGTTGAGAATCAAACCCAGTGCCTTGGGCTGGGGATATGGCTCAGTTGGTAGAGTGCTTGCCTCACAAGCACAAGGCGCTGGGTTCAATCCCCAGCACTGCCAAAAAAAAAAAAAAAAAAAAAAAAAAAAACAGTGCCTCACACACGCTAGGCAAGCACTCTACCACTGAACCACAACCTCAGCCCCTCCCCTGTTACTGTCTTATGTTTGTTTGATATATAGGTTACAATCAAAGAAGCAATATTGGTACATTATTATTAACTGAAGCCCATAGTTTACAATAGACTTCACTGTGTTATACATCTGTGTTTTGACAAATGTACAATGTCTACCCTTACAATAGTAGACAGAATAGTTCACTGCCGAGCAATTCTCTGTACTCCATCTATTCATGCCTCCTCTCCTCTTAAACCCCCTGGCAATCACTGGTTTAGTTACTGTTTTATAATTTTGCCTTTTCCAGAATGTCATATAGTTGTAATCATACACTATAGCACTTCAGATCAGCTGCTTTCACACAGCAATACTCATTTGGGATTCCTCCATGTCACCCCTCCCAACCCCATCATCATCTTAACACACTAATATTAAACTGCCTAGCAGTTCCTCAGACCTGCCCTTTGGCCTCCATTTTTTAAGCACACGTTTCATCTACCTGAAGAGACATTTCAGATGTATGGCAGTATGTGATAATTTCTAACCAGAAAGAATAATTAGAACAGACTCAGTAATTCAAAGAGAATAGATCTTGTACAAAGTCTTGGAAAGGGCTCTGCTCTTAAAAGGGGTATATATCAATTTATGTTTTCATGTGTCTATAGGTTTTAAAGCTCCTGAACTTCCCTGGAGATAGTCTTCTGACACCTATCTGAAACTGGAGCACAGTTGCATAAAACCTTTCAGTAGTTTAATGAGAGAGCCTAGATCTGAAGGAAGCAGTAGGCAGAGTAGTAGTGCCATTGTTTTTAAAATGTTGGGTGGTACTGGCTACTTTATTTCTTGTAATTGGTTCTTTTTAGTTATACTGATCACTTTAACAGGTAAATTTCAAACATAAAATTTTAAAATGATATTGCAAAATCATCCTAAAATTTCTAGCCAGACAAGAGGTATTAAGCTATATTAGAGGAATTTAATATCAAAGTAGCACCATAGGTACCAAATTTGAATTGACTCATATTTTATGACAAACTCCTCTTCAAGCCCAGCCCACACACACATACACTCACCCAGATTTCTCTCTCAATTGACTGTTGAGTAGTAGTTCTGTCAAGGCCTGCTAAGGGTGCACATGTTAATCTTTAAAGAATATAGTTCATCACCTAGATATGAAGTCAATCCTTAGATTAAAACTTGAAGATTAACACTTAATAGGTGGAAGGGAAGGGAAGGTTCTGACCCTATTTTATATACAACATGCTCTGTAGCTCAGTGTAGACCAACATGTTGAAATATCTAACCTTGGGTGGTACCCTTCCATGATGAGTCCCTTAAAACACCCCATTGGACCCAGACTTAAAGCTAAACAGTGAAAATGTCCGTAAACCCCAAAGAGTAGGTCATAATCTTAAAAGTAATATCTGTTGGCCTCATAGTTCTTTATATTACTTGGTTGCGTGTCCATCCACGTTTAAGCCAAAATTTAAAATATGAATGGATATTATGAAGATGGCAGCGATAAGAAATTAAGTCCAAATTTATCTGTACCTTTTTTGTGTGTTTTTAATATGATCCTATTATGAAAATTTGGATTTCAATCCCTAGCATACACACAAAAAAGGTACACATTATTTAGAACAATGTTTTTAAAGTGGATCTATGGACTCTCCTCTTTAGAATCAGCTACTTGTTTAAAATAGATTCCCTCAGGGGCTGGGGTAGAGTGCTTGCCTAGCATGTGTAAGGCGCTGGGTTCAATCCTCATCAGCACCACATAAAAAAATAAGTAAAATGAAGTTTAAAAAAAGAAATAAAATAATAATAAATTTTTCCGTCCTAGCTGTTAAATTCAGATGTCTGAGAGTATAGCTCAGGAATCTGTATTTTTTAATATAATAAACCCTGTTGGTCCTTATGCATACTAAAATTTATAAATTACTGATCTAAATAATTGGAAAGTCAGAAGGACACCCTACCTAGGCACCCTATCTATCACAGACGTTCTCACAGAAGTAAGGGTTCCAGAGAGACTTGCTGAGTTGAACTGCCAATGAGGTCATCTCTCTGGTAGTTGTGACTCTTGCTCATGTTGTTTGGAAATTTTTAAGTCTAATTAATACCTAAAATAAGTTATTTTAAGATGTTATAGACACTAGAAGGCATTCCTTAAAAGGAAACAATGGTTTTAACATGATAAGCTTGATTTTGCTTGTTTTATGTACTTGTGTTTAGGGATAAAAAAAATCTGAAGGATGAATTCAGGTTATGTAATACAATTTTTTTTTAAAAATTCCAGTTCAACTGGCCAAAGTTATAATTTAAAATTAAACATTTTTTTAAACTGGGACTATAGCTCAGTGAGTGATAGGGCTTATGCTTATTATGCACAGGCCCTGGGTTCTATTCCCAGCACTTATACCACAAAAATCCTTTTTCATTTCCTTCTAAGTAATCCAGGTTTGGGAGGGCAATGTGTTATGCTGAAACAAAAGTGACCATAATTTGATGATTGTTACAACTGGATGATGGCAACATGGGGTTTGCTAAACTATTCTCTGTATTTTCAAAAATATTCTATAATAAAAACTAAAATTTTTCACTTGCCTGATTAACAAAAATGGAAAGAAAAAAAAAGCTTTGTTTCCAGCATGTGAATTCTTACCACCTTTCTGGAGGGTAGTTTATCCATAAGAAATCAAAGTTCTTAAGAATGTTGAACCCTTTATTCTGTGTTCTATACTTTTGGTTATACATCTTAAATAACAAGGCAGTTCTGCAGAGCTGTGTCTTCAAAAATGTTGGTGGCGAATTGGGTTGTAGCTCAGTGGTAGAGCGCTTGCCTAGCACATGTGAAGCACTGGGTTTGATCCTCAGCAGCACAGAAAAATAAATAAAGATATTATGTCCATCTGCAACTAAAAAACAATAAAAAAAATTTTTTTTAAATGTTGGTGGCAGTACTATTTATAACAGGAAGGATGGAAACCTAAATATCCCAGCAAGAGGACTGGCTAAGCAGGCGATGCTGCAGTCCTAAATGAGACACCATGCAGCCCGCAGATTTTGAGTCTGAGAAATGTTTGTGATATGTTAGTAAGTGAAAAAGCAGGCTAAAAAACAATAAGGAGAGTGACCAGTCTTACTTTTTTTGAAAAGTAAAATTAGAAAAATTATCTTGACAGAGACATTAAAATGTTAGAACGATAATGAGCCCGTCTCAAAATTAAAAGGGCCGGGTATATGACTCAGCGCTAGAGGGCCTCTGGGTTCAATCCTCGGTACCACAAAATAAATAAATAAAAATAAATGTTATAGTTAAGTATAATGAAGATCAGTTTTGACAGTTATTCATTAGTTTATTTGTATGTAGTGTCTTTGTGGGGAAGAAAAAAAATTTTTGTTTTCTTCTCCCAAGATAGTCTCTTTCCTCTTTGTTGTCTTTTTTTTTTTTTTCCCCCTGTCTTCTCTTAGATGCTATCTCCAGTCTCTGATAATATGTTATTCTTTGTTCAGACTTCAAGGCTGGAGAACTGAAAAGCTGACAGGAAATTTTGAATCCTTGGGTAGGACTTATTGACCATGGCCTTTATTGAAGGGCAGTCTAGCTATGACCCTCCTTTGGGGTGTCCCAAGATTCTTTTCTTAGAGAAGTTCTTTTACTTAAAAATTCCAGAGTCCCGGTGCCTGTGTTTTCTTGGCAGCTCTTAGACCTATGTCTAATTTCACCTGGAAACATATTTTTCCTTTTCAATGATACGAACATATTACTGGCATTTCACAAAGAGTTTTTGTTGTTGCTCAGTGTCATGAAGATATTCCTGGAGTGTTTATCTAAAAATTAGGATGGACAATGAGCATCAAAATAGTATGCTAAATTATGTGTTTTCTTTTTAAGACAGAGTGTCAGTAGCTTTTATCAGATTCTCAGTCCCATAATTGACCCAAAAGAGGTAAACAAAACCACAAAATAAACAAAAAACATTGCCAAGAGAAAGGATCCTTATCCTGGGATATGCAGCAAAATTATTCAGATTTTTTGAACATACACATTCCTAAATCCTATCTCTGTGCCAGAAAGAGGAAGTTCTAGGAACATTATTTAAACACAGTATTCCTTGTGCTGACTTCCAGGTGGTCAGGTTGGCCCAGAACAGCTTGGTTTTGCTACTAGAAAGATGGCATCCACTTGTGTATACCAGACATACATGAAGCAGATGTTCATCCTTCAGAAACTTTTGTCCTGAATAATTAAGAGTTCCATTTAAGCTAGATCAACTCCTTACTGTCTCATCCCTATTTGATTTGAACAAAGGAAATACCACAGTAATTCTGTTGTTTTGTTTTTTTCTTCCCCAGTGCTGAGGATCAAACCCAGGGCTTCATGCATGCAAGGCAAGCATTGTACCCACTGAGCTTTATCCTCAATCCCCACAATGATTCTCAAACTTCAGAGTGTATCAGAATCTCCTGAGATGCTTGTAAAATATGAATTCTGGGGTTTCACTCCCAGGATTTTGATTCCTTAAATCTGGAGAGGGGTCTACATTTTTAACTTATGTCCTCAGTTCTGATGCAGGTGATCAGTAGATTATATAAAATATCTTAACCTGTGTTTGCTGTCCATAATAGCATGAAGGCTTTGTTTTAAATGTAAGAAAGAGAGGGGGAGAAGGGGTTGGGAAGATTGTCTGTTTTAAAATACAGTTAGCTTCTAAAAGTCTGGTAATAAGGATAAGCAGTACAATATGTATACTCAGGCATCCAGGACCCCTGTATTTTAGATGGTCCACCTCTGGCCTTCTTCCAGTCAAGCCCCTCCACAAGATGAGGACTTCCAGAGAGCATGCCTCTCTGAAGCCCATGCAATCCTTTTCTAGGCCATACTCAGTACCCTGGAACTCTGCCCAAGTGCTTGCTTTCAGGGCCTATATATGTCTCCTCCTCCCTCACCAAAACCAGTGTGTGCACATGTCTGAGTTCAAGGGATAGCTTCAGTTTCACCAGAGAGTCTCCTACTTTCATCTTTTCTTTCTTTCACCAAAAAATTCCTCTGTGTTTACTATATTAGCAGTTCTCAAATAAAGAGGCATCAGGCATCTCCTTTGGTGTTAAGGAAATGATCCCTCAACTTATAGTCAATATTCTATAATTACATCTGGCAAGAGACTGCCTAGTTTTTTGTTTTTAATTTCTTCTGAAGTTGTAGATGGACAGCATTTATTATTTTATTTGCTTATTTTTTTTAATGTGGTGCTAAGAATTGAACCCAGTGTTTCACATGTGCTAGGCAGGCACTCTGCCACTGAGCTACAGCCCCAGCCCCAAGACTGCCTAGTTGTTTTTTTTAATTATTCATATGTATTTTTAGTTGTTGATGGGCCTTTATTTTTTATTCATTTATTTACATGTGCTGAGAATCGAACCCAGTGCCTCACACACGATAGGCAAGTGCTCCACCACTGAGCCACAACCCCAGCCCAAGACTGCCTAGTTTCAATTCCAATAAATTCTGTTAGAACAAAGAAAAAGCACAGCTTTCCAAACAACTGGGAAGTTGGGTTTCCTCTGCCGTACTCCTTTATAACAGCCAGACATAAGGAAGGCATGTGTTCCACAATATTTCTTCAGAAGTGTTTAGTAGAGGGGGAAAAGAGAAAGGAAGAATTAACCGACTTAATTTAACATTTGGAGCTATAAATCATGTGTTGCAATATGGTGAATAGGATGTTGCATCAGATCGTGGCAGTTGTAATGATGCCATGGGTATCACAACCTTGAAAGGAGGTCTTCATAATGCTCTGTGCCATTTTTCTAAAGATTCAACTCCAAGTTTAGATCCTTTGTTTCCCTAGGAGAAAAGAGTGGTATTTCAGTTTCTTTGTACTTCACTATAAGTTTGTTCTCTTGGTTCGGGGTTTCTTTATAGGTGAGGGTCTGCCTCGGTTACACAGTACTACTGAGCCCCAACATCTCTTGTGTCCTGTTGTCACATGCAAGCAGGGAAATAGTGAGGTTGCTTCACTTCTTCTGGAAGTCTGTCAGGAAAGCTGGGAGGTGTTATGGCAAGACTGTAATGTCTTTACTCTCAAGACCGTTAGTTTTGAAAGTATATGTAATATTTCCTGAATATTTCATATTGCCTTTATCTTAAGATTTGAAAGATAATGACTAGGATTTTGTCCCTGAGCAATAAGAATGAAGGTTAATAATAATGATAAGGGTAAGAGACATGGAATATATTTTAGCAAGATCTTTAATAGTCAAGATAATTTGGTAGCTAAGTTTTTTAAGTTTTTGGTTTTTTTTTAAATTCTGCTTTGTTGTGGGAGAATGTTCATGGTGTATGGGAGAAATGAAACAAGTGAAAAAATATCAAAATTAAACTTTATATTTAGAACATAAACTTTGAGGACAGAACTGGTCTCTTAATTATATGTTAGTGGAAATAATAGTATCCATGGTGGTGAATTTGGGGGTTTGAGGGAATCTAGGCAAAGACATGGCAGATGATGAAAAGAAACCACCTTTAATCCTGATAAAACTGCTTTTGGAGAATGTGGTTTAGATTTAGATTTGTTCCAATACTGAACTCTAGAATTAGTCTGACTTGCCCACCCAATAACACATAGCATTTGAACTCCTCAAAGAGGGTCTGTTCTGTGAAACTCCAGGGTTAGAGGAACAGAATCTGATCTCCAAAGAAGGAAAGGGAGGGATAAGAGCTGAGTTATGCATGCCATTCCTCTCCCCTACTCCCTGGTGAGAGAAGTTCCTCCCCAGGGAGGAGGGGAGAGAGAAAGCAGAAATGTTATCCATAACTGGCATTCACGCATGTAGCAGGAAACACCGAGTGGGAAGCAGCTTTCCTGCTCTAACTGTGAGTGATAGTGTTGTGGTCTTTGGGGTATTGTAACAGGATGGAGACTCTTAGCAAATTTTAATGATTTCTAAATCATTTTCATCATTTACAGAATTGTGGAGACATACTCTCAAGACAGAGTATGTGATATTTAAGAGTCTGGTCTTTAAGTTCATATCTTCTAGAAATACAGTGGCATATTTACAATGAATTGATAGGATGTCTGGGATTTATCTCAGAATAATCTGGTCTAATGTAATCAGATTGTTCATGAGGAGTAGGTTGTTGAAGTTAGGTGATGGGTACTTAAGAGTTACTTATATTATCTCTATTATAGTTTGAATCTAAACTCTATTAGCTATCTGACCTTAGCAAGCTATAAATCTCCATCTCCTAATCCATAGGATTAGGACAATAAAATCTATCACATAGGACTGTCGTGGTGCTTTGATCAAAGTAAGTTATGCGCCTATTACATAACACATAGAAGACACTCAAAAATTGGTAATTTGGGGGCTGGGGTTGTGGCTCAGTGGTAGAACGCTTGCCTGGCATACATGAGTTCCCTGGGTTTGACCCTCAGCAACGCATAAAAATAAAATAAAGGTATTGTGTCCAACTACAACTAAAACAAAGTATTTTTTTTTAAATTAGTGATTTGGAGAACTGGAGTGTAGCCCAGTGATACAGCACTTGCCTAGCATGTATGAGGCCCTGGGTTCAGTCCCCAGTGCTGGGGGAAAAAATGGTAATTATTATTATGTCTACAAATAGAAAAAAATCAAGGTATTTTGTTCCTTAAACATGAAATATTCATTTTATTGGCTTATGTGTGTGTTTCCTCCATTTGAGTAAATTTATTTGAATTTTGTTTTAACAGCTCAGGTGTCTAAAAGGCCAGAGGGGCTTCTCAGGCCAACCTCCTTTTGATGGAATCCACATTGTCAACCATTTAATAGGAGACGATGAATCATTCCATTCCTCAGATGAAGATTTTGTAGATAATTCCTTACAGGAAAGTGGCATCGGTTTTCCCTTGCACAGAAAATCAGGCCCATTGTCTTTGGACCCCACTGTGGCAGACGAGAGTGAGAGCGAAACAGAAGACAGTGTGCTGGAGACCAGAGAGAGTAACCGAAGGATTCAAAAGGAACGGCCCCCACGAAGAGAGTCACACTCAACCACTGTCTGACCATCACTGTGACCCAGACTGCAGATTTCTTTAAGGGATCAGTTGCCATATGATTAGGGATTTTATGGAATTTATCTGTTTCATATGTACATATATATATATATACATATATATATTTTACAATCTTATCTGCCTTTTTTAAAATCTTTGCCAAATCTTCACCACTGATTTTCCATTGCCATAAAGTTTACTGGAATATGGTTAATGGGTAAAATAAGGTTCTAACAGTATTACTGAATATTAATGTTTCTTGTTTAGAAAATATAACTTTATCTAAATGTGGGAACCATTTTGAAGTTCAAAACTATTGAAAATTGAATTTTCAGATAAAACTGCTCTTGTGCAATACTTTATGCTCAGTGAACAAATTGTACATTTGTTTATCTGTTTGTTTTCAAGGTGGTTGTCTGCAGACATTTGACCAAGACATATATCTGATTTATCTTGTATTTTTGTGTTTTGGGGATTTTTTTTTTTTTTTTTCCACTAAAATTACTATTTTATTAGTGGGCCATGGAAGGTTCTTTTAAACACAAAACCTTTTTTTCTTGTATAATTTTACAAACACAAATTAATTGTTAACTGTTTTCAGAGTTAAAATTTTGTTTTAATTTCTAACTTTTATGTGTATGTAAGGCTTCCATGTGTCAGTTATTGGTCAGAGTAGTAGTAGTACAAATATATTGTTAATTTGTACATATTTATAAATCCGTATACCCAACATCAAGTATCATTTTATATGAGGAACATACATGTTGCAAAATAACTTCTTTCAGCATTCTCACAGAATTCTGTAAATAGTAGGTTTAAAAAAATTTTAAAAAGAAAACCAGACACTAATATTTTTAATAGCTTTAGTATTTTGCTTAGCATTCACTCTAGCAAATTTATAACTGATGCCTGTTCAGAAACACTATTGATGAAATCTTTTATTTCATGTATATTAACTAATAAATTTTTCATGATTAAAGAGGTTATAGCACATATTACTTATGCTAATATTCTACTTAATATAATTTAAGCAATGGACTGAAGTCCAAGATGCACAGAAATTATATCTGCAAAATAATCTATGAACATTATCTTCAAATTCTCTACTTTCTAAACATAGATGAAGCCATATGAACCTCTAATTCTTCCTTTTGTGTCATTTAGACTTTTTTCCTAGAAAACTGAATGCCTGTCATTGATAAATTGGAAGAAATATCCAAATTACACTTACCTATGGAAAGACAACAAGAATGTATTGCCTGGATACTTTCCACTCTCATTTTCATTAGCAGCCTATGAAAAGAATAGCCATAGAGGATAAGGGGAAAGTAGAATTTAGTAGTATGGAGGTATAATTTTGCACAGTGTGTTAAACTTTTATGATGGAATGGACTTGAAGAGACAAAAGTAGCATTTTGTCTAAAACCAGAAGTTAAGCCTTATGTTACACTGTGGACTAGGCTTTTCTAGCGAGGGGGTATGTAGTTCGGTTTTTTTGGTTTTTTTGGTTTTGTTTTTTTTTTTTTTTTTTTTTTTTGCCTGAGAAATGCAATTGAAAACATGCCTTCTGAGTCCATAGAACCAAGTTAAATTCTAATGATTAGGTAATTTTACCTCTGGTCACAACTAGTAATTAACAGAGCCAAGATTTTGTCCTGAACTCTCTGACATGAAAGCATGTAAAGTGGTCCAGCTAATAAATTTGTCAAGTCCCTGCTTTTCTGACATTATGATTTAAATATTTCCTGAATATACACATCTATAGATATTGATGAAGATCAGTAGTCATAAGCTCTATAGTTTGAGTATAGATACTACTAGAATTGGTATTACTTCTATAATCCTAAAGCTTTGAGGATTCTTCTTTGATATTGGCAGCCCAGAAGATTATCAATACCTAAGTGAAGTGAGATTAGTCATGGTCATATTATTGCCTTGACCCCACATCAAGAAATCTGAGTAATCTAGACCAAGAATCAGCCATGTGTAGCCCACAAGCTAATTCCAGTCACCTGCCTGTTTTTACTTTCATGAATAGTTGGGGAAGATTCAAAAGAAAAATATTTTGTGACTCATAAAAAATAATATGAAATTCAAATTTCAGTGTCCATAAGTAAAGTTTGATTGGAACACAACTAGTCTTATCCATTAACCATATTTTCTTTTCTTTGTAGTACTGGGGATTGAACCAAGAGCACTTTGTCACTGAGCTACATCCCCAGTAACACAAACACACACGCACTTTTTTTTTTGGTAGGAGCTAAGTTCTCACTAAGTTGCTGAAGCTGGCCTGGGACTTGCAATCCTCCTTCCTCAGCCTCCCAAGTTGCTGGGATTACAGGCATGAGCTACCACGCCCAGCCATTTTTTATGGCTGTAATGGCAGAATTGAATAGTTACAATGAAGACCATGTGGCCCTTATAGCATAAAATATCCATTCTCTGACTCTTTATAGAAAAACCCTAAATCTGTTAGTCTTGCTTCTTTAATTTGGCTTAATGGAAGATCAAGTCATAGATTTTTCTGTTGAGGTATTGATTTGGAAACATGAAATTTTCTGGTGGATCTTATGCTCCAAAACTATTCCAAATGAAAAGTGTGCCAGCTATCTTATGAGAGAGTCTTTGATTCCACAGAAAATTTTTGAAAGATATCTAAAACTTTAGAGGAGAAAGGAAGGAATGAATTCCAGAATCCTAACAGTGTTCTAATAAAACATGGATTATTGATATTTTTAGGGTATGCTTCACTGAGATATGTCTTATTTAACTTTAAAATAGGAACATCTTTCTAGAGTCACATTTGGATTCTACTTTTGAGAAATACTATTTAAAGAATTTCATAAGTGCTCTTTCTAGTTAGAATTAAGTGTTAACAGAGTAAGTAAACTTCAACTTGTTGATGCTTTTCTCACTTGAATCTTGAAAAACTGGGAACAACATTCTTCTCCCTTAAGGCCTTAATTCAAGCTAGGTGCAGTAATGGACTCCTGGAATAATCCCTGGAGGCTGAGGCAGGAGGGTCACCTGGCAAAGTCCCGGAGTTAAAGACCAGCCTGGGCCACATAGCAAGACCCAGTCTCCAAACAAACAAAAAACAACTGATTAAAAAGACAAGAATTTAAAATCTTCCTGGCGTTGAAGTAGGATGCTATGTCTTGATTTTACTCCCTTTCATTCAAATTAGTGTATGTTGTTCAAGACTTTGAGGCATTGGACTATATTCCCTTGATAGATCTTATTTAATCTCTTATTTTTTTAAATCAAATTACAATGGAAAAACTTGCTTTGTTGAGATAGTTACGTTCCTGATGTCATTGGCCCTGTGGGTTGATATGCTGAGAGTAGAGGCTACAGGTCGTCTGAATAAAGTGGAAATTGCATTGAATAATGAAACAGACCTTGAGATCAAGAAAACACATCATAAAGTTTTTAAAATTAGTAGTAAGCCACATGTACTGGTGTATACCTGTAGTCCCAACTACTCAGGCAGCTGAGGCAGGAGGATCACTTGAGCTCATGAATTCAGGACAAACCTGGGCAACATAACAAGACCCCACTTAAAAAAAAGTAATTAATTAATGATGAGCTCTTTCTTGGCAAAAGAAGTCAAAGATGTAACTTTACACAATTTCTACTTTATTTCCCCCCTTGATAGTACACACTATCCACAAATTCCAACTAACCAGTTATTTTGAAAGAAAAAAACCTTTTCTTACCTCTGAGCATGATGCAGCTTGTTACTGTCCAGATAGTGCCTTTGATTGAAAATAAGATCTAGGTCTTTTGAAGTATATTATTTCTGACATAAGAAATCATTTGGTTCCTCATTTGTCTTTTACATAATGCATTATAACATTCAGATTTAAAGTAAAATAAGTATATGAATTATGTTTTGGTAAAGCTCTTTCATGACTAGCTTGATTATTGTATAGTACTAGGCATTGGAGGCTAACATTTTGTGAAATCAAAGATTGACTTATTAAAACAAAGAATTTTAGCTTGAAAGTTATTGCTGCTCTACATTAATGAAACACTAAGTTTTAAAAATTAATCCACTTCAATTTAATTGTACTGAAATTAATGAAAATTTCTGGTTGAAAGTAGAATGGGTATTTGTAATCCAAGTTTTTACATCACATCCATTGATCTACCTACCCCTTCTTTTCACTCCAAAGAAGAGATGATAGAGTAATACATGCTCTATACTTAAGAGATGCAAAGTTATAATGTATTTCATTTTACTGTCGGAATTTTTTATTGTAACATTGTATAATAACCTGAAATGTTTATTTGTGCCTTTACTTTAAATAATTAAAGTTCTCCTTTTTGTAAAAATGTGTTTCCTTAAATTGTTCATCTTTAAAAGGGGAGGGACATGAAAACAGATAATGCTTCTTCTCAGAAAAGATTTGCATTAAAGAAGTCAATGTCAATGTTTTCATCTCACATTGTACATTAAATTAATTAGCAACTAAATAAATATATTCAAACATGTGATTTGGATATGTATACAGAGGTTAATAGTAAAAGGAATTTTAATACAATATCATTTAGTTCAGAAGCAAAAGATCACTATGTTTTATGCTCAATATGATTTAAGGGACTTGATGGAGATTCATGAAATGTGATAAGATAGCTATAATCCAGGGTTTGTCCACCTTGGTACTATTAACATTCAGGGCCAAATAATTTTTGGTTGCAGGAGGCTATCCTGGACATTGTAAGATGTTTTGCAGCATCCCTGGCCTCTCCGCTAGATGCCAAAAATCTTGTGAATTGCTACTGGTAATGTTAAAATTGTACAGCCACTGTGGAAAATAAGTTTGGTGGTTCCTCAATAAAGTTAAACAGCATTACCCTATGATTAGAAATTCCAGATAAACACGCAAAAGCAGGGACTCGGATATTTGTACGCCAGTGTTCATTTGAGCATTTATAATAGTCAAAAGGTGGAAACAACTTGTGTCCATTGACAGATGAATGGGTAAATAATGTCTATACATACAATGGAAAATTACTCAGCCATTAAAAGGAATGAAATTCCCATACATAATGACAATATGGGTGAACCTTGAAAGCATTATGCTAAGTGAAATAAGGTAGACACACAGTATGTTTCCACTTACACATACCTATAATAGGCAAATTTCATAGAGACAGTAAACATTACCAGGAAGGGGGTGGGTAATAAGGGAGTTATTGTGTAATGGATATAGAGCTACTGTTTGAAATGATGGAAATTTTTTCAAAGTGAATAGTGGCGATGATTGCATAACAACGGATGTACTTAATGCCACTGGATGGTATACTTAGAAATTAAGTCAGATACTGTGGTGCACACCTGTAGTCCCAGCCTCTCAGGATGCTGAAGCAGGAGGGTCACTTGAACCCAGAGTTCAAGGCCAGCCTGGACAAAATTGACCTTGTATCAAAAAGAAAAAAATATATTAACCTAAAATAATAAATACTAAGCATATTAAGAACTTGGAGTCTCTGGTCTGATTCCAAGGTCCTTGATCCATTTTGAGTTGAGTTTTGTGCAGGGTGAGAGATAGGGGTTTAATTTCATTCTGTTGCATATGGATTTCCAGTTTTCCCAACACCATTTGTTGAAGAGGTTATCTTTTCTCCATTGCATATTTTTGGCTCCTTGTCTAGTTTGAGAAAATTGTATTTATTTGGGTTTGTGTCCATGTCCTCTACTCTGTACCATTGATCTACCTTTCTGTTTTGGTATCAATACCATGCCGTTTTTGTTACTATTGCTTTGTAGTATAGTTGAAGATCTGGTATTGTGATACCCCCTGCTTCGCTCTTTCTACTTTAGCTATTCTGGGTTTTTTATTCTTCCAGATGAATTTCCTAATTGCTTGCTCTATTTCTGTAAGGTACATCATTGGGATTTTAATTGGAATTGCATTGAATCTGTATAGCACTTTTGGTAAAGTAGGTCCAAACCTTCAACTTGTTGGCTTAGGATCAGACTTCCTCAACAGGACTCCCATAGCACAAGAAATAAAAGCAAGAATCAACAACTGGGATAGATTCAAACTAAAAAGCTTTCTCTCAGCAAAGGAAACTATCAGTAATGTGAAGAGAGCCTACAGAGTGGGAGAATATCTTTGCCACTCATACTTCAGATAGAGCGCTAATTTCCAGAATCTATAAAGAACTCAAAAAACTCTACACCAAGAATACAAATAATCCAATCAACAAATGGGCTAAGGAAATGAACAGACACTTCACAGAAGATGTACAAGCAATCAACAGATATATGAAAAAATGTTCACAATCTCTAGTAATAAGAGAAATGCAAATCAAAACTACCCTAAGATTCCATCTCACCCCAATTAGAATGGCGATTATCAAGAACACAAGCAACAATAGGTGTTGGAGAGGATGTGGGGAAAAAGGTACACTCATACATTGCTGGTGGGGTTGCAAATTAGTGCAGCCACTCTGGAAAGCAGTGTGGAGATTCCTCAGAAAGCTTGGAATGGAACCACCATTTGACCCAGCTATCCCACTCCTTGGCCTATACCCAAAGGACTTAAAATCAGCATACTACAGAGATACAGCCACATCAATGTTCATAGCTGCTCAATTCACAATAGCCAGACTGTGGAACCAACCTAGATGCCCTTCAATTGATGAGTGGATAAAGAAACTGTGGTATATATATACAATGGAATATTACTCAGCCATAAAGAATGATAAAATTATGGCATTTGCAGGCAAATGGATGAAATTGGAGAATACCATGCTAAGTGAGATAAGCCAATCTCAAAAAGCCAATGGACGAATGATATCGCTAATAAGTGGATGATGACACATAATGGGGGGGAGGGAAGGGTTAGAGTTAGGGTTAGGGAGGGGGGCAAGTATGGAGGAAGGAAGCACTGTATAGAGGGAAAAGAGGGGTGGGAGGGGTGGGGGGAAGGGAAAAAATAACAATGAATCAACATTGCTCTATGTAAATTTATGATTACACAAATGGTATGCCTTTAGCCATGTACAAACAGAAACAACATGTATCCCATTTGTTTACAATAAAATAAAAAAGAATACAAGCAAAAATAAAAAATAAAATCAGCATACTACAGAGATAGAGCCACATCAATGTTCATAGCTGCTCAATTCACCATAGCCAGATTGTGGAACCAACCTAGATTCCCTTCAGTTGATGAATGGATAAACTGTGGCATATATATACAATGGAATATTACTCAGCTATGAAGAATGATAAAATTATGGCATTTGCAGGCAAATGGATGAAATTGGAGGATATCATGCTAAGTGAGATAAGCCAATCTCAAAAAACTAAAGGACGAATGATCTCGCTGATAAGCGGATGAGGACATATAATGGGGGGTAGGAGGGGTTAGGGTTAGGGTTAGGTTTAGGGTTAGGGATAAGGAGGGTGGTAAGAATGGAGGAAGGAAGGACTGTATAGAGGGAAAAGAGGGGTGGGAGGGGTGGGGGGAAGGGGAAAAAATAGCAGAATGAATCAAACAACATTACCCTATGTAAATTTATGATTTTTAATCAAAGAAAAAAGAACTTGGAGTCAACTTACAAACTAAAGATCTTTAAATAAAGATATTTAGGACTAGGGATATAGCTCAGTTGGTAGAGTGCTTTCCTCACAAGCACAAGGCACCGGGTTCAAGCCTCAGCACTGAAAATAAAGATATTTAGGAGGGAAAAAGAAAACCTGAGGCATTATAAATTTCATAATGCCTGTCGACGGGTGGGAGGGACTGCTAAGGCATAGAGTCCTGGCACTAAACTGGTATTCAGACTTTGTGTGGACTAAACCTGGACAAATCTCCAACCTCATGGCCTCCATGCTGTTCTTTGTGTGACACCCAGCCAGGTCCTTTCCCTTCCTGACACCAGCTGCCAGATCCCACGAGGCTGGCTCCCTCTCTCCTGTGAGTCTCTGATCAAGTATCACCTGCAAAGAGGCCTTTTCCTTCCTTTAAAAAAGCCTCTTGCCAGGATGTGGGGAAAAAGGTACACTCATACATTGCTGGTGGGGCTGCAAATTAGTGCAGCCACTCTGGAAAGCAGTGTGGAGATTCCTCAGAAAGCTTGGAATGGAACCACCATTTGACCCAGCTATCTCACTCCTTGGCCTATACCCAAAGGACTTAAAATCAGCATACTACAGAGATAGAGCCACATCAATGTTCATAGCTGCTCAATTCACCATAGCTAGATTGTGGAACCAACCTAGATGCCCTTCAATTGATGAGTGGATAAAGAAACTGTGGTATATATATACAATGGAATATTACTCAGCTATGAGGAATAATAAAATTATGGCATTTGCAGGCAAATGGATGAAATTGGAGAATACCATGCTAAGTGAGATAAGCCAATCTCAAAAAACCAAAGGATGAATGACCTCGCTGATAAGTGGATAATGACACATAATGGGGGGTGGGAGGGGGACAAGAATGGAGGAAGGAGGGACTGTATAGTGGGAAAAGAGGGGTGGGAGGGGTGGAGGGAAAGGAAAAAATAGCAATGAATCAAACACCATTACCCTATGTAAATGTATGATTATGCAAATGGTATGCTGTTACTCCATGTACAAACAGAAAGAACATGTATCTCATTTGTTTACAATAAAAATAAATTTAAAAAATAAATAAAAAGCCTCGTGCCAGCTTGCCTTTCCTCAGTACCAATTACTGTCTGACATTGTTTGCAGTTTACATCTTCATTTGCTTATTGTTTATCTCCTCACTAGGATGCAAGCTTCATAAGTGCAGAGATTTTTATCTCTATGTCCAGTATTCACAACAGTGTATTGGTTCTCAACAAGTATTTGTTGAATGAATGAAGAATAAAGTACTTCACTTCAGTTGCTTCACTATTGAAATGAAAGACCATCTGTGAAATACAAATGTCAGTGGGAAACCCAGCATTCTGCCAGCTTAGCTCCAGAGCCCTCTAATTACTGAACGTTGCTCTAGCACATGGCATAGACCCTTTTGAGGAGGTAAAGATGAGCCAGAGCAACTCCTACCCACACAGATAGGATGAGAGATACAGGGGTACAGATGCAATGCCACAGGAGTTCAGAGAGGACATCCAGCTTGGGGGAGGGGCCTCATATCCCTTCCCCCTCCCTGCCCACACTATTTTCCTTACCCTGGGTACCAGGGCAGGGCCACAGACTCTGCCACCACACTTGTATACTCTGCCCCATTCTTGCTTGTCCTTATGACCTACCCATGTAGGAGCTAAAGTCACCTGATTAAATCTGTGTCTCTCCTGCACTCTAGATTTCACCCAGAGTGCCTGGAAATGAAACGTTATGGTGAGGGGGAGTGGTGCTGGGGGTTGAATCAAGGGGCACCAAACCACTGAGCTACATCCCCAGCCCTTTTTTATATTTTATTAGAGATAGGGTCTCGCTGAATTGCTTGATGCCTTTCTAAATTGCTGAGGCTGGCTTTGCATTTGGGATCCTCCTGCCTCAGCCTCCCTGGCCTCTGGTATGCGCCACCTTGCCCAGCTGTGAATGAAGCATCTTGAGCCAGTAGGGATGTTCAGGCCCAGATGACTTTTAAAGACCCTCTTGTATTGGCTTTCAGAAGGTGGCCGCTACGACATCCAGGGCAGGATCAGAAGCCTGCCGCAGCCTCACTTCCTTGTTGCCAGGGCTGGCACTTTTTCAGAGACTGCATAAGATCTCTGAGGTCATCCTCAGTAACAGGAGAGAGCAGGGTCAAGTGGAAAGACACTGGTTGACTTTTAAAGATACTGTTTCTCTGATTTTTTTTTTTTTTAAAGGAAGTACATACTCTACACATGAGAGAGTCCAAGGCTGAGAGATGCTGTGGCAGTTGAGATGCACCTGCGGACTCCTAACTGCTCCCTGCCTCGTGCTTTGGGGAGAGATAGACCGACGTTGCACACAGCCCCCCACAGCTAACAGAGCAGAGCAGAGCAGTCAGTCCACTCACTGTATATTGAACCTCATCTCTTCCCCACCACCAGGGGATCTTTCCTCTCCAGCAGACCTGGTCTCTGGTGTCACCTCTGCCCTTCCCATCCTAGGTCTGGACCAGGTGCCCTTCTTTGGTGCTTGCTGTGTTTCTACCCTCAAGGCACAATGGTTAGTGGAAATCCCTAAGTCAATCAGATTGAATCCTCCTCATGGAAAGGGGGAACTCACCTGCTTTATTCCCCACTCACGTGCTTTGCCACTTCTGATTTGTATGTCTCAGAGTCCAGCTTCGCCCCTGTACCTGTCACTGATGCACAGAATTGGACCAATCATGCTCCATCTACGAAGAGAAAGTTTCAAAACCTTTGGTACATGAATAAATGTTCATCTCTGCATCCTCTTTACCACCAGATGAACTTCCCACTCAGCTCATGCTGCTCAGCCTGAAGGATTCTGAACTAACCCCAGACCCCCTCAGCCTGGCTGAACTATTGTCAGAACTGCAAAAGCAAACTGCTAAAACAGAAAAACCAGAGTGGAGAGGTGTGATGATAAGCATAAATTTGTAAATAGAAAATTTTCAGAAACTAGGCTTGGTGGCACATGCCTATAGTCCTAGCTACTCTGGGAGGCTGAGATGCCAGGATTAATTGAACACAGAAGCTCAAGAGCAGCCTGGGCAACATAGCAAAACCTTGTCTCAATAAAGGAAAAGAAGACATTATGCACTGTCTGCAGTTAACTTTTAGTAAATTCATAGATTAAATAAAAGTAAGTACAGCTCTGCCCTTTTCTGAAAAATTGCCTTCCAGTTGTGCATTTTGGAGGGATGTTCCTGGAGGGCAGCTCCCAGGGCTAGTGCTGGGATTTGAGTAATCACAGGCCTGAGTGGGATGTGTGGGAAGGTGTGCTGTTTGGTCTGGCTCACAGCCCCTGACACTCTGTAGCTATTTTAAACAGATCCCACAACCTTTAATTTGCTTCACTAATTTTTCTAAAATAGAATTGTTTATTTGTGGGTCCAAATTGGAGAAGTTTCTTGTTGGTCACCAAACTACTCTTTGGTAAGACTGGAGACAATGCATGCCCAGAACCCAAAAGGGTTTGGCCCATAGTACGTGCTTAGTCAGTGTCAGCTACTATTACTAGCTGAGTTCCTTAAAAATGGAGAGAGTAATGTACCTCTGAATTCCCCAGAACCAGTACGGGCCACTCAGTACAGTTATTGATTCAAACATTCCTTTCTTCTTGACTTCTCATCTGCATGCCTTTATTTCTACTGCTTTTTGGGCATAAATGTTTTGATGTTGTTTTTGTGCTGGAGATCAAATCCAGGAATTGGTTTTGAATGCTCTGCCACAAAGCTACACCCCCAGCCTTCCACATAAACATATTGTCGAGGTGATGGTTCAAGAATCTCTATTTTCTGATTTCTGCTAGTGATTTCAATAGTAGTAGTCATTGTAAATATCATCATTATCATCATCATGATACCAGTCAGGATGTGCTGGATGATTCTGTGGCAACAAATACCCTAAAGTCTCTGTAGGTTAAAGCATATCTCTTGTGCTGCATGTCCACCACAAGCTGGCTCCTGCTTTGCTCTACGTGGTTTTTCTTCTGGGATGATGAATTCCCTTCTGTTTGGGACATTGCTGATTGTTACAGCAGAGGGAAAAGGGACATGTTGAACCAGCTCTGGCTCCCAAAGCTGCTGCCAGCAAGTGATATGCATCACTTCAGGCACATTTCATTGGCTAAGGTAAGTCACATGACCGAGAGACAGCGAAATTTGGAAACAGTACTTATTCTGTGCCCCGTATTACTTTCAGTAATTTTTAAAATAACAACTTGATTGTGATATAATTCACATACCATAAAACTGCCTTTTTAAAATGAGGACAAATTGCCTTTACTTTTTGTTAAATTCTCATAGCACTGAGTACAAACTTTCTGTACAGATGACTGCTTATGTGAAAACCAATAAAAGTCATTTCACAAGAGAATTTTATCTCCTTTAACATGTTATGAGAATCATTTCCATAATTCTAAATTATATTAACTAGTCTTGTATTTTCTTTAAATCTGTTTTTCTTCTAAAATATTCTGTTTTACTCTTTTCAAGGGAATTTAATAAATCAATCTAGTCAAAGGTGAATGTCCCTTTTCAAAAAGATTAAACACCAATTTCTGTAACATATGGACTAATGATGAAAAATTAGAATGATGTGTGCTATTATCTTGATCCATTATAATACAAAGAAAAAAATTTTTTTGAAGTGTACACTTAAATAGCTTTCAGCGTATGCACAGAATTGCACAAACATCATCACTATCTAATTTCAAAAAATTTTCATCACTCTACAAAATGAATCTCATACCAATTGGCAGTCACCCTCAGTTCCTCCTCCTGGCCTCTGGCAACCACTAATCTACTTTCTGTTTCCCTAGATTTTCCGATTCTGGACAATTAGTCTAAGTAGAATCATACAATATGTGGGCTTCTGTCTGTGTTTCACTTAGCATGTTTTTGAGGCTCATCCATGTTGTAGCATGTATTAGCCTTTCATCACTTTTTTTTCTTTTTGTTCAATAGTATTCCATTGTGTGAGCATACCAAATTTTATCTATTCGTAAGTTAATGAGCATTTGCATTATTACCATTTCTTTGTTGACAATAAATGATGCTGTGAACATTTCCTGTACATTTTTTGTGTGGATATAAATTTTCAGCTTCTTGGCATATGCCTAGAAGTGAAATTGCTCAGTCATGTCATAACTCTGTTTAATATTTTGAGGAATTTGTCAAGCTTACTTAAGTATTTGCAATGCTTTATAATCACACAATTTATCCACATCCTCATTAACATATATTATTGTCTGTCTTTTTAATTTTAATCTTCCTAGTGGGTGTTAAGTGTTATTTCACTGTGGTTTTGATTTGAGTTTCTCTAGTGACCAATGACGTTGTGCACCTTCTCATATGCTCTTGGTTCTTTGTGTATCTTCTTTGGAGAAATGTCTACTTAATTCTTTGGTTATTTTAAAAATTGATCTTTTTATTGTTGAATTTTGAAAATTCTTTTATATTCTACATACAAAAACTGCTAATCAGAATATATGATTTGCAAATATTTCCTTCTGAGTTGTCTTTCACTTTCTTAATGGTACTCTTTGTAGCACAAAGTTTTCATTTTGATGAAGTCCATTTGTCTATTATGTTGATGATTTTTTTTTTTTTTTTTTTTTTTTTTTTTTTTTGTACCAGAGATTGAACCCAGGGGCACTGAACCACTGAGCCTCATGTCCAGCCCTTTTTATATTTTTTATTTTGAGAAAGGGTCTCACTAAGTCACTCAGGGCCTTGCTTTGAAAATCTCCCCCGTATACCCATATATCCTTTACTCAGCTTCTCTTAATGTGTAACCATTATACATTTGTCAAAACCGAGACAATAATTTTCTTTTTTGGGGGGCGGTACTGGGGCTTGAACACCAGGGCCTTAGTGCTTGTGAGGCAAGCACTCTACCAACTGAGCTATATCCCCAGCCCAGCCCAAAGCTGAGACAATAATAATGGTACAACAGCAGACTTTGTTAGATTCTACCAGTTTTTCCACTAATGTCCTTTTTGCTTCTGTCCCAGACTACACACTGCATTTAGCTAAATACATTTTAATATGATAATAATTTAATCCTCACAATAATATAATTATATTCAATTTACATATAAGGAAATTAAAGAACAGGGAGCTTAGGTAACTTGCCCAAGGCTATATAGCCAGTAAGAGATGAAAATTTTCTCGTCTTCATTATAAATTCCAAATTCTAGGTCCAATTTGTTCAGTATATTCCTCTCTGAAGTGCAATTGAGATGTATTTGATATTCTCAGATTCACATTACTGAAGACCCAATTCAAAAGATATGGAAGTGGAAGAGTGTGGAAATTCCAAATTTGGTATAATTGTGGTGAGTTGACAAAATCAAGTTGTTTTTATCTGCTTCACTGGCTCCTCAACAATTACATACCTTCTATAAATGTTTCTTGGCATTACCAGTCATTTTTATTTGTTTAGTTTTCTTTTCATACCTTCCACTAGTTCTCAGTACAATCTTTTACAGTTAAATCTGTCAGATAATCTCGGTTGCATCTTCCTGCTCCACCCTGTCTTCTGTGCCCTTGCCAGCACACTAGAAATTCCCTTTACCCCACTCCTATGTTATAACCCTATTTCCTGAACTAGATGCTTTTCTCTAAATTTGTACAATTACAACTTTCAGTTGCCTCCAGAGGAAGGTCATAGTAAATCTTATAAGACATGGCTAACCCAAAAATGTTTTTATTTAATTTGATTGATAATTTTAATTTGGGCATCATAGCAGAAACTTTCCACTGTTTCCCAGAAGTTTTGGTGTTCTGAAATTTCAAATAATGTCCTGTGATCTGGACACTGGTCTCAATGTGTTGGGCCCTGACTGACTGAATCCTTTTAGTATGAAGACTTACATCTTCTAGTTTGGGAAGCATTTTTCTTATTACTTTTTTTCTTTTAATAATTTCCTCTCTCATTGTATTTGTGGGATGTTAGCATTCCCAGATAACTCTTTAATTTGCCAGTCTTTTCTCTCCTGTCTTATTTTTTAAATTCATTTATTTATTTTTTGTTTATATTTCAAAAGTTGTTATGTATATACACACTCAGTTTTTTTAAAAAAACTTTTTCTATGTTTCAGTGGCTGTTCAGTATATGAATGTTCTTTAATTTGCTTAATCAATGTTCTGTTTTCAGCCATTTTCCCCGACTGTTGGCATGAAACTTCTGAAATAAATTGTAGCATGTATCTTTTTTTTTTTTTTTTTCCCTAGTATTGGGGGTTGAACCCAGGGGAACTTTACTACTGAGCTACATTCCTAGCTCTTTTTTATTTGAAGACAGGGTCTCACTAAGTTTCTTCGGGCCTTGCTAAATTGCCGAGATTGGCCTTGGACTTGAAATCCTCCTGCCTGCCTCAGCCTCCAGAGTTACTAGGATTGTAGGTATGCGCCCCCACGCTAGCTAACATAAACTAATTTAAACTGAAAACATTTCAATTGGAACTTTATGGTGCTGAGTACTTTTGGCGGATTTTTTTTGGTACCAGGTATTGAACCCAGGGATGCTTAACCACTGAACCACATCCCCAACCTTTTTTTTTTTACTTTGGGACAGAATCTTGCCAAACTGCTTCCCTAAGCACTGCTTCACTAAGTTGCATAAGGTCTCACTAAATTGCTGAGATTGGCCTTGAACTTGCAATCTTCATGCCTGCCTCAGCTGCTGGGATTATAGGTGTGTGCTGCCTCACCTGGAAGATATTTCTTATCTAATCTGAGCCATGGCTTCATAGATTGTAGTTATAACATATATATATATATATATATATATATATTTTTTTTTTTTTTTTTTTGCAGTCCTGGGGATTGAGCCCCAGTGCTCATAAGCAAGCACTCTACCAACTGAGCTATATCCCCAGTCCTAACATATATTATTGCTATTATGTTTCTTACCATCCTTAGAATGAATACCATGAATTACTGAAGAGTTTTCTTTTCTCTGGTTCAACTAAGAGCATCCCTATCCTAGGGTCATCAGATCTGGAGATTAGATTAGGATGGTCAGGGCACTGACAAGAGTGAGGTGGCTGAGAACTTTCAAATGCCTGGTGAGTTATCAGTTGAATTTGTTTTGGGGGGGTGGGAACCAGGGATTGAAGTCAGGGGCACTCAACCTCTGAGCCAGAACCCCAGCCTTATTTTGTGTTTTATTTAGAGACAGGATTTCACTGAGTTGTGTAGCACCTTGCTTTTGCTGAGGCTGGCTTTGAACTCGAGATCCTCCTGCCTCAGACTCCTGAGAGACTGGAATTACAGGCATGTGCCACTGTGCCAGGACATTAGCTGAATTCTTAATAAGTTACTTTGAATGTAGAAGACCTTAACTATTTTCACTGTAAGTGAGCCTATCACCTTTCCAGTAGATGTTTTGTCAAAAGCTGTTAGGCACCAAGAAAACTTTGGTAAGATTAATAATGAAAAACCTATTAAGTGAAATAAATGAGGCACAGGAAGACAAATGCTGCAAGATATCATATATGGAATCTAAAAATGGCAAACTTGTGGAAGCAGAAAACAGAATGGTCATTAACAGAGGTTGGGAGGGTGGGTGTGGAGGGAAGTGTATGTGGAGATGTTGGTGGAAAGGAGACAAAGTGTCAGGAATAGTTCAGGAGATCTATAGATTTATAGTATGGTGACTATCATTAGTAACAATGTGTTGTATACTTAAAAATTACTAAAATAATAGATTTTACATTTTCTTACCACAAAATCTTTAGTGTATGAGATAAGGTGTATTTTTAAAAATTTTTTTTGTAGCTGTAGATGGACAGAAGGTCTTTATTTTATTCTTTTTTTTTTTTTTTTTTTTTTTTCCGGTGCTGGGAATTGAACCCAGGGCCTTGTGCTTAGGAAGCAAGCACTCTACCAACTGAACTATATCCCCAGCCCCTCGTTTATTTTTATGTGGTGCTAAGGATCAAACCCAGTGCCTCGCATGTACTAGGCAAATGCCCTGCCACTGGGTTACAGCCCCAGCCCCATAATGTACATATTAACTAGCTAAATGCAGCCATTTCACAATGTAAGCATATTTCAAAATATCATGTGGCACACCACCAATACATACCGTTTTTGTCAATTTAAGTGGATGAATGAGTGAAAAAACTCAAAATTTGAAATGGCCATTCAACCCTTATAATATTAAAGATTTTCTATAATTTTATTTGCCTCAAAAACTGTTGCTAAGAATAGTACTCTATAGAGACATCCTGAAATATTTTCAGAAGAAATTATATGATACTGAAATTTACTTCAAAGCAGTCTGGTAGGGGAGGGGAGCAGTGGTGGGGATATAATTGAAACAAGTTTGGTCATAGATCTACTATTGAAGCGGATAATGAATACATGGTGTACATTTTACTACTAAGTTTCAATTGTGTGTACTGTACGTGTGTATGTGTGTGTGTATGTGTATGTGTGTGTGTGTGTCTGGTGTGTGATATTTTCCACTAAAACAAAAACAATAAAACCTCCTCTTCTGTGAACTTGTAGAAGCCAGGTCCCTAGATTTGGTAGGGTTAATTGTGGCCCCAGGCAAGATGATGGAACAGCATTCCAGTTATGAGTTGGTTCATGAGGACCCCACTTTTCTCACTCTACAAACCATGGTCAATGGCTCAGATCTGGGTAGCTCCCAAGTCAATTTTTAATTGGAGCTCAGTAATGGTCTCTCATTTGGAGCAACTGATTAAAAACTACAAATTCAATAAAGCACCTCATGTACTGGACATATTCTAGATCTTGACTTGAGTGCATATCAATGTAAATATTAACCAAGCTGTTAAGATATATGCCCTTTGGGCTGGGAATCAAGCTCAGTGGTAGAGCACTTGCCTAGCATGTACAAGGCCCTAGTTTCAATCCCCGGTACTGAAAAAAAAATGTGTGCACTTTTACTGTATGTATGTAAATTCTACCTTAACAACCGTTTACAAAAGAGCACAAAATAACCAAGACATTATTTCTAGCATTAAGAATTGCTGTGAATTACAAGTTATGATTCTTATAAATAAGAGATATTGTTGACTTGTTCCCTTTGCAGGCTTGATTATGCCTGGCAGAAGCCAGAGAAACATTTATCTCATCTTTGAAAAAGTCACCCTGAATAAAGAACCATCCAATGTACTTGGTTACTAGAAGGAAGAAGCATAGCCCCACCCACCCACCGCCAAAAAAAAAAAATTAGGAGTTTGGGATTCACTGCCAAATCCACTTAGACTTAAATCCCAGTGAGTATCTATATAACCTCAGGCAAAGTTACCTTCCTAAACCACAGTTTCCCCACAGGAATAACACTACCTATCTTACAGAGTTGTGTTTCAGTGAGATATGTGGAAAGAACTTGTCAGTGTAATGTCAACAATGAATAAAAATCACTTATAAGCTTGATTGACAAAACTTAGGCTTAAGTTTTTTAGGCTAATGTCACACATAAGGAAGAGGCAAACTTTAGATATGAGTTGTCTAGTACAGGCCAACATTATAGTTCTTATTTATTTAGTTATTTACAGTACTGGGGATTGAACTCAGGTCCTTACCTATGCAAGGCAAGAACTCTACCACTGAGCTACACCCTGGCTTTGAACTTTCTCAGCCTTTGGATCTACTGGTGGGAATTGGTTATGGGACCAACTGTACAAGTTCAATACAGACACTGTTCCTGTTTCAATTATCAATGCTTATACTAAACAGACAAGAATCTGAACAAAAGAAAAATTTCCTAAATAAGCAGGACAACTCTTGTTTATGCGGATAAGAACATTATTATCTCAAACTCAGAGATCCTGATAAAAATTCTTTTGGCTAATCATTTTCAGAAGGATTTGATACTTGTAAAATAAATATACATTTGATAGACATTTGATAGTTATTTCTCATCTTTTAATTGGTTTATAGATAACAATTGTTACAAAAGTTATTTTGATTATCTCCTTGTCCATCAAAAATGCTGGAGGGTATGGCAGGAAGCAGCACTACTCAAACCAATGACTTCTGAGGGTGTTTAATATTTTATCTTGGCATTAATAAAAAAAAGATTATGTTAATGTTGAATCTACTTGGATTATTTGGAGATTTATTGATCATTCATCAAACTTTTCTGTATTGTAAATTCAAATTTGAAATTATTATATTGGTCCTGTGTGACCTTTTAGAGTTTCATTTGTGTGCTATGCAAATTCAAAACAATTTCCTGGGGAAAAGCTTACACCTGACCTTGTTTTTCCCTTGTAGGTGAGAAAACCTTTTACATGCCAGCTGTCCTCAAGTACCTCAGCTTTCATAATAGGTCAAACTCTACCCTGGAATTGTCTATTAAGGCATATGGGTCTGAATTTACACAACACAGAATGGCTGCATTCCAGGATTTAGCTAGGAGTATAATCTCATCTTGTCATCCAATATTATTAAAAACTCAGTTGGGAGAAGTAATTTTCAGGGAGGATTTGAAGCATGCATCAGGTTATACACTTTTTCAGATGGTCTAGTCTAAAACATATCCATGGATTAAACCAGATCAGTAGACAGCTGGTTCCTAGCTAGACAGTGCCATAGTTTCCCAAAGTATAGTTTTTAACCAAATTGCACTTTTGTGTTGTCAACAAAGTATAAAGAGTATTATGGGAAATAGCAACTTTTGTTCTAAGGATAGATAAGAGACACTATTTACTTTTATCATTATAAGTAGTTCTTAGGATCCCAGAGAAAGAGAGATGTCTGATCTTGGTACCAAGAACAGTTTATAGTGGGGCTGGGGTTATAATTCAGTGGTAGAACACTTGCCTAGTATGTGTGAGGCACTGGGTTCAATCCTCAGCACCCACCACATAAAAATAAAAAAGAAAGAAAGAAAGAAAGAAAGAAAGAAAGAAAGAAAGAAAGAAAGAAAGAAAGAAAGAAAGAAAGAAAGAAAGAAAGAAAGAAAGGTAGGTATTGGATATTGTGTCCTTTTTTTTTTTTTTTTTTTTTTTTTTTTTTTTGTGGTGCTGGGAATCAAACCCAGGGCCTTGTGCTTACAAGGCAAACACTCTACCAACTGAGCTATCTCCCCAGCCCTAAAAATATATTTTTTAAAAAAGAATAGTAAATAATAGTTCATTTCAACTTTATAATTCAAAAGAAATGGGGTGGCAGAAAGGAGGGAAGGAGGGATTTTTTTCTTTTTGATTCATTGTACACAAATGGCAAATGGGGTACAACTTTTCATTTCTCTGATTGTACACAAAGTACAGTCACACTGTTTGTGTAAACATACATGTACACAGGGTAATGATGTTTCTTTCATTCCATTATCTTTCCTCCTCCCCACTACCCCACCCCTCATTTCCCTCTGCACAATCCATCCTTCCTCCATTCTTCCCTTTTCCCTCCCCCCATTTTGTATCATCATCCACTTCTCAGAGAAATCATTCAACCTTTGGTTGTTGGGAATTGGCTCATTTCACCTAGCATGATATTCTCCAACTCCATCCATTTACCTGCAAATGCCATAATTTTATTCTTCTTTATGGCTGAGCAATATTCCATTGTGTATATATACCACAGTTTCTTTATCCATTCATCTGTTGAAGGGCATCTAGGTTGGTTCCACAATCTAGCTATTGTGAATTGAGCTGCTATAAACATTGATGTGGCTGCATCACTGTAGTATGCTGATTTTAAGTCCTTGGGGTATAGGCCAAGGAGTGGGATAGCTGGGGCAAATGGTGCTTCCAGTTCAAGTTTGCCAGCAAAAACACTGAAGTTTTGGATAGACAAACATGAAATATGGTAAACCCATACTCCTTTCTACAGTCCAAACTGCTAAATGCTTCCAAAATCAGAAGCAAAACATCTTTGTGCAAAAAAGTAGATCATATTCTTCTGCAGCAGATAGAATATGTTAATCCTCCAATATCCTAACTCCAGCCTCATCTTAATTGAGCTTCAGATATGTAACAGGAACCGTGAAATGCGCCATCTTATCAAAAGAAAGTGCTTGTCTCTGGGGCCAGACAGTCATCCAGCTATCTCAGAGGGGGAAAATATTCTTCATTTGTTTACTCTATCCTTTATTCACCTTTCCTGCTACATTCACTTCCGGGTTGAAGGAGAGCAGAGATTCCATATCCCATACCCTACACCTGTCATGGTGCATGGCATTCAACCACTGGTCAGTAAATATTTGTCGAATTGAATTGAATTGTGCATTTGAGTCTAAACCATGACCTCATTTGGGACACAGTGCCAGCATTTGGGTCCTTCCATCCTTCAGGCCTCAGCAGCTGCTTTAAAGCTCAGTCTCTATACAAGTCACTTCTTTGTTGGCCTCCTGAACATAGTCCATCCTGGTGTCATCCTTGGTGTTTCCTTGTCACCACCAAGATGTTCTCTCTTCCACTAGTGAACAAGGAGACTATTGGGTACACAAGTATTTCCCTGATTTGCACAGAATCCCTGCTCTTTATCTAATGATGGTTGGGGTTTGTGTGCACATGTGTGGCTGTGGTGTGTGTGTACTTGTGCTTTTGTTGAAGCTCAAATGAAAACTCATGGTGGCCCCTATTGATAAGTTGGTCTTTGCCAGATGACAGTTAAGAGTATTTTAAGAAGAGTCAACAGTCCTCTGGCACTTCACCAGTGTTAGCCCAGATGAACCACTCAGCTTGATGGAGACACAATTCCTGACCACAGGAAGTGACCTTGGAAAGCCCAGTGTTATGGATTGGATATGAGGTGTACCCCAAAAGTTCCTGTTGTAACACAGGAATGTTTGCAGGTGAAATTATTGAACTGTGAAAACTGTAACCTAGTTAGCCCATCCTAGTTTGAGTGGACTAACTGGGTGGTACTTGTGGGTGGGGAGGCATGGCTGGAGGGGGTGGGTCACTGGAAATATGCCCTGGAAGGGCTCATCTTCCCTGCAGCCCTTCCCTTTCCTTTCCTCCTTCCCAGCCACCATGAACTGAGTAGTTCTCCTCCGCTGCACCTTCTGGCCACAATGCTTTGCCTCACCTACGGTCCAGTGCAATGAAGTCTGCCACCATGGACTAGACCTCTGAAACCATAAGCCGAAATAAACTTTTCCTCTTCTAAGTTGTCCTTGTCAGGTATTTTGGTTACAGTAACAAAAGCTGACTAACACCCAGGAACCACAAGCCCTCCTGTAGGAAATGAGGCCTATGAACTCAGGAAGGGAGCCTGAGTCTCTCAGATCTGTTTGGAATGTCAGAAATCCATACTAAAACGCTTCATGGCAAGTCTTAGTAGCTATCCCAAGTACACACAACTCACTGGGAGGTGCTGAAACCAAACTCCTGCAAAGGGGTTGAAGATAGCCAGGGGAGCGTCTCAGCTCTGGGCTTTTCTGGCTGTGGGATCTGGGAAGGGAAACCCTTCGGAATCTAATTCCATAGGCTGTCCATTGGGATGGTTAGAGATGATGTATAAATGGCCTTCAACTTTGTCTAGCATGTAGTGATAATAACTAACACGTAGTAAATGCCTACTCTGTGCTATAAACCTATTAACTCATTGAATCTGAGCAAGAACCTATGAGTGAGGTGTTATTATCATATCTATATTTTACAGATGAGGAGGCCAAGGTACAGCGAGGTTAAGGAACTTGTCTAAGGATATTAAATGGCACAGCCAGAATTTCTGGACTCTCTTAAGTCTGGCTCAGCACCCATGACTTTACTACACTGGATTTCAGTTACTATAATGTTTATAGTTTTTCTTGACAGGGTTGTAATTATTATACTCATTCAGGAAAACAATTCATCAATATGTGTCCCTGTACCTTAAGAGGTTTGATCCAGTAGTGGAATCACTCTGGCAATAAATGCTGAAGAAACAAAATCCTACATTCAGATGAAAACAAGTGCAATTAAAAAAAAAAAATCACAGCATAACTCACAGTAGAGAAAAAAGAGAAGTGCTCTAACTGTCCAGTAATAATAAGGATACCGGATATGGTGGTATGTTTTCACTTTTTCTTTTATCTACTTTGCAAATGTTCCATCATATAGGCTATGCTGCTTTCAGCCATTCTAATCCTGTTATTTTCTGACCTTCTGATGAGCAGCATGCCAGATAAGCCCACACTGCTGTAATGAGTAATGGGTTGGCGCCTTCATCTCTTCTCAAGCCTATAACAGGCACGTCCTTTTTGACTCAAGGCTTTTCCACTTTGCGCTGCAGTGGGTTTGGTAGAAAGAAACAAGATTTTGAATCAACAGATTTGGTTGAATTTTAAAAGGTGCTGGCTAGCATGAATAGGTTTAAAAAAAAACTGATACAGAAAGACATAAAATTATACATACCCACATACGGGGTACTATGTGATGTTTCAATATGTGAACCACGGCTTCTTAAATTACGGGTGCCCTTACCTTTAAAACAGACGTTATCAGGATGCCTACCTTGGAGAACTCCCAGGGTTTTCTTTTCTCTTGTGAGGCCAGGACAGTGGCAGAGCTGGAGCAGCCAGTGGGCTGCATCTTTTTGCACCAGTCACGCTGTCATTTTCTCCAGGATTTGCTTCTTAGGGCAAGCCTGGGGGAATGCATGTGGGCGGTCCTCCACACCCTGCCTCCTGTGGACTGATGCTGACCACAGTGGCCGGAGGTTCCTAGGAACCTGGACACCCACCTTTCCTCTAGTGTAGGCTCAGACATTCCCTTGAGGGGAGTTGAGTTTTCTAAGTAATTTTTCAGTTACAATATATAGGCTCTATTGTTTTAAGTGAAGGGTTTCATCTGGGGTAGGGTTAAATAATCACTAAACATCCTGGAGGAAATGATGAAAAACTCAAAAGTAAAATAATTTCACGTTTTCTCTCTTGTAACATTTTCCATTCACTAAGTAAAATCTACTCCTTTTTTTTTCCATAAAAGTTCACACTGACTGTGTTTCTATCGAGAGTCATATCATGCAGCCCACATATAAGAAGACACTTAATTCAGTCAATCTGTTCTTAGGAACAACGTAAAAATACGTAAGTGTTGAGGTTAACAATTTTCATACTTGAACTCTGAACACCAAAATGAACAGTCCTTTCCCTCTTCAGATATTTGAAATCTTTTATGTAAAAACTTAATTTAAAATGTTGAGTAACAGATTATATTTTATAATGTAATGAGCTCTAAACATCAGTCCTAAAATGTTTTAAAAGTTTTTTTTTTTTTATCTTTGAAAGGTTCAGATATTTACATAAGATGGGATCTTACTCATACCATAAGTCTTATATTAATTTTTTTTATCTCCAGATTTCTACTTCACTTCATTTCCCAATTTTTGCATGTGCTGATAAATTTTTTTTTTAAAAATACCCACGTTGCATAAATGATGACACCTTTCTGGCCTATTCTAACTTATGGTGTTATTTGAATATTATTTCGATAGTATGCTATTTGCAAGAGTAAAAGGGAGACAGTTATATTAACTAACATTTAAGTTATAGCATCACATGATTATCACTTTGCATTTTGTTTTCCTTGAATTCATACAATTTAGAAAAAATATGAAATTCTTATTTCCATCTGACTGTACCCACTAAGACAACTAATCCAAAGACAAAAATTACCTTTTTTTAATACCTGAGGACAAAATCATGACAATATGACAGGATGTGGCCACTGTGTGACAAATACTTCTTGAACTAAAATCAGACCAGTTCTATATCTCATCTTTGATCCAGGTCTTATTTTTCCATAGTTGATTTTTATGGTCTTTATTTATTAAGTGCCATGAATTCTTGGCTTGTCCATTACACAAAGATACTATTCAAAACAGTTATTCAGGTGTGTATCAGGGTCACAAAAATATTCATTATTGATCTAGAAATTCCACTCTTCACTCCTAAGAATATATCCTAAAGAGATAATTTAAAGTGTGGGGTATATGCAGAGCCCTGGGCTCAATCCCCAGAACCACAAAAAAGAAAAAGTTGGGAATAACTACATCCAGAAAACTTTTCATTGCATCACCTAAAATAGTAAAAAAAATGAAAACAAGCTAAATGTTAAGTGACTGAGTAAATCATAGTAATCTGGTTGATAGAGTCTTTTTTAAGAGCAGCTGAAAATGATAAAGGGTTATATTATAAAAACTCAAAAAAGATGAGAGTCATGGTTAAAAAGAAATTGGGGGGTGGTTTCCTGGGGATTGAATGCAGGGTGTTCAGCCACAGAGCTGCATCGCTATCCCTTTTTATTTACTCTGAGACAGGATCTCACTAAGTTGCAGAGACTAGCCTCAAACTTATGGTCCTCTTGCCTCAGCCAGGATCCTAAGTGACTGGGGTCACCACTGTACCTGGCCTAAAATTTATTTTTAACTGATAAAGATATAACAATTAGACTTAATTTTTTGATGTTATGATTTTTTAAATATATTTTTAGTTGTCAATGGACCTTTATTTTATTTTATTTTTATGTGGTACTAAGAATTGAATCCAGTGCCTCATACATGCTGGGCAAGCACTCTACCACTGAACTATGACCCCAGCCCCAATATCATGATTCTTAAATAGCTTTTAACATAAAAATAGTTAGTGTCTCATTAAATAGAAATGTAAAAAATAGATAGAAAATATAATATTCAGTGAGAAAAACATGATACAGTTCTATCTATGACATGATTATAATTTTTCTCAAGAACAGAATAAGAATACTGGAGAGATGTTTTACTGAGTTTATTCCTTACTTTCTTTATATATTATATGTAATATATAATATTTTGAAATATATACATTTTCAAAATATATAATATTTTCAAATATTCTCAAATCTTGTTATTTTTTGTTTTTGTTTTTCAAAAAACTGGGACACTCTTGCTTGTAGCAATTTTCATTCTTGCCACCCAGGTGATCCTGTGAAGAGTGAAAATCAAAGTTTTGCTCCAGAGTTCTGCAATGTAGGTGCTGGTATTCTGACTTTTCAGGTGAGAAACTAAGGTTGGGAGAGTTGGGCTAACTTGCCAAGGTCACAAAGCTAGTACTGGAAGAACAGAGATTGACAAACACATTCAATTGTCTTCAAAAGGCCTGAACTCTTTTTTTTTTTTTTTTTTTTTTCCACTCCTGGTGACAACATTGAGATCAAACAAGGCAAATGTTATAGAAGTATATGCTGAGTGAAATGGTATCACTCCCCTCTCTGGGGTTTCAGGATCATCTTCTCTTCCTATGCCTTCCCCAATAATACAATAATCATAACTAAATATTTATTAAAAAACAAGAGGCCAATAATATCCTGTTATATTATTCTTTTTAAAAATGTCTCAGGGACTGAGGTTGTAGCTTACTGGTAAAGTGCTTACCTAGCATGTGTGAGGCACTGGGTTTGATTCTCAGCACTGCATATAATAAGTGAATAAAATAAATGTCCCTCAACAACTAAAAAATTATACATACATATATATATATATATATATATATATATATATATATAAATAAAATGCCCCCTATCTTTTGTTGTAAGGAAATTCTGATCTATGAGATGCTATTTGAAATAAATGGGTGACAGGTAAGAACTTAGAAATATTTACAACAGAAGGAGGTCATTTGGTATTAGACGGCTACAGATACATTATTATTGTTACTTAGAAACTATTATTAAATTATCAAAAATTAATAAATTTAAAATAATTTAGGGAAATACCCTTTTATATAAAATTATGACCCTATGTACACTCTGCTTACCAGTAGATTTATTTCAGTTCCAAAAGACTACGTGGGGGAAAGGGGGATCCCCACTTCTTATCTTTTTCCTGTGCTCACCCAAGTATAGGAATCACACTTCGACACTATATATCTAAGAGATATCCTGACCTCACTAGTTAAGTATTTTAAAGTATATTTATTTATTCAATAGTCACATGATTCAAAATGTAAAAGATGTAAAAGGGGGATTCAATGTCATCTGCCTCCCACCTGCTCCTGCCTGAATGTCCCTGTCTCAGTTCCTAGTTTTATTTTGCAAATCCAGAAATCCCAAGAGGCTCTTTAAGGCAAAAGGAAAGCAAGTTGACTCAATTTAATCTAAATGAAAGGGATTTACTCTAAGCCACCACTACTCAAGGTGCTGATTTGCTCTCTTCATAGCTTCCCCTAAATTTTCTGAGACTTTAAAAAGCAGCACTTAACTAGACTACAAAATAGTTGCAACAGCACCTTGTCAAGAAATTTTGACTTTGAACTTGCTAATATGCAAAGGGAATGGTCCCACCATTTTTCCATAAATCAATTAATAAGAAAATTTATTTCATCTTATTTATCACTTTCTTTTAAATCTTTGCCTTTTCTTCTGCTGAACAGAATTAAAGGGAAAGATTTGTTTGGGGACTACTTTAAAACTTTTAGACCTTAGGCCAGGACAGAGCCCAAAAGAAATAAAAGAAATAAAACTTTAATAGAATGAGCTTAATTTCTAATTTTGGTGGGGTACCAGGGATTGAACTCAGGGGCATTAGAACACTGAGTCACATCTCCAGCCCTATTTTGTATTTTGTTTAGAGACAGGGTCTCACTGAGTTGCTTAGTGCCTCACTTTTTGCTGAGGTTGGCTTTGTTGATTGGGTATTTGTGATTCTTCTGAGATTGCTTACTTCTGCATTTATCCATAAAGAGAGTATGTTGAGCAAGTAAATAGTGCAAGGAGAATAGTTAAGCAATTAGATGTGCCTTTTGTCACACAGTAGAGGCACCAGCCAGTGCAGACAAAATGTCTAACTTAATTAAATCATACTTGGAGCACTACTATGCTAACCAAATGTTTTCCACTGGTTTTAATATTTATGATGCAAAATAAAAATCATTTAAAAACATTTTCTGGGTGCTGGGGTTGTAGCTCTGTGGTACAGTGCTTGCCTAGCATGTGTGAGGCACTGGGTTTGATCCTCAGCATCACATAAAAATAAATTAAATAAAGGTATTGTGTCCATCTACAATTAAAACTATTTTAAAAAGAACATTTTCTATGGAAAGGGCATTTTGTTCTTATAATGGTTTTGGACTGATCAAAAATACCATGGGGGACTGGGATTGTGGCTCAATGGTGGAGCGCTCACCTAGCATGTATGAGGTACTAGGTTCTATTCTCAGAACCACATATAATAAATAAAATGAAGGTCCATCAACAACCAAAATAAATAAATAAATAAATAAATAAATAAATAAATAAATAAATAAATAAATACCATGGGGTTGAGGGTGTAGTTCAGTGGTTACTTAGTAAGTGCAAGGCCCTGGGTTCAATACCTAACACCAACAAAACAAAATAAAACAAAACAAAACCGTTAAAATTGGTGGTTATTTTGCAAGAACTGGAAGCACTTCTCTAAGTGTTTGATATTAGAGAATCATTGTGCATGTAATAGTGATCAAAATCCAACCCAATTAACTTAGAAAAGCAACGTGATCATAACAATATCCTCCTATGTCAGGAAAAGCTATAGGCTTTGAATGCACACAACAGGCCACACACTATGTATCGCGACATACACTCTGGCGCAGAAGATCGCTGTATTTGTTAATTTGCTTATGGGTGAAGTTCTGAGGGTTTTTTTTTTTTTTTTTTTTTCCTGTTCTATTAATAGAACTAATTAATTCCACACATTTATTTACTTAGTCCAGACATTCGTTAGCCCGCCATGGACATAATGAACATCCAGTGCCTAGGCTCACGAAAGATACAATCCGATCGAAAAGTTTACTTTTCAGTAATCATCAGGATTGTGCTATTATGGCGCTTCACTGCTCCCCGAGGGACCAGGTGCCGGGGTACAGCCTCAGAAGGTGGCAGAGCCCGCGCTCGCGGTCTTCTGTCCCAGACTTGGCCAGGCAGGGTGGGGTGAGCCTCGCATTGGCCCTGGCTGCCCCCGCGCGCTCGCTCCAGCGCGGCCTTTAATTTCGTAGCTCCGACCACCGGAAATTAACAAAAAGCTGAGCAGACCCGGCGGAGAGCTGGTGAGCTTGGCTCTGGGAAGGCGCGCCCACCGGTCCCGCCGGGCGCCCGCGGGACGCGCCGCCAGGGCCCTCTCCGCCGGGGGCTCGGCGCTCGCCCACCTCTTCCAAATTTAACCATTACCTAAATCCGAAGGGAAATGAGCAAACCTCTCGGATTGGGTGTCAAGGTATTTTCAGCCTCGTTGGGCGTATTTATCCCGAAGTGTTTCCACAACAAGCTATTTCGGGGCCCCGAGGCAGGTTTCGCTCTGCGGACGCCTTGGCCACTCGCTGGGCTCCAGGCCGGCGGCTCCACCGACCAGTGATTCATTCCGGATTCCGGGGCGGTGCAGCCCAAGAAGGCCACGGGGTTGGGGGTGCCCACAGCCAAAGGGGCAGGGAGGCCTCCTTTGAGCAGAGCACCTCCAACTCCCGCCTCTCCAGGCAATCTGTGTCCTGAATCTGTGACTTCTCGCTGCGGAAGTCTCCCAGGAACCAAGAATAGTTCAATAGTCTTTCTAGTCATTTCTAGTGTCCGGGTGTCCGGACCTCTGTATTCCTCCATCCCCCGCTGGTCCACATAGGCAGGAAAAAACTGGGGAGGACCGCGAAGGGGCGCCCAGGACGCGGGTTAGAAAGATCAGGTCCTTAGGCCTCATCGCGACCACTTGATCGAAGGAGGTGCGCGCCCCTCCGCCCAACTAGGGGTTGGGGAATAGGTCTGAGAGGGCTAGCGAGCTACTCTGTAACGCTCAGGAAGTGAAGCTTGTGGTTTTGGGGGCTGAGCTCTAAAGGAGATTAAAAAAGAGAGAGAAAGAGAGAGACCGAAAGGTTGCTCCCGAAAGCAAGATTCCGTTTGAAAACTCTCGGAGCATGGTGTCCGCGCCCTGACCCCACAGGTAGGTTTGCTGAGCTGCTTCTGCTCCTCTGCCCTGGCGGGGGTGGCCGCAGACTGGCAGGGCACTGATACTGCGGGGGCGACCAGAGGGCGCTGGCGGGTCCCCACCTGCTGCCGGCGCTGTGTGGGAGTTGCCAGAGCGTCCGCCGCTGAGTTCGGGCGCAACTGGCGTCGTGGGGCTGGGATTTTGGAGTAGAGAGGCGAGCGCCATAGGTTTGGTGGTTGGGCAGAGGAATGGGATCGACCCGGGAAGGAAACATCCCAAGGGCAACTGGGCTCCCGAAGCCGCCGGGTGAGACCCTTCAGCTCCCGCCTTCCCGGACCCTGACTGTAAAGAAAGGCGGGCGAGCCGGCTTGAGCTGAGGGGCCCGCCCCGCCCCTGGCCGCCAGCTGCAGCCTGAGGTTGTGTTCCCACGCGTTCACCTCTTCGCCCTACTACCTCCTACCCAAACCCACCGCCCCCGCCCCCGCCAGCAAGCTAGCTAGGGTGCTAGAGAGGCGCGAGTTTGTGGTCCGGGTGAGGAGGCCGCCTCTGCGTCTATTTCGTCCCGTGCAACCCTGCCATCCCAGATCCGGCGCAGGAGCAGACATTACTTCTGCGCCCCACCGGTCCTACTTTCTGGCTAACTTGAGTCCAAGCCACAGAGAGGCTCTCGGGATTTCACCCCGTTTTCCTTTTTTCCAAGTTTCATGGTTGTTTTAAGAGTTGTTTTTTTGCGTTTGTGGTGTCTAATTGTACGACCAGGTTGTGCAGGGAAAACTGGAGCGGCAGTGTCCCTGCGCTGGGAGCCATCCCAGATGGAGGCAGGCATCACCGTCACTCCTTTGGGCATTCTAGTAGATCGCGGGGAACGTCGCTGGGGTTCCTGCCAGAAGCCCCAGACTTTTTTTTTTTTTTTTTTTTTTTTTTTTTTTTTTTCTCTCTCTCTCCCTGACTCACTCTTCTGGGGTAGGCAACATAGTAGGACAGGGAATCTGGAGTAGGGAGAGCGCGCCTTCCAGGGACCGAGTCCTCTAGGAGCTCCTCCTTTGTAGAGAGCTGACCAACAGCCGTAGTGACCTGAATCTTGCCCTGGGAGCGGACTGCTGAAAGTCCCGCAGTCTCAACCGCGTAAAGCCCTACCTAGCACAGAGTTCTGCCCCGGCATGGAGTCCCCAGCACCCTGATTTCTGAACTTGCTGAGACTTGCCAGTGCTGCTCTGCCCGAGGAAACTACAGCTGTCTTGGGAACCCGGCCCCCATCGCCTTCGCAGGGAAAGGAAGATAGATTCGTTTACCCCAGACTCCTTGGCCGCGGGGTTCCGCCCCCGGAGCCCGCAGCTAGCCAGGCAGGAGTCGCAGCCCCGCCTCCCGGCCCGGCTCCTGTTTCGACCCGAGATTAGGTGAACTGATTGGGGTTTAATGTGAGCGACGCCGCGGATAACTAGCTCCCTACTGCGCCGGCTCCCGGACCCTCTCTTTCTGTCCACCACCAGCATAGCCTGCACGCTCAATGGTCTTTCTTGTCCGTTAAGCCATCCGTGCTCCACGGACTTAAGACGTCACGCGATTCCCAGTCTGCATGCAGGGGTTGGGCTTGACTTCCCCAGGACAAGATTTTTGGTGAGCAGAACGGAAAGTGCTATTTCCCGGGACCTGGTTTCCGAGGTTAGGCCTCCATGGTCTACCGTGACTTGCGGCAGTCGCAGCCGCAACTTGGAGACAAACTTTTCCCTGCGTGGGGCAAGAGTGACTGGGGAGCAAGATCACCCGGGTGCTAGTTTCTCCGGGGGCAGGGGTTGGCCCTTTGCCGTCACTCCCCGCCTCACCTTCCTGTCCCTCTGCCTTCCCGCCTCCCTTCTCTGGCTTGGGCTGCCCCCAGTCGTCCTGTTGCCGTACCCCTCCCAATCCTGCCCTTCAGTCCTGCCCAGGGCGCCCCGCCCCTGCCCCTCTTTCACTTCAGTTTGTAGTGGGTTTTTGGAGGTCTTGGCTTCTTCCGGGTCCTGGACCACAGACGCATCCTCGGCCCCTAACTGATCCGTATGTCCCAGCTCTCCCCATCGAGCCAGCCAGGCAGTGGGTGGTCGAGTTGGAGTAACGGACCCGTTGGCAACTACGGCTCTCCAGAGAGTTTGCACTGTCGAGCTTCAGTAGGGAAGGGGAGGGGCCGGGGGCGTGGGCAGAGCAGAGGAGAGGGGTCTGAGCCAGGGCCCTGGGACAAGTTTTACCACTAAGCTGTGGTAGCGGCGGCGGCGGCGGACAGGGCTCGCGCCACCTGTCCGAGTGCCACCTGGTGAGCGCTGTGCATGGGGGGTGCCTAGCCCCTCCTCCCACGGGCCTTCTTCGCTCCTCCCTGGCCAGCGTTTTCCCTTCGCCTTGAAACCCAGTCCCTGATCTCGGAGGGTGCTGATTCGCGTTTCCACCCGGTTCTCCCTTCTTCCCAGGTCTCTACTGGGGCTGAAGGAACACTCGGCGTGACCGTGAGCTGACGAGACTAGAAATATTTGGAAAGGAGTAGCGAAAGCGTTGGGCCACCATGCCGCGCTCTTTTCTCGTAAAAAGCAAGAAGGCTCACAGCTACCACCAACCACGCTCCCCGGGACCAGACTACTCTATCCGTTTGGAGAATGTACCAGCACCGGGCCGAGCAGGTGCGAGACGCGCGCGGACCGCGCAGGGCAACTCCCTGGGAAGCCAACTTGCACCCGGCCTCTTTTTCTTGGGAACCGGGTGGCGGGGAGGCGGCCCCAATACCCGTGTTGTTGTCTTGTTCCCTACTGTTGTGATTCCTCCTGAACTAGTCTAGGTGCCAGGACCTTCCTGCGCCTGCTTTCGGATCCAGGAGGGTTTCTGGTCCGGTCTAAGTGAATAGAGAAGGACGCTCCTGTGCCACGGTCTTGCGGGGCACCACTTCAGAACCCTCAAGCTCAACCGGGCTCAGTCTCATTCCTCTCCTGATTCCTCTCCGCAGACAGCACTTCGAGTTCAGGGGAGGCGAAGGCGGAACCCGGGGACCGTTTGTCCCCCGAGTCTCAATTGATCGAGGCACAGGACAGAGCCTCTGCGTCTCCGGACAGCTGCGAGGGCAGCGTCTGCGACCGGAGCTCAGAGTTCGAGGATTTCTGGAGGCCTCCTTCACCCTCCGTGTCTCCAGGTAGGAACCCGTTGGGAAATCCTTTGGTACGGGCGGGGAACCCGGCATTGATCTGGGAACTGGCGCGACCTTGGGGGCAGAAATGCAAAACCGGCGGCGGAGAGTCTTATCCTGAGTAGGGACCTTATTCGTGAGGATGGGGCCCAGTGGGGAAGCAGCAGGCTGCTTTGCGATTGGAACAGTTTGCCCCATCACCATCCTTAATCCGCTACTTTCAAGGCGCGTGGAGCTGACCGGTGAGAGAAAACAAAGCAGATATCTCCACTGGCTACTCCGATGTTTCGTTTTTCTGACCAGTACTGACTGTTTAAAAAATATTACGATCTCAGAATTCAGATCCCGGAACCCAAACAAATGGAAACCGGGGTAGTCTCAGCCTCACTGAGCTGGGCGCCAAGTGGAAGAAAGGCGTAGGTGAGCAAAATCTCAGCTCGTTCCTCGGTCTTCACAGGCGCAGATTGGGGGCTTGTTTCATTTTTCGTTCTGCCAAGATGGCCCAGCCTCGGGACCAGACTCCTGGGTTTCATTTCCAGCGAGTAATAGAGTTTCCTGCACCCGGGTGACTGTACGTTGGGTGGGGGCAGGGCTAGGGTCCTGGACGGAGTAAGGAAGGAGCAGGCCAGCCCAATTCTGCCAAGGCGAGTTGCTTCCAGATTTTATTTATTAGTTTTAAAAGATTATCTCCTCCCATCCCACACTCAGTGAGTTGACTTGACCAGAACTGCAGCTCCAGCGAGTGTGTCTGGAAGCCAGTAGTGGAGGGGTCTTCCTGGCTGGGCATAACACCTCACAGCGAGGACAGGGTGTCTTCAGAACCCGTCTGAAACTGAGGTTGCAGCTTTTCACCGTATCCGCCAGCCTGGACTGGAGTGTGTGTGTGTGTGTGTGTGTGTGTGTGTGTGTGTGAGAGAGAGAGAGAGAGAGAGAGAGAGAGAGAGAGAGAGAGAGAGAGAGAGAGAAGAGGACAGATCTGCTAGTTTCAGCAAAATTCACGTGGGGGGTGGGGGGGGCAGCCGACGGAGAATTCAGAAAACTTATCCTGAAGATGGTGACTAAAGCTTTTTAATTGTAAACTCGTTCTGAGAAATGCGTTCCCTGCCCCCCGCCCCATCAAACTCTAACAGGAATAGGGATGGGGAGAATTCGGCACCCCTTTCCCTCCGTTCCTTGGTTACCTACACTAGACACTTAACTTTGAGGCTCTTAACGCATTTGGGTCTTTTCGGACATATACTTCTCCAGTAGTCCCGGGTCCTCTCCCTTCTGTATCACTGCATCATCGGTCCAGGGAAGGAAAAGGATTGATTGTGAACATGTAGTGACTGGGAGAGTGTTGGCACTGATGTCTGGACCTTCTGCCCAAGAGTCCTATTCAGGGACCAAACAACCGCCGCTTCCTCTTCCCGCACAGCTCAACTCAGCGTTTCTAGACTTGCGTTTCCTATTAGGACCTCCAGGTGCTGAGATCCAGCCTGTGAGGTCCCTCCGAGGCCTTACCTCGGAATTCACCTGTCTCCCTATTCGCTGTCATTTTAACCATCGGTTTGCTGCCTTGCCAATGACCCGCGAGGCCCCAGGGCCCTGTCTGTATTTTACCCCGGAGTGTCGCTGGACTTCGTGCGGCACTCGCACACGCAGCGTTGCACAAGTGTTGGGCGCCTAGTAGCGTACTGTGCACCAGGCTCCGCCCCGCTTAAACCTGACGGGACGCCCTCCTGTGCCTCTACAGCCTCAGAGAAATCGATGTGTCAGTCGCTGGACGAAGCCCAGCCCTTCTCTCTGCCTTTCAAGCCGTACTCATGGAGTGGCCTGACGGGTTCTGACCTGCGACACCTGGTGCAGAGCTACCGGCCATGTACAGCTCTGGAACGCGGCCCCGGCCTCGGTCTCTTCTGCGAACGCACACCGGAGCCTGGCCACCCGGCCGCGCTCTACGGCCCAGAGAGGGCTGCAGGCGGCGCGGGGGCCGGAGCCCCAGGAAGTTGCGGCACAGGAGGAGGCGCTGGCGGTGGCGTGGGCCTGGGGCTTTACGGCGACTTTGGGCCTGCAGCGGCCGGGATATATGAGCGGTCCACGGCAGCGACCGGCCGGCTGTACCCAGAGCGCGGCCACGAGCTACACTCGGACAAGGGTGCTGGTGTCAAGGTGGAGTCGGAGTTGCTGTGCACCCGCCTTCTGCTGGGCGGCGGCTCCTACAAGTGCATCAAGTGCAGCAAGGTGAGGTTCCTGCGCACCTTGGCAACCCCGTGCCTGCGTCCCTGGCCCGCGTCCCGCCAGCACCCGCACCCGGCGGCCCCTCTCAGCGGCCTTCTCCCTGGCCCCACCCGCCTCAGGTGTTCTCCACGCCGCACGGGCTCGAGGTGCACGTGCGCAGGTCCCACAGCGGCACCAGACCCTTTGCCTGCGAGATGTGCGGCAAGACCTTCGGGCACGCGGTGAGCCTGGAGCAACACAAAGCCGTGCACTCGCAGGTAAGCGCAGGGCATACGGCCGCGCGCGGGCCTGCTCAGGTTTTCAAACTTGGGGTCTATTATTCGTCCTCGGTTTGACACCAGACGCTTTCCGCCTGGTGGTTTTGACTCCACGTGCCTCCCAGTCTCCTCTTCCAGCCCCTCGGTCAGGTCCTAGAGTCCTGCTTTAGGTGTATTGGGAAAGGTAGGTGGTAGCCAGCTCAGGCCTTGAGTCAGTCTTGCATTTTGACATCACACATCGTGAGCCTTCAAGGTGTGATCCTAAACATTTCTTTGGGTTTGAGGAAGGTTTGGGTGCACTGAGGCTTGCTGCTGATACAGCAGATTTATTAGCCCTGTTTTTTCCCCTGGATTCTCCCCCTGGATTCTCCGCCTGGTTGTCACTTAATTTGCATTGGCCCCTCCTAACTGACAAGATGGGATCTCAGCTCATTCAGAGCATCCAATAGCACATATTCCCCGCTGTTCTTTTCTTTATTCGTTTATAACTATTTGTTGCCTAACTTACAGGCGCCAAGTACTTGAGAATTCTATAGCACACCAGCTCCTTGTTAGGATGCCCCACGGAGAGTACAGTTTAGTTGAGAGAGTATAGGTATAGAAATAAGTACATAAATAGCTATGACATAAGAATGCGTGTTTACAAAGATTTGTTAACTTAGATTATCGGCCCATCTCCTCCAACAACCACAATGGCTGCGGGGTGGAGGCATCGCAAGTGACTGAGATCTAAGCCTCCTGTTGAAGAGGGTGGAGAAGTGTGTGTAAATGGGTGTCAAAAATTCAGGGTGGGGATAGTCCTTGCCATGAGATGTGGAGGTTTGTGGGTGAAAAGTGTTTTGATAGAAAAAAAAAATGTTAAGAGGGGGTGTTAAAGGAGAAGAATGGAGAGTGTGGAAATTGGAAGTAAATGGGGGAAGGGAGGATGATGTGGAAGGGGATTCCTGGCTTTAGGCATTTTAGGGTCAGGTTAGTGGTGAGGAGGTGGCAGTCTAGGTATTTGCAGTAGGAGTGCTGTATCCCTTTCTCTGCAGGAACGCAGCTTTGACTGTAAGATCTGTGGCAAGAGCTTCAAGAGGTCATCTACACTGTCCACACACCTGCTCATTCACTCAGACACCCGACCCTACCCCTGTCAGTACTGTGGCAAGAGGTTCCACCAGAAGTCAGATATGAAGAAACACACCTTCATCCACACCGGTGAGCTGAGGATACCCAGAGGCCAATGTAACTCACCTTCTCTGATATTCTAGCTCCAGTGAGAGGTGGATGAGGTTTTCTGGATGGAGCTAATCACTGCATGTTGAAGAAAACAAAGATTCTCTGAAGTTCATTCACAAATGTGATTCTTCCCAGAGGGGACTTAACTTGGTGTTGTGTCTAGAGGATCAGCAGGTCAGATTGCAGGTTCTCTATCCTTGGAAAGAGTAGTTTTTTTCTAGTTTAGCAGCTGCTCCAACTGCTTCCTGCTCTGGGTGAAATATGAAGCCCCAGGGTCCTCTCAGAGTTTTGCTCTAAATGTTTACCTAGAGATTGAGGACTTTCTGTAGGGCTCCCACTGAGGCTTTTTTGGGGGAGGAATTCATGTGTTGCCTTTCTGCTGTATTTTTAGGAGTCAAGAATTTATTCTACTTGAGGAAAAAAAACAATGGCAAATGTTACTAAGCTCTCTGTTAAACTGCATTATCTCATCTTATTCTCACAACTTCAAGAGATAGAAACTATTCCTTATCCCCATTTTAGAGATGAAGAAAGGAGGCACAGAGGGATTAAATAACCTGCCCAAGGTCACATTGCTAGCAAGTAGGGGGCCAGAGCTCAAATTCGGGCCTAGTTGCCTCTCAAATATCTGTGCTCTTGTCCCGTTTATCCTATTCTGCTTTCAAAGTTATGAGGATTGGTAAACACAGAAAGCTTCTCCTCACTTATTGTGCTTTTTACAAAATCAGCAATTTCGTGCATTAGTAGTGATAATGCCTTACTTGTTATAGTATTTTATAATTTACAGTGCTTTCAAATCTGTCATTTCATTTGATCCTTCCTGTCACCCCATAAAATAGAAAGAGCTGCTCTTACCGTTCAGAAACTCAGAAACAGTGGATGATAACAAAAATCAGACTACAGAAATCATGACGCCATTGAACACTCTGGCAGCCAATCCTGGATTCTTTCCCTAATGCTTCATATGCAGGTGGGGTTCTGCCCACCCTCTGTGTTACTAGGGATCACATCTAGGGGTACTCTTTCACTGAGCTACAACCCCAGCCCTTTTTCTTTTTTAAGTTATTCTATTTTTTCATTGTAAACAAATGGGGTACAGCGGTGCAACTTGTTTCTCTGGTTGTACATGAAGTAGAGGCGTACCATTTGTGTAAGCATACATTTACATAGGGTAATGGCACTTGATTCATTCTGTCATTTTTTTCTCCCCCCCAATGCCTCCCACCCCTCTTTTCCCTCTATACAGTTCCTCCTTCCTCCATTCTTGCCTCCCCCCCCATTAAGTTAATTTTTTATTTTGAAACAAGGCCTCGCTAAGTGGCTGAGGCTAGCCTCAAACTTGAGATGCTCCTACCTCAGCCTCCTGAGTATCTGGAATTACAGGTGTGTGCCACTGTGCCTGACCAGGTGAGAGTTTTAATGCCAGGAGCTCATGGGTTCACCTCCAGGAACACTTTTTTTTCCCTTTTTGTGGTGATAGAGATTGAACCCCTGGGCTTCATGCATGCTAGGCAAGCATTCTACCACTGAGCCACATTCACAGCCCTAGGAATGCTCTCTTTAACTCACCAAGACATTTACATTAGGCCTGGAGTATTCATTTAAAATAAATTGCACTGTGTTCCAAATACCCACCATTGATGTTTATAAATATTCTTGGACAGGGTAGATATTCCTATCAGAAAACTGAAAAAAAAAATCTTACTTTAATCATACCCTCTTGCCTGAAATTTCCATATAATTTACTCCTTTACAAGTAAAGGTATTCAAGATACTTATCAAAATGCAACTAGGATCTTGATTGAATGAAACATTAAGCCCTTATCAAACATTTACATTATAGCTAGAATTGGTTTCTCAGATTTATTTTACCCTAAAGAAATAGAGTAAATTTTGATGGGTGATTCCTTATCCAAGAAATCTGAATCATGAAGAGAGAAGAGAGCATAGTGAGAGGAACAGAAGTTTCCTCAAAAATCACACTTCATCTGTTTGCATTTTTATCCCCAATACCATTAATGCTATGCTGGGGCTATTTGAAAATGGATGACAGTTACCTAAATGTGACATAGTGCATGAGATGGGGGAAAGACAAAACCTTTTCATGTCCTGTAATTTATTAATCTTTGGTGAAGAGTTGCTGTTATATAAAGAATCTTTCCAGGTGTGGTGGTGTGCACCTGTAATTGCAGCTCCTTGGGAGGCTGAGACAGGAAAATTGCAAGTTCAAGGCCAGCTTCAGCAATTTAGTGAGGCTCTGAGCAACTTAGTGAGACCTTGTCTCAAAATAAAAATTTTTTTAAAAGGGCTGGGGTGTGACTCAGTGGTTAAAAGCACCCCTGGGTGTAGTCCCTAAAATAGAAGAGAATAGAGCAGAAAGAATAGAATAGAATAGAATAGAATAGAATAGAATAGAATAGAATAGAATAGAATAGAATCCTATGATCTCATAAAAAGAAAGTAAAATCCAGGCAGAAAAAGAAATACTTTGTGACTGGGCATGGTGGCCAGTGACTTTGAAGACTGAGGCTGGAAGATTACAAGTTTAAGGCCAGCCCCAGCAACTTTGGGAGACCCTCAGCAACTTATCAAGACCCTGTCTCAAAACAAAAAAATTAAAGGATTGGGGATGTAGTTCAGTGACAAAGTGCCCCTGGGTTCAATTGCCAGTACCAAAAGAAAAGAAAAGAAAAGAAAAGAAATACCTTGTGGCTCAAATGTAGATTTTTAAAATAAGACTTTGAGAAATGTCCATGCCTCAGATACATTCTGTGGCCCTTCAAGATCAAGATAGAAGACAGACTCGCTGGTTGACAAAACCAACACCCATTTGGAAACTCAGATTTGAAAACTTCCTCTGAATTAGAACAGAGTCACACGGTTTGTAGGACAGCTCCTCCCACCTCCTGTTGAACATCTGTTCTGGGTGCTCTCTGCTTCTAAAGTCAGGGGAGTCCTCCGAGGTGGATTCAGCTGGGGAGGGCACGTGGCCCTTGCTCTGTTTCCGTTTAGCAGGAAACGGTTTGAGGCCTCTGGCTGGGAACCCCCACTCAGAAAATCTCCCTTCCACCTGGTGTACCCATGACTTCCCGGGACCACGTTGCAGGCTGGGAGTTGGTTCATGTTGCAACACATCCTTCTTCGAGTTGCTTGAAGGCCTTAGACTGTGGTGCAGCCAGCTGCTGCCAAAAGCATGTGGGTCACAGTGGGTCCCTTCTAGCTTTATCATAAACTCATACTTCCTCCCCTCCCCCTTCCATTCCTGCAGGTGAGAAGCCCCACAAGTGCCAGGTGTGTGGTAAGGCATTCAGCCAGAGCTCCAACCTCATCACCCACAGCCGCAAACACACAGGCTTCAAGCCCTTTGGCTGTGACCTGTGCGGGAAGGGCTTCCAGAGGAAGGTGGATCTCCGGAGGCACCGAGAGACACAGCATGGGCTCAAATGAGGACCCTGACTGGCTGCAAGCAGCAGCTACACGACACTATGGAGGATGGCTTCCCTGCTTGCCTCTAGCCTAATTTCTTAGCCCCCCCAGTCCAGTCTGCAGATCACCAAGATGATTCCCCTTCACCTTATTTTCCGGAGCTGCCAGAGGGGACAAGTTACCTTCTCAAAGTTCTGCCCAGAGTGCGAACCAGAGCAACTTGCTGGACTTTAGGCTACTCTACACCTGAAGATGGAAAGTCAAGTGGGGATCGGATAAAATCTTGGACTCCACAGTCCTTCCCATTTCTACCCTGTTCCATAGACAAGTAATTTCTTCAGGTATTCCTCTTCCTGAACTCCCCCAGATACTTGTGTGGAACAGAAGGAGTCCCCATTTATAAGTGGACACATGCTAATGCTTTTAACTAGAAAGAAGAGTGAGTGTTTTGTTGTTTTGTTTTGTTTTGTTTTTTCCTTATGGGAAGTTTGTTGACCCCTTTTTGTTGGGTGCTGCCTGTAAATCTCAGAGGAATCGTTTCTCTTCCTCGAAGAATGGTTCAGAAACTGATTTGGGGAAGGAAATTAATTCTTTTGAAATCACTAGATGCACCATCAAGACTGCCCCAGGAAGAAACAGAAAAATAGGCTTGGCAATGAGAGGGAATCAGAGGTCCTTTCTGCAGGAGGCCTGTGAAGGCTTCATGGGAGGTTAAAAACATGAAGCAGTGGACAAGATGATATTCATTCATTCAGGAAATGTTTATTGACCTTTGGTTACCAAGGTACCTGGTACCACGCTAGGTACTGAAGAGCCAGAGATTAAAATCATAGTTCCTGCCTCTGCCCCTCAAAATCTAATATTTGCACCTCCAAGTGGCTGGGGACTATGCTTTCCCTCCAAGGGCATTCTGAGAAGATAACACAGAATCTTGAACCTTCCTTTTTGATCCTTTTGGATATTATCAAGTTTAAAAAAGTGGCCGAAGAGCTATTTCAACGATTCATGTGTATACTCAGTTCTTATTGTTAAGCTGATATTTTTTAAATGTCTGAGCTTGTAAGTATGTAGGTGAAGGCCCTCTGTCTTCAACTCATTGGACTGCCACATGTACCATATGGGGGGAAGGTGATATTTTTACTTTGATGAAGTTTGTAAATGTTTTTAGATCTTTTGGAGTGCATTATGTTTGTTATTACATATTTATTAGAGTGATGTTTTAATTTAATAAAGGATTAAAACTATTACAAATTGCCTTTTATTGAGGCAGGGAATTTGAGAAAGACTCTTTCTTTTTTTTTTTGTGAGGAAAGCTGGCACCATAGGAAACTACAGTGAGGTATAAACGTGAAGCAGAGAAGTTAATATCCAAGGAGAAAAATCCCACTGCCTTGGTTTATATATAGACATATATATTTCCCCCCCTCAGAGATACTTCTGTCTTGCCTTTGTGTGTGTGTGTGTGTGTGTGTGTGTGTGTGTGTGCGCGCGCGCGCGCTGGTTATCAAACCTGTTGCCTCATGCATGACAAGCAAGTGCCCTAACACTGAGCCACATCCCCAGCCCCTTCATTCTTGTCAGAAAGACTAGGAGGGGTATAAAACTAAGATCTTATCTTGTAGACTCCCAGTGGTCCCACAGGTACATAAGCTTTCCACTAGAATTTAAATGCATTGTTTATTTTTTAATGGGCCAGAAGGTTCCTAGGTGAATTAAGAAATCACAAGCCTTTGGTCTAGAGGTCTGAGTCTTAGTTGAGGTTCTGGCATAGACACATCATGAGACTAGGACAAATCTTTTGACTTCCCTGATACCAGTTTCCTTGACTATAAAATGTGGATATGGTCCTATCATCCCAATCCAACTCTGACTACTTTGATTCTGTGGAGACTGAAGAAGAGAAAAAATATGAGTGGTTAGCTGCTGTACTGAAGGGAAATTCCAAACTTAAAGATTCATCAGTAGTACTGTGGAGATCCAGTTTCGTGACTCTGTCTACCTGTGGATCCTTCAAGAGAATGAATACAGTTCTGACCTAAATTCCTACTTACTACCTGTGCTTTAACACCTCCCAGCCAGACATTCAGGATTTGCATGGCCCTGGTGACTACCTGAAGATTGCCCATTTCCATTCAAATCAACTTTACATGTATTGATTAAGTACCCAGGTATGCCTGGCACTGGTCTAGGTGGTGAGGATACAGCTTTGAGGACAATGTCCTGTGAAGCTTTGTTTGATCATTGCTGAATCTTCAGCCCCCAGAACAATGCCTAGCTGCACAGTAGATGATCCTGTGGGCTGACTGTGCTCTCAGTAGCTCAAAGGGAAGAGAAATTGGTTGGGCACTCAGGAAACAAATATGACACACTGATGTTCTGAGTTGGTGGGTCAGCAGGACTTTGATGCTGTTTTTCTCCAGTTCCTCCAAATCTTGGTCCTTGGCTGTCCTCCTTTGGTTTCCAACACCATGTCTTTGCACAGCATTTTACTCTTGTTCAAAGTTTAAATTTGTTTACTCTGTGATGCAGATTAAAATAATCTTCAGAACTGATAGGTGATGGTGGGACATGGTGGCACACACCATAATCCCAGTGGTGGGGGAGTATAGGCAGGAGGGTCACAAGTTCCAAGCCAGCCTCAGCAACTTAGTGAGGTCCTGAGCAACTCAGTGAGACTTTGTCTCAAAACAAAAAAATAAAAAGGGCTGGGGATCTGGCTCAGTGGTTAAGTGCCCCTGGGTTCAATCCCTAGTACCATAAACAAACAAACAAATAAACAGCCTGATAGGTGATGAACAGTTGTAGCATGTCCTGGGAGGCAAAGCTCCCAGTAAATAAAGACGACAAAACATCCTTCCTACAAAAATCACCATGCACACTGGTTGAGTGTTTTCAACCTGGTTTGAAGAGTAAAGATATTGACTGAGGGTTAAGTAGAACTGATTGAAATCTAGGTGTCTGCCCTCTCTCACTCTTCTCTGATGACATTTAGAATACTTGTTCCATTTTCATTTTCCCTGTTTATGCTATAAATAAGAAATTATAATTTTGATTAACTGCTTGCCTTTTTTTTTGAAAAAAATTTTATATCCCCAGTTGAGAATCAAAACAAATTACTGTGCCTTTTGCCCGTGTGAAATTTGAAGATTGCAAATGTCTCTTTTAATGTTATTACTTGACTCCATTAAAAATAGATTGTGAATATTCCATGTCACATTATTCATGAGGCAGGCTCTATGCCTTTTGTCTGCCGGAGTAACAGTAGAAATGGTAACAAGAGACACTGGAGCACACCTTTGTTTCTTTCACTAAATTTTTAATAACACCTCCAGCTAGCCAGTTGGTGAAGCTCAGCTCTTGCATAAAAGTGGAAAAGCACAGCTATCTCTGAGAAGCCCAACTCTTTCAGTAGCTAATTTGAGTTTGTGTTCATCTACACCAGGCATGATTAAATTACCTATCGAGTGTGCTGGGCTATCAGGATTCAGGCCACGTAAAAGGTGAATTTCATCTGATTGATTTGAGTCACAAATGGAACAATTGAGTTATAAAAGCCCCACCTTAATTAAAGGGATAGCAAAGTATCACTCCCTGGTGACTTTTGACTGCCATTACCCTTGAGAACTGGGTGGTGATAGTGATTTGACCCAAGTCATTTTGTCGTGTGCCTGTTTGTTTAATCTGATCATTTAACAAAAGAAAACTCAGTGGAAGACATAAAAGGACTTCACCGGTTCTCACTTTGCATTTCTAGAGCATTATTTGTTAAAATCTGTGTGCTATATTATCTCTATTGTACAAACTTTTCAGGAAGTATATAACAAATTTATTTTTAACTTTTTTAGTCATTGAGTCAGATTTTAAAATAAAAATTTCAGAGAAATTTCACCCACAATCTTTTTAGCTTTAAAGTTTATGTTTTTTCCTTCCTCTTTCTTAACTCTTTCTTCCTTCTTTGCTTTCTTTCTTTTAAATGTTCCTTTCCAATCTTTATCCACAGGCGTGTTTATATATATATTTTAAACAACAATCAGGGCATTTATAATTAATGTCTAGGTAGCTCTTTATTTATTTACAATATGGACACATACTTAAAACTAAAATATATTTCACAGTGAGGACAATTTTTGTGATTATATTTTATTGAAATCTTAGTATTTAATTAGGAATTTTACTACTTATGAAGAACTACTAAAGAAAGGTCTTTTTTGAAGCTTAATGTTACTCACTTTTCCCCCCCTGGTACTGGGGATTAACACCAGGGTTGTTTTACTACTGAGCTACATCCCCAGTCCTTTTTATTTTTTATTTTGATGTAGGGCCACATTAACATGCTGAGGCTGGTTTCAAACTTGGAATCCTCCTGCCTCAGCCTCCCAAGTCACTGAAACCACAGGGGTGCACCACCATGCCTGGCTGATTTTTGCCTTTTATATCTTAAGAATCTCTTCCCTAATTGGTGGTTGTAAAATCATTTTCTTCCAAAACATATTTAAAAGTTTGCTTGTTACATCAACTTTTTTATCTAATTGTATGTGTATGGAATGAAGTAGTATCTAATTTAATATTTTCTCCACATGGATAACCAATTACTAATGCAATATGTACTGCAAATTCCATTTTTTCTCTTTGATTGTAATGTCACCTCTGTCATATGTTGAGTTTCTGTTTTTGTATGGTTCTATTTTGGGGCTTGTTGATCTGTTCCCCGGGTCATTTTGTCTATCTCAGTGCTTACCCCATAGTGTCTTAAATAAGTTATAATAACCTGATGATAGCTAGTAAGGAAGGCTTCCCTCTGACCTGTTTTGTCCTCTTCAGCAATTGATAGTTATCCTTGGCCCTTTATTCTAGGAGGTGCAAAACTATTGAAATTGTGGCTTATGTTACATTTATTTAATTTTGGGAGAACTGAAATAATTTTGATATTAATTCTTCCCATTCATAAAAATGGCATATTGAGGGTTGGGTTTGTAGCTCAGTGGTAAAACACTTGCCTAGCACATGTAGGCACTGGGTTCGACCCCAAGCATTGCATAAAAATAAATAAATAAAGTGAAGGTATTTTGTTCATCTACAACTAAACATAAAAAACCATAAAAACATTAAATAAAGATCTGGCACAGTACTTTTTAAAATGGTATATCGATAATTTATTTAGGTTACTTTTTTTTTTTTTTTTCTTTTTCTTTCTTTTTTTTTAGTGCTGGGGCTTGAACCTAGGGCCTTGAGCTTATGAGGCAAGCACTCTACCAATTGAGCTATGTCCCCAGCCCTTTAGGTCACTTTTATGTCTTTCAGTAACATTTTATTTTCTGTATAATTTTATTTGTTTATTCATTATTGTTCTCATAGTTTTAAAAACTGCATTTTCTGATCTATTACTGGTACATGGGAACAAAATTAACTTTTTATCCTGCAACTTTGCTGAACCTACCTTTTTCAGTTTGTTGCAGATTATTCACATTTCCTTTTTTTTTTTTTTTGTGGTGGTGGTGGTGGAGGTGGGATTAGAATCTGGGATCTCATGCATGCTAGGCAAGCACTCTACCAAAGAGTTAAATCCCCACCTCTTTATATTTATTTATTTTTAGACAGGATCTCTTGAAGTTGACCAGGCTGGCCTCAAACAAAATCCTCTTGTTCAGTCTCTTGAGTAACTGGGATTATAGGTATGCCACCATACCCAGCTGACTTTTTTAGATTGTCTATATCAGATAATCATAAAATATACAAATTATTTTCTTTGTTTTGCTCCTTCCAATTTGTTTTTAAAAATATTATTTGTTCTTTTTAGATATACATGATAGTAGAGTAATATATTTTGACATATTATATACATACATGGAGTCTTATTAGGATCACATGTACATGTGCGGTGTTACTCTGGTCATTTATTTATATATGAACATACAAAAGTTATGTTTGATTCATTCTACTGTCTTTCCTATCCTATCCCCCCTCCATCCCCTTCATTCCTCTTTGTCTAATCCAATGAACTTCTATTCTTCTCCCTCCCCTTATTGTGTGTTAGCATCCGGATATCAGAGAGAACATTCATCCTTTGGTTTTTTGGGATTGGCTTACTTCTCCAATTTGTTTCTTGTCTTACTAGTAGCACTGACCAGAGCTGTATTGAATAGGAGGCAAGTAATAACTATCTTTGTCTTATTCCTAACTTCTAGGCAAATGCTTTTAATTTTTTACAACTTAATATAAAGTATTTTAGTAGATAACTTTTAATAGAAGAGGTTAAGAATTTCTATTTTTATTTGTTAAGAATTTCCATTTCTGTATGCTAGGAATTGAACGTGGGCTCTGCCCTCAAAGTGCTATACCACTGAGCTGTACCCCTGGCCTTGTATGTGTGGTTTTTAAATTTTTTTTTATTTGCTGTTTTTAGATATACATGACAGTAGAATGCATTTTGACATATTATACATACATGGAGTATAACTTCCCATTCTTATGGTTGTACATTATACGGAATTACACTAGTGTATATATGTGTTTTAAAATGATTAATCATTAATAGGTATTTAATTTTATTCTATGAGTTTTTTTCAAATCTCTTGAGAGACTCATGACTTATCCTTTGTAAACGTATGGCAAATAACATTTACAGATTCTCTAAAGTTAAATTGTCCTTGTATTGCTAGAGAAAATGAATCCCAAATTAATCACTTTTTTAAAACTATATTTTACTGGGCCTCTCTTCACATGCCTGTAGTCTCAGTTATTTGGAAGGCTGAGGCTAGAGGATCACTTGATCACAGGAGTTTGAGGCCAATCTGGGCAACATAGCAGGACTCTGTCTCAAAAAAAAAAAAAAAAAAAAAAAAAACAGCAAAAAGCCCCTACATGTTTTTCTTCTTAAACATTTTTGAAAACATTTTAGGGGCTGAAGATATAGCTCAGTGGTAGAGTACCTATGTAGCTTGTGGGAGATCCCAGATTTGATGCCTATTACAGAAATTTTTTTATTAACACATAATAATTATGCATGTTTATGGGATACAGAGTGATATTTCAATACATATATAAAAAGTATAATGAAGAAATCAAGATAATTAACATTTCCATCTCCTTATTATTACTTCATATTTTGAGAAAAAGCTACTTACTTTTTTTCTTTGACCATTACTTTGGATTTTTACATCTGTGCTTATTAGTGAAATTGACTTATAATCTTTCTTGCTCATACTGCCTAAGATTTGACTTTTCTCAAAATTAGTAGGGCAATATTTCTTTTTACTTTTTTTCTGGCACAATTAGTGAAAGACAGGGATAATATGCTCTTTGAGTATTCAATAGAACTTATGCTTTTTCAGCTGGGTGACAGTAAAGAGGTGGGTATTTTTAAGTTTTAGTTTTAGTGACTACTTAAATAGGTCTATTCCATCCCCCCCCCCCTTAAAATAGCTCTTCAGGAAATGCTTGGTTTCTTCTAAGCATTCAAATTAATTGCCACAATCATTTCATAATATTCTCTGTTTTTTTGTTTGTTTGGTCCTGGGGATTGAACTGAGTGGTGCTTTTACCACTGAGCCACATCCCAATTCTTTTTAGTTTTTACTTTGAGACAGGGTCTCCCTAAGTTGCTGAAGGTCAAGTTGCTAACACTGTCCTTGAACTTGTGATCCTCTTGCCTCAGCCTCCTGAGTTGCTGGATTACAGGTCTACCACCATGCCCAGCTATATTCTATGATTTAAAAATTCTACTTATAATTATGTTCAATTTTTCATTCTAATATTGTTTATTTAGGCCTTTATCTTTTTAATGTTTGTTCCATTTTGTTTTTGAAATGTTTTCATTGTCATTCACTTCAACATTTTATCTAACAAGATTTGTTGACAGATGTATCTAGAAGTACATTCAATCTTTCTGAACTTTTAAAAAAATATTATTAGTGATTTATAATTTAATTATATTTTGTACAGAGAATATATTCTACATAATATTAATTCTCTGATACTTTTGAGATTTATTTTGTGCCATTATCCATGGTCAATCTTTATAGATAATGTATTCTTGAAAAGAATACATTTTTTTCTAATTGCTAGATACAAGTTCTTTATGTGTTCATAAGATTAAGCTTATATCTATTTATTAAAATCTATATCCTAAATAATTCTTGTCTGCTTAATCAATCCAACACTAAGAAAAATAGGTTAAACTCCTCAATGGTGAATTTAAAAAAATTTTTTTATTTGAGACACTGGGGATTGAACCCAGGGCCTTATACATGGTAGGCAAGCACTCTACCACTGAGATACATCCCTGCTCCATGGTGATTATTAAAATATAAATGTCTTACTTGAATTCTATCAACTCTATTACTTTTGCATATTTTAAAGTTTGTTAAAAAGTGCATAAAATTTTGAACTAGTATGTCTTCTGGGCAGATTGTTCCTTTCCATTGTTATTCTGTTGTATTCAGTGTCTCTAATAATTCTATTTTTTTTTTTTACTTTAAAGTTTATTTCATCTAATGATAATATAGTTATACCAACTTTATTATAGTTGGTTTTTCATAGTATTTTAAAAATTTTATGTCCTTATGTTTTAGGTATGTATATTTATAAATATCATCAACTTAATGTTATCTTTTTAAAGACATTAGTAAAATATAATTTGCAATTGAAAATTTAACTTCTTAAATTCTTTGTGTGTATATATTCTTTCATTTCCAGTAAGTTTTCTTTTAGAGGGGGGAGTATTGGGGATTGAACCTAGGTCCTTGTGCATGCTAGGGAAGTGCTCTACTTCTGAGCTACATCCCTGTCTTTTATAAAAAAACTATATCTTAAGGCAGAGTCTCATTAAGTTGCCCAGATTGACCCTGAATTTGCAATCCTCCTGCCTCAGCCTCCTGAGTAACTGAAATTACAGAAATACACCACCATCCAATAAGCCTTTACTAATGAACAGAAAGGGAGAGAGAGAAAGAGAGAGAGAGAGAGAGAGAGAGAGAGAGAGAGAGAGAGAGAGAGAGAGAGAGAGAGAAAGTACTCAATTATTTTGTCTCAAAGGACTAAGACACTGCTTTGCTCTGGCACTTGATTTTTTCTGGTATTCAAAGAAGGATCCTTTTTAAAGCCTGAATGTGTTGTAACTGTAGAGGAGAAGCAAAAACAGGAAGTTAGATTTGCCTCTTGATGCTAGTTTTACAAACTTCATTGAGAATTTTTTTCATTTGGGGTAAATTAGGAAGCCTGGTTTCAATTCTGTCTTTTAACATGAATTAGACAATTTACTAGGTTACCCTTTCTCAGAAGTAGAACTGATTGGCATGCCTCTATTAGATTTGCTGCAATGGCCATCCTTCAGTTGTTCTTAGGGTAAAGGTTGGAGTGGATGCCCCATATGACTTTTTGGGAGAGTCAGGAGTCATCCTTTCATTAACTTTTTTTTTTTTTTTTTAAATTTTTTTTAGTTGTAGATGGACACAATTCCTTTATTTCATTTATTTATTTTTATGTGGTGCTGAGAATCAAACCCAGCGCCTCACAGGTGCTAGGCAAGCATTTTGCCACTGAGCTAAAACCCCAGCCTTCCTTTCATTAACTTTTAGTAGACTTGTCTGTATTTCATCTCTTGGCTATACCATCCAAGATATTTCATGAAGATTCTGTTTCCTCTTTCCCTGTATTCGTTGGACTCTAAAAAACAAGAGTAACAACTTTGTAACTTGGCTGAGGGAGCCCCACCACAGTGTGATATTTTTGCACACCATCTTTATGATGAATCTTTTTGTAGTTATTGGTTGCACCAGTGTTTAGGTACTATATAAAAGAACATATAAAATAAAACTTTTAAAGTAAAGCTAGAATCAAATGACCTTAAAACTATTTTAATCCAAAGATTCTTTGATTCTTAAATCCCTCCTTTTTTCTGTATTTATAGTCTAAACTGACATGATAGCTATCTGGGCATGTTTAACATGTATCTAGCTAAGTTCCTTCACTCGTTCTGGAAGCTATGAAAGAAAGAGATCCAGATCATTCCATCCTACCAACTGCCCAAGATAAAAAGTTTTGTGAATAACTATTCCAACTGTTAATCTCTCTCTCCATCTGTGGTTCAAAGAGGTTAGAGATGAGCAGTTGTAGCCAGTAGATACTCATAAATTTGTGTTAATGAATCGTGGTTTTCTGTGAATACCATATATTGATTGTTGCATTAAAAAAACTCAGACTTGAACTGGGCATGGTGGTGCATGTCTGTAATCCCAGTAACTAGGGAGGCTGAGGCAGGAGGATCACAAGTTCCCAGCCAGCTTCAAGAACTTATGAGACCCTGTCTCAAAATAACAGATAAAATAAATTTTAAAAATCAGACTTTAGCTGAGTCATAAAACACTAAAACTTTACTTAGTTTTTATTTGATGATTCACACCCAATTTGGTCTAATTCAAGCCTCAGGTCATCACTAGGTAAATAGAAGCACTGGTCATGACATTTCTCTGACTGACAGACTGCTGAACATTTGTTCTCTGGTGAGGTACAAGGAAGAAAAAAAAAGGCAGTGGATTGGGAGACGCTTTGCGCCCAAGATCTAGTTGATTCCAGGGTACCCACAGACTTCTCCTTTATGGATCATTAAGGATCCCTGGGGTCTACATGGAGGCTTATTTTCTGCTGGTCACTGTTGGTCCAAGATTGGGAGGCTCCAGGTATGGGAAATAGATCTGAAGTTTCCTAGGAAGGCCTCTCTCTATTAGTCTGAAGGAGAATTGTTCAGTTAAAAGGCATTGAAATGGGCTGAGTTTGTGGTTCAGGTGGAGCGCTTACTTTGCACATGTGAGGCCCTGGGTTTGATCCTCAGCACCACATAAAATAGATAAAGATATTGTGTCCATCTACAACTAAAAAAAAAAAAAAGGTAAATAAACAGATAATTTTTTTTGAAATCATTGAATTAGAAATTGTGAGGTCTGGCTTATAGTCTCCTTCACATATAAAATTGTAAAGAATTGATTCATGTGATTATGAAGGCTAAGAGGTTCCAATATCTGCAGCTAGAAAGCTAGAAACCTAGAAGAACCAGTAATATAGTTCTAGTCTGAGGATGGGAGAAGATCAGATCAAGTGGGGCCAAGTTTCCTCTTACTTAGACATTTTACTGTATTCAGTCCTTCAATTGATTGGGTGAGGCCCACACACCCACATTAGAGAGGCAATCTGCTTTACTCAGTATCGAAATTCAAATGTTGATTTCTGAGAAACACCTTCATGGACACACCCAGAATATGTTTGATCAACTCTCTGGGCACCTCATGGTCCAGTCAAGTCATCACAATCTCCAAATGCCAGTGTATTTGTCAGAGTAAAGAGTTCTAGTTGCTGTAATAAATAACTCCAAAATCTCAGTGACTTACACAGTGAAGTTTATTTCTCAAATATCAATACAGTCAATGTGTTCAGATGACTGCTTTCATAGATGATCAAGATCAAGATCTACACTCCTTCTATCTCTTGGTGCTACCATCTTCTAGAGATTTCTTAGAGTCCTCTGCTGGATTTTCTGCATTTAGCTGGGTGGTGAATGAAGACAGTGAGCATGTAGAAAATCATTTGGGGTCTTTGTAAAGCTCAGACTGGATAATACATAGATCATTTGTGTTCATATTCCATTATCAAACCCTGACACAAGATCTCAGCCCAACTGCAAAGTAGGCTGAGAAATGTAATCTTCCCCTGTGTCAAGAAAGAAAAAATGGGGGACTGTAGCTCAGTAACAAAGCACTTGCCTAGCACTTGTGAGGCATTGGGTTCAATCCTTAGCACCACATAAAAATATATAAATACAATAAAGGCATGCTGTCATATAACTACAAAAAAAATAAAAAAAAAAAAAAGAAAGAAAGAAAATGGGACTGTAAGCATGTATTCATTCTCAGTCATAGTCCTAACTAACTTTAAAAGGTAGGACCATATCCTCTCCGAGTCTGTTTCCTTCTTTGTAAAGTGGGGAGGATGGAACAAATGCTCTCTAAGGGACTTTCCAGCTTTGACCAGGGAAGTTCAATGATTCTGTCAAAACCCTGGCTGAGCCCTGGAAACACCCAGCTTGAAGATAGTCTCTCATGACCCAAGAGGGAAGAACAATGCTCAAGAGTTTCTCCCAATGATTTTCTAGCATATACCTACAGTCTCTGGAAAGTTCATGCATTTCTAAAATTTCCAAGAATCAAGTGGGCACCCACCTAGGTTGCAGTGTCAGCCCCCTTCTCTGAATACTAACCTGTGTGGAATACTAACATGGCCACAACACCCCGCCTTTATCTCCTCTGCTCATTTTCACGCTGTGAAAAGTGAGGACCCCTTGCCCTCCCTAATATGTTACAATGCCCAGAGAGGGGCCAGGGCTATTTACATGCTAGCATCAGGTAAGTCTGGACAAGAGCTTCATAAAAGACTGTGTCAGAGTGATTGTGTTCACAAATTATCTTTTTTTTTTCTTCTGCATTTTCTGGTGATTTGTAATTTATTTATTTGTTTTCTTATTATCTGACTCCTCGTTAGTCAGAGATCATTCCCAGGATCTCTAACAGTGCATGGCATAAAGTAAATATTTTTTGCCTGAACAAATATTATTGGGACTAGGGGTGTAGCACAGGGGTGGTATGTGTGCTTGCATATGTGGGCCCTGGGTTCAATATTCAGAAGCCAGGCTCCCTAAAAAGAATTAACTAAAAATTACTTAAAAAGTTTTACATTTAGCTCTGCTCCCCTGGTGCCATGCCCTAAGCCACTTTTCTCCACCACACTCTTCCGCCATGATGTTCTGCCTCACCTTGGGTCCAGAGTGGTAGAATCACCACCTATGAACTGAAACCTCTAAAACCTTGAGTCCCAAATAAATGTTTCCTTCTCTTAAAAAAAAGTTTTAAATTTAGCCTAAGTTCAGAGCAATTGGGTTTCTTGGGGCAAATATGTAAGAAATACAGACATATTTACCTACTTAGCTTTTATCTTGCTTAACTCTATTCTGTTGACCCTAGGAATATTTTTAAAAATATTTTTAGTTGTAGATGGACACAGTAACTTTATTTTATTTTTTAAATATGGTGCTGAAGATCCAACCCAGTGCCTCACATGTGCTAGGCAAGCATTGTACCACTGAGCCACAACCCCAGCCCTGAACCTAGGAATTTTAACATAGTGAACAAGAGGCCAATAACAGACTATTGATCATGGTTTATTCTAAGCTCAGGGGCCCTGAAAGGTTAAAACTAAAAGTACAATTGCTACTTCTTCAAGCCAGGTAGCATCTTCTGTCAGCATTCACTTGGGTTGCACTGTCTCCATATTCTCTAGTAGAAATGTACCAAACTGCACTTAAATGGGGTAATATCAATTTCAGTATATGAACAAGCATTTCTAAACTAAAGAGGATAACTATTTGTTTTTAGTCTTGTGGAGTACAGGAACTGGCTTTAGTCCTTATGTGTGTATCAAATAAAGAAAATCTGGATATTCTGAAGCTTATCTTGTCCCTGGGGAAAAAAAAATGATGTGATTGATCTTTTCCTAGCTTCTGCTTTCAGTTTCACTCTGATTTTTGTCTCTTTGAAAAGTCTGACTTCCTTTGTTCATCATAACACCTTAAAAAGTAAATACAATAATCTGCCCCCCAAAATTACATGTCACATGATACACTATAATTGTATCACTACAAGAATCTGGGGCAGAGTAGGCATTCAATAAATGGTCCCACATCATTAATTTTATCACTATCAATATCTTCTAATGTTAGAAATTACTACCATTTATTAAGACTTTATTCTGGGCCCGGGAGTGTAGCTCAGTGTTGGAGTACCTGCTTGGTATGCACAAGACCTTTGGTTTGATCCCTAGTACCAACAACAACAGCAAAAAAGACTTGCTGTGATAAGAAGTGTCTTAATTCTCTGCATTCATTTCCTTCTTTAATCCTAACAATACTCCTATGAAGCATCTGTCATAATTCTCATTATTTTATCAATAAGTAAACTAACACAGAAAGGTTAAAGATCTTTCCAAGGTCCCATAGTCAATATATAACACAGCTGGGGTTTGATGCCCCCACCAGTCTGGCTCTTATGACTGATCTCAAATTATTTGTACCCTTTTTTGGGGTTAGCTCATGTCACTGGTTGATTTTATTTCTCAATTAGATAATGGCAAATTTTAATTCTGGAAATGCTGATAATCTTTGCATAAAATTACATAAACTCAAGAGAGTCTATTCCAGTATACTATATACTATATTCTAGTATAGAGTCTATTCTAATATATATATATATATATATATACACATATATATTTGTGTGTGTGTGTTTTTCTCAAATAATTCGAGCTGAATTTACAGCCATCACTCCTAAACCTAGGACTATTCCATGCCATCGCTCAAGTTATTTCTGCCTGATGGAGACCAAGATTCTCTGTCCCTGAATAAGTATAATTGCATGAGACATTTGATCCAGCAATATTCTGATGTCCAGAGGCAAAACTCTATTCTATTATTTATTTTTCTTTTTTAAAAAAATATTTGTTCTTTTTAGTTATACATGACAGTAGAATGTATTTTGACATATCATGCATACATGGAGTATAACTTCCCATTTTTGTGGTTGTATATGATGTGGAGTCATTAACTTGATTTAAAATCAGATGTGCAGGGGCTGGGGATATAGCTCAGTTGGTAGAGTGCCTGCCTCACAAGCCAAGACCCTAGGTTCAATCCCCAGCACTGCCAAAAAAAAAAAAAAAAAAAAAAAAAAATCAGATATGCAAATATGTTTTCCTGCAGCATTGGCAAATAGGAAATATATCCCATCTTTGCAGACAGAACTCCTTGCAGATATTGATTATTCTCATTTTTTTTAATTGCTGTGGAACTCCCTGAATATCTATTCCTAGATTTACTTAGAAAGTTTTAATTGTGTATAATTTGCTATATGCTGAAGACATACACAATGAAATGGTAAGTTGTGAGTGTATTAATAAATCTCGCAACCATGATTTTAGCTTGAGTGAAAATGGAATTTTATCAATACCACCGATTCTAAGTGTAAACGCCTATCCTGACCTGAATATTCTCTAGCCTCACTCATTATTAATTATTTTAGTTGTGACTTTTTTGTTTTGGTAAGACTAGAAAGACCCAAAATGTGACTTAAAAAAATCAGTTCTGGTTTTCTGTACAAACTTCGAAATAATAAGTGTGACTTCCATGGGAGGTGCCCCTTTCCCAAACTGTTGCTTTCGATGCACTTAAACATAAGCTACAATTACTACTTCTCTTTTAGAGATTATTGTGTTTCAATTTTCATCGTGTCCTTGTGGCTTTTTCTGTTTTGGTTCCCATTATAAATGTCTTTTTTATTCCCCCATGTAGTCACTTTCTTAAATACCTTCTTTAACACATCTTCAATGGAGTGCGGTTTGACTACCGCAATCTCAGGGATACTGATACTTTTGTTCTACTCCAAACATAGTAAACATGCAGTGATAATTTAGGCTTTGTGAAGGAAGGTAAGAGAACATACGTCTCCAAGATACCTGTCACATATCAAGTACTTTGCCATTATCAAGTACTTTCCCCAATTCAATGTCCCTGTTAGGTAATTGTCATTATGTCTGTATTAGAGAGGAGCAAACCAAAACTTGGAGAGATGCTAAGTACTGGAATCAAGATTTGGATCCAGGTCTGCTGGAGGTGTAATGGTGTGCAGATAGTTCTCATGGGAGTCAGGCAATCTCTAGATAGTTCTTCTTCTCCTCTCCCTACCTCCTCACCCCTGGTTCAGGTGGAAATGGTAATGCTATCCTACTCACTTCGGAGGGGCATTGTGGGGTTTATGAGGTAATCCTTTAAATTTCAGAAGTCAGTACTATAGTCATCAGTGGTATCATTCACCTTATTTTCTGAAGGTCAGGCTGTGAGTGGATAGTTCTGTATCATTATTGTGGAGACCAGCAGAGTTCATCACCTCTAATTCAAACACGATCCCAAACCTCAGGCTACCCCTGCTCTCAACAATTTTCATTTACCATATTTGCTCACAGACTGACTTGAGTATTTGCCCCTCCCCTCCTGCTCCTCATCTTCTGTAGATAATGATACAAGTCAGGACCCTATGAAGGCTCAGAAGCAAGAATCCTAGCACACAAACTCAATAATAAACTCATAAAACTTTAATATTGTTTTTAAAATAGGATAAAATATTATATGAATAAATATAAATTCAGGTGAATTATCATAGAGGTCTAAGATGTAGTCAGCAAGGAGACAATTTTTTTTTTAAACAGGAATTGAACCCAGGAGCACTTTACCACTGAGCCACATCCTCAGCCCTTTTCATTTCTTTATTTTGAGACAGGGTCTCATTAAGTTCTTTAGGGCCTTGCTAAATTGCTGAGGCTGGTTTTGAACTTGTGATCCTCCTGCCTGGAATCACTGGGATTATAGGCATACACCTGGCAAGAAATAACTTTTAAATACAGAGTGATAGTCACAGTTTTAGGGAGCACTTCACAAGTGAAAAGTTGTGTATAATAAGTGGCACCCATCAATGCTATTCCTACCTATTTTGTTGGTCAAAAGACCTGAATATTAAAAGATGATGATTCTTTTCCAAATTCTCTCTTTGTCTCTGCTGTTGGTTGATTTCCTTTGATACCGGGCCGACTGGTCATGACAATGGGAAACAGTGGGTGTGTGTTAGCATTCTGAGGGTGGTTTGGAGATTTATTCCCACTAAGTTGATAAACTTCCTTCTTCTTAACGGTTTTCTAGCCTCCAATCATTGCCAACTTTCCAAATTCTCTGTGCATGTTGCTCAGGAAGTACAAATAGTTGTAAACCACAGAGCTTGGCTCTTGCCAACTGTTGGAGTCAACCTGTAGAAAACTGGACAAAGCACACCCAGCAATTCCAGGAGACCAGCGTAACTCCAAAGTGAAGAAAGTGAACTCATATTGTGTAAATTGTACCCAGAACAGTCTCAGGAAGTATCACAGCTTCCTGATTGCAAACCCAGATAAAGTCGAAGACTATAGCTGCTAAGGACAAAAGCCACCAACCCGCCAAAATGAAGAAAATGACATCTCAAGTCTGCAGTGGTGAGAAAGTCCCATTAAATACATCAAGGGCTAAAAGAGAACTCAGATAAAGGAATTGGTTTTGTGTCTTAAGCAAACAAAGATCACCCGGAGCTTTGGAAATAACAGGGAACCAGAGAGATTTGGGTTTGATGGTTAATGTTATGAAGTCCTTTTCTACATGATGGTTTCACTACAGAGTATTTTGAATCTGATGAAGGATAGTTTAGATATGGGGTTAGCTCATGTCACTGGTTGATTCATATGTTGAAATTCATATGTTGGAACTCTAAGTGGAAAGGCTTACCCCTTAAAATTTCTTTTGTGCTTAACCTGCTTTCAGTGCCTCCTTTAAAATAGAAAATCCACAATGTACTGTTAATATTAAGAAAAAAGTCTCTGTAGCCTTAAGTAATTGTAAATACATCACTGAAGAAAGGAGTTTATTAATTTCAAAAACAGTAGTGAGAGTCAGAAACCTGGTCGGGGCACAGGTACCAAACTTATCGTCACTGAAGCTTTTTTTAAAATTCTGGAGAAGATTCCTCCTTTGAGGCTGCATGCAGCAGAGCATGGAGTCAGGAGTTAAAGCTTAGGGCTGACTAAGCAGAGAATCTAATAGGAAACCACCCCATTTCACTCTCCATGGAAGAACGGATGAAAAAAATCTCCCAGGACAGAAAGAGATACTGGAAAAAAAAAAATACTTTTCCATCTTGGTGCTGGTGGAGGGAATGTTAAGCTTCCTTGAGAATAAAACAGGTTGATCCTTGCTTGTATTTTCTGTCAGAATTCACTCTATTTGCTCTATTTTAAATGTAGATCTCTAACTTAAAAATTTAACCTAACCATAGTCTCAGATTGTTAACAGTCTGGGGAACTGATTGAAATAAACAGAAAATTCTCTGTAGGAATTTAGTTTTTCTTTTAAGGACTTATTTTTAGATGTTGATAGACCTGTATTTTATTCATTTATTTATATGTGGTGCTGAGAATCGAACCCAGTGCCTCACACATGCTAGGCAAGTGCTCTACCACTGAGCTACAACCCCAACCCATGGGAATTTAGTTTTAAATCAGACTTCAAATAATTCCCTCAGGTTAAGTTCCAGGAAAAATGGGAAGCTTATATTAAAAAAAAAAAAAAAAAATATATATATATATATATATAAAACAGCTGGGAATGGTGATGCAGGCCTGTAATCCCAGCAGTTTGGGAGGCTGAGGCAGGAGGATTAAGAGTTCCAAGCCAGCCTCAGCAACTTAGTGAGGTCCCAAGCAACTTAGTGAGACCCTACCACAAAATAAAAAATAAAAAAGGGATGTGGCTCAGTTGTTAAGTACCCCAAGGTTCAATCCCTGGTACAAAAAACAAACAAAATAAAAGCAAAAAGAAAAACAAAAAAACCACCAAAACACACAAAGTATATGATGAAAACAAAGATGCATGAATGAGAACTATCAGAAACAAATTTTAGCAAATATAGACCCACAAATATTCTGGATGTTGGAATGATTAAAATAAACATATGTCTGATATGCTTAAAGAAATAAAATGAAGACTTGAAAATATGATCAGAGAATAATGGCAATAAAGAATGACTAAGCATGGAACTGCAAATTGGTGCAGCCACTCTGGAAAGCAGTGTGGAGATTCCTCAGGAAACTTAGAATGGAATCACCATTTGACCCAGTTATTCCATTCCTCGGTATATATCCAAAGGACTTAAAATCAGCATAATACAGTGATGTAGCCACATCAATGTTTATAGCAGCTAATTCACAATAGCTAAGCTATGGAACCAACCTAGGGACGTTCAATAGATTAATGGATAAAGAAAATGTGGTATATATATATATATACAATGGAATATTACTTAGCCATAAAGAAAAAGAAATTATGGCATTTGCTGGTAAATGGATGGACCTGGAGATAATCATGCTAAGTGAAATAAGTCAATTGTCCCAAACCAAGGCTAAATGTACTCTCTGATATGTGGATGCTAACACACAATAAGGTGGTGGGTAGGGAAGACTAGAAGTTCATTGGATTAGACAAAGGGGAATGATGGGAAGGAAAGGGGAATGTGAATAGGAAAGACAGTAAAATGAATAGGACCTAACTTTTCCATGGTCATATATGAATACATGATCATTGTAACTCCACACCACACACAACCACAAGAATGGGAAGTTATACTCCATGTATGTATAACATGTCAAAATACATTCTACTGTCATGTATAATTAAAAATAACAAATAAAAATTTAAAAAACAAGCAGACTTGAAGGTAAATACAACTTTTAGAAATAAAAACAGAACAAAGAAGAGATAAATTAAAAAAATGGTAAAATGTTAGACTCAAACCTGTCTATAATTCCATTATATTTAAATTACATGACTTAAACCAGTGTTTTTCAATACAGTAGCCACTACTTACATGTGGCTATTATGCACTTGAAACATGGCTAGAGTGACAAGGAACTGTATTTAATTTTTTTACTTAAAATTTTTAAAAAATTTTATTTCTATATGCATATTATAGCTAGTGGCTATTGTTTGGAAGAAACAGTTTCAAATATCCCATTAATAGTTAGATATTATCTGAACAAATAAAAAAGATCTACTTATATATTGCCTACAAAAAATTCATTTAAAAAAGACACAAATAAATTCAAAGTAAAAGAAGGAAAGAAGATATACCATGATAGCACTAATGAAAAGAAATTGGAAGCTAGCCATTGTGGTTTATGCCTGTAATCCCAGTTACTCAAGAAACTGAGGCAGAAGGATCACAAATTCAAGTTCAGGGAAACTTAGTGAAACCGTGTCTCAAAATAAAAATTAAAAGTGCTGGTGGAAAAATTTTACACCAAAAATACAAAGAACCCAATCAATAAATGGACTAAGGAACTGGGCAGACACTTCACAGAAGAAGATAGACAGGTGATCAACAAATATACAAAAAGTGCTCATCATCCCTAGTAATTAGAGAAATGCAAACTAAAACCACCCTAAGATTTCATCTAACTCCAATTAGAATGGTTATTATCAAGAACACAAGCAATAATAAGTGTTGGTGTGGATGCGGGGAAAAAAGGCACACTCATACATTGCTGGTGGAGTTGCAAATTCGTGCAGCCACTCTGGAAAGCAATATGGGGATTTCTCAGAAAACATGGAATGGACCCACCATTTGACCCAGCTATCCCACTCCTCAGTTTATACCCAAAGAACTTAAAATCAGCATACTACAGTGATGCAACCACATCAATGTTCATAGCTGCTCAATTCACAATAGCCAGACTATGGAACCAATGTAGATGCCCTCCAATTGATGAATGGATAAAGAAACTGTGGTATATATACACAATGAAATATTACTCACCACAAAGAAGAATAAAATTATGGCATTTGCTGGTAAATGGATGAAGTTGGAGAATATCATGCTAAGTGAAATAAGTAAAGACCAAAAAACCAAAGGTTGAATGTTTTCTCTGGTAAGTGGAAGATGATACATAATGAGGGGAGGGCAGTGGTGAGCAAGAGAAGAATGGAGGAACTTTGGATTGTGTAGAGGGAAATGGGGTGGGAGGGGGTGGAGGAAGGAAAGATGGTAGACTGAGCTAGACATCATTACCCTATGTGCAAGTATGATTACATGAATGGTATGAATCTACATTGTGCACAACCATAGAAAAGAAAAGTTGTACCCCATTTATGTACAATGAATCAAAATGCAGTCTGTAAAAAAAAAGTGCTTGTGGAGTGCTTGCCTAGCATGTGTGAATCTCTGGGTTCAATTCCCACTACAGGAAAAAGACAATAAAGTCAGAGTACCTATATTAATGTCAGATAAAACAGAGTTCAAAGCAAGGAATATTACCAAAGATAAAGAGGAGCATTTTATGGAGATACAGGAGACAATCCTCAAGAATATGTCACAGTGCTAAATATTTTTAAACCACTTATTGAGGTATGGTTACCATACAAAAAGCTGTAAGTATGTTAACGTATACAACTTGAGTTTGGAGATAAGTGTATACCCAAGCACTACAATCAGTGCCATAAACATTTTATCACCTTAAAAAATTTCCTCTTTCCCTTCTTATTTTTTATTATTACTTTTGTGTATGGGTGATAAGAACACTTGATATAAGATCTGCTACTTTAACACATTTTTTTTTTTTTTTTTAACCAGGGATTGAACCCAGAGGTGCTTAACCACGGAGCCACATCCCACCGTTTTTTATTTTTTCTTTTGAGACAGGGTCTCACTATGTTGCTGAGACTGGCTTTGAGCTTTCATCCCTCCTACCTCAGCCTCCTGAGCCCCTGGGATTAAAGGTGTGTGCCCTGTACCTGGCAACACATGTTTAAGTATACAATATAGTATTAACTACAGGCCCCACAGTATACAGAGTTCTATGGCATATTAATGTTGCATAACTGAAACTTTGTACCCTTTGACTAATACCTCCCTTATTCCCCTCTTCCCTGCCCCCGGAAAGCACCATTCTACTCTCTCCTTCTGTGAATTTGACTATTCTAGATTCTGTACTGCTCTAGTTTGGATCTTGAATGTCCTCTAAAGGCCCATGTGTTGAAGGCTTAGTCCCCAGCCTGTGGCACTATAGTGAGATGGTAGAGCTTTTAGGAGGTGAAGCCTAGGTGGAAAGAAGTTAGGTCATTGGAGGTATGCCCTTGAAGGGGGTATTGGAACCCTGACCACTTTCTGTCTTTCTTTGTTTTCTGGCTGCCATGATATGAACAGGCCCCTTTTGCCATGTACTTATACCATGATGTACTGTATCATTACAGGAGTAAAGTCAAGTGACTGTAGACTGAAACTTCTGAGACAGTGAGCCAAAATAAACCTTTCATTCTTTTAAGTTGATTATCTTAGTTCTTTTGTCATAGTGACAGCTAACACACACATATAGCTAACATAACACATACACATAAGTGGGATCATGTAGTATTTGTCCTTGTTCATTATGCTAATATCTCACTTAGCATTATGTTCTACCAAAATACATCTATGTTGTTGCAAAATAGCAGAATTTTCTTTTTTTTAGGCCAAACACAATTCCATTGTATGTATTCACCACATTGTCTTTATCCATCAATGGCTTATGTGTGTGTCTTAGCTATTATAAATATAGCTACACAAATACATGATTTGTGTGTGTGGCACTTGGGATTGAACCTCAGGTTTTTTTTTTTTTTTTTTTTTTTTTTTCTTTTTTTTTTTCTTTTTTTTTTTTTTTTCTTTTTTTTTTTTTTTTTTTTTTTTTAACCAGGGATTGGATTCAGGGGCTCTCAGCCTCTGAGTCAGATCCCAGCCCTATTTTGTATTTTATTTAGAGACAGGGTTTCACTGAGTTGCTTATTGCCTCATTTTTGCTGAGGCTGGCTTTGAACCCGAGATCCTCCTGCCTCAGTCTTCACCTCTGGGATTACAGGCCTGTACCACCACACCAAACCTGAACCCACGTCCTAACCCAGGATAGGAAAATGATCTACCACTGAGCTATTATACCCCCAGCTCTCCATGTACACCTTAACAGGATGTGCAATCTGCTGTTGTTGGAAGGTTGTTGATAGTCTTGCTTCTATCTATATGTTCTATCAATTATTGAGAAATTAGTATTGAAATCTCCTAGTATAATTGTGGATTTATGTATTTCTCCCTGTAGTTTAATCAGTTTTTGCTTCATGTATCTGGAAGATCTGTAAAGGGCCAGCAAACTGAGTTTCTTTTTTAAAATCTCTTTTTAATTTTTAGTTGTAGATGTAGTTTAGTTGTAGTGTAAAAACACTCACTAAAAATACCTTTATTTTATTTATTTTATTTTTATGTGGTGCTGAGGACTGAAGCTAGTGCCTCACACAAGCTAGGCAAGTGCTCTACCACTGAGCTACTACCCCAGCCCCTGAGTTTCTTTCTTCTTCTTCTTCTTTTTTTTTTTTTTTTTGTGGTGCTTGGAATTAAACCCAGGGCCTTGTGCTTGCAAGGCAAGCACTCTACCAAATAAGCTATATCCCCAGTCCCATGAGTTTCTTATATATATAAGGAATATATATATATAAATATTTATATGTATATAAATATATATATATATTTCCTACCTAGACACATCATACTGAAACTACAGAATAAACATATGAAAGGAGAGAGAAAGACTTCAAAATAGCCAGAAAGAAGACCTATTTATTTTTTAAATATCTTTTTATATGTTGCTAGACCTTTATTTTATTTATTTATTTATATGTGGTGCTGAGAATCAAACCTAGTGCCTCACACATGCTAGGTAAGGGCTCTACCACTAAGCCACAACCCCAGCCCCAAGAAGACCTGTATAAAGAGAAAGGGCAATTAGACTGATAGTGATAGTTCACTTTGTAAGAACAATGAAGCAAGAGAATACCATGTAATTTCTTTAATGTGTTGAGACACAATAGCTATCAACCTAGATATACAACATCTGGTGAAGTTGTATTTCAAGAAAATGGATTATATAAAGAATATTTTCAGGCAAACAAAAACAATAAGAACATCTATCTTCCCCAACACCTTAGAGAAATTACTCAAAAACACTCACTAAAGGAAATCCTGAGAGATGTAGTTTAGAATAAAAATGAAAAGCCTGAGATTCAATAATGAATGGTGGTAAATATCCCCCACAATATTCCCACAGACATTGACTATGGAACAAAAAACTGAAACAATTTTTACTTTTAGGAAGGAAAATAGAATAGAACTAAAACACTGTTTATACTAGAATTAAAGTTTTCCAGGGTCCTTGATTATTTGGGAACAAAATAAAGATATTTACTTCAGTTGGGTGCAGCAGCACACACCTGTAATCCCAGCAATTTGGGAGGCTGAGGCAGGAGGACTGCAAGCTCAAAGCTGGCCTCAGCAACAGTGAGGTGCTAAGCAACTCAGTAAAACTCTGTCTCTAAATGAAAATACAAAATAGGGCTGAGGATGTGGCTCAGTGGTTGACTGTTCCTGAGTTCAATCCCTGGTACCAAAAAAAAAGACATTAACTTCAGATTTTAAGTTAAGTTAGCATGCTAAACTAGCTAACATAATCCCTGAAATAATAAAGAGTACATATACTTTCCAAAAAATGGAGGAAATAAATTAGAAAATCAATTTAAGAGAAGACAAAGCAAGAAAGAGAGAAAAAAAAAGGAACAGATATTAATAGGTCTAGAATACTTAACCTACTACCTGGTGGGCTGTCAATATAAAAAATAATTATTCTATTAGAGATATAAATTGTTATATATAAATTATTATTGTGGTTATTTATATTTTGATTATTTGTTATATATGTAAATTGTTATTATTATGGTTATTTCTATTTTGATAAACCTCTCTGAAGCATTCAAGACAGGGACCTTTGGTAGAGCACTTGCCTAGAACGAGTGAGGCACTGGATTTGATCCTTGCCACCACATAAAAAAATAAACAAATAAAGTTATTGGGCCTATCTGTAACTAAAAATATTAAAAAGAAAAGAAGACAGGAACCCCTAAATAGTTAAGTTTCTCTAGTTCTGATAACTCCTAGATGCTAACAAGTTGATAATACTAATTAAAAGACAGTTATCTTGAGATAGTAAAAAGCTCTATTAAGGGCTGGGGGTAAACTTGGTAGAGGTGCTAAGTGGTAGAACACTTGCCTAATATGTAGGAGGTCCTGGGTTTAAATCCATTCACTGCAAAGAAGGAGGAGGAGATTGGGGAGAAGGAGAACAAGCATGCAAGCTAGCTCTATTATTTACAAGGTGTATAACCTGAAGCTAGTCACATTATGCTCTGGCTTCATCTGTAAAATGAAGGGGTTGAAGTTCAGATTAGGTGGCTCTATACTTTTAAATCTTTATTCACCAAAAGAGAGGAAATCTGACTGGCCAAAAATAGTTTCAGAAATAGTTTGTTGGGTGAGTGGCCGTCACAAAACCACAAGTACTTACAAGTTCACTTCTCATCAAGTAGGAAGCAGCGGCTCCTCTCAGTCATACCAGAACCTGACAAGTTTGGAGGCTGCCTGAGCAGAAACAAAGCAAAAGCAAGCCCCCCTATTCAGAGGAACCTTGGTAACTCTCCCTTCCCAGTCAGGCCTCCAGAGGCCCTGGAGAGATTCTACAGACTCAGAACTCTACATGAAGCTCCGGGGTTGGGCTGCCAGACAGATGTGAAGTTATCAAACAAACCCACTCTCGGTTCTCCTAATCACGCAAAAACTTTTTCAAATATATGCTTCCCAACCAAAAGTTTCTTGGACATTGAACTTCTTGAATCCTTGTAATTCAGAGATAATACCAGCCCTTTATCCATTTTTATGCACATAGTGATATGATAATACCCTTGTGATCTAGGTCTTGCAGAGGAAACTTGGATATGGAAGATAACTGGTTCACACTCCAAAAATAAATCTGGTCCATGTGATAGCTACTGAGGGAGGAGGGCAGAGAGCTGGGGATTATCCAAGTTTCTTGGGAAGTTTCCTTGAATTTGGGTGTGGTACGATTCCTTCTGATGTTCCTAAGTATGGTTTATCTAATCTGCCTTGAAACAACTCTGCTGGCTGATTGCTTTATCACTGATATATTCGTTGAATCTTCTCTCTGTAACTTTTGAAGATGGGGTCTGCCTTGACTGAAAGCAATGTCATAAGCAAAAAGATACAATAATTCACAAGGATATTCTCCTGAGCATTGTTTAAAGCAGTGAACTATCAGTAAAAACCAATCAGCAAAGGCACTGGCACACCCATATATTGTAATGTCAGAATTTAACATGCAGCAAAGCAAGTTGCTGAGTAGTATGTAAAGTATGATCTTATTTTGGTAAAAATCAATGATTACAATAATGATTACTATACACAGGAAGAAAACTGGAAGAACATATGTTAAGTGTACCAAGATGCTAATAATGATTACTTGAGGCTACGTGAACTAGGATGGAATTTGGGGAGATTTTGCTATATGTGTGTATCTCTGCAATGTTTGAATTTTATATACTTTTGTGTTACTTTTGGGTCAGAAGGAAAAAAGAAGGAAGAACCGAAAGCAGGGTAGCCTTAAAAACATTTCTTCCTGGCTTCCAGGTACTGATGCTATATCCTCTCATCAGTCAGCTTGAGAATTTGGTCCTGATTTGCATTCATGATCAAATGCCTTTTCTTGAGACACATTTTTTTTTTCCATGCGGGGGATCAAACCCAGGGACTGTGCTTGCAACGCAAAGCACTGTACCGACTGAGCTATCCCCCCACCCTAACACAGAGACATTTTCCATAGGTTTTACTCCAAAATACACAATAGTAATTTACTGCCTTCATTTATTTGTAATAGCTCTGTTCTGAACAGGTCATATTATTCCAGTAGACATTTGTATATTAAAATACTTGAGGTAGCTCAGTGTAGTGCTTGATAATTGAATTTAAAAATGTATTTATATATCATTTTCAATTAAATTGATGAGCCATTCTATTTTGTGTTTTAGGGCTTCTTTTTTTTTTTTTTAAATTACTCAATATGTGAGACTATTTATTGCAACAGGAAGAATGAAGAGTTTCAGGGTGCTGAGATTAGAGTCTGATGCAGACTATCCACTCAAAACGTTAAGGTTCCTCTGGGTTCAAGTTTTAACACATCTATCTATGTACAACAGAAATTTGGCCCCTAATACTGTTTCCTGGATGTTTCCAGGGAGTGTATTTTTTTTTAAACCTTATATTTAGGGACCCAGATTAACAAAATGATTATTTTCATAGGGTTTTTAGTTTGCAATTTACTTCATTCCCCCAGATTCAACACACACCATTATTATCATTAGTATTAAAAATAATTGGACTCGGAGTGACTGCATCAGAGCTCCAGGCAGCTGCTCAGAGGAGGAGGTGAGTAGTGAGTTGTTTGGACTCAAAGCAACCGCTCCTGAACACCGGGGGGCTGCCCGGAGGAGGAGTGCGGCTGGTCATTGGACTCAGAGCGACCACTCCTGAACACCCCGGGGGGGCTGCCTGGAGGAGGAGGAGGAACGGGGCGGGTCACTTAGACTCGGAGTGACTGCCCAGGGCTACGGGTGGTTGGCAGGAGGAGGAGGCATGCAGTGAGATGCTTGGACTCCTAGTGACCGCACCGGAACACTGGGCAGCTGCCCAGAGGAAGAGGCGGGCAGCAGGTCGCTGGGACTCGGAGCGGCTGTACGGGGGTCCAGGTGGCTGCTCAGAGGAGGGGCCGCATAGCCAGGCAATTAGGTGCAGAGCAGGGTCCCAGGATCTAGGAGGCTTCTTGGTGGAAGAGCTGCACAGAGACACACTTAGGGGCGGAGCGAAGGTTCCAGGACTACGGGCAGATTCTCTGAGGAGAGGCAGCCTAAGGAGACTCCTCTGCGAAGGGTGAGGCTCCCAGGCCCAGGAGGTAGGGCCGGGCCCCTGGGAACGTTGCAGAGGAAGGCAGCCCAGCCCAAGCAGTAGTTGTAGATTGAGGGGAACCTCTAGGAGGGAACTGACCAGCGAGACCTCCCCACCGGCTGAGTCTTCCCTGCTGGGTGAGGTTTTCCCACAAGGACGGTAAAACCAGAGACGCAGGCCCAAACAGGCCTTGCCTCAGCCCACAGCCTAGTTCCCCTTTGGATGACCATTGGTTAACAAGTGGAGGCACCTCTGCCCACTAGCAGGGATTATACCCCACCTGAAGGCCATCACCCCTAGAGAGACAGCTTCCTTGTGGAGCACCGCATTATCAACTTCCTCCAAGACTTCAGCCTACTGAAGGCTAAGAGGGGATATACTAGAAATCTTCAGGGACATTATAAGTCAATAGAGGAAATCTGCAATATCTCAGTGGTCCACTGATTCCTGAACAATATGAGAAAACAAGGGAAGAAAATGTCCCAAACATATCTAGATGTTACATCAATAAAATCCAATGACAGCATGGCAGAAGAAATGACAGAAAGGGAATTCAGAATGTACATAATTAAAATGATCAGGGAAGCAAACGATGAGATGAAAGAGCAAATGCAGGCATTGAATGATCACACCAATCAACAGTTAAAAGAGCAAATGCGGGAAGCAAAAGATCATTTCAATAAAGAGTTAGAGATATTGAAAAAAAAAAAAAACAAACAGAAATCCTTGAAATGAAGGAAACAATAAACCAAATTAAGAACTCCATAGAAAGCATAACCAATAGGATAGAACACCTGGAAGACAGAACCTCAGATATTGAAGAAAAAATATTTAACCTTGAAAACAAAGTTGAACAAACAGAGAAGATGGTAAGAAATCATGAACAGAATCTACAAGAACTATGGGATATCATGAAAAGGCCAAATTTAAGAATTATTGGGATTGAGGAAGGCTTAGAGAAACAAACCAAAGGAATGAACAATCTATTCAATGAAATAATATCAGAAAATTTCCCAAACCTGAAGAATGAAATGGAAAATCAAGTCCAAGAGGCTTATAGGACTCCAAATATACAAAATTACAACAGACCCACACCAAGGCACATTATAATGAAAATACCTAACATACAAAATAAAGACAGAATTTTAAAGGCTGTGAGAGAAAAGAATGAAATTACATTCAGGGGGAAACCAATACAGATATTAGCAGATTTTTCAATCCAGACCCTAAAAGCTAGAAGGGCCTGGAACAACATTTTTCGAGCCCTGAAAGAAAATGGATGCCAACCAAGAATCTTATAACCAGCAAAACTTACTTTCAGGGTTGACGATGAAATAAAATCCTTCCATGATAAACAAAGGCTAAAAGAATCTACAAAAAGAAAGCCAGGATTACAGAACATTCTCAGCAAAATATTCCATGAGGAAGAGATGAAAAACAAATAAGCAAATCAGCAAAGGGGGGAATTATTCTAAAGGAATTGTCAAATAAAGGAGGAACCAAGTCGTGTCAAAAAAATAAATAAATAAATAAATAAATAAAATAAAATAAATGAACCAAATGACCGGGAATACAAATCATATCTCAATAATAACCCTGAATGTTAATGGCCTGAATTCATCAATCAAAAGATATAGACTGGCAGATTGGATATAAAAGAAAGATCCAACAGTATGTTACCTGCAAGAGACTCACCTCATAGAAAGAGATACCCATAGACTAAAGGTGAAAGGATGGGGAAAAACATACCATGCACATGGACTCAGCAAAAAAACTGGAGTATCCATCCTCATTTCAGATAATGTGGACTTCAAGCCAAAGTTAGTCAGAAGGGATAAAGAAGGACATTTCATACTGCTTAAGGGAAGCATAAATCAGCAAGACATAACAATCATAAACATCTATGCCCCAAACAGTGGCTCATCCATGTATGTCAAACAAATCCTTCTCAATTTCAGAAACCAAATAGACCATAACACAATAATACTAGGTGATTTTAACATGCCTCTCTCACCACTGGACAGATCTTCCAAACAAAAATTGAACAAACAAACCATAGATCTCAATAACACAATCAATAATTTAGACTTAATGGACATTTATAGAATATACCATCCAACCAAGAGCGAATACACTTTCTTCTCAGCAGCACATGGATCCTTCTCTAAAATAGACCATATATTATGCCACAAAGCTAATGTTAGCAAATACAAGAAGATAGAGACACTACCTTGTATTCTATCAGATCATAATGGAGTGAAGTTAGAAATAAATGAAAGAGTAAAAAACAGAAACTACTCCAACACCTGGAGATTAAACAATATGCTATTATATGATGAATGGATAACAGAGGATATTAGGAAGGAAATTAAAAAATTCTTAGAGGTAAATGAGAACAAAGAAACATCATATCAAAATCTCTGGGACACTATGAAAGCAGTACTTAGAGGAAAATTTATTTCATGGAGTGCATTCAATAAAAGAAATAAAACTCAACAAATAAACGACCTAACACTACAGCTCAAAGCCCTAGAAAAAGAAGAACAGACCAACACCAAAAGTAGTAGAAGACAGGAAATAGTTAAACTCAGAGCTGAAATCAACGAAATTGAAACAAAAGAAACAATACAAAAAATTGACAAAATAAATAGTTGGTTCTTTGAAAAAATAAACAAAATTGATAAACCTTTAGCCACACTAACAAAGAGAAGATGAGAGAAAACCCAGATCACTAAAATTCGGAATGAACAAGGAAATATCACAACAGACACTATTGAAATACAGAACATAATTAGAAGCTATTTTGAAAATCTATACTCCAACAAAATAGAAAATTTCAAAGATATCAACAGGTTTCTAGAGACATATGAATTGCCTAAACTGAATGAGGAGGACATATACAATTTAAATAGACCAATTTCAAGTAATGAAATAGAAGAGGTCATCAAAAGCCTACCAACAAAGAAAAGTCTGGGACCAGATGGGTTCTCAGCCGAGTTCTACAAAACCTTTAAAGAAGAGCTCATTCCAATACTTCTCAAAGTATTCCATAAAATAGAAGAGGAGGGAACCCTCCCAAACTCATTCTATGAAGCCAATATTACCCTGATACCTAAACCAGAGACACATTGAGGAAAGAAAATTTCAGACCAATATCCTTAATGAACATTGATGCAAAAATTCTCAACAAAATTTTAGCAAATCACATACAAAAACATATTAAAAAGATAGTGCACCATGATCAAGTGGGTTTCATCCCAGGGATGCAAGGTTGGTTCAACATCTGGAAATCAATAAATGTAATTCACCATATCAATAGACTTAAAGTCAAGAATCACATGATTATTTCAATAGATGCAGAAAAAGCATTTGATAAAATACAGCACCCCTTCATGCTCAAAACAGTAGAAAAAATAGGGATAGTGAGAACATTCCTTAACATTGTAAAGGCCATCTATGCTAAGCCCATGGCTAATATCATTCTAAATGGTGAAAAACTGAAAGCATTCCCCCTAAAAACTGGAACAAGGCAGGGATGCCCCCTTTCACCACTTCTATTCAACATCGTTCTTGAAACTCTAGCCAGAGCAATTAGACAGACCAAAGAAATTAAAGGGATACAAATAGGAAAAGAAGAACTCAAGCTATCCCTATTTGCTGATGATATGATTATATACTTAGAGGAACCAGGAAATTCCACCAGAAAACTTTTAGAACTCATAGGTGAATTAAGTAAAGTAGTGGGATATAAGATCAATGCACATAAATCTAATGCATTTTTATGCATAAGTGATGAATCTTTGGAAAGAATAATTAGGAAAACTACCCCATTCACAATAGCCTCGAAAAAAATAAAATACTTGGGAATCAATCTCACAAAAGAGGTGAAAGACCTCTACAATGAGAACTACAGAACACTAAAGAAAGAAATGAAAGAAAACCTTAGAAGATGGAAAGATCTCCCATGTTCTTGGATAGGCAGAATTAATATTGTCAAAATGGCCATACTACCAAAAGTGCTATACAGATTCAATGCAATCCCAATTAAAATCCCAATGACATACCTTACAGAAATAGAGCAAGCAATTATGAAATTCATCTGGAATAATAAGAAACCCAGAATAGCTAAAGCAATCCTTAGCAGAAAGAGTGAAGCAGTGGGTATCGCAATACCAGATCTTCAACTCTACTACAAAGCAATAGTAACAAAAACGGCATGGTATTGGTACCAAAATAGAAAGGTAGATCAATGGTACAGAATAGAGGACACGGACACAAACCCAAATAAATACAATTTTCTCATACTAGACAAAGGGGCCAAAAATATACAATGGAGAAAAGATAGCCTCTTCAACAAATGGTGCTGGGAAAACTGGAAATCCATGCACAAAACTAGACTCAAAATGGATTAAGGACCTCGGAATCAGACCAGAGACCCTGCAGATTATAGAAGAAAAAGTAGGTCCAGATCTTCAACATGTCAGCTTAGGACCAGACTTCCTCAACAGGACTCCCATAGCACAAGAAATAAAAGCAAGAATCAATAACTGGGATAGATTCAAACTAAAAAGCTTTCTCTCAGCAAAGGAAACTATCAGCAATGTGAAGAAAGAGCCTACAGAGTGGGAGAAGATCTTTGCCAATCAGATAGAGCACTAATCTCCAGAATCTATAAAGAACTCAAAAAACTCTACACCAAGAATGCAAATAATCCAGTCGACAAATGGGCTAAGGAAATGAATAGACACTTAACAGAAGAAGATCTACAAGCAATCAACAAACATATGAAAAATGTTCAACATCTCTAGTAATAAGAGAAATGCAAATCAAAACCACCCTAAGATTCCATCTCACCCCAATTAGAATGGCGATTATCAAGAATACAAGCAACAATAGGTGTTGGCGAGGATGTGGGGAGAAAGGTACACTCACACATTGCTGGTGGGATTGCATATTGGTGCAGCCACTCTGGAAAGCAGTATGGAGATTCCTTAGAAAACTTGGAATGGACCCACCATTTGACCCAGCTATCCCACTCCTTGGCCTATACCCAAAGGACTTAAAATCAGCATACTACAGAGATACAGCCACATCAATGTTCATAGCTGCTCAATTCACCATAGCCAGATTGTGGAACCAACCTAGATGTCCTTTAATTGATGAATGGATGAAGAAACTGTGGTATATATATATACAATGGAATATTACTCAGCCATAAAGAATGATAAAATTATGGCATTTGCAGGCAAATGGATGAAATTGGAGAATATCATGCTAAGTGAGATAAGCCAATCTCAAAAAACCAAAGGACGAATGATATCGCTAATAAGTGGATGATAACACATAATGGGGGATGGGTGGGGTTAGTGTTAGGGTTAGAGTTAGGGTCAGGGAGGGGGGCAAGAATGGAGGAAGGAAGCACTGTATAGAGGGAAAAGAGGGGTGGGAGGCGTGGGGGGAAGGGAAAAAATAACAGAATGAATCAAACAACATTACTCTATGTAAATTTATGATTACACAAATGGTAATCTACCATGTACAAACAGAGAAACAACATGTATCCCATTTGTTTACAATAAAAAAAAATAACAACTTACAAAAGAGCAGATACTTACTGGCAGTTGCTACCAATTAACATTTAGTACTTTTTTTTTTTTTTTTTTTTTTTTTTTTTTTGTGGTGATGCTCGGGATTGAACCAAGGGCCTTCTACATGCTAGGCAAGCACTCAACCAACTGAGCTATATCCCCAGCCCCAAGTACTCACTTAAATTAAATGCCTCCTTTTTATTTGGCATTGGAAAGGATATGAAGATAACTCGGGCCCTGCAGGCATAAATGAGAGCTCTATGTTCAAAAATGTGTTCGTGAGGGGTCAGATAGTAGGCTATGTAGTTTCCCAGCTGAATAAAGGACTTCCTGCCCGGAAAATTGAGGATGTTTCAGGTGGGAGTTGGCATTATATTTAAGTTTTTAGAGAAATTCCAAGTGAAGGAAGGAAGGCAGAGGTAGGAATGTTCAGGGTCCTGAGTGTATTGGTGTTGGAGTATGTGGTACCTGAAGGGAAGATACAAGAAAGAAGGATATAGGAGCAATGCCAAGAGTGTTCCAGTTATAAGGACCAGGGGATCATCCCAACACCCTCAATTCACAATGAAGGCTCTAGGGCCCACAGAGAAAAGGAACTTCTCTCGATTCTTCAGTGGTGGGTATGGATTAGACCTCAACCTCTCCTTAGTTCCACAGTCGAGTTTTCAGACTAGCTGAGACAGATCGAGGAATGCCCAGAAGTCTAAGACAGCTGTCTTGGTGCACAGGAAAGACACTGGAAGTTCTTGAGCAGCAAAAATGAGTCAGGGACTAAGATAAGTTCAAGGTTCCTAGGGGAAATGATCGAGAAGCTGGAAATTATATTTTGGTTAACTAATTTCATATTGCATGGCTTGTGTTAACACATACAATCAATTCTAGAAAAAAAAAACTGATTAGTTCAACTGAAAACATTCAGGAGGGCTGGGGTTGTGGCTCAGTGGTAGACTGCTTGCCTAGCACACGTGAGGTTCAATTCTCAGCACCACATAAAAATAAATAAATAAAATAAAGGCAATGTGTCCATCTGTAACTAAAAAACTATTTTAAAAAATTTAGGAGATGGGGGTTGAGTTCAGTGATAGAGCTCATACTTAGCATGCTCTAGGCCCTGGGTTAGATCCCCAGCAAAAACAAAAAAGAAAAAAATATTGACTGTTCTGAAAGTGACCATTTGATTGAATATAATCTCTTAAGTCAAGTCTTCAGACATAGATTATATATTTTTTTTTTCTTTGCAGTACTGGGGATCGAACTCAGGGCCTTGTGCTTGCGAGGCAAGCACTCTACCAGCTGAGCTATCTTCCCAGCCCCATAGATAATTTTAAAGAGTAATTTCACAATGTTTGGAGGAAGTGGATAATCTGTAATGTGCATCAAATTCTCAGTTTGTCTTTTCTGAATCTTTGTTTCTGTCCTTTGAAGACTGAAGACTTTATCACTTGAGTCCAAACCTTATACAACAAACCTTGCATTTTCTTCATATTTCAATAAGAAAGTAATCAAACGATGACTCCTTTTTTGAGTTTTCTATTAGACTTGTTGTAGTGCATTTGTTTTATTTTTACATTTACTTTCCTCACAAGCAGTGTTTCTCAGCACTGCATTTAAAAATGTTACCTTTGGTTACAGATATACAAAGTGGACAAGTTGGCAGCATAAGTCCCTGTTGCCCTCACCTGTAGATTTGTAGGTCAGAGACTTATCTCACAATTACCAGGCTCTCAAGGGGAAGCCAGGAGCAGGGAGAGTCTGAGTGTCTGGATTCCAATTCCAGTTTGGCCACGTTGTGAGATCTTAGGCAAGTCTCAAGGTGTCTCTGATGCTGAGTGTCTTCTTTAAAATGGAACTTGTGGGGAGGACTGGGTTGCGGCGGGCGGAACGGTGTCTCCTTCACTTCGCCCTCCAGCCGCAGCAGCTGCAGCCCCATCCTAGCGAGCCGAGCGGCCTTAGCTGCGAGCCAAGCGGCAGCAGCGCCCCTCAGGAGACCTCCAGATCACCTCTTCCTGCGGCCTCGCCATGGCGACCTACGGACAGAGCTGCGTGCGGCCAATGTGTATTCCTCCATCATATGCTGACCTTGGCAAAGCTGCTAGAGATATCTTCAACAAAGGATTTGGCTTTGGGTTGGTGAAACTGGATGTGAAAACAAAGTCATGCAGTGGCGTGGAATTCTCAACATCTGGTTCATCTAATACAGACACTGGTAAAGTTACTGGGACCTTGGAGACCAAATATAAATGGTGTGAGTATGGTCTGACTTTCACAGAAAAATGGAACACTGATAACACTCTGGGAACAGAAATCGCAATTGAAGACCAGATTTGCCAAGGTTTGAAGCTGACATTTGATACTACCTTTTCACCAAATACAGGAAAGAAAAGTGGTAAAATCAAGTCTTCTTACAAGAGGGAGTGTATAAACCTTGGTTGTGATGTTGACTTTGATTTTGCTGGGCCTGCAATCCATGGTTCAGCTGTCTTTGGTTATGAGGGCTGGCTTGCTGGGTACCAGATGACCTTTGACAGTGCCAAATCAAAGCTGACAAGGAATAACTTTGCAGTGGGCTACAGGACTGGGGACTTTCAGCTACACACTAACGTCAATGATGGGACAGAATTTGGAGGATCCATTTATCAGAAAGTATGTGAAGATCTTGACACTTCAGTAAACCTTGCTTGGACATCAGGTACCAACAGCACTCGTTTTGGCATTGCAGCTAAGTATCAGTTGGATCCCACTGCTTCCATTTCTGCAAAGGTCAACAACTCTAGTTTAATTGGAGTGGGCTACACTCAGACTCTAAGGCCTGGTGTGAAGCTTACGCTGTCAGCTCTGGTAGACGGGAAGAGCATTAATGCTGGAGGCCACAAACTTGGGCTTGCCCTGGAATTGGAGGCTTAATCCAGCTGAAAGAAACCTCTGGGAATGGATATCAGAAGATTTGGCCTTAATATATTTCCATTGTGACCAGCAGGCTTCCCCCCCCCCCCCCCCCAAGAAGGTGATCAAAACAAGGATGATCTGAACAAGAGCTGTATTTTAAATATTTAGACAGTTACTTGTTAGCAGGTTTCTAGTTGAATTGGTTATCTAGTTACCAATGCTGCAGTCATGCAGTCACCTATACATTATTTAAATGTATTTAACTGTTAAATGCGCTACACACCAATAATGAAATAGACCTTTATGAAAACTGTGCAAAAAAAAAAAAAAAAAAAAAAATGGAACTTGTGTTCATCCGGGTTTGTGTTGGTTCTGAGAACTGATAGACAAGGTACCAACAGAGCTGACCCCAATGGCAATTCCGCAGTAAGCACCTTGATCAACTGTGCATTTTGCGTTTCCCTCTCTCTCTCTCTCTCTCTCTCTCTCTCTCTCTCTCTCTCTCTCTCTCTCTCTCTCTCTCTCTCTCTCTCTCTCTCTCTCTCGTGTGTGTGTGTGTGTGTGTGTGTGTGTGTGTGTGCGCGCTTGCGTCAGGCAGTGCTAAGACGGGAACCTAGGGCCTCGCATATGCTAGGCAAGTGCTGAGCTACCTCCCTTTTATTTGGAGACAGGGTCTCACTAGATTGCTCAGATTAGCCTCGAACTTGCCATCCTTCTGCTTCTGCCTCCCCTTTAGAGTAGCTGGGATTACAAGTGTGCACCACAACCCCGGAGGAACAGCAACATTTCTAAGTGGGATTGTCAACGTGCCCTTATTTCAGTTGCGCTCTACAATTTAAGAAGCTATAACAAAACACTTTACAGTTTGCTTCTCCAGGGTCAATTGTTATGACAGCATTACTTGAAAGCCTTTAAAGAAGATGTGTATTTCCACATCTCTGATTTATGTAAAACTATCTACCCCAAACAAAAACAGACCCTTTCTTTCTTTGAGTCTGGCCCGCTTCCCAGCTGTTCACATTCCCTCCGGGATTGTTAGGCCTCCACTCGCTCAGCAGGAGCCCGAGGAAAGTAAACATCTCCGCCAGGCAGGTGCCCCACCCACCATTTTATTTTGCTAAATCACTCCTTTAGCTAATATTTCAGGGACAGACACGCGACGCATCTGGCTCCAGCCAAATATTTTCAAGGTAAATATTTGCCAGTTCCATTGCAGTAACATGGGTAGCGCGACACAGGGAAGCATTCAGCAAATTTCAATCAGGGCCCGCGCAGCTGCCGGGCCGCGGCCCCGCCCCCTTCCCGTGAGCCCCCTCGCGGCCCCGCCCCCGCGCTTCCGGTCTCAGGCGCGTGGGCACGAGTTTGTGGGAGGCTGGGCTATGCCCAATTCAGTTTTGCTGAGTTGCAGGCTTTGCGAAACTGATATATTTTCCAGCAAGTATTGCCTTTGTTCATGCTTCACAACTCCTCAGAAGGGTGTTGGTTGTAGTCATCTGGAGGTAACTTGCCCAAGGTTTCTCAGTTGAGTATCAGAACCAGGATTCAAATCCAACTATCCTGAGGCTGAGGAGATAGCTCAGTGGTAGAGGGCTTGCCTAGTATGTTCAGGGACATACCTTTAATCCTCAGTACTGTGTAAAAGGAGGAAACAATCCAGGCATCCTGACTCCAGGGTCTGTCTTTAACCAGCACATTATGTGACCTTTCTTTTTCTTTCTTTCGTTTTTTTTTTTTTTTTTTTTTTTTTTTTTTTTTTAATATTTTTTAGTTGTTAATGGGCCTTTATTTTGTTTCTGTGTGGTGCTGAGAATCAAACCCAGTGCCTCACACATGGTAGGCAAGCACTCTGCCACTGAGCCACAACCCCAGCCCACTATGTGACCTTTCTTGTAGACCATTTGGCTTCATCTTGAACAACTCCAGTGATGGGAAGCTGTCTCAGAGGATTCCTGGCACTGTTAAGTCATTTCATCAGTTAGCATGCCTCCCCTTCATTATTAGTTCATGCCATAGGCTGTTGTCCAATATGGTTTCCTATTGTTTAAATAAGAAGAGAACTCCAGAGCCTGAGGCAGGAGGATCACAATTTCAAGGCCAGCCTTGGCAATTTATCAAGACATTGTCTCAAAACATATAAGCGCTGGGGATGTAGCTAAGTGGTAAAGCACCCCTGAGTTCAATTTCCAGTGCCATACACAAAAACCAAATATTTCAATGGCTAAAAAGCACATGAAAAAATAATCAACATCATTAATCATTAGGGAATTACAAGTTGAAAACATAATAAGATACCACTTCATATTCACTAGATTGGGTATAATCAATAAGACAGAAAATAACATGTTAACAAGGATGTGGAGAAACTGCAACCCTTATATATCACTAGTGAGAATGTAAAATGGTTCAGCCACTTTGGAAAAACAGCTTGACATTTTTTTTTTTAAAGATTAAGCTTAAAATTACTTTATAACCCAGCAGTTCCCCTCCTAGGTATGTACTCAAAAGAAATGAAAACATTTCCTCAAACTTGTATGTGAGGTTTACTTATAATAGACCAAAAGTGGAAACAATGCATCAATTTACAAATAAGTAAAGAATAAATGGTATATCCATACAATGGAGCTTTATCTGGCAGTCAGAATGATCCTAAAACATGTATAATCAGAAAAATGAGATATTATACTCTGTTTATGTATGATCTATCAAAATGTATAAGTACTTTCTACTGTCATGTACAACAAATTAGAACAAATAAAAAGTTTAAAAAAATAAGAAGAGAGGCACAAAAGAGAGTGAAGACCACAAAGAATAAAATTCCTCAGTCTGTCCTTCCTCCTTCAAACATTCCTGACCCACTTCCAGTTCTGTGGGCTTCCTGAAAAGACAAAATTTTCTGTTTTTCCTTTTCAAAGTAAAGTCCCGACTCTGTGTGTTCAGGAATAATTTAAGGTAGCTTACCTGAGTTTTATGATTAGCATAAATTAAAAGTATATGACATGATCCAGTAGTTTCACTTTTAGATATTTGACCAACAGAAATAGTTGTGGGAACTTTCAAGGACAAATATTCAATTTTTTTTTTTTTTTTTTTTTTTTTTGCGGTGCTGGGGATTGAACCCAGGGCCTTGTGCTTGTGAGGCAAGCACTCTACCAACTGAGCTATATCCCCAGCTAATTCAATATTTTTATTGTATCATTTTTGTAATTGTATAAAACAGGCAAGTTAAATGTCCATCATTAAGGAAGTAGCTAAGTAAATAATAAATAATAGAGTATCTTCATTTTGAAATGCAAAATGTAACTTGGAAAAATGTCAGTAACAGTGTGGAATTTAGAAAGTAATTTTTGTAACTATATTTGTAAAAAGCATATTGTATGCATTTAAAAAGGTTTGGAAGCCTATGCTCCAGATTATTCATAATAGTTACCCCTAGGGATGGAGGTGGTAGTAGGAAAGGATGAGAGAAGAATTCCCAATAGTCAAGGTCATCCCATTGTATTTTAGATATAAAGGGCAAAGGTTTCCTAGGCACCATGGCTCAGAGGGTAGTCAACTAATGTTTGCTGAATTGATTAATAGATTAGATCATGTCTTCAAAATGTATTGTGTATTTTAAACAATCGGTAAACAATAATTTTAAAAACAATATTAAATCAGTCTCCCCCCAAAAGGTATCAACATTGTTTCTCTGCTATTCAGATTACTTTTAGCTTACAATATATAATATTAATATAAATTTTCCATATTTGCTCTTGAGAAAGATCATTGGCATTTTAAAAATGGTGCTTGATGACATGTCATTCCCATTGTCATTGCAGTGGAGATACAGCAGTTAAAAAAATGTAACAGGTTGTGGTGGTACATGTCTGTAATCTCAGCAACTGGGAGGCTGAAGTAGGAGAATCACAAGTTCAAGGCCAGCCTCAGCAACTTAGTGAGACCCTGTCTCAAAAAGTTAAAAAAAAAAAAAGGACTGGGGATGTGACTCAGCAGTTAAGTACCCCTGGGTTCAATCCCTAGTAACCAAAAAAAGAATTAAAAATAAAAATAATATAAAGAACATTTTTTTCTTTGTAAAAGTTCCTTGAAGAAAATGTGGAAAGTAAGAAAAAAGTGTAAAGAAGTGTAAACAATGTCACCTATAATCTCATACTCCAAAGATAACACTATGAACTTTTAAATGTTTTTCTTTCCTTTTTTTTTTGTGCTCAGTACTTCTTTTTGGTAGGTTTTTAAAATTGTGATAACATATATATATATATATATATATGTTTATATATATTATATATATATTATGTGTTATTTTAACCATTGTGTATGATTTAGTGATATGAAGTACATTTACATTATTAGGCAACCATTATGACTGTTCTATTCCAGAATTTTCTTTTTTAAAATTTTTTATTTTGAGACAAGGTCTTGCTAAGTTTCTGAGGCTGGCCTTGAACTTGTGATCCTCCTGCCTCAGCCTCCCAAGTAGCTTGGATTTCAGGCATATGCTGCTGAGCCTGGCCAGAACTTTCTTATCCCAAATTTAAGCTGTGTTGATTCAATAATAACTGCATTATTCCATTCTGCTGTTCCTGGAAACCACTATTGTACTTTATGTCTCTATGAATTTGTTTTAGGTATACTTCATTTAATTGTATTTTCCTCTAAGAGATTTATAGTCTCAAGTCTCACATTTAGGTCTTTGATCCATTTTTAAGTTAATTTTTGTATACGATGTAAGGTAAGTGGCTAACTTCATTCTTCTGCATTTGAATTCAGTTTTCCTGTCACCATTTGTTGAAAAGACTTTCCCTATGTTCAGCACTTTATTTTTTTAAAAAAGCTTTCTTTTTGTATAGTTTTATTCTTTATTCATTTTTTAAATGTGGTTCTGAGGATTGAACCCCGTGCTTCACACATGCTCGGCAAGTGCTCTACCATTGGGCCACAACCCCAGCCTCATTCAGCATTTTCTTGATGCCAGACTTATTTTGATGGAAGCCTAGGCTGACTTCTCTGGAATGTCCTTATCACCTGCTAATGTGTGCTCAAGAGATTGTAAAGTTACTTGACTAGGAACATAGAAAAGATAAACTCAAGTCTTGTGCAGCTGCATTGTAGCTCAGTAGAACCTATTGGAAGTGATTGCTGAATATTGACTATACAGAGTTTAATGGAACCTTGGTTAAACCAGTTTCATTTGTCATGAAATGGGGATGATGATAAGATCATCAAGAATAGCATAAATGCTGGTTATATTATTATGGTTAATAGTTATTGTGGTTAATGCTTATAGGCATTGAACTGTGTGCTGAGTTTTATGTTGAATGCTTTACGCATATTATTTAATATACCAAACAGTTTATGAGGTAGGCACTACCATTTTTACCATTCTGTTACCTCTGAGAAGGTGTAAAATGAGGAAAATTATATCTTCCTTGCAAAACTGTTGTGAGGATTAAATGCAAATAGCAAACATCAATAGCTTAGCAAAGAACATGCACATAGTAGGTCCTTAACAGGTGGTAGCTTTTTTCCCTCAGTCCTGAAGGGGATTCCCATTAGCACAAAGTATATTTTAAGAGAATTCTGCTTGGTTGCTGACAATCTTGAATTTCGTAAAACTTCCTCTTCAAGGTGAATTAGAATGATTATACTGGTCAAATAGGAATTATCTGATACCATTTATTTATGGAAGTAGGTAGAATACCTTGTAGTCACCTATCTGCCAGGTGAATGTTTACTGTAAGACACAAGAGCATCTTCTATAGTCACATCTATAAAAGTGAGAAAGCACTAGCACCCTTGAAAATAGCCAGCTACAGATTTTGGTCCAGTATGTTAGTGATGTTTTAACTCTTCATTTTGGCTGATTAGGTGTCATTTCCTTAAAACACTTTTCCATTTTACTACACATCCTTCCTTTATTTATTTAAATTATAGTGAAGATGTACAACTGCCTGAGACCAAACTAGAAGAGGCAAACAGCATCTAAATTAGTTAAGATACTAGTATAGTCTTTAGTGGTTGTAGTTATTCTGGATCACACTTTCTGGTTATTATTTGGATAGTCATTTGATGAATCCAGGCCACATAGATTCTTTTTGGCTGAGTGAATTTTTTAACTCAATAGGATCAGGTTCTGCTCCTCAGTGACAGCTGGGCCCTCCCTTGGAGCCTATCTACAATCTCTTATTCCTAATTGACTTTCTAATAATCCCCAAAGCAGATATTATAAACCTTTTCCACCCTCCTGCATCTTCTTGATTTTTCTCCCTGCTGTTGACATGTTGAGTGACAGGTGATTATGCATTACTGATCATTCCCTTTATTGCTGTCTTTGGGTCCTCAACATCTCCAGCTTATATCTCACTACTCTTTCCTTCTGTCCCTGTCCTCTACTCATACTTTATATGCCAGACATTCTGAACTACTTCCATTCTTGTGAGATTTCCAGGTTTTTGTTCATGTGGTGCTCAGTGCTTGGAAATCATTTCTCCCATTCCATACTTGAAAAAGCTTTACCTCTCCTTCAAAAGTCATCTATTTTTTTTTTTTTTTTTGGAAGCTTTAGGAACAACTCCCCACTCCTACTCTTTTATGCGCCTTTGCCCTTGGAGGTCTCCTTGTGTTGTGTTACAACTGTCTCCTCATCTAGCTCTTGTGAACTGGAGGATGGGAATTGTCTTTGAGATATCTCAGAGAGAGTTGTAGTGAACATCTTCCATTCACTGGTCTAATCATACCCTAATCTTACCCTAATCTTCCTCTGGAGACCTGTCCACTACTTTACTCTTCAACCAGAGTTTTGGGTGGGACTGATCTAATCCCATCATCAGGTATAGATCCCTTCTGGCTATTTACCCAGCAATAGCAAATGATAAAAAAAAACAAAAAAAAAAAAACATTTTTTTTTTTTTTTTAAAAAAAGCATCTTTTCTTTTTGTGGCAGCAATGAAAAGAGATGTGATTCTCTTCCCCAGTATGATGTAGTGTGAAGATTTGAAGTCTAGAGTTGTTGATTCATTTTTCTAGCATGGGAAGTACCTGAGGAAGATGAAGCTGGTGCCCCAAAAGATAGAACAGAGATGCAGAGAAAACCAGCTCATATAGTATTTACATATGTGGTGGTGTTATTTAATAACCATTGTATGTTTCTTATGTGTCAAGTCCTATTCTAAGTACTTTATAAATATTAGCTTATTTAATCATATCAATCTTGTGAAATGGTATTGTTATCCCTATTTTACAGTAGAGAAAGCAGTACAGCAGACAGGCTATGTAGTTTGCCTGAGGTCACAGAGCTCATAAGTGGGGATTTTAAGCTGGGTCTAACCACCAGTCTTAGGTTATCTCTCAGTGTTCAGTGACACCAAAGAAGGGCATAAAGGGCAGGACTTTCTCTGAAGTCAAGTATCAATTTAATGTGTTATCCTTTCATCATTATGTTTGAAATTAAGGTGACTGTACCAGGGTGCAGAGTTAGGGAGCCACTCAGGCAGGCCTTGCACTTTCTTGCCTGTGGCTAATTAACACATAACTTGTAATCTCTGAGCAAGCTTTGCATCAGAAAGCCAGATTTTTGAATGTTCCCCATTTAAAAAAACTAGGCAAGAGTCTGTTTCTGTGTGGTTGATTAGATCATGGAATACATGGATTGGAAGGGGACCTTGAAGGTGATCCCTTCTGACCCTCTTATATACTAATGTGAAAACTGAGGCCAGTAAAGGAACTGTGGCTTGCTCAAGGTCAAATGGTTAGGGATACATCAGCACTGGTGCCTTTCCTAGGATGCATAGGTGTGGTATGTTTGCTTTGTTGGTGGTTTACAACCCTTAACATTACAAAGCCAGGCTAAAAGGATCCTGCAGCACTGGGGCTACAAGAGAAAGAACAAAAGTCAGCACAGTCTGTCTGTCTGTCTGTTTCTCTCTCTTTTTTAAAAATGGTGCTGGGGATGGAGCCCAGGGCCTCAAACAACTAGGCAAGCCCTAAACCACTGAGCTACAACCCCTCCCCCGAGTTTCTGCTCTCCTTTCTTATGATCATTCTCAGTGATACCTCCCAGGAAACCTGGAGGTCTTGATGGGCTTGTCCAGGTCACCTTGAATATTTATCTTCCTTGACCACTCAAAAGTATCTGACACTGGTGTTCCTTCCCTCCTTCAAGACACCACAACCTCTTGTTCTATTCTTCTCTACTCTATCTGTTCTGTCCTTTCTGTTTTTCTGTCCTCTCTCTGTTCTTCTGTCACCTTCATGAGTTCTTCTACCTAATATTAAAGGCCAGTGTCTATCCCAGAACCTTACTTTTTCTCTCTTGTCATATTCTTCCTGTGTGAGGTCATCTGTCACCACAGTTTTAATGATGTAAATGCTGGTATTTCTCAGATTTACTTGTCCTTCTTGTCCTTCTCCAAACATTAGACTCACACATTCGAGTTACTTGCTGGGCAGCTCCATTTGGTGTCTCTTGAGCACCTTAGCTCTCACATGGACAAAATAGGTCTTACTGTTTCTTTACCTCTCTGGCCCTCCTAACCTAGTTCTGTTTCCCTGACGGTCTCTGTCTCAGTAAAGGTACTATCACCCACATAGCTTACAGTCTTGAAACTCTTGAGTTTGACTTTCCCCCACCCCAGCCACTTTTCCTTCATTAGCTACAATAGCCTTATGACTAGTCTCCCTGTTTCAGACTTGCCCCATTTAAGCTTGTTCTGTTCATTGCAACCAAAATGTGCTTTTTCTCTGGTCATCAAAAAAGTGTATTTTTAAATTATAAAATTGACATACTTATGACAATTGCAAACAATGTAGGAGTGTGTAAAGTGCAAACTGAAAGATTCCCTTCCCTCCTGTTCCCAAATTGAGCGTAATGAACAGTTTGATGTATCTTCCATCAGACTTTTTTTTTTTTTTTTTTTTTTTTTGTATTTTTTGGAACAGATATTATTTTGGTCATCTGTCATAGACTGTTTGCCATTTTATTTTCCAACAATCCCAGACTCTCCGTGTTTCTTTGCACATGCCAAGCTCTAGGTCCTCTCCTTGATTTTGCTTATTCTTTCTTTGCTCTTTCTTCACCTTCATTCCTCCAGCCAATACCTTTAAGATTCATGTTGTGTGTTACCTCTTCCTAGATGCTCCCCAGACTCAGTGGGTAGATCCCCTTTTGCTAGTCTCACTGCATTATCATGAACTGGTGTTTCTCACTACAGTGGAACCTCACAAGAAAGATACTGTGCCTTTTTCTTTGTATTCCCTACACTTGGCAAAGATCTGGCATGGAGTGCTCAGTTTGCATGAGTGACTGTGGCTCTATTTTTGCCTGAATTGCCTTATGAACTACACAAGCTTTGGGATGGGAAGAGACAAGCAGAAGGATTCTGAAGCCTCCTGACAGTCAGTATAGGAGGCAGCAAGAGTAGGAAACAGACTAGGTATTGAAGAAAAAGGACACAAGGAAAGGAATCTGATGTCATGAAAGGAAGGAAAGGAACTAATGTTTATGAAGTATTTAATGTCAATTTAACACTTGCATATGTTATTTATTCCTTTCAACATTGCCATTCCCATTTTATAACATCAGACTCCTGTTCCTTCCCACTTCCAAAGCAAACTTTCATGGCAATTCTCCAGGGAGTTTCCAGGCCCTTGTTCCTAGCCTGGGGCTGCATCATTGGTCCTTCTTGTTCTGAGGCTCCAGCTTCTTATACTGAACATCTACTGGTTCTTCCAGCTCTCCAGCCTGCAGATGGTCACTGTGGGACTATCCAGCTTCTGGTCATGTAAGCCAGACTAATAAATCCCCTTATTGTAATTGGAGGTCAGTCAATTGACACCTCTCTCTCTCTCTCTCTCTCTCTCTCTCTCTCTCTCTCTCTCATTGATTCTGTTCCTCTAGCAAACCCTGACTAATACAGTGGGATTGAACCTCTTGTATGCTAGGAAGGTGCTCCACCACTGAGATATACCCTTAGTCCTTTTTAAATTTTATTTTGGGACAGGGTTTCATTAAGGTGCCCAGGCTGGTATCGAACTTGTAATCCTCCCGCCTCAGTCTCTGAGTAGCTAGGATTATAGGTATGTGCCACAATGCCCAGCTTTGTTTACTTTTTTAAAAAATACCCATTTGGAATTTATTTTTGTATAAGGCATAGGATTAGAGTTCACTTTTACTTTTCTCTCATGTCAGTTACCAGTTGTTACAGAGGAAGGCTGTGCGTGGAAAAGAAGCATTGGTATTTGGGAGATGAGACATTGAACTGTGTGGGATAAGAATGGGAGTGCTACAGTTTGAATCTTGAATACCCATCAGAGGCCTGTGTGTTGAAGGCTTTGGCCCCAGCTCATGGTGCTATTGGGAGATGAGGCTATTTAGGATGTGGGGTGTAGTTGAAGGAACTTAGGTCATCAGGGGCATTCCCTTAAAGGAACTATTGGGGCCTCTGCCTTTCCTGTCTCTCTTTGCTTCCTGGTTGCCATGAGATGAATAGGCTTTTTCTGCCATGTGCTTCTACTGTTGATATACTGTGCCACCACAGGCTAAAAGGCAGAAGGGCCAAGCAATTGTGGACTGAAAATTCTGAAACTATGAGCCAAAATAAATCTTTCATCTTTATAAGTTGTTTATCTCATGTATTTTGTCATAGTGATAGAAAACTGATTAATAGAAAATTGATACTAGAAGTGGGGTTGTTGTAAGTGACTATTCTGACAATGGGGTTCACAAACCTTTGGAAAAGTTTGGAGAAGTAGGTTAGAGAAAGCCTGGAATGAAGGGCTTATAAGGACTCAGATGAACAAAATGCTGAAGGAAATGTGGATGGTAAAGATTATACTCATGAAAGTTCAGATTCTACTGGGACTTGAACTATAGGCTATTCATGTTACATTGTGGCAAAGAATTGACTTCCTTTTTTTCCATGCCTGGGAGACTTTGTGGGAGGCTGAATTTAAAGGTAATGAACTAATTTATTTGGTAGAGGAAATTTCAAGGCAGCATAGCATTTAGGCAGTGGCATGGGTATTGTTGGCTGTTTTTAGCCAAATTTACTGTGAGAATCAGCAAAGAGGGGCAGAGCAGAAAAATCTGGAAAACTTGCAGTTTGGCTAGAAAAGGAGTGTGTTTAGAGGTGCTGGTAAGGACAGTAATGTTGCTGAAGAGATTTGTGCCTTAAAAAAGAAGCCAAGTAGTTAGCACTGAGAAAATAGGAAAGATACCTAAGGGTATTTCAGGAATTGTCAAGACCAAAAGTCACAGGCTTAAAGGTATAAAAGTATAAACTGGTTTGTTGCAAAGAATTTGTTTGGGAGGGGAGGCTTGGGGTACCCTGCTCACACAGGGCCACCCAGGGAATTGTTTCCCTGGATTTGTGACTCTATGTTCAGCTGGCAAGGCACTCAGAGGCTGCTATAGCTGTTTTTCAAGCAGACCCCAGTACAACTTGGACTGGCAATAAGACCTTGGCAATGTCCACTTGTGCTGGTTTTTCAGATTTGCAGAATGAAAGAGTTATGGGGTCATGGAGGTTTCTACCCAGATTTCAAAGAAAAGCCTGAGAGGCCAGGAAGTGGGTGACAGGGTCAGAGTCCCTTATAGGGTGACTTGTAAAGCTGTGATAATGAAGCCAAAGCATCAATGAAGACACCAGGAAGTTAGAGATGCCAGGACTTGGAACAGTTGCTGAGGGAAGCTATAGGCAGTGTACAAAGCCATTCCGAGAGAGTGACTGTGGGCTGTAGCCAGTAAGGACATAGCAGCAGGGTGCCTTTACCCTTATGAGCCTACTGCTGGAGAGTGCTCTGGATGTTGAATCATGGAGACAGGAGTTAAGGTCTAAAGTTTACTTTTAGTCTTGGTTTGGTCTTACTGTTTTCCTCTTCCTTCCTTTTCTTTTTTTTTTTTTTTTTTTTCCTTTTTTTGGGTGCTGGGGATAGAACCCAGGGCCTTGTGCTTACAAGGCAAGCACTCTACCGACTGAGCTATCTTCCCAACCCCTCTTCCTTCCTTTTCTAATGGGAATGTTTAGTGCCATGGTATATTGAAAATGTGTAGCTTTCCAAAGTTTTATAGGGGCTTATAGCTGAGTTTGCCTGGAGTCTTGGGAGAGATTTTGAATTGGACTTTTGAGGAGTACTGCAACTGTTATTTGGGGACTCTCAGAGGTGGACTGAATGTATTCATTTATTTATTTTTGGTACCATGGATTGAACACAGAGGAGCCTAACCACTGAGCTGCATCTCCGGTCCCCTCCTGCCCTTTTTTATTTTGAGACAGGATCTCACTGAGTTGCTTATGGCCTTGCTAAGTTGCTGAGGCTGACTTTGAACTTTTGATTCTCCTGCCTCAGCCTCCTGAATTGCTGAGATTGCAGGCATGCACCACGGTGCCCATTGGACCGAATGCATTTTGTATTATGAAATGCATGTGAGCCTCTTGGGGCCCAGGGCAGAATGCTATAGTTTGGATCTTGAATATTCTTGATGTGCCTGTGTGTTGAAGACTTGGTCCCCAGCCCATGTTTCTATTGGGAGATGGTTTCTATTTAGGAAGCAGGGCCTAGTGGAAGGAAGTTAGGTCATTGGGGGTGATATTGGGCCCTCTGCCCCTTCCTGTCTCTTTCTTTGCTTCCTGGCTGCCATGAAGTAAAGAGACTTCCTCTGCCATGTGTTCTTGCCATGATATACTGTGCCACCACAGGCCCAAAGCATCAGGGCCATGTGACCATGGACTGAAATCTCTGAAACTATTAACCAAAATATACCTTTCCTTTTTACACGTTGTTTATCTCAGGTATTTTGTCACAGTGATGGAATGCTAACACAGGGAACAAGAAAAAATGAGAAGACTTACATTTTGGATGGTGACCAAAAACTACAAAATGTATCATTTGGGTATGGGCAGTTCATACAGATCTGGGGAGTCAGGTTGTCTTTGGGAGGACCTAATTTGTGATCCTGGAGCAACTCGTGTTAAGGCAGGTTTATAGGCCAACTCAGGGATGAGGCCTCAGTAGTCATAGATCACACCAGAAGTTTCCAAAGGACTAAATGTGGAGCAGCTGCAGGCCATAAAGATATTTTTTTCCCTCAAAAGCCTTCATCACCTTTCTTGTAAAGCATCCAAGATGAAGTCTGAGCCCCCAAATAACCATCATTTACTCTCTTCCCTGCTTGAGACGATTGCAGCTATTCAACAATGCCAAGAATCATGCTCTTCTAATATCCATTTTGATTTAAAATCTTTTATGTTTGAGATGGACTTTTCTCTGTTGACAATGGGCTGGGTTTGGCCAACTCATTAGGTGTGGTACTCCTGGCTTGTGGTAAATCCTGATTGGAAAACAATATAAACACATTTCCTGGTTAAGTGTATAAATGCACATAGATATTGGTTGTTCTCCTCCCTACCACTAACATACACTGAAGAAGAAGCAATCTGTAGCAATTCAGACATGCTCAGCATCTGGCCCTCATAAAAAAGCTTGGGTGAGTCATAATTCTGTGCCAATAGGAGAGGTCATCTTGCTTGTGGAGAGAATTCTGTTTATCTCCCATTCTGCCTATGACACTTTCCATTACTTTATGATGATCAGTTTGATTTGTGTACTAAAAGACAGGATAAGAATTTGGGGAAGGGGCCAGGTGCAATGGCACATGCCTATATTCTCAGAGACTTGGGAGGCTGAGACAGGAGGATTGTAAGTTTGAGACCAGCCTCAGCAACTTAGCAAGGCCCTGTCTCAAAAAATAAAAAAGCTGGGGGTGGGGGGTGGAGTAATTCAGTGGTAAACAGCCTCTGAATTCAATCCCCAGTACACAATTTAAAAAAAAAGGGGGGGGGGGGAGGAAGCAAGGAGAGGATGAGGAGGATCCAGACAGCTACATTATTCAAGGCAAAAGTCAGCAGTTTTGAAGTGAGCAACCTGTTTTTGCTTTTGAGGAATCACAGCAACAGCAGAAAGCAGTGGAAAGAACCTTGACCCCCTTCTCCTAGTTGTAGGCTACTTAGTCTGTTGGCAACTCACGTTGTTCATCTGACAAGTGGGATCAGGAATAGCTATTGCTAGGAGTAGTACTGGGTGCCAGTTCTGGAATAAACTCTTTAAATATGTCATCTCATTCAGTGCTCAAGACACCTCCAGAAGGAGGTGGCATTAAACCATTCTTCATTTGAAGGCATTGAAACTTGAGAGGCTAAGAGGCCTGTTCAAGGGCACAGATCTGTCAGGACTCAAACCCCTGTCCATCTAGTTCCAAATCATATATTTTTCCCATTATTGGTTGCTGACATTGAGTCAAAGGATACATTACAGTCTCCCCTAGGGAATGGGAAAAACAAGGCAGCTTCCCTGTTCCAAGGCCTGGAATATCTCTGTGTTCTTGATCCTGACAGAAGGCCCAGTTCTGTTTCCCACCCCTGTTGTCTGCTGTGAGAACAGGCAAGTTGCTAATCTGATAAATAGCTTCCTATTAAGGTGGAATAGGTGAGCTAAGGAGTTGCTGTAGATGGCAGGTAGAAGACTCCAGGGACTTTGCCCACTGAAGTACTCTAGGACTGTGATCTGTAAAGATAAGGGCTTTGAGGTCAGGAAGTTAGCTTCTTTTTTCTTTTTAGTTGTTGATGGGCCTTTATTTTTATTTTTATATGCAGTGCTGAGAATTGAACCAGTGGCTCACACATGCTAGGTGAGTGCAATACCACTGAGCCACAACCCCAGCTCATGCATGGGTTAGTTTCTTTTTTTTGCGGTGCTGGGTATTGAACCTAGGGCCTTGTGCTTGTGAGGCAAGCACTCTACCAACTGAGCTATCTCCCCAGCCCTGGGTTAGCTTCTTGCTAGCAGTGTGACCTTAGGTTGTCTTACCTTTAGTTCTTCATTGATTAAATGTGGATAAGAATGCTTACTGTGAGCCCAACATGGTGGCACATACCTGTAATCCCAGCAAGTTGTGAGGCTGACGCAGGAGGATTGCAAGTTTGAGTCCAGCCTCAGCAACTTAGTGAGACCCTAAGCAACTCAGTAGTGAGAACATGTCTCAGAATTAAAGAAAAAAATGCTTACTATGAATGGTGGATATTGTTTAGAATATGAAATGAGATAATATGGGAAAATCTATCTAGCATCATTATACACAAGTAAAAGACAGTTGAATCCATGAAGGATGTAGACATACCTCCAGGGAAGCTGTTAAGACATTGAGTAGTTTTTGTGTGCCATCTCCCAGATCCCATCGTGGCTAGTCATTTATTCATTTGCTTAGTGAATGCATTCTAAATATTCACTGTGTTAGCTATTAGGGACGAGTTTGTAGAGACAGTGTATTTGCCTTTTAGAGCTTATAGTTGAACTGGAATTACATAGCAGGTAATTACCCATTAAAGTCACAGGTGACAGGGCCTGAGAATATAAGCCTGATGATCTCAGTGGAGCCTGTTAAAGATTCTGACATTTGAAAATCCAGGCTTCCTCTATAGGTATAAGAGGGGCTCTTGTGGAGTTTGGGGCATACCTCCATTCTTGGTAGGATAGGAAAGGCTATGCTTCTAAATTGCTGAGAGGAGGTGGTGAAGGAGAAGTTGGTAGAGGTAGATCTCTGGGGATGGGTGGTGGGTCTGGCGGCCCTGGAAGTGTTTCCCATCTGGTGTTGGCAAAAACCCACCACCTTTGGCAGAGAAAGACTGATGCTTCCATTCAGAATTTATGGGATAATTTATTTGTTACCTAAGACATTTATAGAGTGTTAGATGTTGCCATATTTTTCAGGGACAGTAAATGTGGCCATAACCTGTTCTAACTCCCATCCTACTGACTCACCAGTCAGTCACCTTGACACTGGGCAGGCCAGTAAGTACTCTTGTCCTCTCCTGGGTAGTAGTAAGAAGGGTGACTGAGTTCAGGCATAGAACTTGGAGAAAGGGCTCAAGGCCATTTGGCTTGGTAGGAAGCCCAAGGTACCACTGTCCTGGGCATTAGGCAGGGAGTGGGTACAGTTTCATCCTTTTGGGATTTCCAGATCTAGCTCCCCATGATATTGCTGGATCTTCAGCAACAAACACCCACTCCAAAGCTAGCAGGCACGTTCATCATGAGCTCCCAAATACATAGGAAGCTCATTCACACCTTAGATTGTTTGATATGGGATCCCAACTGTTCCACTTCTTAACCATAGTTGGTTCATCTCTCAAGACCAGCTCTCATTCTGCCTCCTTCAGGAACCACCCTTCTACAAGCACATGCTGATCTTTGTGCTCTTGAATCTCCCCATTTAGACTCTTCATTAATTATCTCACTAATTAATTCAGTGCATCAGTATGTCTCACCTGTACTGTATGAAAAATACTTCCCAAATTCATCAACTTCTCTCCATTTCCACTGCTTTCCCCAGTTAACCTCCGCTTGGATTATTAAATACCCTTGTAAATAGTTTCTCTGCTTTACTCTGCCTCCTTCCAACCTATCCATACTGTATAAGTGTCCAGTGGTCCTTTTAAGGTATATTATCTCTAGTTACTCCCCAGTTTATAATTACCAATAGCTTCCCAAACTCTTCACCACAGCCCACAAGGCTGTAGTCCTTGGATGCATTTCCAGCCTCTTATCACTTCATTCATCTTGCTGTTTCTGTTTCAGGCACCTCAGCTGTTTCTCTGTTCTTCAAAAGGCCAAGCCTTTTTCTACTGCTTCAGGGCCTTTCTGTTTGTTTACTGGACATTTTACAGAGAATGGTCTCAGCTCCCTAGTGCCTGCCTCTTATTATTCAGTTTTCTCTTCAAGTGTCATCTCCTCAACAAGGTCTTCCTAACTGTTATGGTCTGGATATGAAGTGTCCCCCAAAAGTTTCTGTGTTCATGCAGAAATGGTCAGAGGAAAAAATGATCGATTATGAGAGCTGAACCTTGATCGGCCCCTCCCTAGTTTGAATGGTAACTGTAGGTAGGTAGGGAATGGCTGGGGGGTATGTATCACTGGTTCCCTGGAAGGATATATCTCCCTGCCCCGCTCCCCACCTCTAGTCAACTGATCTTGAACAGAGAAGCACTCTCTACCACCTCTACCACACCCGTCTGCCATGTTCTGCCTCACCTTTGGCCCAGAGCATGGAGTCAGCCCAATATGACAAAATCTCTGAAACTGAGCCCAAAATAACGTTTCCCCCCTCTAAGTTATTCTTGTCCGCTGTTTTTTCACAGCAGGGTAAAGCTGACTAACAACACTGACCATCTGAGTGGCTCCTGTCTCCTCAGCTAACACTTCATCTCATCTTTCCTTTACACCATTAGCTTTTCTGAACTTAACCTGTTTCCTTTTTTGTCTGTTTTCCCTACTAGACAGGAACACCTCCAGAATAGAAACAATGTCGCCTCGATATATTTTGAGTTTAGAAAGTGCCTAACATATAAACAAAACCAAAAAATTGATTTAATAATTTGTTATATGAGTATTAATTCCTTCTATGTATAGGGCACTGAAAATCAGAACTCGCTCATTAGAAATAAAAATATTGTCCTGAAACAGGGTTTCTCACAGGTAGTCCTTAACTCTGGTGGCCTGTCACATGATAGTTTCAGAGGAGAAATTGATGAAAAAATTTTGTTCACATACACTTAACATGTACAATTAAATACAATTAAAATGTAAGGTTAGTTATAATTTCCATTGAAATTCTATTACCTTCTTAATTTATGACATTTACTTCAAAGACTATATTGGTCAGTTCATGGCAACAAATTTTGGTTACCAATTATAGATTATTTTGGATACGTTTTATATCATGATAGTGTTACAAAGCTTAGTCGTAAGAAATTTACTTTTTTCCCCCCAATACTGGTGATTGAACCCAGGGTCTTGTGCATGCTGGGCAAATGCTCTATCACTGAGCTATATCCCCAGCCACTACATTTTAAAATAAGGATTATTGTTTCATAGATATTATCATTTATTTTGCTTCTTATATTTCAGTGTTTGAATATTTTAGCATAATTGTACTGTGAAAATGTGTAAAAAACTTTAGTTTTAAACTCTCCTTCCTTAATTGGTACATGTTAATTTTACAGAATTTCCGGTTTCATTGTGGCATCTTCACACATGCATATAACATAACTTGATCAATTTCATTCCCCAGCACCTTCCCTTACCCTTCTCTCCTCCCTCTCCTTGACTACCTTCTTTTACACTAAAGGTCTCTCTTCTATTTTCATGAAAATTTCTCCACACACATACTTTTTTTTTTTTCTTTTTCCCCCCTCTAGCTTTCACATATGAAAGAAAAATATATAGCACTTATCTTTCTGAGTCTGGCTTATTTTGCTTAACATGATGCTCCCCATTTCCATCCTTTTTCCTGAAAATGTCATAATTTCATTTTTCTTTATGGCTGAATAAAACTTTGTTATACACCACACACACACACACACACACACACACACACACACACAGCATTTCTTTATCCATTCATATGTTGATGGTCACCTAGTCTGATTCCATAACTTCACTGTTGTAAATTATACTGTGATAAACATGAATATGCATGTATCTCTACAGTATGTTGTCTTCAGTTCTTTGGGTAAATACTGAGGAGTGGTATGGTTATAGCTGAATTATGATAGTTTTCATTTTGCTTTTTGAGGCACCTCCACACTAATTTCCACAGTGGCTCTACTTACTAATTTGCATTCCTACCAACGGTGTATATGAATTCATTCCTCTTTCCCTGCATCCTTACCACCATTTATTGTCATATATATTCTTGATGATTGCCATTCTGACTGGAGTGAGAAGGAATCTCAGTATAGTTGGATTTGCATTTCCCTGTGGCTAATGATATTGAACATTTTTTCATATAGTAATTGGCATTTATGCTTCTTTTAAGTGTCTGTTTAGTTCATTTGCCCACTTGTTGCCTGTGCCTGTAGGCTGGAGTGTTTCCCTTATGTTTCTTTTTAACAGTTATAAAATTTCTGGTCTACACTTAGACCAGAATGGTCTCTGATCCATTTTGAGTTAAATTTTATTCAGGGTGAGAGGGTTCTGATTTCATTCTCCTAGTTAAGGATATTCTCAGTTTTCCCAGCACCATTTGTTAAAGAGACCATCTTTTCTCCAAAATATGTTCTTGGCATCTCTGTAAAAAATCATATGACTATAGCTGTGTGGGTTTGTCTCTGTGTCTTCTGTTCCATTGATTTATGAGTCTGTTTCTCTGACTGTATCATGCTGTTTCAGTTTCTATAGCTCTGTAGTATAATTTTAAATTGGATATTGTAATGTCTCTAGCATTGCTTTTTTTTGCTCAGAATTGCTTGACTGGGTTCTTTTGCTCTTCTGCATGAATTTTGAAATCATTTTTCTAGTTCTATGATGATCATCATCCTTATTTTGATGGGGATTGCATTGAATCTGTATTGCTTTTGGTAAGGTGGCCATTTTAATATTAATTCTGCTATCCATGAACATGGCAGATCTTTCTATCTTCTAGTGTGTTCTTCTATTTCTTTTTTTTAGTGTTCTGTAATTTTGCATGCAAAAGTCTTCCACCTCCCTGATTAAGTTTATTGCTATGTATTTCATTTTTGAGGATATTGCGAATGAAATTGTTTTCCTGATTTCTTTCTTAGTAGATTTGTTATTGGTGCATAGAAACACTATTGCTTTTTGTACGTTGATTCTATCCTGCTACTTTGCTGAATTTGTTGATCAGATCTAGAGGTTTTCTGGTAGAGTCTTTAGGGTCTTCTAAGTAGGATCATATCATCTGCAAACAGGGATAATTAGATTTCTTTTTCTTTTTGTACCATTTTATTCTCTTGCCTAATTGCTCTGGCTAAAATTTGAAGTACTATATTGAATAAGAGTGGTGAGAGTAGACATCTTTTTGTTATTGTTTTTTATTTTTAAACTTTTTTAAATATTTTGTTTTAGTTGTAGGTGGACACAATACCTTTATTTTATTTTTATGTGGTGCTGAGGGTTGAACCCAGGGCCTCATGCATGTTAGGCGAATGCTCTACCACTGAGCCACAACCCCACTCTGACATCTTTTTCTTGTTCCTGTTTTAGAAGTAGTGCCTTTCAATTTTTCCCCATTCAATATGATGCTGGCTTTGGGTTTGTCATATATATCCTTTATTATGTTGAGCGTAAATTCCTTCTATTCCTAGTTTCTTCAGGGTTTTACCAGGAAGGGGTGTGAATTTATTAAAGTCTTTTTTCTGCTTCTATGAGATGATCACATGATTTTTGTCTTTGATTTATGTGGCATATTATGTTTATTAATTTGTGAATGATGAACTATCCTGATATCCTTGAGATGAAATCAACTTGATCAAGATGTGTGATCTTTTAAATGTGTTGCTGAACTTGATTTACAAGCAATTTGTTAAGGATTCTTGAATCTATGTTTATCAGAACATTGGTTTGTAATTTTCCTTTTTTGGGGGAGGGTAACTTGGGGATTGAACTCAGGGCCACTCAACTACTCAGCCACATCCCTATCCCTATTTTGGTATTTATTTAGAGGCAGAGTCTCACTGAGTTGCTTAGGCTGACTTTGACCTCACAAAACCTCCTATGTCAGCCTCCTTTATAGCTGGGATTATAGGCATGTGCTACTACACTGGACTGTATGTTGTATTTCTATTTTCATTTGATTCTAAAAACTTTTAAATTTCTCCTGATTTCTTTGATGATCCACTGATCATTCAAAAGGATATTATTCAATCTCCATGTCTTTGTATCATTTCTGTCTTTTCTTTGCTGTTGGCTTCTAATTTCATTCCATTATGATCTGATTAGATGCAAGAATTATTTCCGATTTTTGTATTTGTTAGAGACGTACTTGTGGGCCTAATATATAATCTGTATTGAAGAACATTCCATGAACAGCTGAAAAGAAAATCTATCCAGTTGTCTTTGGATGAAATATTCTGTAGCTGTTTGTCCAGTCTATTTGATCAAAATTAATTGTTTCAATCCTGAATAGTATCTTTGTTGTTTCTTCTCTCTGGGTGACCTATTAGTGACAGTGGTGGATGCAAGTCACTGACTATAATGGTAGTAGGACCTATCTGTCCCTTAATTAAGTAGTGTTTTTTTTTAACATTTAAAAATTTTTTTTTGTAGTTTTAGATGGATAGAATGCCCTTTATTTTGTTTATTTTATGTGGTGCTAAGGATTGAACCCAGTGCCTCACACTTGCTAGGCAAGTTCTCTGCCACTGAGCTACAGCCCCAGCCCAAGTATTATTTGTTTTGTGAAATTGTTCAGTGATGTGTGGGGTATAAATAGTTAACAGTCATTACATTTACTTGCTGGATTGTTCCCTTGACCACTATGAGTGACCTTTGTCTCTTCTAATTTTGGTTTCAAATCTGCTTTGTTGGATATGAGAATAGCTACTCATAATTGCTTTCCTATTCCTTTTACATGGAATATCATTTTCCACTTTGAGTCTTTGGATATCTTTGCTGATGATTCAGTCTGTCAGTCTATATCTTTTAATTAGAGACCATTTACATTCAGTGTTATTGTAGAAAGGTATGTATTACTTTCTGTCACTTTGTTTTATTTCTAATGTTTGATTCATTCATTTTTTTGAAATATTCCATTTTGTTTATTTAACTGAGCATCAAGATAAATATATCTTAAGCAGTACAAATTTTTATATACAGGAATGTCCCACTCCAAAACAAGTTTGAAAAATTTTGCTTTCTGTTTTAAAACCCTGGGCGACCCATGAAAACAGAACCAAATCCCTATTGTGGATTTTCTTCAGTATGGTCAACAGATACTGAGTTTAGATCAGTTTGGCTGATGCTACAGAAAGAACATAGATGTGGAGAGAAGATGTTACACTGAAAAATTCCTTTCCAATGCTGAGGTCAATTACCCAGTCTTCAACCAAATAACCTGGGTGGGTGTCATTTCCAAAATATGGAATGCTTCACAAATATGCGAGTCATCCTTGCGTAGGGGCCCTGCTAATCTTCTCCGTATCATTCCAATTTTAGTATATATGCTGCGGAAGCAAGCACTTGATTCATTCTTAATTCTCATTTGCTTATTCACTCATCTAATGAAGACACTTTGTTCTTATTCTTTCCCATACTCTTTTGTATGTTTTTATCTTTTTCTTCTGTGTAGAAGTCCTTTAAGTATCTTCTTCAGTGTTTGCCTAGTGTTCATGATTTATTTGTTTATATTTATCTTAGAAGGTTTTTATTTCTTCATCAATTCTGAAGGACCGCTTTGGGGGATATAGCAATCTAGGTTGGCAATTATTTTATTTTAGAGCTTGAAGTATATCATTCCAAGGCTTCCTGGCCTTTAGAGTTTCTGCTAAGAAATATGCTGTTGCTTTGATGGATTTGCCTTTATAAGTGATTTGGTATGTCTTACATGTTTAAAAGTTTTTAATTTATTTTAGATTTTGGCATAACTATAATGTGTTGTGATCTTGCTTTCTTCTTGTCTATTTGGGTTTATATATGCCCAGAATCTGAATGTCCATCTCCTTGTAAGGTTTGGTAAGGTTTCTACTATTATTTCACCAAATAGGTTATCTATACAATGTGCACATATCTCTACTCCTTCCTCAAGACCTATGAGTATTGTTAATTTTCTTTTTAAAAAATATTTCTTTTAGTTGTAGATGTACACAATACCTTTATTTTATTTATTTATTTTTATGTGGTGCTGTGGATCAAACCCAGTGCCTCACACATGCTAGGCAAGTGCTCTACCACTGAGCTACAACCCCAGCTCCTTAAGTTGGTTTTCTTGATGTTGTCCCAGAGTTCTTAGATATTCTGATCATAGTTTTCTATTTTTTTCTTCATTGATGTCTGGATACTCAAGTTTATTTACCTTATATTCAAGTTCTGAAATTCTGTCTTCTGCTTGATATAATCTATTTGTGAGATGTTCAATAAGGTTTTTTATTTGATTGAGTTTTTCATTCTAAGAATTTGTTATTTTTCAGAATCTCTTTTTATTGAACTGTTCTTTTCTATTTTGAATTTTCTTTCTTAGTTCATTTCTTAGATCTTATTTTAATTCACTTATTTTAACAATAAAAATTTTGAATTCTTTATGTGGCATTTCCTCTATTTTGATATCTATGGGTTCAATTATTGAAGGATTATGAACTTTTGGGGGTGTCTTATCACCTTCTTTTCTCATGTTTCTTGCAATCCTATTGAGATTTTTACATTTGCTGTGATGTATATCTCTTCTGCTGTTATGTGAGGGTCTTTTTTTTTTTTTTTTTCTTTTAAACTGGTATTTTTATTTAGGTGCTGAGAATTGAACCCAGGGCCTCATACATGCTAAGCATGTGCTCTACTACTGAGCTACACCCCCATCCCTATGAGGTTCTTTTTAGTGAGCTATTTTCTCCTACTATATGCCTTTGGTGCAGAGAATGTCTCAGCATCAAAGCAGTGTGTGTTCACAGTGCTATAGTCAATCCCTAGCACCCTTTGACAGAACATGATGATCACCAGTAACTGTAACCATTTGAGAGTAAATGATGTACTAATAAACAATAAAAGCTTATCTTCTCTACAACTTCACCAGTCCAGAAATGGAAAAGGGGAGTAATACCCTATAGGAGACTTAAAAATTACATATTAAAAAAGTAAAATTAACATTAAACTATATAGGGCATGAAAATAGAAGAAGCAGAAAAAAGTGGGGGGAGGAGGGAGGAAAGAAAGGGAAGAGAGAAGAAGAAAAATCAAGGAGAAAAAAGGGTGAGAGTATAGAAAAGAGAAAGATACAAAAGGTAGAATCAGTAAATCTAGTTAACACATTATACCATTAAAAAAAGAGGAAAAAAAATGGAGGGAGAAAAGAGAGGAGGAAAAAGTGAGAAGAAAAAAAAAAGAAAGTGTATGTGATAAAGAAGAATGATAGGGCAGATGACTAACACATTGCAATGTTAAAAACTACATAAAATTGGATTAAGCTGTGCAGTGTCAAATTGTGGGGAAACCTATCAAATCAACACAGATGACAATGCCAGTGAAATTTTTTTAAAAGCTAATAGTAGCCAGGTGTGGTAGTGCATGCCTGTAATCCCATCAACTCAGGAAACTGAGGCAAGAGGATTTCAAGTTCAAAGTCACCGTCAGCAACTTAAGCAAGGTCCTAAGAAACTTAGTGAGACCCTGTTTCAAAATAAATTATAAAAAGGGCTAGGGATGTAGCTCAGTGGTAAAGCTCCTCTGGGTTCAATCCCTGGTATAAGCAAAAACAAAAACAAAAAAAAACAATGGTGAAGAGTCTAACTACTTCTTGCCAAAGTATTTGAGATGGTGAGATTTTTTACTGGGACTTTCAGTTTTGGATTTTGCCAGATATTGGGAGGTATAGTAAATATTCAAGCTTTGACTACAGTGACCTCTGAAAGTCTTTGGGTGTGGAAGTAGTAACTACACCAGCTGTCTCTGTGCTGGGTTGTAGAGCTGTGTATTTAGTTCTTTACCTGCTTAGCTCAACCTTCTTCTTTATTTATAAGCTTCCCAGAACTCAGGTTGTTATGCCTAACCAAGCCGACTTTGACCCACCCACTTCTGCATGAACCTGTCTGACTCTGGTGTGTCTATGGCATTTCCACGTGCTTAAAATGTTCTCAGGAGGGTTTGAGGGAATACCTCCATTGTTTGTAGCTTTGTGGCTAAAACTTGCCCTGGGTAGGAAGACAATTTGTGTGGCCTGTGGGAATTGTTGCTTCTCTTTGGCTAATCACACATACCTTTCCCTGCCCTTCTCTGGTACTGCTGAGACGGCTCTGAAAGTTCCGTGATGATTTTTGGCACTTGATTTCTCCATGTCTTAAAGCAGATTAAATTGTGCCAGACTGTGGTAGGTGCCTGTGTCATTCTAGATTGCCATCAGCCCGCTGCAGTTCAGAGGTTCCAGTGGGGTTCATGACAGTCTCACTTCTGAGCCTGGGCTGCTTTTCAGCGCAGGTGCCCACCAACCAAGTGAAAAGAAATAAGAAAGTGGCTCTTGGATGTTGGGGATACAAAAAAATTAGACATTAAAAAAAAGGTTCATGATTTCTGATCTCCTGTTCAGATAGCCTAGACAATCAGTTCTACATTTTCATTGTTACTATCATATTGCATTAAATCTCTAATGACTCAAAAATAATTCATTGAAGTTTAAAATGACAAATATAATATTAATAGTACAATAGAGAATAATGCCACAGTGTAAACAGTAAGTAGGATTACAGCATGAATATACACCAGAAATCTGTATGAGGTAGAACAAGATAATTTTCAACAGTGTTCACTTAGCACAATAGCTGAAAAAGTTCAAATGAAAGTACAGTGATGACTCTAAAAATTGGACTTTAATTGGATTGTGAGTGGTTACAAAGGGCATTGTTTCTTGTGACACTTCATTTTGTAGTGGCACAAAGCTCTCAGATTTTGATACAATTTTCATAGTTAGTTTTCTGGCAAATCACCTGATATATTCCAGACAATGCACAAGAAACTGATTATATTAGTGAAGGTAGAAAAGAGACCAATATTACAAGAGAAATTATTCAAAGTTTTACATCTTAGAGCAAATCATATATTAGTCATTGCCCTATGTAGGTGCTTGAATATTCATCTTTAGCTAAGTTAATGTAAATCCTGGGCCTGCAGAGAGAACTTTTTGCACAGTTTTTTTTTTTTTTTTTTTTTTTTTTTTAAATCAAAAGATCCTATTGGAAGTAAAGAAAACCGGATGTGGAATCTGATTTATGGCTCAAGCCAACCTTCATTGAGTTGACAAAACTTTTACTGAAGTAAAAGGTTGAAAACGATTTTATCTTTCTGTTTTGGATATAATTTTATCCTCCTGATTTTCAAACTATTGTTTGTTTATAATTTATATGTTTTACATTTGTACTTTTTTTTAGTTTATTTTTATGCAGTGTTAAAGGATTGAACCTAGTGCTTCACACATTAGGCAAGCACACTGCCACTGAACTACAGCCCCAGTATGTCTTTTGAGAAAGGTTTATTTAGGTCTATTGCCCATTTTTATTTGAGTTATTTTTTTTAATTTACTTTTTTGCTGTTGAGTTTTTGGACTTCCTTATATATTCTGGATATTAACCCCTTGTCTGGCACATAATTTTCAAATATTTTCTACTATTTTGTAGATTGTCTCTTCATTCTGATAATTGTTTCCTTTGCTGTGTCACTGGGATTTTCTGTTGTTGCTTGGTATGATAAATCAGAGACTAGGAATTTGAGAACTGGGTTCTAATAATTGCTCTGCTTAAACTGGCTGACCTTGTATCAGGTAAACCTTCTCTAGGTCTTACATTGGTGCTTTTTAGAAGTGAGGGACTTAGATTAGCTTAGTAATTTTCAAACTCTTTTTCCCAGTAGCAAGACTCTGTTCAAAGGAAATCTTATTTGGATTGTGCAATATTGAAAAGACAAGTTAGAGCCATTCTGGTGGACTTTGAAGATATATTCTTCCTTCCTGGCCTAATATGGCCACAGTGGATGAGGCTCTAACACTCTGTTTATTTTTTTCCCCCAAAGATGAATAATGTGTTAATGGGACAATGAGAGGGTAAGAAAGAGATAAGGATGTGGGAACAAGAAAGTTATCAGTCATAGACTATGCTTTTCCATATAAAAAATGAAGATAAAAAAGTATTATAGAAGTTATTAGCAAATGGTTTCTCTGAAAAGTCTTACACATTGTGATATGAATCTATATGAAGTTATGTGTGTGCCAGCTTCAAAACATTACAGTACCTGAAGCTGACACTGCCTTGGATATGTGATACTAACAGGACTCTGGCTTTTCCTGCTCATCTAAATAATAAACAATTTTCACTTCTGTAACACTTCATTTTATTGATATTTTCTGTCATAGGTCCTGTTACTTGGTTGGGCCAAAGGTCAGCCAGAAAATAACCAGCTTCCACTTTCTATAATTAATGCAAACTAGAGGTAGGTGACTGAGAACTTGCTTTTGGTCTGCAAGACACAGGGAGTTTTGCAAGCCCTAAGGGAGTGCAGAATTTCCTGAAGATGTTGTAAGGTGGCTGGCTTTCTTCTGAAGTCAAGCAGCATTCTCCTTTGCTTTGGTTATGACTGCAGAGGTGCTAGAAAGCAAACTGAAAACTAGCACTTCGGAGTGGGCTTTTCTCCTTCAGCTAGCTCCATTTCTCAGTTCGTCATTGGTAATCAGTTTTCTAAAACATAAGTACTTTAACTGAGGGAAGGAAGGCTTGAAAATTTAGAGTGTAGAAATCTGGATGGCCAGAGAGATTTTATGAAAGTTCATATTTTGCTAGTTTAATTTAGAAAAGGTTTATTGGACAACACATTTCATCAGGACATTTCTTCAGGCACCGCATGGCATCCCCCAGCAACACTGCCTTATACCTTATTTCCTCCAGGTTGTGCTGCATGTGAGAGAGGGGCTGGGATTCCCCACTGAGGCTTTGATGACTGCACATACACACTGGTGTTTGCCTCCCGGCCCAGAGAGCAAAAATTTCAGGAGCCAGTCCCAACCTCAGACTTAGAGCTCATGAGGTACATTTCAGATGAAAGTTATCCCTGCCCCCCACCCACTATTAGTCTAGGAGAGGTGGACTATTGGACATGACTAGCACAAGATGCTAAATACCTTAAAGAGACTCCACCGAGTAGGTTCAGTTTAGTAGGGTTTATTTTTATTTTTTTGTACTGGGAATTAAACCCAGGGGTGCTTTACCACTGAGCCCAGCCCTTTTTTTATTTTGAGACAGACTCTCATTAAGTTGCTTAAGGTGTCGCTGAGACTGCCCTTAAACTTGTGATTCTCCTGCCTCAGCTTCCCAAGTAGCTGGGATTACAGGCATGTGCTACCACCCAAGCCTAGCAGGGTTTTTAAGGTTTGAGAATCTTGTAGAAATGGATATATTCAGAGGGCAAGACTGTATTTTTCTTAAAAAGTCATTATTTTCTGAAGATAGCAGCAAATGTCCTAATTCTTGAAGTGTTTAAATGTAAAGTGAAACTCAGTTCCTTTTCATAGTAAATGCTACTTAGAATTCAAGTCTTTTTCCATGAAAGAGCAAGAGAGTTATTTTCAAAACATCTCTTCCCATTCTCTGAAACTTGGGAGTTCACAAGAAAACCTAGAGGTCATGCTTTCTTGAAGTCAACACTAATTTAATAATGAAGAATGCCACATGGACATCACATCCAGCTTCTGGAACCAGCTGCTCAAGTCTTGAGACTTGAGAACTTAGCAAATGGCAGTTATCAGTGTCAGAAGGATCCCAAATATCTTTGAGATTATCTTGGGTGAGCGTGAACTCAGTGTATGTCAAGGTTGTAGAACATGTATAGGAAGTTAGGGACAGAATGTAAGTGGGGGAAAAGAAAGGATCAAGAAAAGTAACCGTACATTTTTCATTTATGGTTTTATATAGTGACTTTTCCTCCTGCTTGTAAATACATTACTGCCCAGAGTTCTAGTCCTCTTAGTGGCCTCCCAGCCCTGGTTGCCCCTATCTTTTTAATTATGTTTGCCACTGTTCTCTGAGTTTTCTTCCAAATTTAGACTTTTGTCTTAAAAATCCTATACACTATTACCTTTTCTGCTTCTGGGTCTTTCCTGTTGAGGGTGCCCCTGCAGGGCCGTGCCCTGCCCTGTCCTTCCCTTCTATTCCCACCTCATGACCTCCCATATATCCTTCCATGCCTTCACAGAAGTCCCCTCCTATCTGACCACCAAAGCAAACCCTGGGCCTTTTAGGTGGTCTAACTATATAGTAGTTTATTGTTCGAACCAGAATACTTTTGGAAATAAAAGGGTGCTTTAAATTGAGAATGATGCTGGGACAATAGGTATAAATTAGGACTGTTCTAGGCAAACCAGGATGCATGTTTCCTTTCAGGGCACTGACTCTTGTGACCCCACTCCATAGGCAGGATGAACATTTTGAGGGCAGTGACTGTCTTTCTTGTCTTTGCCATTTCCTATGTCCAACTAGGTTTTCTTCCTTTTTATCTTCTCTTTTTTTTGTTGTTGTTGCATTGAACCCAGAACCTCCTCACGCTAGGCAAGTGCTTTGTCTCTGAGCTATATCCCCAGCACTTTTTGTTTTTTCAGTACTGGGGATTGAACCCAGGGGTTCATTACCACTGGGCCACAACCCCAGCCCCCACCTTTTAAAATAATGTGGTTCCTTTTTTTTTTTTTAAACCTTGATTTTGTTTATTTTTATGTGGTGCTGAGGCTCAAACCCAGTGCCTCACACATGGCAAGTGCTCTACCACTGAGCTACAACCCCAGCCCAACCCTGGCCCTTTTTAAAATTTTGAGACATGGTCTTACAAGTTACCCAGGCTGACCTCAACCTTGCAATTCTCTTGCGTCAGTCTCTCAAGTAGCAGGTGTGTACCACCCTGCCAGCTTTTTTTTTTTTTTTTTAAATTTACAGGTGGTTGCAAGGATATTACAGGTCTGTATACCCCTCACCCAATTTTCCCCATCATTAGTATTTTGCATTTTCAGGATATTGCCAGAACTGAGGAATGATACTGGCTTATTACTATTGATGACACTTCTTTGGAATTTCATGTTTTATTTCCATTAGTATCTTTTTTCTCTTTCCACCCAGAGTAGGGTATGACACTAAATTTCATTTACATGTCTCCCCCATCTGTGGCAACTTTTCAGTCTTGTTTTTTTATGACTTTGACAGTCTTGAGGAGTACAGGATAAGTACTATGTTTGTGGAAATACTCCCCAAAATGGATTTGTTGGTTTTCTCATGATTAGACTAAGGTTGTGTTTTGGAGAACAATCCCACGGAGGTTAAGTGCACTTCTGGTCACATACATCAGGGAGTACATGATAACACGTGGTACTTCTTGTGCTTTAACCTTCATTCTATGGTAAAGTTAGTGTTTTTCCTTTCTCTGTTTTCCAGAAGCAAGTCAATAACCTCTGTGCAAACAGTGGATCAAGCCCTACCTCCTGGATGGAGGAGTATCTACGTGTATTATTTATTTAGAAAGGGATGATTTCCAACATTTGTTTTCTGTTTAAGAGCCTGTGGGAAAGCAGCTTGAGACCATTCACTGGTTCTTCCTACCCATTCAGTGGCATGTGCAGTGGGAGCCTCAGACAAGTCCTCAATGGCCAGCTACATGCTTATTTTCAGTCAGGACCTGCTGAAGAGATGCAGAGTACACCAGCACAGTCTGTGATTCAGGTCAAGTAGTAGTAAACTGGGCAGATGGGACAGGCCATTCTCCCTGGAATTCCTCCTACTTTCAGCAGTGGCCTACTTTCCTTTTTCAGTCTTTTCAGGATCCCTCTAGCGGTGCTCACCAGAGATGGCACAGAACTTCAATGTGTCAGTCAGCTTTCCATTGCTGTGACCAAATGAGCCAATAAGAACAACTTAGGAGGAAAAGTTTATTTTGGCTCACAGTTTCGTAGGTTCAGTCCATGGTCTACTGGCTACATTGCTTCGGGCCTGAGGTGAGGCAGAACATCATAGTGGAAAGGTGAGGTGGGGAAGAAAGCTCCTAGGTCACGGAAGGCAGGGAACAGAGTAGAGAGGAGCCAGGGACAAAATATGTAATTCCTGAACAGCGGCTTGGGGGAAGGGCAGGACTAGTTGGATACCAGATTTCTTACCTAAAGACATCAGGAACTGTGTATAGGACCTGGGATCCCTTATGTCTGAAATCCTCACCTTCCCAGTGATCATGAAGTAAGCAGTTTCACTCCACCACACTTTCCCCACCATGATGATCTGCCTCACGTGATGGGTCCAAAGCAACAAGGCCAAGCGACCTCTGAAACTGTGAAACTGTGAGCCAAAATAAACCTCATAAGGTGCATCTATTGCCTCTGCCACCTGTGGACAGCAGACTCTAGAGTCCGTAGCCTTTCAAAGTGGACTCTCACCAGCAACCCTCCAGAGAACTTCCAGACCTTCAGCTTCAGCCTGGGGCTGTGTCATTGGTCCCTCTTGTTTCAAGCCTATAGCTTCTTGGACTGGTTTCTCTGGCTCTTCAGCCTGCAGATGGCTATTGTGAGATTATCAAGCCTCTGATCATATAAACCAATCTAATTAATCCCTTTTATAATTATATATATTCTACTGGTTCTTGTCTTCTAGAGAAATCTGACTAGGACAGGTTTTGGTACCAAGAGTGGTTCTAGAGAAACCAAATTGTGAGGTTGAATTTCCTTAATTGGTTTTGCCGTTTCTTGAAGATGACTCTCTAAATTGCTTAGACCTAAAGTTGCTGAAGATTCTACTTCTAGTAGTATAAAGAGCATTGGTAATCCATGGCATGAACTACTTAAAGAGATACACAAAGTAGATGCATTTGATGCTCCTAATTTTTCTCTTGTGAGAGGTACAGCATTTAGTGACTCTATGTATGATACTTTTGAACATTTCTGGAAAACTAACGAACATAAATGTAACAATGACATTAGACTCTGTGGTCTTCAAATACTGGATGGCTGTCTAAAAGCAGAATTAAGGACTTGGCATCTCTGCCTCCATTTTGCACCTGTCTCCTTTGCTCTGAGTCTCCTTGGATTCTAGGAACAACAGGTTTGATCTGTTAATATCTTCTGGTGAATTGAAGCTACCTGCCCCTCCAGGCAATAGCAACTTTCTTACCTCTGAAAAGGCCTTGCCTGACCAATCCTGAGATGATGGTGGAAAGATCACACTTGATCAAGATCACTTGCTTTGGCAGTTGTGAAAAACCTCCAGCTATGCAAACCCCCAGCCCTTGCCCTCATTCCCCTTTTCTATAAAACCTCAAAGTCATTGTCAGTCCTTCAAAGGGAGGGCTAAGGATGTGGGTCCCCTTGTCTTTCTGGAGAAGCTACAATGATTAAAGTTTCTTTCCTGCCTTTCACCATTTAAAAAAAAAAAATGTAATTCCTAAGGGCATGCCCCCAAGTGACCACCTTCCAGCCATGCCCACCTTCCTATAGTTACCACCCAAGAGTGCTTTCAAATTATTAATCCATCAATCAGTCTACCGATTAGGTTACATAATCTATTAGCCTTCATAATCTATTCACTTCACCTCTGTACATTCTTGTCACGTGAACACATTGGGGGACACCTCATATCCAAACCACAACAACCAGCATCTGATAATATCAGACCCATGGAGTGAGCTCCTTTGTTGCTGCACGGATGGCAGTGGTCATGGGTCATGGAGCAGAATCTGTTAGAGCAGTGGTAGGTATGTTAACATAAAACACATCAGAGAATGGAGATCAGTCCTGGGACTGGTAACCTCCAAAAGACATGGTTTCTGCAAGGCTCTCTGAATTTGGTTAGTGAAGTTTCCAGTGACAGGCGTGACTCTAGTGGCACTAGCCAACTTCAGCACAGCCTGCTGGCCAATATTCTTGGAAGACATGACACCAACATGAGCTGAGTTTTCAGTGGCAACAATGGTCTAAGCCTCTAGTAGAATTTTTTCCTAGGTCACCTTCAGATTTATGAGGTAGATGCACTATTCCATTTGCAAGTTAAGGTTGGTGCCATCTACGTAAGTTCCTGTTGTAAGGAATAAATTCCTTGCATCTAGAGGACATCAAGAGTTCTAGACATTGTTTCTTTTTTCCTTTTTGTAGCGCTGGGGATCAAAACTAGGGCCTCATGCACATTAGGGGAATGCTCTATCACTGAACTATATACCTCAGCCTTTGACTTGCCCTTTATGATGAGAACCCAGAGCAAAACCATAAGACCCCTTTCTGGTTAGTGTGGAGGACCCTACATATATTATTTCAAATTAATCTTTAAAGAAAATATTTGTCTCCTTTCCCCCATTTATTTATTCAGTCTTTTATATCAGTATGGATTCATGTATGTTTTATTCATTTATATTTTATACTTTGGATATGCTGTTATTTTGTCGCAGAAATCATTGCAGCATTGGACACAGGGAGCTCTTTCAGGTTGACTCCCATACCCCTTTGACATGCTTTTATCCTTCATATTTTGGGGTACTTGTTCACTTTCTGGTACAAGATACTCCAGGCTTATCTTGTATTTTACCTGCCCCAACCTTAGACTAGGCATTTTTCCAAGGAGCCTTCAATAAAATATTTAAAAACCAAGATCCAGAACATCACTTTGAATTCTGTTTTCCCAGGCTAACAAATTTAATAGGAGTATGTGACAGGTAGTTGTAGCACTCCCCAAAGCAGCTGACCCTGCAGTGACATGGTAGCAGTGGTATATTTGGGCACTGGATCATTTGAATTCCTGATGTTTCTATACTGGCTTTTCACCTAAGACCCCTAGACCTGCTGGGTGTGGAAGATAAAAGATATCTATGGGCACAGAGTTGGAATAAGTTAGCTACTTCTTAACTACCTTTCTCCCCTCCTACCTCTGGTGGGTAGGTCAGAAAGAGAGGGGCTCTGTCATTACCTAAGAATTTTTAAACTATTTTATTTTTGCAGTATTGGGGATTGAACCCAGAGGCTTTGTCCATGCTAGGCTTACACTTTACCACTGAGCTACATCCCCAGCACATGAATAGTACATTCTAAAGGTACAGTTTATACACATAAAATTCCCCTGGTTGCCAGAAACATGCTCTTCTGTTTCTACCACAGTTCCAGGAACTGCACAAAACTCTAGGACCAAATGGTAGAACAGCGAAATAACTGGGAAGGGACAAGTTTTAATGCTTGTTTTAAAGCTTTTAATGTAAGTATAAGAGATAAAACAAACATTTGCAATTTGTGTTTAGACGTTTTGATATGTTTATACCTAAAATTTAAAAAAATCCATTGAAAACAAAAATATGTGATATTGGTAGTAATTCATTTAGGCTGTTTGAAATTCAAGCAGTTCTTGAGAAGAAAACTTAAGTCAGGTGGTGCCCACCTGTCTTCCCAGTGACTCAGGAGGCTAAGGCAGGAGGATCACAAGTTCAAGGCCAGCCTCAGCAACTTAGTGAGACCCTATCTCAAAATAAAAAGAACTGGGGTAATAGCTCAGTGGTAGAGCACCCCTGGGTTCAATCCCCAGAAAAGGGAGGAAGGAAGGAAATCATAGACTTCAAAGGTATTTTTCTCACAAAGGATCAGAAAGAATGATCAGATGGGATTAAGATGTTCTGTTGCACAGTAGGATGTAATTGTATACTGCATATCCTAAAAAGCTAGAAAAACGGATTTTGAATGATTTCATCAAAAGGTGATAAATGATGGCCAGATGTGATGGAGCACACCTGTAATCCCAGCAGTTGGGGAGGCTGAGGCAGGAGGATTGAAAGTTCAAAGCCAGCCTCAGGGGCTGGGGCCATGGTTTAGTGGTAGAACGCTTGCCTAGCACATGTGAGGTACTGGGTTTGATCCTCAGCATTACATAAAAATAAAATGTAATAAAAATAAAATATTGTAATAAAAAATAAAAGTATTGTGTCCATCTACAGCTACAAAAAATTAAAAAACAAAAACAAAAATAGCCTCAGCAATTTAGTGAGGCCCTAAGCAACTCAGCAAGACCCTGGCTCTAAATAAAATACAAAAAGGGCTGGGGATGTGGCTCAGTGGTTAAGTGCCCCTGGGTTCAATCCCTGGTATCAAAAAAAAAAAAAAAAAAAAAAAAAAGTGATAAATGAGATGGTTGTGTTTAAATTGATTCCACAATATATACATTTATTGAAATATCACACAGCACACCATGAAGATGTACAATTTTTATGTTTTTATGTATCAGGTTAAATGCAAATGAAAACAGTTTTAAAAGAAAAAGATTCCCCTGCTTCAAGTTCACAAATAAGTTATTTTTTTGGTACTGGGGATTGAACCCAGGGATATAACACTGAGCTACATCCCTAGCTCTTTTTTAATTTTTTTAGTTGTAGTTTTTTTATGTGGTGCTGGGGATTGAACTCAGTGCCTCACACATGCTAGGCAAGCACTCTACCACTGAGCCACAACCCCAGCCCCCCTAGCTCTTTTTAAGACAGTGTTCTGTTAAGTTCCTTAAGGCCTCACTAAATTGTTGAGGCTGGCCTTGAACTTGTGATCCTCTTGCCTTAGCCTCCTGAGTTGTTGGGATTACAGGTGTGTGCCATGCGAAAGTTTGATCTAACTTAGTAATATTTTTATGAATTGTGCTTTTGGTGTCTTAAGGACTCTTTTCCTAAACCAAAGTCATTTAATTTTTCTGTTTATTGAAAAGACCATCTTTTCTCACTGAATTGTCTTGGCACATTTGTTGAAAATCAGTTAACCATAAATGTGAGGGTTTGTTCCTAGACTTTCCTGTTTCACTAATCTATCCCCCTATCTTTATATTAATATACACTATCTTGATTAGTGTCACTTTCTAGTAAGTTTTGAAATCAAGAAGTGTTCTTTTCCAGAGTTGTTTTGACTATTGTGGATCCTTTGCATTTCCATATAAATTTTAGGATAAGCTTGATTTTCCAAAAAGCCTGCTGTGATTTTTTTCTCTCAAATCAGTAACTGCACATTTATTTGCCTTGTTACCTTTCTAGTCTTATTCAATTATATAAACTTACAGGGTATAGAATGAAACTGTGATGCATACATACAATGTGAAAAGATCAAATCACAGTAATTAACATTCCCCCCCCCCCCCCTTTTGGTGGTACTAGAGAGTGAATCCAGGGTCTCATGCATGCCAGGCAAATATTCCACCACTTCATTTATTCCCATTTTATTTTGAGACAAAGGTTTGCTAAGTTGCACAGGCTGGCCTTGAACTTGGAATCCTCTGGCCTCAGCCTTTTACAAGCATGAACCACCATGCCTGGCTCCTTAAATATTAAAAATTATTATCCTAGTTAGCAGTCAGGTGAAATGCAAATCAAAATCACAATGAGCTAACATCTCACCCCAGATAGAATGGGGTTTGGGTATAGCTCAAAGGTAGAGTGCATGCTTAACATGCATAAGGCCCTGCTCGCAGTGCCACAAACTGAACAAAACAAATGCTGGTGAGGATGAGGAGAAAAGGGGACTCTTATACACCATTGGTGGTAATGTGAAATAGTACAGCCATATGGAGAATCATTTGGAGTTTCTTTAAAAAATTAAGAACTACTATATGATTCAGCTATCCCACACCTGAGTTAGAGCCAAAGGAAATGAAATCAGCATATCAGAGAAACCTGCATGCCCATGTTTATTGTTGCACTATTCACAACAGCTAAGACATTCAACAAATGACTGGTTAAAGAAAATGTACACAGTGGCATTATTCATTCACTAAAAGGAATGACATCCTATCATTTGCAGCAAAATGGATGGAACTGGAGGACATGAATGTTAGGTGAAATAAGTCAGATACCAGAAAGCAAGTACTGCATGTTCTCACTCATATTTTGGTGTTTAAAATGTTAATCTTGGGTTGGGGTGTAGCACAGTAGTAGTGAGCTTGCGTGCCATGCATGAAGTCCAAGGCTCACACCCCAGAAACATACACAAAAAAAGTTAATCTGAATGTTTAACAGTGATTAGTATCAGCTGGAAGGATGCAGATGATAGAGGATAGCAGGAAGTTGGTAAGGGGTACTAGAGAGAGTAAGTTCTTCTAGTGTTCTATAGGAGAGTTGAGTGACCACAGTTCACAATAACATTGATTTTGTGACTAGAAGAGAGTTCAGACTCCACAGACTAATGATAAGAATATGGAAATGCTTATTACCCTAATTAGTTAAGTACATGTTGTATTACTGTACTGAAATATATTGCTGTGGTTTTGATAGGGATTGTACTGAATTTGTGTATTAATGTGGGGAGAACTGTTAACAGTATTGGGTCTTCAAATTCATGAAAATGCAATGCTTTTTCATTATTCAAGTCTTACACTTCTTTAATTTCTTTGGATGCTAATGTGAATGGAATTGCTTTCATTTTTGGATTTTTCATTGTTAGTACACAAAAACAACTTTATTGTATACTGATATTATAATCTCTGAATTTGAACTTTTTTTTTCCCTTGGGGGTTATGGGGGATTGAACTTGGGGGCAGTCAACTGCTGAGCCACATCCCCAGCCCTATTTTGTACTTTATTTAGAGACAGAATCTCACTGAGTTGCTTAACGCTTCGCTTTTGCTTTTGCTGAGGCTGATACTGAACTTGGAATCCTCCTGCCTCAGCCTCCTAAGCCACTGGGATTACAGGTGTGTGCTTGTGAACCTGAATTTGATTAGTTCTAGTACACTAATTTTTTGTTGTGATTAGGTCCTCATCCAGTCAAATGAGACTTTAAAAAAAGGTGCCCAAGACCAACAACAGGGTAGCAGCAGCCTATGTCTGTGTGGAGTTTTAGTTTTGGCAGTCCTTTCAATAGACTATATGGCCTATGGTCTTATTTCACAGAGAACAGAAATCTAGAAAGTTTAGGTAACTTGGCTACAGAGCTAATTACTGGTAGAGCCAAGAAGAGAATTCATATCTGTACCTGCTGGCCCACTGAGTGTCCCCATTCTTTAGGGTGCTTTTTAAATCTTTTTTTCTTGGCTTCTTAGTAAAGCTCTGCAAATTGTCTGAGTCCCCTCCAAGTGCTGTGGAGGTCCAGTTAACTTGCATCCTTGATATTTTGAAAAGCAATCTAAATGCTAGAGATCATCTCTCTTGAAAACAAACTAAAGATGCCTTTTTAAATTTCCAAAAAATATCCTTGATTCCAAAAGTTCTGGGATTCTCCCAATTTGGACTTGAGAGGTTAACCATATTGCTCAGGACTGCTTTATAGTAGAGTTAGCTCCCCCCTCCCCCCAGTTATTTTGTTTTAGTTGTAGGTGGACACCCATACCTTAATTTTGTTTATTTATTTTTATGTGGTGCTGAGGATCAAACCCAGGGCCTCATGCATGCAAGGTGAGTACTCTACCAATAAGCCACAACCCCAGCCCCAGCAGAGTTAGCTTTTAAAAAATAATGAAATACTTTTTATTTATTTATTTTTTGATGTCAGGTGTTATATCTGGGGATTGAACCCAGGGACACTTTAGCACTGGGCTACATCCTCTGACCTTTTAATTTTTTGAGACAGGGTCTCACTAAGTTATTCAGAGTCTTGCTGAGTTGAGGTTTGCCTCTTGAACTTGCAATCCTCCTGCCTCAGCCTCTTGATCACTGGAATTATGGGCATGCACCACTGCACAGAATGACTAGACTTCTAAAAGTTTCCATCTTAGTATCTATTGACTTAATTATTTGCTATTCTTTAATTAGAAGGACCAAATGGTAATTTTCTCAAACTTTTTTTTTTTAACTTATGATGGCTAGAAGTATCTAGAGGTCTCTTGAATATTCAAGTTTCAACTTATGACTTCTATTTTCCTTTCCAAATACAAAAAACAATAGCCCAACTATATCTTGTAGGTAGATGCAGGAGTTGGTTATCCTTGTTGGAGTAATGGTTCTCTTCTAACTGGAGAAGTTGTCCTCTTTAGATAGGGACCCAGATGTGGGAGGGTGAGTGGGATGAAACCTGAGAAAGTAATACTCTGTTAAAACAAGACTAATTATCAGTCACCACCAACCATTCCTATGGCTCGAATTCCAGATATGGTGAGTAAAAGTTCATCTTCTAGTCTGTCTTCCTGAATTATACCTATAAAGCAAAAAAGGATAATTTGAATAAAACACCTTAAGTATTTCACCAGGTATTATAGATGCTGTGTTGTCCTTGCAATACACATTCCATTTCTTTCTCATTATGTAGCAACAGTGGTTTGGGTGGAAGAGATTCAACTATGTATTCAACTCTAGGGCTAGGCCTTGACTGACTTACATCAGTTAGAAAATCCTGCTTCTCTCCTTCATGTCAGAATGATAGGGTTGGCCCACAGCATTCCCCAGGCCACATGGATTAATTCAGGGATGTCCTTGATCAGTGTGAAGTTCAAGACTCAGTAGGACCATGTGGTATGCTATGTATAAAACTGGGAACTACTGAACAATTTTGCCAACTTCTGGTAGCTTCTAAAATGTTTCCTGATGAATACTACCTCCTGGTAAACATATCTTTATGCAAAACTTTCATCTTGACTGGGGGCTGGACCTAGTTTCTAACAGAATATAGCAAAGGTGATGGGATGTCCATTCTGGCATGAGTTACTAAAAGATTGTGTCTTCCATCCTGGGTATCATCTCATTTGCTCACCTTGAGGGATGACAGATATCATGTTATGAGGTATGCTACAGAGAGGCCGACACTGAGGCCCTGAGTTCAACAATCTGTGAGAAACTAAATATAGCCAACAGCCACACTAGTGAGCTTGAAAGAAGTTCATCTTCTGGTTGTGGTTTCACATGATGTTGCATGCGGCGAGCCATCCATGACTCCTTGAGAACTGGCCAAAGTTTGAGCCGTTAACCAGAAATATCTGGCCTTAGGAACTTAAATTGGATACTGACTGTTTGAGAATGACTGAGTTGTGGTATTCTGCATTAGCTCACCACTCAGGTTCGAGTACAGGCACCCACAGATGGGAGTGACCCACTTAGAGCCACATGGCCTGCTTACCTCCAACCCCCATCCTGATTTCCTCAAAGAAGCTCCTGCCCATCCCCTCTGATCTGTACTGCTATAAATAAAGCAAGCACAGGCTCCTTCCTTTGTTAGAGCCAGACCCTTCTGGACCGCTCAATTGGTCACGCCCCTGCCTTTTGTCTTTCTCATATATATATATATATATATATATATATATACACACACACACACACACACACACACACACACACACACACATATTTCTTAGCTTTTATTTCACAGCCAGTCCATCCCTCTGACAGGAACCCTTTTCCTTGCCCATGTGTGCTAGAGTTGCAGCCACAGTAGACACCTTCACTGCAACCTCATCAGAGACCTTGAAGCAGAGGCTCCAAGCTCAATAGAGCCACTAAGTTTTGGAGTGATTTGTTAAGTAGCAAAAGATAATATACCACCAAAATAAAAGCTAGTTAGAGTTGAATCCCCCCCCCCAGTTATTTGTAATTGAAAGCATATTAATGTACACTTGCAGTAATCTTGAAGTTCCTCAATATTAAAATCTTTAGACTCAAATTTACCATGGTTTATAAAATCCACAGAAAAAGAAAAAAGTTATCCACCTACTCACATGCATCTCCATTTCTCATATGGAAAATTATGTAAAAAGGCCTCATTCATTCATGATCCTTTATAATAACAGTGCAAAGTCTGTGCCAAGATTAACCTTCGATTACTTTAGCAAATGAACAATGTAAATGAATCACACAGGAATTAAGTCCATTGAAGTCCACTGTTGAAAGTTCTTAAAACAACTTTAACACCATCTGTTTACATATGTTTAAATTATGCTAATTAAAATAATTCTTAATTGGTATCCATTAATCAAAGTGAGTCTAGAAGGACTTCAATAGCCTTAGGGTTTAATGAATCATGATTATTTGGACTAACATTCACTGTATAACAAAACATTCTAACCTCTTCATTCTTTAAAGGCCTTTGAATGCTATCTTTATATAAACCAATCTGAGCTCACTCCCTAAATAAAAGCTTTTGCTTTACAGGGTCCTCAGGGTAGCAGGATTACTTGAAAAGGCCACTGGAGGCAGTTACAATGCTATTTCCTTATATTTTCTTCACTTGCAGGCTCAATGAAGGGATGCTGGTCTTCCCCCCACTTCTTCTTTTGAAGTATGGGGATCAAACCCAGGGTTTTATGCATCCTAAGCAAACACTTTATCACTAAGTTGCACCCCTATCCCCTGTTCTTTTTTACCTAAGATGCCTCTCTTAAATATCCTTAAAATATTTTCCTGAAGATTGTTTTATAAAATTCAAATAATAAAAATATTAAAATATCCCAGCAGCTCAGGAGGCTGAGGCAGGAGTATTGTGAGTTAAAAGCCAGCCTCAACAATGGGGAGGTGCTAAGCAACTCAGTGAGACTGTCTCTAAATAAAATAGAAAACAGGGATGTGGCTCAGTGGTCAAGTGCCCCGAGTTCAATCCTCACTACCTGTCTCCCCAAATATATAAAAATATAAATTAAGTGTGCCTCAGGGAAAGAGATGGGATTGGATGCAGAGGTGAGAGGGGAATTTTTTTTTATTATATATGCAACTCTATATTGCTTAATTTTTATTTCATAATGCACTTTTTATTGCTTTTATAAAAATTATAATTTAGTATGAATTCTTTCAACTGTAACATTAAATCTATATCTGAGCACTTGGAAGCATGAGAAGAAAGAAGGGAGGAAGAGATATGGAGTTAGGGGATATTCTGATGGGCAATTCTGAAAGAGGTGGGGACTTAGGAAAGGAAAGAGCTATCTATTTGGGAGCAGGATTAAGATTCAGCAAAGCCAGACATGTAAATTTGATTACTTAACTGCACATGAGATGACCAAGGTACTAGCTGGGTAGGGGGTGATTTCATTCAAAGGAGTAGGAGGATGAGGATGTTCACAATCGATCCCTGCAGGAGCTGGTTGGAGTAAATTGCTCCTTCCGAGGAAGGAATTTATCAGATGGGACATGTGGGATGGCCTGGGCTCTAACAGTTGATAGTGGAGTTTCCTGGAATGTAAGAAACAGAACTGCTGTGGTCCATAAAGGAGAAATGGCAATAGGATGGGGCACAAAGTAAGAAAACTATATAGAAGTGACTAATGCAGCTGAGAACTAAGACATACCATGTCCTTTAGCAAGCTGAGGGCATCCTGAGGTCTTCACTTCATTTTTAAAATTTCCAAAATGGGGTTAGAGGTGTAGCTCAGTGGTAGAACACTTGCCTAGCATATGTGAGGCCTTGGATTCCATCCCCAGCATCATAAAAAGAAATAAATAAAAAATTTCCAATATAAAGAGAATCCATATAGGCCACAATTGGGAAAAAAAAAGTAAAATACAACTTACCACTCTGGTTAACAGCTGGTTCTAAATATGATTGTTAAATTTTCGAGGTCTTCATTCTTTAAATGTAATTCTTCAAGCAGGGTGGCTATGAACTGGGTAAACACCACATTTTTTGGAGAATGCTTCTGAATGCCAAGAATTGGGGTCAATCTGAAACAACCAAAAATACTAAATGTACATGTATAAAATGAGAGGGAGGATTTTGAGAGGATAATGAGAGGGAGGATTTTGAGAGGATAATGAGGTCATTTTGATGTAATAACATTCCCAGAGAGAGGAAAGATCAAATATTGTTAACTACAGAAAGAAGTCTAAAAGCCTGAATCTACTAATGTTAACCTGTTCTTCATAATCAAGCAAAAACTACTAAAATTCTGTTTAGGAAAGAAAATGGATTCCTTCCATTTGAGGAATGGATCCCCAAGAGTTTAGAGTTGGGTACAGCTTTAAAAAGTTTATAGTGGATTATACCACCCGAAGAAAGGATAATAAACAATGAACAAGATTACCTTTTGGATGAAACCTGAACATTTTAACTTTTAAAACATGAAATGGGTTAGGTCCCACAAGGCATTTAATATCAACTTCATATGGAACAATATACTTTTTTCTCTAACCATCTCTGCTAAATACCCCTAAAGATTGACTGTATATAATGGAATCTTTGAATTAATTTTCACTGATTATGATCAGTAATCAAGATTTTTTTTAAACAAGCAATGTAGGAGATTCAAAATTGTTTAACAGAGATACCAGTTCTTACCCCCTCCTCCACAAAGTACCAAAGTAACAAGTGTATACATGCATTTTGAGGTGAGTGACCATGAGAGAACACTAGAAATCAGCAAGAGGTTGGAAGACTGAGAGACCTGAGACAACCACAAACTAAGAGAAACAAAATACCCTGGTATCTTCATAGCTGGGGGAGAGGGAATCATTCTTTTGTAGAGATAAGAGTAAAAAAGGGACTTTTGGCAAACTGTTTCATTGTGGATGCTGGCAATCCTATGTACTGGAAAGTTTACAATCCTCTTAGACTGGCAGTCCACTTAGGTAAGTAACCTGAAATCTGCATAGTAGCCTTGTTTTAGAAAAGGATCTCACCTCATCTCCCAGTGATGTCACAGGACACTGTAGCCAGGAGCCATCTTGATAAAGTGCACCACTGTCTGAGTCTGAACTACTGTAGGGGTCAGAAATCTCTGCACATTCCCATCCCTGGGTGCACTGTTTGTAGTGTGAGGAGAAGGCAGTAGCCTTGTGAACCCAATGTGCTCCAGCAGAGTGACTGTGACCTAAGCCTGCTGGGTACCCTGTACTATAGGGGATGGGAGTTGCAACGTAGAGAATGGAGGGTGCCGCCTTTGGGAAGCAGATCAAAGCACTTGCCCTCTGAGACCAAGGGTGGGGTCAGATGCATGTGGAGTTGGTGCCCACTTTGTTCCTGCTGCTGCTCCCCACTGTTATCAGACTTGGATGCCTGTTATTGACAGGATGGGATGAGGACCTGAGTTTTCCACTTCTACTCTCCCCACAAGGCATGCTATTGCCCTACTGCCAAAGCATGCAAGGAGTGCCTGAGAGGAATTTTGGCTGGCTTCATTCATGGTCCTGCGTCCGGGTGGCAGAGCAGAACACCACACTCCTGCTGCCACACCTCCTATGTAGTTCTTGCCACTGCCCTGCCATCACCTTATCTAACTATGCACCGTTGTCAGGTCTGGGTGTAAGTGCCACAGAGGGGGCACTGTAGTTCTCACCACTGAGAGGTAGCATCTGGACCTGCATCATATTAGTGGGAGGACAAGTGCTTTAGACCCCTCACAAATGCTGGGGCCACTGTGCCAGAGGCCCTTGCTAGCAGGAGACTGTATCAGCAGTGCCTGAGGAAACCTCCATCACCTGATAGGGGCCACCATTCCCACTGTAGGAGTAGCTGCACAGCACTCCACACCCACTGCTGCCTGCACACCTGCCTGAATGGCTGGCCCATCCCACCTGCATGGCCAAAGAGACAATGGATCGCTCTGACTCTGCCACAGTATACGTTGTACCCAAAGTCATCAATCACAGTCAACTAAGTTACAGGTACACCATGCTACGGTGCCCAGATAGAATCAAAGACAAATTAAGACACATCTTCCAAAAAGAAAAAAAAAAGCCCCTAAGAAGACTACCTCACAAAATGGGCAGAGATGTCTGATGTACCCACAAATATCAACCCAGGGGTGTAAGTAACAGGAAAAAACAAGGTAATGTGACATCATCCAAAGAACCTAACTCTCTAGCAACAGGTTCAAGAAATTAAAATGGATAAAATGCCTGATAAAAATTTAAAAGAGATTGGTGGAAGGTGGTGGAATAGAGGAGGCCACTTTCTTGGCTGCTCCATGGCATGAAACCAAGTGAGCAGACAGGGAGCTTCTCAGTAAGGTGGGTTGGAAAAAAAAAGAGACTTGACTGGGAATTAATACTGGACATTCAAAGCAGATCAGGGACTCAGGAGGTTGGATATAATAAAATGAGGAAATCCTGTGTGCCATCACTGCGACCTCTGCTTCTGCTGCCACTGGAGCCATGCAGAGGGAGGTCCCCCTGCAAACAAAGTGGAGGGATAAGGGAATTAAAGGAAACTTTAATTTTTAGGAGGCCTGTCGTATGTCTAAGTAGTGAAAAGATCAAAGATCAAAGACATTACTGGACTAAAGTTGTGCTGCATAATATCTTTGTGAGGGAAGGAAGCCACATCTTTCCCAGCTGCCAGGGGAGGACAGAAGGAGCCACTTGGTAGCTGTGCTACACAGGCCAGTAGCTGTGGGAGCTGACTGCTAGCAAACCCAAACTGGGCCTGAAATACAGTCGTGGCAAATCCACACTGCATGACAGTGAGAGTGCCTAAGTGACCAGGAAAAAAATCAGACATGGAGAGGGGCTTACACAGGGGAATACAGGTCATGAGAACCCCCCTGGCTCCTTCCACTTCTAGAGTGGCAGCTCACAGGACCAGCTGGGAGGGATGTGCCTGACTGGGAATTCAAGAGGGTAGGGATGGGAATGACTGAATTTGGAGACCAGGAAACACAGGGTCTGTGGGTGATGGAGGGGACAAAAAGATTGGTTCTTCCCTGCATAAGGGGAACCTAAGGAAGATTTCTGGGGTGTAGCTTTCCAGTGTGGATAGCAATTGCTGGGCCCTGGAAGTTCCCTGATTTAAAATCTTGAGACCAATGAAGAATGTGGAGCCTACCTAGGCCTAAACACTGCTTCCAGGAGCTCTGCCTACGGGCTCTCCTCTCACATAAAACTCCAGTGACACCACCTTGAGGGTGGAACAGACATCACACTCCAGTCCACCTCACTTAACACTGCCAAGAAGGGAAGCCAAGAATTCTCTGAAATCCAAAGGAAATAATTCTTAAACTTTTCATCAGGAACTATTAATTTTTTTCTGTTTAATTGTGAGCTGAATGGTTCATGGACACTTATACATATTTGTCTCTGCTCATTTCTAGCATATTTTGAAGGTGGTTATTTTTCATGGCTAAGTCCTTAGGGTTAGGATGTTTGATTATTATATTTTGGGTTTGTTTTGTATTCCTGTATTATTTTAAAATTAAAAAAAATTTTATTTTATATACATTTTTTCCTCTCATCCATTTCCCTTGATTCTTTCTTTTCTTCAGTTAACAAACTATTTTTCTTTCACTCTTCTTTTAGTTTTTTACTTCTACTTTCTCTCCTCCTCCCTCATAATCATCACATCCTACATCTCTTCTGTTCTCTCACTGTTCACCATTCAAAATTTGTAAACCCTTTTGGAAACTTACTGTTTTTACTGTCGGTGATAACTGGTAACATTATTTCTGTTTACTGTGAAAACACTATAGTTGTCATAGTAGGAAATATTTGTTTTAATGCTGTATATTGTTTGCATTGGTGGTTGTTATTATTTGTCTCTCCCAAAACTGTGAGATACTCGAAACCTTTAGGGACACTGTAAGTCACAGAGTAGAAATTCTGTTACCTCAGATCCATGCTGTTAGATGGATAGACACACAAACGATATGAAAAAGGAAGGGAAAAAAAAACACCACAAATGAACCAAAATATTTGAATAACAGAATCCATCAACACACCACAGTAGAAGAAATGTCAGAAAAGGAGTTTAGAAAATTCACAGTTAAACTAATCTGCAAGGTAAGGATGGTGAAATCAGATAGAAAATACAGGAAGTGAAAGATCAATATATAGAGAGATTTTCTACAAAGAAAAATCAAGTGGAAATCCTCGAAATGAAGGAATAAATAAACCAAATTAAAAGTTCAATGGGAAGCATTACCAGAAGATTAGACCTCATGGAAGACAGTTTCAGGCAATGAAGACAAAATGTATAATCTTGTAAATAAAGTTGACCATGGAGAAAAGATGTTAAAAGACCATGAAGAGAACTTCCAAGAAATATGGGCTAACATGAAAAGACCAAATATAAGATTTACTGGGATAGATGAAGGCTCAGAGAAATAAACCAAAAGAATGCACAAACTTTTCAATGAAATAATATCAGAAAATTTCCTAAAAACTTAAGAATGAAATGAAAAATCAGATACCGGAGGCTTCCAGGACCCCAAATGTACAAAATTACAATAAACCTATACCATGGCACATTATTCCTAACATACAGATTAAGGACAAAATTTTAAAGGCTGCTAGAAAAAAATGATAGGTCACATTTAGAGGTAAACCAATCTAAATCTCAGCTGATTTCCTCAACCCAGACCTTAAAAGCTAGGTCTTGGAATAATATATACCCAAGCTCTGAAAGAAAATGGATGCCAATGAAGAAAAACTAAGTTTCAGAATTGACAATGAAATAAAAACCTTCCATGGTAAACAAAAGTTAAAAGAACTCATGACTAGAAAGTCTACACTACAAAACATATTTAATAAAATATTTAATGAAGAAGAAATGAAAAATAAAAATTGAAAATCACCAAAGGGAGGACATACACTAGAAGAATAGTCAATCAAAGAAGAAACTAATTCAAATTAAAAATCAGAAGTAAATCAAAATGACAGGAAATAAAAATCATTTCTCAATAACACTGAATGTAAGGGGACTAAACTCACCGATTAAAAGACAGAGACCGGCAGACTGGATTAAAAAACAAGACCCAACAATATGCTGTCTCTAAGAGACACACCTCACAGGCAAAGACATCCACAGACTGAAGGTAAAAGGATGGGAAAAAACATTCACATGGATCTTGTAAAGAGGCAGGGGTTTCTATTCTCATGTCACAGAAAGCAGACTTCAAGCCAAAGTTAATCAGAAGGGACAAAGAAGGTCATTTCATACTCCTTAAGGGAATTATATATCAATATGATGTAACAATCATAAATACTTATGCCCCCAACAATGGAGCATCTACATACATCAAAGAAACTCTTCTCGATTTCAAGAATCAAACAGACCATAACACAGTAACACTGGGTAATTTTAACATGCCTCTCTCATCACTGGATAGATTTTCCAAGCAAAAACTAAATAAAGAAGCTATAGAATTTAAAAAAGTAATTAAAAATTTAGACTTAACAGACAAATAGAATATTTCATACATCAATGACTGAATACATTTCTTTCTCAGCAGCATATGGATCATTTTCTAAAATAGAGCATATCTTAGGCCACAAAGTAATTCTTACCAAACACAAAAAAATAGAGATAATACCTTGCATTCAATCAGATCAAAATAGAATTAAATTAGAAATCAAGATGAAATAAAAAACAGAAGCTATTCTAACACCTGTAGACTAAAAAGTACACTATAGGAAGACCAATGGATAGCAGAAGAAATCAGGGGTGAAATAAAAAGATATATAGAGGTAAATGAAAATAGCAACACAACATACCAAAATCTCTGGGATGCTATGAAGGTGGTTTTCTAAGAGGAAAGTTCATTCACTGCACTGAGCTCATTCATTAAAAGAATAGAAAATCACCAAATAAATAACCTAACTTACATGTCAAGGCCCTAGAAAAAGAATAACAAATCAACATCCAAAGAAGAAGACAGAAAATAATTTAAACCAGAGACAAAATAATTAAATTGGAATAAAAAAATTAACAAAAAAAATCAATGAGGGCTGGAGTTGTAGCTCAGTGGTAGAGCGCTTGCCTCACATGTGTGAGGCACTGGGTTCAATTCTCAGCACCACATATAATAAAGATGTTGTGATCCCCCCCCAAAAAATCAACAAAACAAAAATTTGGTTTTTGAAAAACTAAAAAAAAGCCAAAACTTAACCAAGAGTAAGAGGGAGGGAAAAAACTCGAATTACTAAAATCTGTGATGAAAAAGGAAATATCACCACACACACTACTAAAATACAGACAATAATTGGAAAATATTTTAAGGCCATCAACAAATTATTCTAAAGATATGTGACTAACCCAAATTGAATCAGAAGGACACAGAAAATTTAAACACATCAATTTCAAGCACTGAAAGTGAAGATGCCATCATACGTCTACCAACAAAGAAAAGTCAAGGACAAGATGGATTCTCAGCCAAGTTCTCCCAGGCCTTTAAAGAACCAACACCAATCCTCCTCAAATTATTCTATGAAATAGAAAAAAAGGGGCCCTTCCAAACTCATTTTGTGAAAATAGTATCACCCTGATATAAAAACCACACAAGACACATAAAGGAAAGAAAACTTCAAACCAATGTCCTTCATGAAGATAGATGCAAAAATTCTTAATAAGATACTAGCAAATCACATAAAAAAAAATACTAAAAGGAGTGTACCATGATCAAGTGGGATTCATCTCAGGGATGCAAGGTTGGTTCAACATATGGAAATCAATAAATGTAATTCACTACATTGATAGACTTAAAGATAAGAATCACATGATTATCTCAATAGAGCAAAAAAGCATCTGGCAAAATACAGCATCCATTCATGTTCAAAACACTAGAAAAATCAGGGATAGTCGGAACATACCTCAACATTGTAGAAATTACATACATTAAACCCAAGGCCAACATCATTTTAAATGGAGAAAAACTGAAAGCATTCCCTCCCCCGCTCCCAAAAAAAGGAACAAGACAGAGATGTCCTCTTTCACCAATTAATTCTATTCAGTACAGTCCTTAAAACTCTAGCCAGAGCAATCAGGCAAAATAAAAAAAGGGATGGGAAGAGGAAAGAAGAGCTCAAACTATCCCCATTTGCTGATGACATGATCTTATATTTAGAGTTCTGAAAAAACTCTACCAGAGAACTAGAACTCATAAACAAATTCAGTGAAGTAGCAGGATATAAAATCAACACCCATAAATCAGTTGTGTTCCTTTATATCAAAGATGAATCAGCTGAAAGAGAAATTAGGAAAACTATTCCATTCACAATAGCCTAAAAAAAAAAAAAAAAAGAAAAAAAGAAAAAAAAGAAAGAAATATTTGGTAATCAATGTAACAAAAGAGGTGAAAGACTCTACAATGAAAACTACAGAATGCTAAAGGAAGAAATTGAAGAATACCTTAGAAGATGGAACGATCTCCTATGTTCTTGGATAGACAGAATTAATATTGTCAAAATGGCCATATTATCAAGAGTGCTATACAGATTTAATGTAGTCCTATTAAAATCCCAATGATGTTCTTCATAGAAATAGAAAGAGCAGTCATGTATTCATTTGGAAAAACAAGGGGCGCAGAATAGCCAAAAAAATCCTTAAAAAACCAAAGCAAGAGGCATTGTAATAGCAGACCTTAAATTATACAACAGAGCTATAGTAACAAAAACAATATAGTGTTGGCACCAAAAACAGACATGAAGACCAGTGAAATTTAACAGAAGACAAAGAGACAAACCTACATAAGAACCGTTATCTCATCCTACACAAAGGTGCCATAAACATACTTTGGAGAAAAGAGAGCCTCTTCAACAAATGGTGCTGGGTAAACTGGAAATCCATATGTAGCAGAATGAAATTAACCCTTATCACTCACCCTGCACAAAACTCAACTCGAAGTGAATCAAGGACCTAGGCATTAGACCAGAGACCCTGTGCCTACTAGAAGAAAACATAGGTTCAAATCTCCATCATGTCGGCTTAGGAACCAACTTTCTCAATAAGACACCTAAAGTGCAAAAAGTAAAATCAGGAATCAATGAATTGGATGGTATCAAACTAAAAAGTTTCTTCACAGCAAAGCAAACAATCAAGGGCATGAAGAGAGAGCCTACAGAAGGGGAGAAAATCTTTGCCACCTGTACCTCAGATAGAACATCAATCTCCAGAATATATAAATAACTCAAAAAATTAACACCATAAAACAAATAACCTAATCAATAAATGGGCAAAAGAACTGAACACTTCACAGAAGACATATCAATAGTCAACAAATATATGAAAAAATGTTCAACACCTCTAGCAATTAGAGAAATACAAATTAATGTTGCACTGACATTTCATCTCACTCCAGTCAGAATGGCAACAATCAAGAATACAAGTAACAATAAATGTTGGCAAGGATGTGGGGAACAAGGTACACTCACATTGCTAGTGGGACTTCAAATTGGTGCAACTACTCTAGAAAGTAATAAGGAAATTCCTCAAGAAACTAGAAATGGAACCACCATTTGACCAAGTTATACCACTTCTAGTATATATCTGAAGAAGTTAAAATTAGCATACTACAATGATGCAGTATCAATGTTTATAGCAGCTCAATTAATATCTAAACTATGGAACCAACCTAGGTGCCCCTCAACAGATAAATGGAAAAAGAAAATGGAAAAGGGTATAGCAGTAAGTGCCTACATCAATAAAACAAAAACAAAAACAAAAAACAAACAAACAAAAAACACAAAAAAATTTCAAATAAACAACCTAATGCTACATCTTAAGGACTTAGAAAAGCAAAACCAACCAAAAATTGGAAGGAAGAAAGAAATAACAAAGATCAGAGCAGATATGAGACTAAAAAACAATACAACAGATCAGTGGACATAAAGAGTTGGTTCTCTGAAAAGATAAAATTGACAAAATACAACTAACAAACGTTTAGCTAGATTAGTCAAGGGGGAATAAAACTCAAAAAAATTAGTGAGATATATCGACTACTCTTTGAGTGCAGATTGCTCACTGGCGCCTATCATTCACCATTTGCCTGCCTCTTGCCTGCCCACCGCCTGCCTTTCACCTACCCATCACCCACCACCAGAGGTTCACCTGCTGATCGTCTGAGAGCAGCCAACAGACTGAAGACTGCCAGCAGAGCACCAGCTGAATGTTGTTGCCTGAAAGTCCAGTGTCACAGTACCAGCAGGTTGGGTTACACATGGCTGCCGCCATTTTGAGACAAGATCCAGGACCTGTAGGACCCCTGGTCAGACTGACCAAGCCCCATCTCCAGGACCCCTCAGTCCAACCGACGACTCCCTGCCTCTGGGACCCCCAGACTGATCAACTGATACCCGCCGCCAGAACCTCCAGCTGACCACACCCACACCCCAAGCTACAGCTCCCCATTTGCCAACATATTTGGAACCCAGAGTGGCCATCTTGGATTATCCTGGAAGTGGTAGCTCCCATCTTTAGGTGGGGCAAATCTCATCCTGATTTGCTAGAGACTGGAAGCTCATTGTCAAGTACCTCTCATACATCAGGCTACAGAAGACTGGGAGGTTTGATACCATATGACTGTTACAGTGTAGATTATTTTTTTTCTTTTCTTCTTTTTTCTCCTTTTGAAAAATTTTTTTTTTCCCGGTACTGGGGATCAAACTCAGCCTTGTGATTGCGAGGCAAGCACTCTACCAGCTGAGCTATCTCCCCAGTCCTGAAAAATTTTAAGTTTTTATTTCTTTACTTTTCTCGCTCTATTTTCCTTTTGTTTACCTGTTTCCTGAGTCTCTTTCTCCCTTTTCTCATGCTAACAACCAACTTCTTTTGATTATACTTTCACTCATTCTACAATCTAGAACTTCTATATACTCTTTTCTTATCCCATTAACAGCTACATCCTACACCCCTCCCCATCCTCTTTGTCCTCCATTAGAAACTGCAGACTTTATTGCAAATCTATTTGTTATACTGTAGATAATAACTGAACTCATTCTGTTTATTATGACAATATTGTTAATGTCTTCATGGGGCTATTTGGTTTGGGGTTACATACTGTCTGTACTGGGCACTGCTAATATTAATCTCCCCCTTAAAGAAGAGGTTTTGGAAACCTATAGGGTCACTATAAGCCGGAAGGGAGAAGCTGCAATACCCCAGATCTGCACTGCTAGAGGGGAAGATACATGAACATCATGAAAAAACAAGGGAAGAAAATGATCCAAACAAACCTAGATTCTATATTAACAGAATCCAGTGATAGCATAATAGAAGAAATGTCAGAAAAGGAATTCAGAATATACATAATTAAAATGATTCATAAAGCAAAGGATGAGATAAGAGAGCAAATGCAGGCAATGAATGATTATTCCAATAAGCAGTTGAAAGAGCAACTGGAGGAAGCAAAAGATCAGTTTGACAAAGAGATATTCTCAAAACAAACGGAAATCATTGAAATGAAGGAAACAATAAGCCAAATAAAAAACTCAATGGAAAGCATCACCAAAAGACTAGACCACTTGGAAGACAGAACCTCAGACAATGAAGACCAAATACTTAATCTTGAAAATAAAGTTGCCCAAACAGAGAAGATGGTAAGAAATCATGAACAGAATCTCCAAGAACTATGGGACATCATGAAAAGAACAAATTTAAGAATTATTGGGATTGAGGAAGGCTCAGAGATAAAAACCAAAAGAATGAAAAACCTATTCAATGAAATAATATCAGAAAATTTCCCAAACCTGAAGAATGAAATGGAAAATCAAATACGAGAGGCTTACAGAACACCAAATACACAAAATCACGACAGATCCAAACCAAGGAAAATTATAATGAAAATGCCTAACACACAAAATAAAGATAGGATTTTGAAGGCTGTGAGAGAAAAGCATCAGATTACATATGGGGGAAACCAATATGGATATCAGCAGATTTCTCAGCTCAGACCCTAAACGCTAGAAGGGCCTGGAACAACATATTTCAAGCACTGAAAGAACATGGTTGCCAACCAAGAATCCTATACGCAGATTTAAAGACGAACAAAATTTAAAAGAATTTACAAATAGAAAGCCTGTGCTACAGAACATTCTCAGCAAAATATTCCATGAGGAGGAAATGAAAAACACCAATGTAGGTTAGCAAATGGAGGAACTACCTTAAAGGAAAAACCCATCAAAGGAGAAACCAAATCAAGTTAAAAATCATAAATCAGCCCAAATGACTGGGAATACAAATCATATCTCAATAATAACCCTGAATGTTAATGGTCTAAACTCATCAATCAAAAGACATAGACTGGTAGATTGGACTAAAAAGAAAGACCCAACAATATGATGCCTTCGAGAAACTTATCTCACAGACTAAAGGTGAAAAGATGGGAAGAAATCTACCATGCACAGACTCAGTAAAAAAGAGGGGGTTTCCATCCTTATTTCAGATAAAGTGGACTTCAAGCCAAAGTTAGTCAGAAGGGAAAAGAAGGACATTTCATACTGCTTAAGGAACCATAAATCAGGAAGACATAACGATCATAAATATTTATGCCCCAATCAATGGTGCATCCATGTACATCAAACAAATCCTTCTCAATTCCAAGAATCAAATAGACTACAACACAATAATTCTGGATGACCTTAACACACTGCTATCACCACTGGATAGATCTCCCAAACGAAACCTAAACAAATAAACCATAGAACTCAATAACACAATCAATAACTTAGACTTAACAGACATATACAGAATATTCTATCCATCAGTGAGCGAATACACTTTCTTCTCAGCAGCACATGGAACCTTCTTGAAAAGAGACCATACATTATGCTACAAAGTAGCCCTCAGTAAATGCAAAAAAATAGAGATAGTACCTTGTGTTCTATCAGATCATAATGGAATGGAATTAGAAATCAATGACAAAATAAAAACAGAAATTACTCCAACACCTGAAGACTAAGTAATATGCTATTGAATGAAGCATGGATAACAGAAAACATCAGGGAGGAGATAAAAAAATTCTTAGAGGTAAATGAGAATGATGATACAACATATCAAAATCTCTGGAACACTGTGAAAACAGTACTAAGAGGAAAATTCATTGCATGGAGTGCATGCATGAAGAGAATAAAAAGTCAACAACTAAATGACCTAACATTACAGCTCAAAGTCCTAGAAAAAGAAGAACAGAACACCACCAAAAGTAGTGGAAGACAGGAAATAATTAAAATCAGAACTGAAATCAATGAAATTGAAACAAAAGAAAAATTCAAAAAACTGACAAAACAAAAAGTTGGTTCTTTGGAAAAGTAAGCAAAATAGACAAACCCTTAGCCATACTAACAAAGAGAAGGAGACAGAAAGCTCAAATTACTAATATTCGTGAGGAAAAAGGAAATATCATGACAGACACCACTGAAATACATGAGAAGCTACTTAGAAAATCTATACTCCAACAAAATAGAAAATACCAAAGACATCGACAAATTTCTAGAGACATACGATCCTCCCAAACTGAACCAGGAGGACATACACAATTCAAACAGATTGATATCAAGCAATGAAATAGAAGAAGTCATCAAAAGCCTACCAACCAAGAAAAGCCCAGGACCAGACGGATTCTCAGCTGAGTTCTACAAGACCTTCAAAGAAGAATTCATTCCAATACTTCTAAAAGTATTCCAGAAAATACTAAACTCATTCTGTGAAGCTAATATCATCCTCATACCTAAACCAGACAAAGACACATCAAGGAAAGAAAATTTTAGACCAATATCTCTGATAAATATAGACACAAAAATCCTTAACAAAATCCTGGCAAACCACATCCAAAAACATATTAAGATAGTGCACCACAACCAAGTGGGGTTCATCAAGTGGGGATGCAAGTTTGGTTCAACATCTGGAAATCAATAAATATAATTCACCACATCAACAGACTGAAGGTTAAGAATCATATGGTTATTTCAATTGACAGAGAAAGGGTTTGATAAAATACAACACCCCTTCATGCTCAAAACACTAGAAAAAATAGGGATCGTAGGAACATACCTCAACATTATAAAATCTATGCTAAGCCCACGGCCATCAATTTTTGTTTTTATTTATTTTATTTTTAAAAATAATTTATTTATTTTGATTCATTGTAAACAAATGAGGTACAACTTATTTCTCTGGTTGTACATGAAGTAGAGTCATACCATTTGTGTAATCATACATGTACATAGGGTAATGGTGTTTGTCTCAATCTGTTATTTTTCCTTCTCCCCACCCCTCCCACCGCTCCCACCCCTCTTTCCTCTATACAATCCATCCTTCCTCCATTCTTGCATCCCTCCCACCCCCCATTATGTATCATCATCCACTTATCAAAGAGATCATTCCTTCTTTAGTTTTCTGGGATTGGCTTATCTCACCATGTTATTCTCCAACTCCATGCATCTGCCTGCAAATGCCATAATTTTATTCTTATTTATGGCTGAATAATTGTGTATATATACCACAGTTTCTTTATCCATTCATCAATTGAATGGCATGTAGGCTGGTTCTACAATCTAGTTATTGTGAACCGAGCAGCAATGAACATTAATGTGGCTGCATCTCTGTAGTGTGCTGATTTTAAGTCCTTTGGGTATATAGGCCAAGGAGTGGAAGAGCTGGGTCAAATGGTGGTTCCATTTCAAGTTTTCTAAGGAATCTCTACCAGCTGAGCACTCTACCAACTGAGCTATATCCCCAGCCCTGAACAGGCTATCTTTTCTCCATTGTATGTTTTTGGCACCTTTGTCTTGTATGAGAAAACTGTATTTATTTGGGTTTGTCTCTGTGTCCTCTATTCTGTGCCATTGATCTACCTGTCTATTTTGGTGCCAATATCATGCCATTTTTGTTACTATTGCTCTGTAGTATAGTTGGAGTTCTGGTATTGCGATACCCCCTGCTTCACTCTTCCTGCTAAGGACGGCTTTAGCTATTCTGGGTCTCTTATTTTTCCAAATGAATTTCATGATTACTTGCTCTATTTCTATGAGGGACATCATTGGAATTTTAATTGGAATTGCATTGAATTTGTATAGCACTTTTGGTGATATGGCCATTTTGATAATATTAATTCAGCCCTATCCAAGAACATGGGAAATCTTTCTATCTTCTAAGGTTTTCTTTCATTTCTTTCTTTAGTGTTCTGTAGTTCTCATTGTAGAGGTCTTTCACCTCTTTTGTTAGATTTATTCCCAAGTATTTTATTTATTTTGAGGCTATTGTGAATGGGGTAGTTTTTCTAAATTCTCTTTCAGAGGATTCATCACTTATGAATAAAAATGCATTCGACTTATGAGCATTGATTTTATCCTGCTACTTTAATGAATTCATTTATGAGTTCTATAAGTTTTCTGGTGAAATTTTTTGGCTCCTCTAAATATAGAATCATGTCATCAGCAAATAGGGGCAGTTTGAGTTCTTCTTTTCCTATTCGTATCCCTTTAATTTCTTGTGTCTAATTGCTCTGGCTAGAGTTTCAAGGACAATGTTGAATAGAAGTGGTGAAAGAGGGCATCCCTGCCTTGTTCCAGTTTTTAGGGGGAATGCTTTCAGTTTTTCTCCATTTAGAATGATATTGGCTGTAGGCTTAGCATAGATAGCCTTTACAATGTTGAGGAATGTTCCTACTATCCCTATTTTTTCTAGTGTTTTGAGCATGAAGGAGTGCTATATTTTATCAAATGCTTTTTCTGCATCTATTGAAATCTTTAAGTCTGTTGATATGGTGAATTACATTTACTGATTTCCAGATGTTGAACCAACCTTGCATCCCCAGGATAAAACCCACTTGATCATCGTGCACTATCTTTTTAATACAACATCTTTCTTAATGGAGAAAACCTGAAAGCATTCCCTTTAAAAATTGGAACAAGACAGGGATGCCCTCTTTCACCACTTCTATTCAACATTGTCCTTGAAATACTAGCCAGAGCAATTAGACAGACCAAAGAAATTAAAGGGATACAAATAGGAAAAGAGGAACTCAAGCTGTCACTATTTGCTGATGACATGATTCTATATTTAGAGGATTCCAGAAACCCCACCAGAAAACTTCTAGACCTCATAAATGAATTCAGCAAAATAGCAGGATATAAAATCAACATGCATAAATCTAAAGCATTTTTAGACATAAGCAATGAAACATCTGAAAGGGAAATGAGGAAAACAATTCCATTCACAATAGCCTCAAAAATAAAAAAAATACTTGGGAATCAATCTAACCAAAGAGGTGAAAGATCTCTACAATGAAAACATTAAAGAAACATTAAAGATCTCTACAGTGAAAACATTAAAGAAAGAAACTGAAGATGACCTTAGAAGATGGAAAGATCTCCCATGTTTTTGGATAGGCAGAATTAATATTATCAAAATGGCCATACTTCCAAAGGTGCTATACACATTTAACACAATTCCAATTAAAATCCCTATGACATTTCTCATAGAAACAGAAAAAGCAATCATGGAATTCATCTGGATTTCATGATTGCTTTTTCATGAAATTCATCTGGAAAAACAAAAGACCCAGAATAGCCAAAGCAATCCTGGGCAGGAAGAGTGATGCAGGAGGTATTATAGTACCAGAACTTAAACTCTATTATAGAGCAATAGTAACAAAAATGACATGGTACTGGCACCAAAGTAGACAGGTAGACCAATGGTACAGGATAGAAGACATGGAGGCATACCCACATAAGTACAGTTATCTCATACTAGACAAAGGTGCCAAAAACTTACAATGGAGAAAAGATAGCCTCTTCAACAAATGGTACTAGCAAATCTGGAACTCCATATGCAGTAAAATGAAATTAAACCCCTATCTCTCACCCTGTACAAAACTCAACTCAAAATGGATCAAGGATCTAGGAATTAGACCCTTCACCGAATAGAAAAGTAGGCTTGAATCTCCATCACGTTGGCTTAGGATAAGACTTCCTTACAAGACCCCTACTATAGCACAAGAAATAAAAGCAAGAATATCAATAAATGGGATAGATTGAAGCTAAAATTTTTTTTCTCAGCACAGAAACAATCAATGATGTAAAAAGAAAGCGTACAGAGTGGGAGAAAATCTTTTCCACACACATTTCAGACAGAGCACTAATCTCCAAAGTGTATAAAGAACTTTAAAAACTTTACACCAAAAATACAAAGAACCCAATCAATAAATGGGCTAAGGAACTGGGCAGACACTTCACAGAAGAAGATATATAGGTGATCAACAAATACATGAAAAAGTGCTCATCACCCTAGTAATTAGAGAAATGCAAATTAAAACCACCCTAAGATTTCATCTAACTCCAATTAGAATGGCTATTATCAAGAACACAAGCAATAATAAGTGTTGGCATGACGTGGGGAAAAAGGCAAACTTGTACATTGCTGGTGGGGCTGCAAATTGGTGCAGCCACTCTGGAAAGCAGTACGGAGATTCCTCAGAAAAGATGGAATGGAACCACCATTTGACCCAGCTATCCTACTCCTTGGTTTATACCCAAAGGACTTAAAATCAGATACTACAGTGATGCAGCCACATCAATGTTCATAATTGCTCAATTCACAATAGCTTGATTGTAGAACCAGTCTAGATACTCTTCAATTGACAAATGGATAAAGAAACTGTGGTATATATACACAGTGGAATATTACTCAGCAACAAAGAATAATAAAATTATGGCATTTGCTGGTATGTGGATGAAGTTGGAAAATATCATGCTAAGTGGAATAGGCCAAGCCCAAAAAATTTAAGGCCAAATATTTTCTCTGGTAAGTGCATGACAATATGTAATGAGGGGAGGTGGCAGGGGGAAGAGAAGAATGAAGAAGTTTGGATGGTGTAGAGGAAAACAGGGTGGGAGGAGGTGGGGGACAGAAAGACAGTAGAATGAAACAGATAGTATTACCCTATGTATATGTATGATTACATGAATGGTGTGAATCTACATTGTGTACAATCATAGAAATGAAAAGTTGTACCCCAACTGTGTACAATGAATCAAAATGCAGTCTGTAAAAATAAAAAAGATTAAAAAAAAAAAAAAAAAAAAAAAAGAATATTGGAGAGAAGGTTGACCCTGGCTAAAGTGAGTCAGGTGAGGTGCCTAGAGATCCTTGAATTTTGCACTCTTGGCACCTTACATGCCAAGCCTGGCCCAGCCTTCTAGAGTCTCCTGTTTCTTTGTGATCATGTGGAGGAAAGACAAGGCTCTTTACTGCCAAAATGGCCGTGCAGTGACATGGCTATGTTGCTCAACAGGTGAAAAAAGGAGTAATGTTAACAAAACTGACTTGCTTGTTCTAACTTCTGTCTCTCTGATGATTCTAAGTATTCCTAATTCCTAAAAGAAATTCATATTTGTAATTAAATTCAAATTAGGAGAAGCCTGGAATTTCTATTATTACATTATTCATAAGTGGTGCCTTGTATTTAGCATTGTAAGTGATAACCACTTTAGAGGTATTTTCTCATTTATCTTTACAAAATTTTCCTTTCCCAATTGGGAAAATAGAGATCAGAATGATTAGGTAACTTGTCCAAGGCCACATAGGTAGAAAGTGGCTGGAACAGGGTTTAAATCAAACAGATTGACCCTAACACTTGGGCTGTTTGCTATGCTATTCTATTTAGTATTTGTAGAATATTTTATAATATGCCAAACATTTTTTGCATCTGTTAATTTCAATAAAGTACATACTTTAAATTAAAAAAAAATTAGTGAGGAAAAACAAGAAGTTACAAGACATACCAAATAAGGATTACTATGAAAATGATATGCTAATAATCTGAAAAAGCTAGACGACATGGACAAATTTCTGGACACATATGATCTATCAAAATTAAACCATAAGGGCATAAAAAAAGCTGAATGATCAAAAATATGTAATAAGATTAAATCAGTAACCGAAAGTCTCACAACAAAAGCCCAGGATCCAATTGCTTCACTTCTCAATTCTGTCATACTTTAAAAGACGTTCTTTTCTAACTATTCCACAGAATCGGAAGAGAGGAAACTCTTCCAAACTCATTTTATGAAGCCAGCATTAGGCAGGGGTCAGGGATGAAGGGGACAGAAAGAGACTACTACATCAGTGATGAACAAAGATGCAAAAATTCTCAATGAAGTACTAGCAAATAGAATTCAACAGCACATCAAAAAGATCACTGACCATGATCAAAGTTGGTTTCATCTCAGGGATGCAAGAATGGTTCAACATATGTAAATCTATAAATAATAATATATAGTCTCACCAGAATGAAAGTTAAAAATCATGTGATCATCTCAATAGATGTTAAAAAAAAAAAAGTACTTGATAAAATGCAGCATCCTTTCATGACAAAAGTCCTAAATAAATTAGATAGAGAAGGATCATACCTCAAAATAATAGACTATATATGATAAATTCATATCGAACATTCATAATGAATGAGGAAAAACTGAAAGCATTTCCTCTAAGATCAGGAACAAAATAAAGGTATTCATTCTCCCTGGCTTTTAAATTCATTGTAGTACTAGAAGTTTTAGCCAGCGCAATTAGGCAAGAAAAATAAATAAAAGGCATACAAATAGGAGGGAGGAAATCAAATTACCCCTGTTTGCAGATGATATAATTCTATATATAGAAAAACCTAAAGACTCCACCAAAAGATTATTAGAAATGATAAATTCATTAAAGTAACAAGAGACAAAATGATGCACAAAAACTATAGAAAACTTTTCTATACACCAATAACATATTTTTTAAAAGAAACATGAAAATAATCCCATTTGCAATAGGTACAAAAACCCCAAACTAAACCAAATCAAACCCAAAACTCAGGAATAAATTTAACAAAAGAAGTGAAAGACCTCTAAAATGAAAACAGCAAAACTGATAAAAGAAATTGAAGATACAAAAAACTGGAAAGACCTATGTTCAAAGATTGGAAGAATTAATATTGTTAAAAACGTCCATAGTACCAAAGCAATTCAGTACAATCCCTGTCAAATACCACTGACATTATATACAGAACTAGAAAAAAAAAAGTCATAAAATTCATACAGTGGCACAAAAGACCCAGAATAGCTAAATCAGTCTTGAGCAAAAACCAAACAAACTGCAAAGCTGGAGGCATCACATTACCTGAATTCAAGATGTACTACAGAGCCATAGTAATCACAACAGCTTGGTATTAGCATAAACAGAGACACATAGATCAAAGGAACAGAATGAAGATCCCAGAAATATACCCATACATCTACAGCTAACTGATTTTTGACAAAAGCACCAAAACCCTACACTGGAAAAAGGACAGCTTCTTCAACAAATGGTCCTTGGAAAAACCGAATATACAGATGCAGAAGATTGTAAGTTGACCCTTAATTCTCATTCTGTACAAAAATCAACTCAAAATGGATCAAAGATCATTTGAAACTCTGGAACTACCAGAAGAAAAACAGGGGAAACACTTCAGTACTTCAGTATAGGCAAATATTTTCTGGATAAGACCCCAAGCACAAGAAACAAAATTGATGAATGGGACTACATCAAACTAAAAAGTTTCTGCAGAGCATAGGAATCAATCAATAGAGTGAAGAGACAATGTGCTAAATTGGAGGAAATATCTGCCAACTATCTATGTGACAGAGTGTCAATATCCAGAATATATAAGGAACTAAAAAAGCTCAACAACAAAGCTGTAATCCAATTAATAAACTGGCAAATGAAAGAAGAAATACAAATGGCCAACAAATGTATGAAAAAATGTTCGATATCATTAGCCATCAGGAAGCTGCAAATCAAAACTACAATGAAATACCACTTCACCCCAGTCAGAATGGTTATAACAAAAAAAACAAAAAACAATAGCAACAATCAACCACCAGATGAATAAAAAGAAACTCTCATACATTGTTGGCTGGAATGTAAATAAGTACAGCCACAGTGGAGAACAGTATGGCGGTTCCTCAACTGGAGAAAATGGATGGAACTGGAGGACATATGTTAAGTGAAATAAGCCTGACATAGATAAGTACTATATCTTGTCTCTCATGTGGAAGCTCAAAAAAAGTTGACCTGAAAGTACAAGAGAGATTACTAGCGATTGGGAAGGGGGTGTATGTGTGTGTGTTGGGGGTGGTGTTGCGGGGAGGGCAGCCAAATTTGATCAGTCCTTAGTATATGAATGTATGTAAGTATCACAATGAACTCTGTTAATATGTACAATTAATGTGTGTTAATAAAAATGAACATCTAAAGTTTTACTTTTCACAAGTATTTTATTTCCAGAGAGTATGTTTCCAAGATTCCTTGAAAGTTTCATCTCTGGAAAGCTTTTTGGGAACAAATTCCTTTTTCACAAAGCTGTTTCAGATGCTTATTTAGCCTTGGTCACTGCCAATGGGCACATCAAATGTAAATAAAACTCGGATTTAAATCAATAAAGCTCAAGAAATCAGAGCAGATGAGTGTGGAATGGGAAATGTTTCTAAGAAACAAAATTTCTTCCTTGCTTGAAAATTTTATATAGGAAGCAGAAGAAAAAGGAAAAAAATATTAGAATTGCCTAAAAATGGTCCGACTTCCAGGGGAGGAGGTAAGGTCTCCACATCTCTAAAGGTATCTTAGCAAGAAGTGGAAAGTAAGGTAACTGACTCTTAATACTCCAGTGAAACCAACAGAATTCTGTCTGGGAAAACCGGGTATAGTGTCTTCCTTCTCTATTTCGCCTGTGTTTCTTTATGGCTAGGGGCTGGAGTACCAAGTTCTCATATTTCATAAGCTTTGTGTTCCTCAAAGGTAGCTCATACTGGGAAACAGGACTCCCCTTCTTTTAATGCCCAGCCTAAGATGGGTACTTAGGAGAAGCTAGACAGCTGTGACCAGGTTTTTCTGAGGCATCTTCCTACAGAGAAGGTAGAACCCAAAAGCCCACTATGACTTTGCACGCTTAGATGATATCAACAATTTAAAATGTAAATTGTGACTTCCCTATAATAAGACCAAAAATTCTAGGGATGGGATAACACTGGCTAAAATAAAAGCAAGAAGTCCAGAGTAGGCAGATCAAACATGCTGGCTCCACAGAAAGTGACTTTGTATGTATTTTAAATGGTATTTATATAACACATACAAAATAATTTCTTTCAAGGAGACTAGGATTTAGCTCACATAAGATTTTCCCAGTCACCTCTCAAAATGTCATTAATACTTACCCCAAATTTCCAAAATTAACTCTCAAATTAGAATTAAGAGATGATCACCTCATTTCTCAACCTGTGTGCCCCTTTATGAGCAGAAAAAAAAGAAGAGTTATAGAGAAAGCTTATAAGAGAACCCCTCTGCCAAATAATTAGTAAATGTTTTAGGTATAGTAACATTTCTTGGCAAACTTGTAAGGCCAAAATGATTCTATAAATTAGTAAGTTCATCACAAAATGTGTTCGAATTAGTCTAAAAGTTTTGTTTATTAAGAAAAACTAGGGTTGAGTATGGTGGTGCAGCCTCTAATACTAATGGCTGTGAGCCTGAGGCAGGAGGATCACAAGTTCAAAGCCAGCCTCAGCAAGTTAGGAAGGCCCTTAGAAACTTAGTGAGACCCTGTCTCAAAATAAAACAAAAAGGGATGGGGACACGGCTCACTGGTGAAGTACCCCTGGGTTCATTCCCTGGTACAAAAATAAAAATTAATAAGATTACGGCTAGGATTGTGGCTTAGTGGAAGAGCACTTGCTTGGCATGTGTCAGGTCCCGGGTTCTAGCCTCAGTACCATATATAAATAAATTAAAAAAAAAAAAAAAAGGTCCATTGACAACTAAAAGAATATTAAAATTAAAAAAGGGTTATTGAGAATCTTTACCTGGTAGTGTCAGGGGTGAGCGGGTGGGAAGAAGAGCAACGATGCAATCCCACTCCAAACTCCTGGCTAACACTGCTCATAAATCAGATATTCTTTTCTTAATGAGCTTGGATCTGAATTGAGAATTCTAAAAACAGAACTCTCAACAACCACTTCAACTCTTTACAGCTGGCTCCTGAGATGAAACCCCAGTCTAATATCTAATGGCAGGCCCTAGGGAACTCTGAACTTAATCAGTTCTTTTTTTTTTTTTTTTGTATAAAGGATTGAACCCTTGACCACTGAGCCACATTTCCAGCCCTTTGTGTAAATATTTTTTTCCTTTTTTGTGATGCTGGGGACTGAACCCAGGGCCTTGTGCTTGCCTTGCAAGCACTCTACCAAACTGAGCCATATCCCCAGCCCATCCCTTTGTAGTTTTTGAGACATGCTCTCATTAGGTTGCTTACAGCCTCACTAAGTTGCTGAGGCTGGCTTCAAACCAGTGATCCTCCTTGCCTCTGGGAATATAGGTGTGTGCCACCATGCCTGGCAAACACAATTGTTTCTAATCCTTGTTCTGCCGGGAATGCTTGCGTGATTTTGGGAAAGCTGAACCTCAAAACCTTAGGATCTGTCTATAAAATGGGCTAATAATACTTAAGTACCTTAAAAAGTATTATAAAATTCATAGAGGATATTGTAGATGAGTAATTTATTCATTATGACAATGAATATAATACCAACACCTGCTACATACTATTTATGAGTACCTACCATGGATTATGTATTTGTTCTAAGCATGAATAATCTTTAACCAGAGTGATGTGGAAGGATGTAGTTATTATATTCATTTTATGTCAAGGAAATAAAGACACAAAAAATTGAAGTAACTTCCCCAAGATCAAAAAGACAGTAGCAGTTCAGGGTTTTCAACCTAAGTGATTTATCTCAAAAGGTCTAAGCTATTACCCAATATGCAGCTTTCATTCTTTGTAGACTGTGGGTACTCTATAAATTTGACCTTTAGCTGCCTGATGTGTACCACGACCTCAATGTACATGCAGAAGGAACAACATGATTTAAATTTTCTTTGGAGAACTACAAATAAAAACCAATGGCAAGTGGTTGGCAGGCAGAAGGAAGTGTTGATAGATTAATTACACAGGTTTGATGTCTGTTGGAGACAGAAATGTCAACTTGGGCCTGAGTATTTCTGCAACACGTCATCAAGCAGACAGAGAACAATCTTCAGGCATCTGGAACCAGGATTTCCTGACTATTCTACCATTTGAGCTCTATGGTTTGGATGTGAGGTATCCCCAAATCTTATGTATGAGAAAATACAAGAAGGTTTAGAGGAGAAATGATTGGGTCTTAACCCAATCAGTGAATTAAATCCTAATGGGATTAACTGAGTGGTAACTGAAGGTAGGTAGGGTGTGGCTGGAGCGGATGGGTCCCTGAGAGCATGCTTTCAGGGTATATATTTTGTATCTGGCAAGCAGAGTTTGTCTCTGCTTCCTTTTTCCTTTCTTTTCTTTTCTTTTTTTTTTTTTTTGGTAGCAGGGATTGAACTCAGAGGCACTGGACCACTAAGCCACATTCCCAGTCCTACTTTGTATTTTATTTAGAGACAGGGTCTCCACTGAGTTGCTTAGTGCTTAGCTTTCTGCTGAGGTTGGTTTTGAACTTGCAATCCTCCTGTCTTAGCCTCCCGAGTTGCTGGGATTACAGGCGTGCACCCCTGTGCCCAGTTCTTTCTGCTTCTTGATTAACATGTGAGCAGTTTCCCTCCACCACTCTTCCACCATGATGTGCTGACTTACCTTGAGCACTGAGGAATGGAGCCAGCCGTCTACAAACTGAGACCTCTGAAACCATAAGCCCCCGAAAAACTTTCTCCCTTAAAAGTGTTCTTTTCAACTCAAAAAACTCTACACCAAGAATGCAAATAACCCAATCGACAAATGGGCTAAGGAAATGAACAGACACTTCACAGAAGATCTACAAGCAATCAACAAACATATGGAAAAATGTTCAACATCTCTAGTAATAAGAGAAATGCACATCAAAACCACCCTAAGATTCCATCTCACCCCAATTAGAATGGTGATTATCAAGAATACAAGCAACAACAGGTGTTGGAGAGGATGTGGGGAGAAAGGTACACTCATACATTGCTGGTGGGGTTGCAAATTAGTGCAGCCACTCTGGAAAGCAGTGTGGAGATTCCTTAGAAAACTTGGAATGGACCCACCATTTGACCCAGCTATCCCACTCCTTGGCCTATATCCAAAGGACTTAAAATCAGCATACTACAGAGATACAACCACATCAATGTTCATAGCTGCTCAATTCACAATAGCCAGATTGTGGAACCAACCTAGATGCCCTTCAATGGATGAATGGATAAAGAAACTGTGAGATACACACACACACACACACACACACACACACACACACACAATGGGATATTACTCAGCCATAAAGAATGATAAAATTATGGCATTTGCAGGCAAATGGATGAAATTGGAGAATAACATGTTGAGATAAGCCAATCTCAAAAAACCAAAGGGCGAATGATCTTGCTGATAAATGGATGATGACACATAATGGGGGGTAGGAAGGGTTAGTGTTAGGGTTAGAGTTAGGGTTAGGGAGGGGGACAAGAATGGAGGAAGGACTGTATAGAGGGAAAAGAGGGGTGGGAGGGGTGGGGGGAAGGGAAAAAATAACAGAATGAACCAAACAACATTACCCTATGTAAATTTATGATTACACAAATGGTACGCCTTTACTCCATGTACAGAGAAACAACATGTATCCCATTTGTTTACAATAAAAAAAAATGTAAAAAAAAAAAAAAAAAAAGTGTTCTTTTCAGGTCTTTTAGTCACAGCAGCAAAAAAGCTGATTAAAAACACCTGGAGAGATAGGCAATGATATTCCCTTTCATTGTAATTATTCCACTTATTTTGCTTTTACTGATAAGACTTCTTCCATACCCTCAGTCCCTAATATAGAATGTAAATGATTACAGAACTATATAACTTGCTGAGAGTTATAAGCTAAGATTAGGTATAAATGATTTATATACTCTAATAGTTCCTGTGTACCTCTTAAATGTTAATAATTCAGTGGATTATTTTTGAAGTCATATAATATTATACTTTCTTTTAAAATTATCCTCTCTAGAAGCCAGGTTCATGAATATTAAAAATGGAGAATGTTTTTGACAAGTTATAATCAAGAAAGATTCTGAACCCCCAAAATTTTGATTTATGGTATAATTTTATGAATTATAAGGAGAATTTAAGAGAATTATGATTTACAGAAGCACATTTTTCTTAATTGGTGGATGATAATTATACATAAGTGGGATTCATTATGTCATATTTGTGCATAACAGTTTGAGCAATTTCATTCCCTAATACCTACCCTTTTTCTCTCTTTTCCCTCCCCGAGTTTGCTTCTGTTTTCAAAGTAATTTTCATTTGAAGTGAATATGGATAATATATAATCTTAGGTTTTCCAAATTTCTTGTCTCATCTACTTTAACATGTTTATTGTTAGTTAATAGCAACTACCTACCCATTTTTCCAGCCTGGTTGCTTACAAGACTTCAGAACTTTCATGTTATTTTCTGTAACAAAAGGCTATCTGCTTGCATAGATAAATCAGAGGCAAGATCATAACATTTTAGCAGACGGTTATGGTTTTGATTAGTGAAAAGAGTTGATTGTAGTTATTTTCAAAGATGCTACTAATGAATTGATGGGATTTTTCAGGGCACCTGCAATCTTAATTCCAAGTGTTTTAGGGTCAGATGGAGTTTAAGGATCTATCTAATGTGCATAGATATTGCACTAAGCTTGGAATATAGGGGTTTTTCCAGAGTCTGCTTTTGGTAGCAATAATCATGGAAGAGGACTTTGTAAACAAAAGCACTGAGGAACAGTCCCTGTGTGTGTTTACCAGACTCAATGACAAATAAACAAAAGACTTATTGCTGGAATCGTCAATAATGGTCTCCTGATTGCTACATCTGAAAGCCTTTTCTCCATTCTCTTCCCAATTTACTCTGCAGTATGTGATATCATTTCTTCCCTTCTGAAAATTTCCTCCTTTTGGTTGTTGTGGCACATTCAGTCATGACTCTTTTTCCACTTGATTCTTCATAATCTTTTTTTTTGGGTGCTGGGGATTGAACTCAGGGCCTTGTGCTTACAAGGCAAGCACTCTACTGACTGAGCTATCTCCCCAGACCCTCTTCATAATCTTTCTTGCCCACTTTTCTTTTCTAACTAGCTCATTAATGACAGGTCTTAGTTTTTATATTGACTCTCTTCTTTCCCCACAGCATTCTACCTCATGGCTTTGACTATCAATGATTCAAATCTCTAGCTTCTGGTTTTTTCCTTCCCTTAGATGCCTTAAAGATACCTCAAATGCATTATGTTCAAAACTGAATTTCTGACTTCTTGTTTCCATCAAAACATTCTGGTACTAGAGGTCCGAGTCATTTATATTTTTTTTTTTCCTTTTTCTTTTGGTGCTGAGGAGTGATCCCACAGCCTTGAACATGCTAACCTCAGTCATCTTTATCTCTTATCCTTTAATATTCTATGCCCAATCAGACACCAAGTCTTGCTGATGCTCCTGAGGTACTTCCTGAATTCATTTCATTCACTCCATTCTCACTGTCCTTGTCCTAATTCAGATGAATCATCTCTTGCTTGGACTATTGCTACAGCCTCCTCAGTGGTCTCCCATTCCAATTCATTCTTCACACTTGCCATCACAATTCTCTTTCATAGATGTGATCACTCACTTCCTTCCTTTAAAGAGAAATCTATTTTCTTTTGGGCCTTTTTTCATTGTTTCAATCATACAAATAGATTTTTATAGCCAAATAATATGGAATATACTTTTAGTTGTATAAATTTTGTCTAATTCACTAGGCTGAGGGAAGACTTGAGATCACATTTTATTTATCCATCTTTGTTTTCTGCACAGGTTTGTTCTCTTAATTGGGTGAATGATTACAGAACTGAAATTGCTGTTCCCCATATTAGCACTTTTTGTATTAATTTTTTAATGCTCTGACAAAATACCTGAGAAAAAGTAATTAACAGAGGAAAAATTTATTTTGGCTCACAGTTTCAGAGGTTTCAGTTCAAGATCAACTAGCTCCTTTGCTTTGGGTCTGAGGTGAGGTTTCATGGTAGACAGCATGTGGCAGAGGAAAGCTGCTCACCTCATGGCAGCTAAAAGCAGAGTGAGAGAGATGAAGGAACTGGGAACAAGATAGTCCCCAAAGGCACAGCCCCAAGGACCCCTTCAATTAGATCTGACCTACAATTTCTACTACTTCTCAAAAGTCCATTCAAATTATGAATATGTCAATGGATTAAACCACTTATGAGGTTAGAGTCTTTGTAATCTGATCATTGTTTTAAAGTTATTCTGCTGAACATTGCTGTACTGGGGACCAAGCCTTTAACACATGAGCCTTTCAAAGACATTCCAGATCTAAACTAACACTTCTCAATGTACTAGAATATGTCAATGGACAAAATGTGGTTCATGTGTCAAATACAGCTTGCATTTTGTAAATGAAAGTTTCACTGGAATATAGCCATACCATTTATTTACTTATCCTACAGCTTTCATAGTACAATAGCAGAACTGAGTAGCTGTGAATGTAGAGCTAGCAAAGATAAAAATATTTATGATCTCTTTATAAAAGTGTGCCAACCCCTGAACTAGAAGATCAATTATGTACCAATTTTAATTTAGAATGAATAACTCAGTTACTAATGATGTTTTATATACACACAGCTATGATAAGGGCAATTTTAATAGGAGTTAAGAAATACAAATTTAACTGATGGGCTCTAGAATATTCAGAGTCTAGACTGGGAAAGATCTTTTGCAAACTGGATCACTAAAGGGTGGAGGATGTTTAGACCACAAATACCTTATAAAAGAATGTCATAAAGGTAGTGACCCAATTTATCTTGCTTACTATGTCCTTCATGCCTGTCACATGTCAGTGATCGATAATTACTTGTTGAACAAAAACTAGCTTGAAAGTCCACTTACTTATTATGATTCTTGGAATATTTTCTCCTTTTCATAAAATGTTCCTTCTTTCATTTTTAGAGAACAGAATAGAGGGTATATTTTAACTCTTCCCTTGCTTGCAAATAGCTGCACCTTCCTGTCAGAAATGTTTCACAGCATCAACCAGTAAGGTGAGATGAGATTTAAATTCACTAGGCAGACCAAATACATCATGACTTTCTACTTATTCTCATATCTTCCCTCTTCACATCCATTTGTCTTGGAACTCATGTTGTCTGGGAGGCACTAAGACTGCCAAGAATGAATAGTGTTAAATGCCATGGAACAGGCTTTGGTTGGTTTATAATTCACTTCCAGTACTGTAGAGGAAAATGTGGCACAAAGAGTTGGAGCCTGATGTGACTGTTTGAAGAAGTACATATTAGGTGAAAGGTAAAAGAGGAGGAAATTATCATTTTAAATGATATGAGATGTACTTGGCCAAAGCAGAAGCAAGTCTTGGTATCTACAATCTAACTAAGCCTATATCTTTGTCTCAGTCTCTCTTTTTTTTTTGGGCACAGGGCATTGAACCCAGGGATGCTTAACCACTGAGCCACATCCCACCCCCACCCTTTTTAAAATTTTGAGACAGGGTCTTGCTAAGTTGCTGATGCTTGAACTTGCCATCCTTCTGCCTCAGTCTCTCAAGTTGCTGGGATTACAGGTGTGTGCCATGACACCTTTTTTTTTTTTTTGGGTGGTGGTGGGGATTAAACCCAAGGCCTTCCATATCCTAGACAAGTGCTATATCACTGAGCTGCAGTCCTAGTCCTTGCATCTTTTATAAAATTACTGAAATATAATAACATGTTTTAAAGTATGTATACCTTGTGGAATGGCTGAATCAAACTAATCAACAAATGCATTACCCTGCATACTTTTTTGTGTATGATAAGAACAATTAAGGGCTGGGGTTGTAGCTCAGTGGTAGAGTGCTTGCCTACCACGCATGATGTAATGGATTCGATTCTCAGCACTGCATATAAATAAAATATAGGTCCACTGACAACTAAAAAAATTTTTAAAAAAGAACACTTAAAATCTACTTTCAAGATTTTTGAGAATACCACACATTGTTATTGTACAACAGTTATGTTGTACAGCAACAGTTATGTTGTACAATAGATCTCTTTTTTTCTTAACTGAAATTTTGTATCTTTTGACCAATACCTCCTGAATCCCCTTCTCTCTCTGACCTTCTTTTTAATTTTTTTATTTTTTTGGGTGAGGGTGGGGTATCAGGGATTGAACTCAGGGGCATTTGACAACTGAGCCCAATCCCCAGCCCTATTTTATATTTTATTTGGAGACAGGATCACACTGAGTTGCTTAGAGCCTTGCTTTTGCTGAGGCTGACTCTGAACTCCTGATTCTCCTGCCTCAGCCTCCTGAGCTGCTGGGATTATAGGCGTGTACCACTGCACCCTGCACTGATCCCACATTCTTGGCAATCATCTCCATTCTACTCTCTGCTTCTGAGTCCAACTTTTTTTTTTTTTTAAGATTCCACATGTAAGTGAGATCAAGCAATTTATCTTTCTGTTCCTGGCTTTTTTCACTTAACACAATATCCTCCAGATTCACTCATACTGTCAAAAATGACAAGATTTTCTTCTTTTTTAAGGTCGAGTGGTATTCCATTATCTAAAGATACATTCCATTTTCTTTATCCATTCATCTTTTGATGGATATTTAGGTTGATCCCTAAGTATCTTAGCTATTGTGAATAAATGCTGCAATGAACATGTGAGTGCAGAGGTGTCTTTGACATATCAATTTCATTTCCTGTGGCTATATCCCCAGAAGTGGGATTGCTGGAGCATATGATAGTTTTATGTTTAATTTTTTGAGGAACCTCCATACCGTTTTCCATAATGGTTGTACTAATTCAATTCCCACCAGTAACATACAAAGGTTCCCTTTTCTCCTTATTCTTGCCAACACATTTTCTGTGGCTCTTTATTTCTGTGTAATCTGACCATTTTTTAATGGGGTATATTTTTTTTAATTTCTTTTAGGTCAATGAGAGAAGCAGAATGTAGTAGCAAAATGAGGACACATACTGAATTTGGGATCCATACTCACTTTTAGTCTCTTTCTGTTAAGAATTAGTAAAGTATGGTGGTTCCTGGATTATACACACCTCTAGTCCCAGCTACTCTGGAGGCTTAGGTGGGAGGATGACTTCAGCCCAGGGCTGCAAGGCCAGCCTGAACAACATAGCAAGACCTCATTTCAAAATAAATAATAAATAAAGATTCAAATTCCATCTTGTTTTTTGAAGACTAGACTCCTGTTGTGTTGCCCAGGCTAGCCCCAAACTCCTGGGATTCAAGTGATCTTCCTGCTTCAGGCTCCAATTGCTGGAAATATAAGTATGTACAGCCAGATTCAAGACCCCTGCACCCTTTTTTTGGGATAACTCAGGGCCTCATGCATGCCAGGCAAGTGCTCTACCACTGAGTACACCCCAATCCTTTTTATTACTATTTTTTTGAGACAAGGTCTAGCTAAGCTGCCCAGGATATATGATCCTCCTGCCTCAGTCTCCTGAGTAGCTGGGATTTCAGGTGTGCACTACCACACCCATCTAAGACCCTTTCTTTTCTTTCTTTTTTAAGTTGCTTATGGACCTTTATTTTATTCATATTTATATGTGGTTCTGAGAATCCAACTCAGTGCCTCACACATGCTAGGCAAATGCTCTACCACTGAGTCACAATCCCAGCTCTAAGACCCGTCCTTAAAGTAATGATTTGATATCCTTTTGTAAGACTGCTAACGAACTAGCTCTAGATCTCAAAGGATGGAGCTTCTATACCTCTATGGGAGCTTCTACAATGATCAGCAAACCTTAAATCTAGATACTGTTTCTTATTTTACAAATCTCACAGTTTTTTTCTCCTCCGTGGAACTTTCAGGGGTTTTGGATAGGTAAGCTTTTAAAGTTATTTCTTCATATTTTAGAAAACATTTCTCTTTAACTCCAAATCTTTTTCATCTTTCCTCAGAGATGTCATATAACCACTCCTTACTGCTACTGTTCTTTCCTATACACCCTTTAAGCTTCTAATTTCCCTAAAATGTAGTGCCTCAGAATATAAGTATTGTCCAACTTCATAACTTCAAAATATAAAACACATCTTTCACCTTACAGAAATGTATTATGAAATAAAATTATCTATTCCTAGTTACTTTTGAAGTACAAGTGCAGGATCTTATCAAGCACCTACATTCCTACCCTTTTTTTGGTTAAAGGGACTCCCTAGGCTTCTCTTTTTCTCTCTTTTTTTTTTTTTTAATTTTTTTTGTAGTTGTAGATGGATAGAATGCCTTTATTTATTTTTATAAGGATTGAACCCATTTCTTCACACTTGCTAGGCAAGTGCTCTGAAACTGAGCTACAGTCCCAGCCCTCCTCTTTTTCTTAATCCTTTATCTGTGTACTATTAATTATGATAAACTAATCACTTACCTGTTTAACCTTTTCATTAAAGAACAACCCCTGCCCTATTATAAAAGAGAACGAAGCCTCTCTTTGAATCCTGAACCTTCTAATAGTGAATATCAAAGAACACTATGGGCCCAAATAACTTTGGTTAATTAAAAAATAGTAATATAACAGAGGGCTGGGCATGGAGGCGCTAAGCAACTCAGTGAGACCCTGTCTCTAAATAAAATACAAAATAGGGCTGGGGATGTGGCTCAGAGGTCGAGTATCCCTGAGTTCAATCCCTGGTACCACCCCCCCAAATAGTAATATACCAGAGTTGGTATTTAATAATGTGTTTTCTATAGGAAATACCTTTAAAATAATCAGCAGAGAATATGATTTACAGTGAGTAAAAACAAAGTTTTTATTTTTTTTTCTTTTAAATGCTTTTAAGTATGCATAAAAACCTATACGGGTGACACTAAAAGAATGGCTTAACAGTCTATATACTAGAGAAAATAATCTGGAAAAAAATCCATATAATAAAAGCTTGCAATGTATAAATAACAAACAAGAAGAGAATGTTCTCATGAAAATGCCACTGATTCAAATCTCAATTCTGAAAAGCTGGACAGCCTTCTATAACTAGTTCTTTACCATATGGTAAGTGTCATAACAACAAAAGCAAAATGCCAAGCCTCAAACAGCATCTTATTGATAAGACCTTTATTTAGCCGACCGCTCCACATATGCTACACATCAAAAAGACAGAATACAAAAAGTCTGGTGAGGACAAGTCCCTCTATTTGTTGTTATTGAGCTATCACACAACATCTGGTTAACAGGAATTATTATATATGCTAGTAAAGAGTTTTCAAAGTTTGGGCATGAGAACTGGAATAAGAGATTTTAAATTAAAAGTTGGCAATTTTTATAAATTGTTATATCCAAGGATTTGGAGCTGTACAAACTCTTGATTTAAGTCTCAGGAGTATGTTATCCATAAGTTACTGGTTTATATCTGTGTCAACAGAGAAAGTTATATAAATAGTTCAAGTTGTGGTTTACTAAGCAACTAGAACTAAACAACTAATTAAACTCTATGTTATCCATCTCTTGCAAAACAATAAAGATCAGTAATAAACTTGGATTTTTAAATGGCCTTCCCCATTCTGGTCCCTATTTCCTTGTTCACTGTAGTCTTACTGAACCTCCTGCAACTCTATACTGCAGCTCTTGGAACACTATACATTATAGCGCCATCTGAATGACTGATTCCTGACCAATCTGTGTGGTATGTGTGAAGATCACATTAGGCATCTGCCTGAAATGATACAGCACAGATATCTCTGAACCTGACGCTCACCCTCAAAACTAAACTGAAGCAATAACTCTCTTAGAGGGAGTTTTCTGAGAGTTTATGTTGATTTCTAAATTCAAAGAATCAAACTGGTAGGCTGTTGTAAAATGACACGGAATATAACACTCTTCACATAACATAACCTTACTGGAAGAAAGAGCTGTAAGAATGTCTATGTGAATAAATGTCACCAGAAAGCAAGCTTCTCTATGGTTTGGGGTTAGAGGAAGGGACAGGAAGTGAAAAGCCACACACTTTTCTGTACCTATCAGATTTGAGAAATTACTGGGTTCATATAGAGTTCTGCTGCAGTAGGGAAACCTGTTCTGCTGATAACACACATAAAGGTGATAAAGGTGCAAAGACTGCTAAAAGATAATGTTGGGCTTAAAAGAAAAAAAAAAAATTAACACTCTTATCCTCCAGAATTTAGATCTGGGAAGGAGTAGGAATGAGCAATATTTCTGCTAAACAGAATGTTTACATGAACAAGCACTGTATTTATCACTTTACCAATTAAAACAAATGGCTATTACAATACCTGCATTTTGAGGGCTTAAAATCAAACAAAAGCAGAAGCCTGCTGGGATAGGTGAGATACTTTTATTAATAATGGCACAGGCAAATAAAGAATTTAAAAGATGAGTGTTAAGTGTATGTAGTCTCTTTTTATGAGGTTATACTACCTAATTTTCTCAAGAGTGATTTAGTCTTAAACTACTGGGTTTCCTTTTAATAGGTGAAATTCTTGAGGCTTGAGAAAAGATGAAGAACTTATTTGGCATCATATTGGTTAAGAAAAAGGCTAAAAGTAGATATGTTTTCCACAAAGGTAGCTTGCTTATCTATCAAGTCCTGTTATTCCTTTCTTTTTGCATGGCAGTAACAATTATAATCTTACTCATATTTTGTCATCTTCTAAAAAACGAGGTGGGATTTTCCCTTCTCTACATGAACACTTCGAGATGATAAAGCATTAAACCAGAATAGCTCTATCTGCCCAACCATACACTCAAAACTAAAACAAAGGGGAGCTGTGATCAGTAACACAAAGGGTCAAAATGTCACTGATTTTCAGAAAGTTGAGGGTTCACACAAATCCTCGTTTTGCAAAATGCTTCTCTTAGATACTGAAAAAAAATCTGGTATGTACTTTTAAAAGGAATTTTCTCTATATATTGAAGGATCCTTAGAACTAGCAAATAATTAGAATTTCAATATTTAACATTAACTCTTTTTCCACCTATTTCTTACTGGGGAGAAAGTAGAAGATTTATTTCAATCAGTGAGTCCCTGAAAACGCTTTCTAGTCCGTGGCTCTGTCTTCCTTCTCAAAGGAAAACGACAGCCACCTAAGTACAAGAAAAGGACCAAAATGTCACCCTGTTGAAGAGCTTTTCCTTTTCCATAAAATAAAAAAGACTGGGCCTTATGCTGTGGTTAACTACATCTTTGTACTTTTTAAAATGTTGTTATTAATATTATTGAGTAGAGTAAACATGGCTTTATCATGCGTAAGGAAACATACTAAGAGGTTAGAGTTGAGTTTAAAACTCAGATACTTTAAAACTGGTGGTGGGTGACTTTCTAAATTGGAGTGGAATGAGTTTGTTTCCCTTAAAGATGCCAATTTTCTTTGCCAGTTGTTTCTCTCGCACTGAATCAAACATAAGAGGTTACAGTGATTTCCGATTTTGTAGCAAAATTTGAGATTAATTTGTTGGTCTTTGGTCTTTTTGTGAAGCTGCAGCAAGTGCTAGCTACAGGGTGGGGCTCAAGTGACTTTCTTAAGGTCACGTAAGTCAGTAAAAGATGAACAAATAACCCCAGAAGTACTTCCACTAGTCTATACTTTTAACCACTAGACCACACTAGCTCACATGTCTGATTCATTTTAGGAGCTTAGCAGATCTTATGATTTTAAAGGCCTACCTCTGTGAGCTTTTAAAACAAATTTTGAAATGTGTCATTTCAAAACAAACATGCTAATGAAAACTGATAAGTCTACTGCTTCTAATTCATCCTTTACCTGTGATAGTCAAGAGATACCTTCCAACGTCAGTAACAAAGACTTTAGAAGAAAGTTGCATACCTCTAATTAAACAAATCCTAGTAGACATAGCTAAGTCAAATGACTTAGAAGCTTTCTACTTGGCACATCAATAAGAACTAGAATTAAGACACTGGTTTTTAAATTCATTTTGTATGAATTATAATCACTTGGGGAACTTAAAAAAATACTTATGTTCAGGACTCACCAAAGGTCAGTGAACTAAAATCTTTGAATTTTTAAACACTCCCTATAAGATTCTAATGTATAGCAAGTTATTAAGAACCACAAAATTTGAAGATCAGTTAAAAAAATTTTTTGTTTTTTTTTGAGATTGATTCTTGCTAGGTTGCCCAGGCTGGCCTTGAACTCTTGGGCTCAAGAGATCCTCCTGCCTCAGCCTCCTGAATACGTTGGGCTATAAGGCACATGACACCAGGCTCTAAATTTTTGATCTGGAATAAATTTGTGAAGTTGTGATAATCTGTAATAGTTGTTACATTGTTGGAAGACCTGAATAGTAAAGAAAATATTTTTACATTTAACTGTGTAACAAAGCACAAGGTTATTGACACGATTCAAAAGAGATGTCTTATTTATGGAATTTAAACACGATATTGTTTTTACCTGGCATGGGTATCATACTTAAGGAAGACCTCTGAGAAGATGATATTAAATTGGGCCATGAAGGCTAGGTTAGAGAGATAAAGGAATTTTAAGCACAGGCCACAGTGCTATCAAAGATGACCATAAGGGGAAACACTGGACGCAACGCAAGGACATAAATAAGATAGGCAGGTTGGAGCTACTTCAGGAGGGCCTAGAATTTCAGGCAAAAATTATGTGGTAGGAGCCAGGAAGGAACTAGGATTTTTTTTTTTTTTCTTTCTGGTATTGGGTATTAAACTCAGGGTGTTAAACACTGAGCTACATCCCCAGCTTTTTTTTTTTTTTCCCCCTTCAATTTTTGAGATAGGGTCTCGCTAAGTTGCTGAGGCTGGCCTTGAACTTGCAATCCTCCTGTTTCAGCCTCTTGAGTCACTGAGATTACAGGTGTACACTGCCATGCCTGGCTAGGCACTAGGATTTTTAATTAATTAGAATTAAGCTTTAATGAAAATATTATAGAAGGATGGACTAGTTGAGTGAAGAGAAACATGGCAAGAAAATCTGTTTAGGAAGCTAATTACAGCAGGCTAGGCAAGTAATGAAGGCTTGATGTGGATTAGTAGTTGTAGAAATGGAGAAAAATGACTTTAAAAGAAGTTAAAAAGGCAGATTGATTATGGGAAATAAAGGGCAAGAGAAACATAAGAAAGTCAGATTTTATTTATAGGTAATTAGGAAGATGTGAATGCTACCAAAAGGAATAGGGAAACTCAGAAAGGAAAGATGAGTTCCATCTCAAATTTGAATTTCAAATGCCTGAGGGATATCCAAATGGAGCTACCCACCAAAAAGAAGAAAAACTTTGACCTGTAATCTTGGAGAGATATCGGGGCTGAAGATACAATTTTGGGAAGAGGGACACAGAAATACTTGACTGAGTTGACTAATTTTCTTCTTAAACTAACTTCACTATCCTTTACCAATTACGTTTGTTATGATTTCTCAAACTAATCCCTCATGTCACTCTTCTGAACCTTCTGCTTCCTTGTCTTTGTTATCCTACCCATCAAAATTACAAGCTGAGATCAATGTTGCAACCTATGTTTTTCTTACCTACAACAAGATGGCTGAAAACTGCTGGGGTAGGATTTGTGGAGGGAAGAAAAGGAGTACAGGAGACTTATACTAATACTATAAATCCATGCTCGCTAGCCTCTTCTGGACACTATCACCTGTCAGTTTTCTCTTATCCTTGGCTAGCTCCTTTTCTGGATCTTCTCAATGACTACCACTATTTTCACTCTTCATACAAGCATCACCTCTAGAACACAACTTCAAATTCTACTTCATTGAAAAATTAAGTTGTCAGGCATGGTCTAAAAATTTTTTCTTCTACTTACAAATGTATCTAATAGCCACACTGTTCACTTTTTTCCTCCTGTATCAGAAGATGTAATATTCCTCTCCTGTTCAACCTATTTTACCTCCTGTGTCTGATCTCACTTCTTTGTGCATCCTTGGGACCTTGTTCTTAGGTATTTGTACCCTCCATCCTGCCATCAGCTTCTAATTATTTTTCTTTACTAGATCCTTCCCCATGCCCTACATACATGCTTGTCTCTTTCTATCCAAAACAAATTGCTATTGTTTGATTTCTCCTAACCTCATTAAATTACTCAAAAGAGAAATCTGTATTCGCCAATTCTACTTCCTTATCTTAAACTGGGACATGGTCAGTGGGGGGGGGGGGCTCATATATTCTTTCAAATTACATAAAAGGTCTTTCTTTATATACATGCCCCTCCCCAAAAGATACATACACACATGCATATATATTTTTTGGTACCAGGGATTTAACCCAAGGGTGCTTAACCACTGAGCTACGTCCCCAGCCCTTTTTATGCTTTGAGACAGGGTCTCACTAAGTTACTGAAGTTGGCTTTGAATTTGTGATCCTCCTGCCTCAGTCTCCCAGGTTTCTGGGATCATAGGCATGTGTCTCTGTTCCTGGCCAAGGTACACGTCTTAACTCCTAATTTCAATATGTAACCATTCAACTCAATGTATAATAACCTTAGTAGCTGAGAATTAGTAGCATATAATTTTATAGGTTTGGGAATTTGATCTTGGAGCATGTGAAAATGGTGTTGAGTCTTAGTGTTTTAAATTAGCAACATTTTTCTCTGCACTGAAACCAGAGGAAAATAATTTTAAACTGGCAGTTGCTTTGTTCTCATGAAACACTTTTGCAGTGCAGTTTGATTTGTTACAACAATTGAAAATATCTATGTGATGAAAAATGTCATAATGTGGGGCTTGAAAACTCATTAGAAAAAAATCAGTAAATAAAATGAAACTAAAATAGCCCAGAATATTCAGTTACTATAATGTGATTGATTTCACCACTATGGATATTGCAGGTGTTCACCAAGCAGTCTGTAGTAATTCCCCAAATGCTTTTGCTATAATGGAATTTTCAGTATTAAGCCTGTGTATTTTGACATGCTTTCCACGTAATACACAATACACTTGATTTATACTAAAATGACGAATAGGTAACTCCCAACTCTTCATTTAAAATGGATGGTGGGACAACATGAATAGCAATAGTGAGAACCAGATAATTTCAAGCTTTGTTTTACCCTCTGGCTCTTATAATCTGCTCTAAAACTTTGTACAAATGTTTAAACAAGGAGCAAAATGGAAGCATTTGCAATTTATCTCCAAAAATTGTATGACTTTACTGTTAACTAGAATAATCAGAATGGGGAAAGGGAAGTCAGAGGCAGGAAGAATATTTAAAAGATGTCAAGTGTCTATGATACACAAATTAAATGGAAGTTTTTTGTTGTTGTTTTTGGTGGTACTGAAGATTGAACCCAGGTTCTCTACCCTAAGCCATATACCTCCAGTCTTTTTAATTCTGAGATGGGGTCTCATTAAGTTGCCAAGGCTGGCCTCAAAATTGTGATCCTCCTGCCTCAGACTCTCAAGTCTCTCAGAATACAGGTGTATGCTACCACAACAGCTGAACAGAAGTGTTTAAAGACAATGAAGAAAAGAACACACTAGATTCAGAATCTTGAATTTAGCAGCACTTGATACACCTGGGAATAATAAATTTTCCTTCTTATAACATCATTCAAGCTTCCAAGACTACTTAATAAAATATTTTTGATAAAACTAGTAAGAAGAGTTTGCCTCTAGACTGAAAATTTCCATTAGAAACCATTAATATTTGATAAATATTTCTAATTCAATGAACAAATATCAAAACATAAAACAGTTAAAGAATTCTCCAGGACTGTATCTGTGATGAATGAGATAAATAACAAAAAGATGTAGTGTCACATCTATCTACTAGTCATGAACTGCTCTGTAACCAATTCTATTTCCAGTACCTAGAGGCTAAAACAGCAAGTCCATGGAAGATAAAAGAAGAGCAACATTTGGAATAAAGGTTTTGGGTGAAATAAACCTTTTTTAAAATAAACATGTTCATTTATTTAGTAATCACATGATTTAAAGATAATCTCACATTTATATCTAACTTTGCCATTTGGCAATTTTAAACATTTCAAAAAGTTTTATTTGCAAGAAACAAAAACAAAAGCAAAAGCAAAAGCAAAAACAAAAACAAAAACAAAATGCTAGATTTAGTTAAAAGCAGCAATTTTCTTTAGGCTAAATAGTCACTTCTTTATAAGATTATACCAACCCTGGAAAATATGAATCAATATAGAGATTGCCTCTGATTGTAATGAAAGTCTTTTCTTCTATTCATAATAATAAATGGCTTTTTTTCACATGTATTGTAATTTTGTCAGTGCCACCAAATCTTTGTTGAAGTGAATATCAACAATAATTTATCCAACTTTTTCTCATCCATTCATTTGCTTTATTCAGTGAATAATTACCAAATGCCAAATTGTGTGCTTGGTACTAAGGAGACAAATGTAACTGAACAGTAACAAATGTAAACAGTAACCTTGATGCATGGACATTATGTTTTTGTAAGAAAACAATTTCAAATTCACTTTGTTTACTGTAGACATCTTTCTTCATTTAGCACTGTTCACACACTGTCCAAACACAATATTTGAATGAATGGACAATGTCTTATTGTCATATAGAGACACATATGTGTATAATTTTTTTTTTGGCAGGTGAATTGCATGTTTATGTAATTCACTAATTACATACTAAGACTGATTTGTTGGTCATGGAAAATGAAAAGACAGTGAAGGTAAAAATCATGATGTGGAAAAAGAAAAAAAAAAAAAAAAAAAGGTCACCAGAATTAAGCATAGAGGCTGTATAGCTCAAGCTTAGGAATGCTTCCCTAAATTAATTCTCCAGGCAGATCATGGTGGTGTAAGGGGAAAGAACCAGAGTCACTAATGAAGCATGGGAATTAATATGGGTTTTTGGAAGCAGACACAGACACGGTATGCATGTTTGTTTGTTTTCAGTATTAGGGATAGAATCCAAGGCCCTGGATGTGTTAGGTAAGTGCTCTACTACCTATGCCTCCAGCCCTAGTTCACTCATTTTTGAAATTAAGACCAGGAGGCAAAAAATGTCACCAAATAACACTGATATTCAAGGCAAGAAGAGAGAAACATATGGAGGAAACAGAAGGAAAGGGCGATGGCATTCTCCTTCCCCTCTGATACCAACAAACTCAAGCCTCCTCTATCTTGAGAAGTCTTCTGCAGATTTACCGTGTCCTTTCAGATTATAATCCTTCTTCTTTCATCTTTTGCCAACCATATGAACAGATCAGTTAACATTTGCTTATTGTTATGGTTAGGATATGAGGTGTTTCCCCCCAAAGTTCATGTTAGACAATGTAGGAATGTTCAGAGGTGAAAATGATTATTTTATGAGAGCTATAACCTAACCAGTGGATCAATCCATTTGGTGAATTAATAGTTTGAAAGGACTACTGTACTGAGTGGTAACTGTAGGCAGGTAACTGTGGCTGGAAGAAGTAGGTCATTGAGAGTGTGCCTTTGGGGTTTATATTTTGTTCCTAGCACCTAGATCTCTATTTCCTGGTTGAACTTTCCTCTACCATGCCCTTCTGCTATGATGTTTTGTCTCACCTTAGGTTCAGAGCAAAGGGAGCTGGCTGACCATGGACTGAATCTCTGAAACAAAAAGCCAAAATGAACTTTTTCTCTTTTAAGTTGATCTCATTAGGTATTTTGACCACAGCAATGAAAAGCCAGCTAACACAAGTCTAGTATCTCACCACTTATCTACTGTAGCAGTCTTGCCTTTTCACGCCTGTCATTATGGAAACTATAGGTCAATCCACTACAATCACTTATTTCCCAGAACCACTGTCTTTTATCAGTCCTTATCCTTATTCAGAGGACAACTACCTCTTCCTCAGAGAGGTAGTTACCACCTACTTCTTGAACTTCAAACCCACTTTAGATTCCTTGACTGTGTTCTAGTTATATACATTCCTCTCTGATTCACTCTGTGTATTGAAGTACTCATGTTTTGAAGTTAGGTCTGAGCCTATGTCCTAGTTTTGACAAACTTGGAAAAGGTACTTGTCTTTTCAGACTCTCTTCCTTTAGTAAGTGGAATGAACTTGGAGACACAAATGAAATAAACCACCACACAGTGTCAAAAAAAGTCTGTTTCCAACCCTCCTTTTCTACTTTCTCTGTATTTTTAAGACATCCTTGGTCTGTATACAGTAGTTCCACAAGATTCTGTTTCATCTTGACTCTGAACATTCTCTACCTAGCCATTTCACCCATCCCAATACTGAATGCAAGATCTATGTCACTGGTTTTCCTTCCATTTTTCAACTACTTGCTGGTGTACCATTTAACTGTATGATCTGTCTGAATATTAAACTGAACAGGAAGAATCTCAATACTTGTAGAAGACCAGTACCTTCCCAGTCATCTACCTTTAATATCTTGAAGTTATGTTTGAGTCCTCTCCCACTGCTAAACCTTGTAGAATTTAGAGCTGTAATGTCTCTCATCATTTTTCTCCCTTTTCCTTTTTATTGTAATTGCTTCAGTTCATCACCTCATTGTTTCTGTTTAACTAGGTGGTTACTAGTAGTGGCTTTGAGAAAATGAAAAGCTCTGGAACCACTGAGAGCAGATGAGCAACTCCAGATATATGAAAGGTGAGTTGATGACAGTATGAGGTGAAGCACAAAGGATAGGTGTATTTATCTGTTTTGATTTTTAAAAGATGAATAAACACAGGCAGGCAGGGAGGGAGGAGTCAACGAAAGTCAAGAACTGATAGCTTCCAAAGTAATCTCATTTAGTCACTCATTCTCTTTCAGATTTTTTTTTGTAAATCTGTGCTGTTAAGTTTATAATGATGGGTAAAATCTGACAACCAGCACCTAAAAATCTTCAAGTCGAGTGAAGTAGGCAAACATTAATCAAGTAATCACATGATTAAATAGGAAACAGAAAAATTGCTAGGAAGAAAAATATGGTGTTCTGAGAGCCTCTTTATAGAGATAATGGATTTAGTCAGGGAAATAGGAAGTTTCCTTAAGTTCTGAACGATGAAGGGAACTAATGAAGGGAAGAAGGTGAAAGAACATTCTGAATTCATGTCCTGTTCTGGGAGAGTATGATGAGAAAATTATGAAAGAAGATCAGAGTGGCAGGAATGAGGAGGTCAAGGCAGGGAGATGTAAGATGAGGTTAAAAAATAAGGAGAGTGTAGGCCAAGTAAAGTCATGTAGGCCAAATAAGAGGTTTTACTTTAAGAGTAATTCAAAGTCTTTGAAGGCTGGTGCAATGTGAAAGAGAAGATCAGTTTTGATGCCAGATCTTTATAAGATTGATCTTTCCAATGTGCAAGTTTTATGATTTTTTTTTTAAATAAATGTTTAGATGTTGATAGACCTTTATTTTATTCATTTATTTATATGTGGTGCTGAGAATCAAACTCAGTGCCTCACACAAACTAGGCAGGTGCTCTAGCACTGAGGTACAACCCCAGACCCCAAGTATTATGATGTTACTTGCTCAAATTTAAATGATTTTCATTCCCCCTGAATTAAGTTTACCTGCTACTAAAAAAATTTTTCTCATAATAGACCCAACCTTTCTTTCTAGTTACCTTTTACTCTTGACTATATCTTTTTGCTTTTTTTGTGTGCTATTAAGTACTTCCTAGGATGCTCTCATCTGTTCATTTCTACTTCTTGACATCTTGGTTTTTGAACCTATAATAGGCCACTTCTATAAAATCTTTTTATGATCTGAACTGAGATTTGAAGACCCAAAGGAGTTTGTGCTTTTTTGGCATTTAACACACTCAATTTTTTATTGTAATACTTGTGCACAGGTCAGTCTCCTCCTTTACACAACCTCCAGGTGGCTACAAAGTCTACGAGGACAGAGGATTTGTGTAACCTCTGCAACCCTTACATGGTCTAAGACAGTCTAACTCAAAGTGGTGCTCAAAAGATATTTGGTGGATAATTTTTTTAGCCCAATTTCTAAATATTTAAAAAATTTCCATCATTGTGTAGATGGCTGCTTCTACGCTGATTTCTAGTTATGACGCTATAGCAAAGTGTCAATTTCCTATTTTCAGGTACATATGGGTTCTTCTCACACTGGTTTTCATGCAGGATATTAAAGACAAAAAAGTATAAATAAATTCTTCGGAAGAAAAATTAGGGTTTCAAGTAATGTATCTATCTACCCTTTAGCCGGATAGGACTATCTCAGAAAAGAAACTCAGGTTACTTTAGAGTACCTGGTTCAAAAATGTTGTATCAGTGAACACTTGGCATCAATTAGAGGGGAAAAAAAAATAATTATAGTTTTTTTTTTTTGGTAGTGCTGGGTATCAAATCCTAGCCTCATATAGGCTAGGCAAGTGCTCTACCACTCAGCTGTAGTCTTAGCCCTGATTCTGGTTATTTTAAAATAATTCCTTAAATGAGATTTATAAAAAGAAATGAGATATTCTCACATATAATAACTTTCTAGGTTTCCCTATACATTGATGATGTTTATATAATCCCAGACAAAAAGGTAGAGAATAAATTGAAAGGGGGAGAAAGGTCCACAGTTATAGTGGGAATTCTGTAAGCAAAATGGAGTTTTAAGACACATTTTAACCTTTTTTAAAAAAATCAAACTTCATTTAATTTTGTTCTTTACCACCTTTAGTATAATGCTGAAGTAACACACCATTCCACTATTTTCTTTAGCATTCAGAGAACGTTCTCATCTTAGATACTGACAAAAATGTCATGTCAACTAAAGTCTTCAGTAGAGACTAAAGGAATCTTGGGATGTTCCTCCCATTTACTTAAAAGTGCACTATGTTACACTTTCCACAGAAAGAGTGAGTAGCCATATCATTTAAATGTATTTCTTTTTTTTTTTTTTTTATCAAGCTTATGAAGAAACCTAACAAAGTAACGAAGTATAATATTTGGGCAGTGTCAATTTCTATCAGCAAAATTAAATAGTTTCCTATGCTAAAAATACCCATTTTACCCATTTTAATGAACTGGTAACTTTTGAGGTAGTGCATCAGAACTATTTCTTAGCTCGGTGTGATTATGAGTACCTGGGAGGCTACTTGGTAGGCTGAAGCAAGAGGATTACTAGAATTCAGGAGTTTGAGGCCAGCCTGGGCTACACAGTGAGACCTCTGTCTCATTAAAAAAAAAAAAAAAAAAAAAAAAGAGGGAGGGAGGGGGGGAGGGAGGGAGAGAGAGAGAGAGAGAGAGAGAGAGAGAGAGAGAGAGAGAGAGAGAGAGAGAGAGGAAGGAAGGGAGGGAGGGGGAGAGGGGTTTCTTACTTATAACATCTTAAGAGTTGAATTTGACAATCTGGATTTAATCCAATCCCTCACACTACCAATGTAAAATATGATACCCAATGAGGCTACATAATTTGTGCAAGGCTACACTGCTTGTTATAGATAAAAACAGGATATTATCCAGAATGAGTGTGAATTTCAGGGTTTTAAGAGATCCATATACAAGCTGACGGCTGTCTCTGGGGTAAGGAAATTACGTTTCCTAAAAACTTACTGTTTAATAAAAAAAATTAACTATATAAATTAAAATTGCCATTAATTTTATAATAGGCACAAAGCTAAAGTCCCAAAATTTAAAAAATTAACATGCATGTAGTGCTACTAAGGACTTCTAAGAGAAACAAACAAAGAAAACAAGAATATACCCTGAAGAGGAATGTCATTATGGGTTTTCTAGTTCAGAACTATTATCTAGAAAACCAAGATAAAAACTTTGATTAAAAAGACTATGAAAGCCAAATAAAATAAAATGTTTTTCTTATAACAGATGGCTTATGCCCTGATTATGTTTGCATTTAATGCATTAAGATTACCTATTAATAAGGAAGCAGGGATGCTTTCCATTGATATTTCTAATTCAAAGGAACAAGTTCTTTGTAAATCACTTTGTAGTGATATATTACATGTAGGTTTATTTAAGGGGCTGGGTGGTAGTGACTTTAAAACTTTATATCTAAATCCTGTTTGTAACAAGTTTATAGAGCAGCTTTGTAGAGGAATACTGGAAAAAACTTTTCATAACTGCTGCTATGTGGCAATTCTCTTAGAATAACAGATCTAGTGCCCCCCCCCCCCCCCCAGTGCTGAAAATTTTCAGATTTTCAGTGGAATGAACTGGGGGGGGGGGGGTCCACACATAATAATTATAACATTCTTACAGTATAGAACATGGAGACTGGGGGTAACAGTAACTTTAAGCTTTATGCTTCCTAGCTTCTGGGGAGCTCAAACATAAAGATGGCACTTTACATAGGTCTAGGCACTAGCCTCTGAAATTGAGGTCATCATTGGTGAAGGCCAACTGCTGTTAGCTGCTGTCATTACCACTGCTGCTGCTGCTGCTTTGAATGGAGAAAATAGAGAGCACATCTTTTGTAACATTGTTTTTCTCTGGTGGTACAGAGGATGGAACCTGATTCCTTGAACATTGGCGACTGTTAATATGGATCAAGGCCCAAGGGAACTTTCAGTTACTTATAAATTAAAATGAAATGAATAACATTATAAATTTTCCAGAGATATAGGGGGAAAAAAATCACTGAAGACAGACTTTGATTAAAAATTAAAACTACTATTTCTTTGGGAAGCATATGAGTCCTACCTACAAAGTGCTGCTGGTTGAGGGTAAAGATATTTCAGTTTTTTTAAAAAAATATTTTTCTTATATAAACTCTCAGCAATTAGTATGAAGGAGTATAGAAATATATAAGCAAGCAAACAAAAAAGGTATTTTTTGGATACTGTGGAATCCAAAGGAAATATCACTAGGTACTACTGAGACATTATTTATATGGTCTTAAATTCAAAACTATGAGTGGAGGCATGGCAGCACACGCCTGTAATCTCAGTGACTCGAGAAGCTGAGATTAGCAAGGCCCTAAGCAATTTAGCAAGACCCTGTCTGTCTTGAAATAAAAAATAAAAAGGGCTAAGGACGTGGCTAAGTGGCTAAGCAGCTCTGGGTTCAATGCCCACTACCAAAATCAATCAATCAATCAATCAATCAATCAATCCAACACTATGACTTTTTTCTTTTTTTGGCTCAAAGGTCCTCATTTTACGTTACTGAAATTTCTAGAAAATAACAAATTGATGTTACAAGTCCACGAGGTCTAAAATCAATTAGAATAGGAATAATTATGTTTTGGAAAAAGGGCATATATAAACCCCTAAAATCACTAGTGGGTGTGAGTTAAGATGAGATGACTTTTACATTTCAATCTCTGGAAGACAGTTTGGTAGTCCCTCCAAATGTTAAACATAAGCTGGGCATGGTGACACATGCCCTGTAATCCTAGTGACTGAGGAGGCTGAAGTAGAAGAATCTAAAGTTCAAGGCCACCCTGGGCAATTTCATGAGATGGTGTCTCAAAATGAAAAATAAAAAGGGTTAGGGATGTAGTTTAGTGATAAAACACCACTGGGTTCCATTCCTAGTATGGTGTGTATGTGTATGTTTAAATGTAGAGTTACCATATGATCCAACAATTTCACACCAAGATAAATACTTATATAATCTGAAAATGTGGTCACAGAAAAAATCTGAACACGAATGTTTTAACACCATTATCCATAACTGCCCCAAAGTGAAAACAACCTGAATGACCATCAACTGATGAGTGGGTAAACAAATGTGGTATATCCATACAATGGAATATTATTTGGTCATAAAAAGAGAAGAAGTACTATTATATGCTACACTATGAACAAAAACCCTAGAAACATGTTCAGTGAAAGAAGCCAAGAACAAAAGGGCATGGATTATAGAATTCCATTTACATAAAAGGTTCAGAATAGCAAAGTCCACAGAGAAAGAGTGGTAAGTGGTTGTCAGAGGATGGGAGAAAGGGAAACTGGAACTCACCTGATACAAAGATTCTTTTTGATAGAAATATTCTGTTATTAGATAGCATTAGCTGCACAACACAACAGATTTACTAAAAACCAGTTAGTGAACTATATACAATAAAATGGTGACTTTTAATTTAATAAAATTTAATTATGAAATTCCATAATTATATGGAAATATAAAATATAATATCAACTATCTTTTAGTATGATCTCAAATACCAAGAACTAAATTTGGAATATTAAGAGAAAGACTTAGGACTCCTAAGAACCAAAACATTTCTAAGGAACCATCTCTGTTTTTTCATGGTATGTTCACAAATTTTTATGAGGAAATTAGTGATGGGCAGCCTTTAAAAAAACAGCCTGCTGAAGTAAAAAGCCTTAGTCACATCTTTCCATTCATGCCTGGTAGCCCTAGGGAAGGGACTCTCCAGAGTATCTATCTGTATGATGGTTACCGAAAGTGGCTGTCCGTGTCCAGTGATGGCTTTTGTTTAGTGATCATGGTCAAGTTGAGTTTGTTTAAATACCATTTCCCAGGACTTACAAGCTACTCCCTGAACGACAGGAATACTCAAAGCTTTTAGAGGGAATAAACTATTGCACGGTCTATGCCTAGGAAGCAGGCCACAGTTCACTGGAAACAGCCAGTTCAGATAAATAAAATGAAAGCGGACATTTTTGGAGATAGTCTTGAAAGCTTTCCATTAGACAGCATCAAGGGCATAAAAGTAGGAAGAGCGTGTATCCATATTAGACCTCTACAAGTCACTTTATCCTCTATCTTCACTAGTAATAAAAAATAAGTATTCGTCTCTTTCATCAGATAATTTAAGTACCCCACAGAACCCAACACATATCTCTCTTCCTGGCCACCCATATCAGAATCAGAAGTAGTAGTCTATTTATAAAGTTCCATATTAAATTTAAGTAAAAAAAGTTACATTTTAATTACAAGTCCTCTTGAAGAAACTTTATTCCCATTTCTGGCACATGGGCTACACAAACAGGTACTTGGGCAAGTCAATCTGCTTCTTGATGGCTTCTCTTTGGTTTTGGTCTGGATCTTTCTTTCCCTAGATTTCTCGGCTTTAGATCAGCATTGGCAATCCCCTCTTGTGTTAAAGGCTCAAGAATAATGACAGAGGTCAAAGAAGACTGAGGAAGAATAAAAGCAAAGGGAAGAAGGAAAGGAGAGATGAGGGGAGGTAGTATAAATTCTTCTAAAAATGATTTGTCAAAATCTCAAATGATCCCGAATACTGTGACCACAAGGAAAAGTGATTCTTCGCTCTGGTTTCCTCTACTGTGGGTAAAATGGTAATTATAAGGAATATGAAAAAGAATATATGATACAGTATGGTACCACATCATAAAATGCATTTTAGTGTAATTTGTTATTGAATTTTTCTAATTTGGTGTATAGCACTTCAAAATATACATTAACAGGTTGTACACAGTGTACAGGTACTTAAGTATTTACAGAAGATGATACACACACACACACACACACACACATACATTTTAATTAAAAGTCATACACCTAAGACTGTGAAAGGAGCCTGATATCTTATTAAGGCATATTTATTTGGTAAAATCAGATTCAAGCTTGTATTATTTCAACATTTAGGCCTTGTCCAGGAATAAAACCTGATATAAGAGTAAAGTCTGATAAAGTTTAACTCAACAAAATTAATTGGTTCTTAATAAAAACAGGGTCAATCATTTGATTATTACAGACATTCTACTATGTATAATGAATTCTTGAAAATCTTTAAGTATAACATTTATTGAACAAAAATGAGGGAACCAAAGCGAAAGTTATCCCTTCATTGTAAAATAAATGTATACTGCTCAAAATCTGTTTAAATGGTGTATGTACTCCTGGCTACTAGGTAGGGAATATATAGTATGAACATCAATAAATGTTGCAATCACAATAACCATTAACGTCACATACAATAAGAAATGTAAATGAAGTGGGAATGAATAATTATGTATTTTCATATATGAATGCATTTCACTGAGCATTTAATGAACAGTTGTACACATACTCCATTTGATCAAATTTCTTTCTGAGATCATACTGGTATAACTTTCCAAATTTTAGTCCCATAATTGTAATTTATTCTGATAAATTACATGTGGCCCAAATATTTAAAAAGTTTATTATATCCCAGTGTTCCATCAGAGGAGCAGCAAAGTCGCTGCTCAATTAAAGTGTTTATAGGTGTACTATATATGGGACACTGAGGCATATATGGGACACTGAGGCATAATGGTTTTAATGTTAATACATCTGTGAAAGCATAGTGGAAGTCAGCAGGAAAAGATGATTTGCTATAGAAATACCTTATTTACTCTCAAGAAAATTCAGGAGCCAGATTTTTCTGTTGCTTTGGACGATCATATTTTGGTTAAAATGTTGATCCCTGGCCCTCCACTAATAAGAGTTAGTCTAGAACCATCACAGCAACATACTAATTACATAGTATCTGTACATGTATCCTTTTCTAAGTGGTTTATATGAATTTTGAAAACAGCTTTCATGAATTAAAAAATATTAGTAATCAAACTTTGCAACATGCATACACAAAGAACAATACTATTGTTATAATAGTACTTATTATGTAAAATATTTATTTATTCCTCTTCAGTGATCTACAACTACCAGTCTTTTTCTTAGCTGCAAAGACTTAATGAGAACTTTGTTTTTTAATATGAATTCCAAAAATGCCTACAAATTATGATCAAAAGTATTCCAATGGAAATTTGAAAGCAGATATGAAAGTTTTCTAAATCATAATTTTTTTTAAAAAAGATACTTTCTTGTATGTCTATAGTCAGTCTTAGTTGCAATAAGCTGGAAGGCTAAAAAGAGTTAATGCTGTACAAATATGTGTGCATGTCTCTTTAGGTGTTTAAAGTTTCCATGTTTTTCACCATAAGGATTTTTATCCAATGCTGGCCTCATGCCTGCTTTTTCTTTTCCCAATGACAAACGTCACCTTCTCTAAAAAGTTACTTTTACTGGGGGGTGTAGGCAGAGTAGTTGGTTATCATGTGTGAGGTCCTGGGTTTAATTCCCATCATGGCAAAAAAAAAAAAAAAAAAAAAAGTAATTGTTAACTGTACATGGAAGGAAAGAGGGTGGAAATAGAAATTAATATACATTTTAATTTTATCCCTAACTAGTATAGTAATATCCACCATAAAAGGGTAATAAAAGGACAAAGTTGTGGATGAAAAGAGCTATCAGTTGAGCCACAGGTTCCCTGGGGGACAGAAATATGAAGAGCTAAAAGGGACTTTATGAAAAAAGAAGAAATAAGAAATAAAACAACATAGGTGAGGAGATAGATATCTTAGAAGCTGATGATCAAAGAAAAAAGAGACTCGGTTGGAATCTGAAGATACAAAATGTGCAAACACAGAATGGAAAGGAATTTTAAGGAGGGCCTGTGGCAAGAGAATTATGAGTAAAGAAATTTTTAAAAGCAAAAACCTAGGAAGTACCATCTGATTTGGTATCTATATTGACCAAAGATTTAAAAAGGAGTCAAAAGGGCCTAAAGTAGAAAGAATTTTAGTAGTCCGGGGATTAAAAGGATCAATGACTAGGAAAAAGGAGGTCAGATCTAGCTGTAGGGGTTAGGGCATATTAATGAAAGAGAAAGTGAATGACAAAATAGTGTTTACTAATACAACTTCAATATGTATTACACACGTTAAACAAGTAATACACCTAAGATGTGTACAGTTTGTTTCTTGAATTCAATGGAGTTGATATTTTTTATGGGTCACTGACCTTTGAAATAAGAGGTTCCCTATATTACATTCAAAATTAGGGAAGTCAAATAGTGCATAAAAGGACCAGCAAAGCCTTTAATAGTTTGTGCCACATGGTACCTGTATTAAAATCAAACATTAGAGGTTCGTTTTTATGCAGAATAATTATATGACAATTTAATGGTGGCTTTTGTTATTTCATTTTCCATACTTTTTTTGTTCCTTGTTATACATTTTGGAGATGTGGCAATAATTTAGTATAAAAAACATGTAGGACCTATCATGTCCTTAGTAAGCAGCTGTTCATGAAGATAATACTTCCAGTCACTAGATTAGGAAGCAAGATTCTGAGATTACTGCTGGGCCTAAGCCTCTAACTTGTCAACCAAAAGTTACTTCCTCTTAAGTATAATGAATTGCAGAAGTACAGTTAAACAGCTGTCTATGAGAGTTTATTAGCAGGCATATGATACGACGGGTAAGCAGAGATACTGGGATTTTTCTCTGCCAGTGACCAAAATATTTACACATTTCAAAAGCAGAAAGAACTTTCTAAAAAATTAATAAGATCTGTTTCACAAATTACTAATTCAACTGGAACACTGAATAGTAGAAATGACAAAAGATTTGTTCTTATGGTTGATAAAAAATTTATATCAGGGCATTCAAGTAAAGTTATTTTCTGTGTTCTGATTTAATGAATCATGTGAGTTGTATCTGGTTGGGTGACACAGATTCTGGCTCACTGAAGCCTACTCTAATGCTTCCCAGCAAAGCCTTTCTTGGGACAGTGAAGCCAGAATAACATGTCAGACTGAAGTAATATCAAAGAAAGAGAAAGCAGGGCTGGAAATGCTATGAGGTTGACTCATAACACTTCTTGACCTGTGAATGTCCAGTAAGTTTTGATGTCCTATGGGCTTTGATGACCTAACAAGCACCAGGCAGCAACAGTAATTCGGTAATGAATGGTCCTCAAAAGATTTTTGCAATTCAAGCTGAAAAACACTACACTTATTAGATGGTTTTTACTCTATTGAAAAACAGTCTTAGAAACCACAAGTGGCTTCCTAAAAGGTGAATGAGTATTAAATGTTTTATATATGCTTGTGTAGTAAGCATCTATTTTGTTTTCTTTAAATTTGTTAGATTTTAAAGTATACATTAATTTGGAAAACAAAAAACTTTTCTGATGCTATTAAAGGTAAAATATGTTGAAAAAAATGAAATAGCATTAGATTAAAATACAGATGTAAATATTAATAAAAAAGAAAAAATACAGATGTAAAATAATGATGCTCATTCAGTACTGACAAAAAAGATTATTGAAAATGAAACTAAAGAGCTAATCTGTATTTATCCCACATGGGTATTTTTTCTTTCCAAAGATAACAGTATTTGTGAAGAACAGAGTACTCAGAAGACAAAAAATATAGTGATTATAGCTTATCAAAATATGGTATATCACTTTACATGAAAACTATTTTATCATATACGAAAGAAAAGGCACAGAATAGACATAACATTTTTCCAAAGCAGTTTACAAAATCACTAAAATCTTTGTTTTTCACTAATCAAAATTCTTAATTAGTACTTAGAGTTAAAATCTGAAAGAGTACTTACAATGACAGTAACACCACAGCAATTAAAGTCCACTCCACAGGTTTGTGTATTATATTTCTATTTGTTAATCTGAAAGATAGCAAGATAAAATTTACCCAAATATTTTTATACTTGAATTAGTAAACCTTCTATTTCTGGATAAAATCAGACTTCTTATGTGTCAAAGAAATACTTTTTTCAGCATCTGATAATAAAGATCTCAAATGGAAGTGTTCTAGCCCACTTTTACACATTAATAAAAACAGTACTATTAGACAAGGTGAGAATACAAGAACAATGATAGGAACTAAATTGCATAGTTTATTAAGATAAACACACCCTGTAACAACACCTTCTGTGCTTTCCCTTAATAAAATATTTTATTAAAGCTAACAAGATAAGTAATTTCTGATTTAAAAATTTTAAGGTTTTGACAACCTTTCCACCATGTGCTAAGTTGGTGGCAGGCAATTAAGGGATGCCATAATTCATAATTCACAGAAATGAGAGTTAGCTTAATAAACTGCAAGAACAGGTCTTAAAGAAAACTTGTTTTAAAAAATATTAATTATGGGGCTGGTGTTGTAGCTCAGTGGTAGAGTGCCTAGCATGCGCGAGGTACTGCGTTCAATTCTAGCACCTCATATGAATAAATAAAATAAAGGTCCACTGACAACCAAAAAAATTTTTTTTAAATTAAGTAAATTCTATCCTTGATGATAATAAAATATTAGTCCTTGTTAGTAATAAAATACTCTGGAGTCATCTTAGCTTCTCAGGAAACATTTAGATACATCACTATAAATTAAAAAATGATAACTGAAAATACCAAAGTTTGGTGAGGATAAGAAGAAATAGTACCTTTAATACACTATTGATATGAGAAACTGAACAACTTAGTAATATCTAATAAAGTTGAAAATACATACGAATAGCCCAGATATAAAGTTTGAAAACTCTCTCACTTATGCACAAGGAAATGTGTATCAAGAATGTTAATACAATACTCCTGTGGGTGGGGAAAAAACCCCAAATTGTGGCATATTTATAAACTACTGAAGACCTATTAAAATAAATGACCTACATTTACATGTTTCATTCATAAGTTTGGGTGAAAGAAAGCAAATATAGTATGATATTGTTCATATGAATCAAGATTTAATAATACTAATGGACACATACATAGGTAGCAAGAAAGTATTAAAAACAAAGACTAGAAGGATGTATAGGTTGCTTCTATGGAGGAAAGGTGAATGGACTGGGAAGGGAAACAAAGCAGACTTTGTTCTCCTCCTCTGTGCTGTCTTTCCCATCTGTCTGAAACTATCTTCCCTCAGATACAATTCCTTACACCATCTTTGCAGTAAGATCTATCTGGACCATCCTATTAAAAAGTAGCCCAATACTCCAGATCTCCTTACCCTGCTATATGTATATATTTTTCTTTTCCCATATCAGTTACCACTTTACCTATTGTTATTTATTGTTCGTTTTCTCTTGCTTGAGGAAAATAATTCCACATCCCTAGAACAAGAGCCTGGCAACCAGTGGGCATTCATTCATATTGAATGAGTGAATTAACCTATAATGTTTTGTTTATAAATCTGAATCAAATTTTGGAAACTATTAAAATCTATTAATTCTGAGTGGAGGATGTTTTGTTACATTAATCTGAATTTTCTCTGTCGTTTAAAGTGTGTTTCAGAATTTAAAAGCTCTAGATGATATAAAAAGAGAGTATACTATATTGGTTACAATCTGCCAGATCTGTGTTTAATACTAGATCTTTATAAATCCCATATGCTTTACCTTGGATACATTATTTTTGTGTGTGTGTGGTGCTGGGGATAGAATTTGGCCTTGCGGCAGGCTAGGCAAGTACTCTATCACTGAGCTACATCCCCAGTTTGACACATTGCATGATGGCTGTAAAACTTAAAAAAATTTGGGGGGTAAAATAAGGACAATACTACCATCTATTTCTCAGAATTCTTGTGAGGACTAAATGTACAAAAACATCCATGGTGTCAAATCCAACTGATATTTCTACCAGCAGCATTTTGACACAGCTGATCACTCCCTTCTCCATGGAAAGTTTTCACCTAGTTTCCACTGTCTTGTTTTGCTCCCTCTCACTGGCACTCATCCTGAGACCTTTTAATATTGGAATGCCCCATGATCTCTGCCCTTAGGTCTTTTCTCTTTATAACACTCTTCCCTTTGGTGATACTGAGCAATCTCATAGCACTAAATATTAAAAAACTACATGCTGAAAACCATCCAATTTATTATCTCTAACTTGAACTTCTTCCTAGAATTCTAGATTTCTGTATCTAATGGTCTCCTTGACATCTTTATGTGGAGGTCTAATAGGCACCTCAAAACAGTATAAGAGGGCTGGGGTTGTGACTCAGTGGTAGAGTGCTTACGTAACATGTGTGAGGCACTGCATATAAATAAATAAATAAATAAAAACAAAGGTCTATGTAGGCTGGGGACATAACTTAGTTGGTAGAGTGCATGTCTTGCATGCACAAGGCCCTAGGTTCAATCCCCAGCACCACAAAAACAAACAAAAATAAAGGTCTATGGACAACTAAAAACAAAACAAAACAAAAAAACCCAAACAGTATAAGAAAAATGGAGTTCCTCATCCTCCTCCTCTAAACCATGTCTTCTTGTGAACATCCCCACTTCAGTTAGTTAAAGGCTACCCTAGCCTTCCAGAATCTAATCATGTGGTTACATTTGATTCTTTTCACATCCCAAGAAAAACCAGTAATCAAATTCTGATGGTTCTGTCTTCAAAACAGAATCTTATTAATTCTTAATACCTTCACTGCTTTCTTTCTTTTTTTGGTTCACACCATTTCTTGCCTATGAAAAATAGCATCCTAATTGGTCTGTCTCCATTTGTTGTAATTCTCAACTCAGCAGCAAGAGTGTTGCTGTTAAAAAATGTACATTAGAACATGGGATGACATTCCTCTTCAAAACCCACCCACTATTCTCCATCTCTCTCAGAGTAGAAGCCAAAGAGTTACTATGGCTACGTGCTCTATACAATTTGTACCACACCTAATTTTTGTCCCACATTTCCCTCTTCATATTCTTGCCTCTGCTCAATTTTCCAGCCTTATCAGCATCCTAAGTATTTTGTAACACTCCTGTTTTGGGGTTTTGTACTTCCTCTGTCTGATACATTTTCAGAGTTGGCAACAGCAGGCTCACTTAGTTCCTAGTAGGTCTTTACACAAATGGCATCTTCTGAGGCCTTCCATAACCAGCCTATTTAAAATTACAACTTTCTTCCTTATCAGTACCATTCTGTTTCCCTCTATTTAGGAGGAAAAGGAGAATGGACTGGGGAAGGGAAAAAGACAATGCTACAGCATCATCATCATCATCATCATAATATGATTTATTTATTACATTTTAAATTTTATATACTGTAGTAGAATGTAAGTTCCAGGAGAGAAGGGATGATTCTATTTCTTTATTGTTCTATCTGTAGGAACTAAAACAGAATCTACCTCTAAAAACAGCTCAAAAAAGGTTAAGTATGGAAGAAAAAGTGACAAAAAAGATTCAATTTCCTTTTCTAGTGTATACAAATCTTCCAGAGCTAATAAAGATTTAAGAAATCATTTCATGATTTAAGAATTCAGGAAATGAGGGGCTGGGGATATAGCTCAGTTGATAGAGAGCTTGCCTAGCATGCACAAGGCCCTGGGTTCAATCCCCAGCACCAGCAAAAAAAAAAAAGAAGTCATGAAATGATTCAAGAATTCATCTACTTATTCAGCAAAAAAATTTACTGAGTACCTCTCTATATCACTCTTCTAGACACTGGGGTAAACACAAATAAAAGGGGTTGGTTTTACTTCAAAGTACTTCTACTGGTAGAATAGCAAACTTTTTTTTTTCATATTTTTCCTTTTGCTGGAGTCAAAATAATTTCCGGTACAAATGCTAAATGAATACACTTATTGTATGGTGATAATTCAAAAATAAAATAATATTAGAAAACATTTAAAAGCACATTTGCAAAATATAGTACTTTGAAATCCAACAATTTTACAAAAAAAAAACCTTGAGTCAGTACCTATGAAATTTAAAGAGGACTTTTGTGTCAAAATATAGTTTTAATTCAAATCTGATATAGAAACATACCTTAACACTGATTACCAAGCAGCTTGTAATGGAACTTGTTTTACACTGTCAGGAAAGCAATGTAACATCTAGATAACAGACTATTATGCAATTCAGTGGAAAGGACAGCTCTATTCACTAGGGAAAGATTCTTCAAGGAGTACTAAAAAGGTTGCTTTATGTTTAGATACTAAAATAGGCTCTCAACTCTGGCTGAGAATCATCTGGGGGCTTTTAGAAATACTAATGTCTGAGCTCAACCCTAGTCAAATGACAGTCAATCTCCTGGGGTGGAGTCAAGAATCTATAGTTGTTAAAAACTCCCCAGGTAATGCTGATACACAAATGGCTTGAGAATCACACTGTTCTACAAGTTCCTATTATCGGTTATCACTTCATAGAACAGGATACAGCTATTTATGTCAACTCTTTCCCACTGCAGTATTGATTGAAAGATTTTCAAAACTACTCCCTATCCTCAATATGGCATTTTTTCAGAGGTTTTACCTGGAAACTCTAGCTTACAGTTACACTGTTCTGTCAAAATCTGGAGACTTCAAATCGGTATCTCACTAGAGGTCATTCTGCATTCTAAGCAACTGACATTTTTCTAAAAGGTAACAAAGCTAACTTAAGTAATTTTTATTAAAGCTACAGACTGATCCACAGGTCTAAAGAGTAAATAATTTTAAAAATATTAAATTGTTTTATAATATTCCCTACCATAATAATACATATTTTTAGGTCTTATTTCCCCCATAACCTAATAAATTTCAAGCATATGTAAATTAGAGCAGCTATAAAATAAACTCATGTGCTCATCAAAATTTTGACAATGATTAAATTCTGCCCAATCATGTTTCATCTTCACAACTCAATCTTCAACACTACCCCTACTAACCTGGGGTTATGACATCATTTCAGCTAGTCTTTGTTTTTATTTTTATTAAATAATGGAGAAAGTAACTGGAAGGAATGTATATAATAGTAATGACAGAAAAAAAAAGGTGACAAAATAATAAGGTTTATATGTAAAAGAGGAAAAGGGCATTTGAAAGTCTCTTCCATTTGTTAGCCATCTCTTACAGACAGAAGAACATTGTGCCTCTCATTTTGGCTAACTTAGGTTAAGTATAGTTCTCATTTAGCATCTAGAGAACGTAAATAATGTAAATGGAGTGAGTTTGTTTTTAAACATTTTAAAATACTAATGAATATAGCAACAACCAATGCTACATTTCTTACACAAATCTTTTTATAACAATCCCAAAACCCCACTGGGTCTTCCAAGTTCTCCTAACAGAAGTATCCAAATCTGAGATTTTGGTCTGGTGAGATTATTGGTTCTGGATTTGAGGTACATTTAGCATAGTAAAAGATGCTGCTTTGATATGTATGTGAGAAAACTAGGTGAATGCTTAGGCTACTGGTATCAGTAAGGCTGCCATTTCAGAGAATGGGAGATATAATATAATTTAAACGACAGATGTGTTAATTTTGGTGGTACTGGGGAATTGAATCCTAGGCCTTCTGCATATTAAGCACATACTCTACCACTGAGCCACATCCCTAGCTAAATGACCTAAGTATTCTTCATGTCTTAATTTTAATGTCATTTCTTCAGGGAGGGTATCCCTGATAATACAATATCTTCTCCACCTGACAAGAGTAATCCCCTGCTGTAAACTTCGGTAACTCTTTGGGCTATCACACAAAGAAAAAAAATTTTCAACTAATGAAAAATTGAGGTATAGTATCATGTCTCTTCATTCTTACCTCAAAGTTCAATTTGGTTTAATTAAATTGCCTTGTTCCTTAACTTTTATAAAATTTGCTAAAGGTCAAATTCATGTTTTATTGACAAAACACTTTTTTTTTTTTCAAAGCTATACTATATCTGAACGTTTTTAAAGACTGCAGAATACAGGGACAAACCCCAATGTAACAATAGATACAGAAGATAAAACCAGGAGATTTTCTTCATAGTTACTCTAGGGAATGCATTCAGGGGTAGAGTGCATGCTTAGCTTGTACGAGGCCCTGGGATCTACCCTAGCACCACCAAAAAAATTGCTATTTTAGATTTCCGGTTTAAAAGAAGTTTTCTTTTCTTTTCTTTTTCTTTTCTCTTCTTTTTTTTTTGGTGCTGAGGATTGAACCTCTGTACCACTGAGATACACCCATGCCTCTGAAAGTAATTTTAATTGTCTATTTAAGTAACAAAGTGATCAGATAGTAAATCAAGTACAGAGGAAACTGACTTTCTGTATCAAAGCAAGGGACTTTCACTGAACATGAGTAGACTGCTATAAAAGCCTGATTCTATACTGTCTTTTGTGATTAACTTTTCATCTACAAAGAGAAGAGGTAGCATGATGTGGTAAAAAAGGGCTATATAGTTAGATTTGGTGCCAAAACTCAACTACTAGTTGTATGATTTAAGTTACTTAACCTCTCATCTGTTCTCTGTAAAATGAAAATACCATTTTTTTTTTTTTCAAGCCAACATAAAAAAATGCCAGTTACAGCTTGGCACACAGTGAGACCTGTACTGATTACATGTAATGACATGAATCGATCATTATTACCATGGCTGCTACAAAAGATCAGAAATAGTCCAGGTAGTGATTTCCAACATGAAGCACCCAAATTTTAGGACATATACAAGCAACAATGGGGCAATTCTGCAGTTATTAAAAAAAATTATTCTGATGACATAAGTAACCTTAAAGGAAAAAGAAAATCTACCCATAAGTCAGCACAATCTATTGAAAGTACCAAGTTTCATTGTTTTCACTGAAATTATAACAACCAGATATGATAACGTTAGTTATCAAAGTTTTCATTGGCAGTTGAAAGTATTTTTCATTTTAATTTTTTTTTCTTACAAAGGAAAATAAATTAGTCACTACTTCACAGATAATTTTGTGGTCTATGGTGGAAAAAAGGTCCTTAGAAGTAGGGAGGAAAAATGACTGCGACAAATCACTACAATACAAATTTCACTATTATCATGTCCATTTGGTAAAATTCTAAAATGACTGGCAGCAGAAGGGAGAGAGTAGGAGATCCAAGAAACTGGAATGATTTGTAAGGTATTAGTCCCTATTTTTCTGCATTATGCCCTGGAGCAGTAGATTCCAAAAAAATCTCCATGTATGTATATGTCAAAATATACTCTACTGTCATGTATAACTAAAGAAAACAAATTAAAAAAATACTACCACCTAGGTAGCTATATGCCAAACCAACTAAATCAGAATCCTTAGGATTGACAATGGAAAAAATAGGACATGGGTATCAATTATTTAAAGCTCCCCAGGTGATTATAATCAGCCTCCAAATTTGAGCAAACCTCAGTGATTAGAAATGTCTAAGGTAGCTTAACATTTTTTTCCTGTGTTTCTGGTAAGTTCTGTGAACCTTGGAATAGTTTTTTTTAAAAAAAATATATATAGTTCAAGATAAGAGAAATCTAGGGGCTGGAGTTGTGGCTCAGTGGTAGAGCGCTTGCCTAGCATGTGTGAGGCATTGGGTTTGATCTTCAGCACCAGAGAAAAGTAAATAAACAAAATAAAGGTATTGTGTCCATCTACTACTAAAAAATAATTTTAAAAAAAGATAACTCTAGTATCTCTTCTGATGAGTCTTCAGTGACTTTGTCAATTTGTCCAGCATAGTAATTATTACATTGTCTGCAGGAAGTTGAATGACAAGTCCTTTAAAAAATGAAGGAAACCAAGAATAGTACCTGATTTTCATCTTTTCTCAGTTAAACTTTATGTTAGTATAATATTCACTCCCTGATAAATCCTGAAGGAATCCTAAACTTTAGTGTTTCCACACTGTGTATATCTATTCAAACTTTATCAAACTTTTACTGTTAGTGTAGACAGTTATTCCTTTCATTTGGACGCATGGTTCTGTGATATGTATAGAATACCTAAAAATCTATTGTCTCTCTTCATCACTAAAAAGGATAAATAGTATGGCCACCTTGGCCATACTATTTGGCTTAAACCTTCTTTTTGGCTTTTAGTCAGTCAACCTTAAGACTAGGTCAATATAAGGATCATTATTGGCATCCCTGAATTTGTGTGTGATTAATGATTTTGAAATTGCATTGTTTTCATAATTCACAGTGACAAAACTAGTAACTACTAGACAAATCATGTCAGATTTATTATTACCTAAACACTCACTTTCAAATACATACATCCTAGATAAAATGAAGTAAAAGTGACCTTATGTGCATGTTTATCAATCAGAACTTCACAATTGATATCAATTCTCCTTTCTCCCTTTCTTTGTAGTTCTAAACATTTCAAGTCAGTTCCACACAATTCAGTATTGTTACTTACTATCTTTTATTATTCACTGTACTCACCTTATCTTCTCACAAGAGAGTTCTCTGAGGGTGGACATTATGTTTCTTTTGTATTGCCCACAGTGCCTAGCATAGTGGTGGTAATCTGATACATATTTACTATTTCTCTAAAACCAACAATGTTACTGGTTTTTTTGTCACAAATAAAATTTTCCTTCTTAATTTTAGGTTATTCTTAAAGTATCTAAAGTGAAATATACCAAGGCTTGAACAAATAAGTAGAAGTACTCAATAGAAGATAAGAAGTAATGTTTAGATCAGAAGAAAACAGTATTGTATTTAGATCTAAGATGCTGATGGTAAATCATTAACTTTCTTCATGTCTTTATCTAATGGATTCTGCAGTAATCAATAAAGTCAAAATAACAAAATAACAAAAAAAGTCAAAATAAATTAAAATAACAACACTAACCTGAAAGTTCGGATGAGATTTTTAAGTTGAGTGTAAATATCTCCTAATGTAATCTGAAGGGGACCCAAAAGTCCAGGCAATCTGAAAATTAAAAAAAGTTACATTTCTTTTATAATTTAATTTAATTATATAGAAACATATGTTGGATCATGCCTAACTCTGGATCTTCCAAAAGCAATAATGGCACTTAGGTGGAAATAGTCATGATTTTAAACAGTTAAACTAGATTACGACTGGTGAGAAGTCAAAAGGAAACATTTGATAGTAACTTTATACTCTGCTAGCTACAGAGTAAAGCACTGAAATGCAAAATCATTTTGGCCATCTGTATTTTGGTTTAGTTTTTCTTATCTGAAGAACAATTTGACAATATATCTTAACATTTTAATTGTGAATATTCTTTGAGCCAATAGTTTATAAAACATGGAAAGATATGATAAATGTTAAGTGAAAAATGCACACATAGCATTATCCCATTTTTATAAAAACGTAATGTTTTTGTATATGATAAATATTACATATCAAACATTTCATTCATTCTATGTTACAACAGAGGGAACCAAAGGGAATTAACATACATACACCATACATATATGTCAGGGATAAACATCAAAATATTAATGATTATTATTGAGTGGTGGGATTATAGATGATTTGAGTTTCATTTCCTTCTTTATACTATTTCTGTATTGTTAAATATTCTCCAACAAGCATTATCCTTTTAAAAAGTGGTCCAGAATAGAAAAGTAATAATAACATCATTATCGGTATGTATAATCTAACCCAGCTTTCAAAAATCTGTGTAACTAAAGTCAAAGATCTTCTGTACTGTGAATCAGGTAGTCTCTTATACTGCTTTATATATTAATATTGCACAGAAACATATATGCAAGTATGAAGATATATAAAAGGCAAAACTATTAACAGATTTACTGTATATGGAGGGCCTAACCCACAGCAGGTACTGCGTGAGTATTAAACATTTATTTAAAATGTAAAAATTACAGTAGTTCCTTTTGAATCAGTTTGTTATACATTACCAAATCAAGATACAAAGCAAATCAAAAAGGATTTCAAGTGTGGTTTCAGAAGTATATACTTTAAAGCAAAATTATCTTACTTCCTATTATATCACAAGTAATACTTGTAGTGATTTTAATGCTCAAAACATTATGACTTCCAGAAAATACATTTTTATTTTCAAACTACTACAAAATTAAGACTTCTCTTTATTTACAAGTTCTGAAACAATGATTGACACACTTTTCTATGTTTTCTGCTAAAGAAAAAACATGCAGCCTGAAAAGTTCAAGATAGCCCTCACATCTATGGAAAAAAGATTTCAATCCCTTTTCACAGAGAAACCAAAATAGCAATTTTTGTGTTATTTATGACTGGGCTAATTATAAGAAAAATCATTTCTGCCACAGGAAGCTTGAAGTGAAAAGTTGAGTTGAACAAAAAAAGTTGCTGAGTGTGAAATGATTCTATGAATATGTAGGTAGAGTGAGTTAACAGACCTTTAAAACTTTAAGAACCTCTTATTCACATATGAAATTAACATGACACATTAACCACAAATCAGTATTTAAATGGTCTAGCTTTGATAATTTTTCCCTGACTTCACTGGATTATTAAGAGGGAGTAAGGTAGTATAGAATCCATGGAGTTCCTCTGTGTCTTCTACATAAAATTTATTATTTCCTGGATATGATAACTTAAAAATATAAAATTTTCAAGTGAAGACATCCATGTAAATTTTTCCTATTTTTCAAAATGTTTAAAATTCAAAGATAGTATTTACAAATATGAACTCATAACATTAATTTTAAAATATTACAAAGCTGGGATGGCAATTATATACTTACACTTTGCTCAATTTTTCAAGAACGATTCGTTTTCTAATCTGGTTCTGGGAACTTGAATCTATCAGTGGAAAGGTGGATTCATGCTGAATCTCATTTTTCAACAAAACAAAAAAGAATAATGAATTGACATTCTTGTATAAGTAGAACAATAAACATTAAGCACAAAAGTTTACATCTGTGACATAAAAGGAAATAAACTAGACTTGAGATGTAAAAGATTTAAATTTGAGTATCAGCTCAGCTTGAGTCATTGCTTACTTGAGTCATTTGTTTTCTTTTGAAAGTTTTCTCATCTGTATAATAGGGTCATTAATACCTCCTTTATTAAATGAGAAAATGTATACAAAAGGATTCTGCAAACTGCTAAGTGCTATACAAGTGTGGGATTAAAAGACTAAAATTAGCAAATATTATAAAATATATTGTGGAAAGTTTTGCTTCCCAAAATGGCAGACAATATAATTCAAACCAATCCTTACTACAAGAACTGAGAAAACTGGGGAGGAAAGAAACACCCTTGCATTTGTTTTAAAGCATCAGAAAGCTAACAAGGCAGTAAAAATTGTGGGCTAACATTCTGGGGAAGGTGATTCAAGAGAGAGTATTAACTAATTCTGGAAGAGGTAATTTAGAAACCAAGAGCCTGACCAAATTTTCTAATAAAAATTAAATGGCCTGAATGAGGCCCTGGGTTCAAGACACAGCAGAGAAAAGCCAAGAGAGAGATCATATGGGTTGCAACCAGCAAGGCCATAGGGGCAGAGCAACACAAGTCCTTTGGAGGTAATATTGCCATGTACCCCAGATGCTGGATGTAGAGCTATAGAACATTTTTACCCGGTTGGAATTCAGGCTTGCTTTGGTCCCATCTCTTCTTCCTATTCCCACTTATCTCTTCTGGAATGGAAATGCTTATTCTGTGTCATTATATATTGATATATGTAATTTGTTTTTGATCTTGGTTCACAGTCAAGGGTTTGCCTTGAGTCTCAGATGAGATTTGGAATTTGCATTTTAGGCAACACTATAGCTGTTAAGTTGGAAATGGACAAAAATGTATTTTGCATTGTGAGATGGGCAAGAGCTTCTGAGGGATAGGGGTGGAATATTATGATTTGGCTATGTGGTGTCTCCCAAAAGTTCGTGCATGAGATAATGCAAGAAGGTTCAGAAGTGAAATGATTAAATTATGAGAGATATAAGTTAATCAATGAGTTAGTCCATTGATGTGGATTAGGTAAATTGAGGCAGGTAGGATATGGCTGGAGAACATATGTCACCGGGGATGTGCCTTTGGGGTTTATATTTTTGTCCCTGATTAGCAGAGGTCTCTTTGCTTTCTGGTTGCTATGTCCTGAGTTGCTTTCCTTTGCCACATGTTCTGCCTCACCTTGATCCCAAAGTTATGGAGCTGACTGTGCAGTAAACCTCTGAAAGCATGAGCCAAAATAAACTTTTCCTCCCCTAAGTTGTTCTTGTCAAATTTTTTTGGCACAGCAATGAGAAAGCTACCTAAAATAATAATGTTTAACATATCTGAAGAACAATGACAATGTTGAAAAGTTTGGCAGGGAACTAGAAACTATATAAAAGAGCCAAATGAAAATTACAGAACTGAAAAATACACTTAAAAGTAAGAAGTCAAATGGATAGGTTTAATAGCATAGTAGAAATGACTGATGAGAGAATACATCCAGGAAAATACCCAGAACGAAGCTGACACCCTCTGCAGTGCAAAGCATTAAAAAAATAAAGACACGGAAGATACAGTGAAAAGGACTAATGTCTGTGTGTGTGTGTGTGTATTTGTTGTTTTATTTGGTGCTGGGGCTTGCACCCAGAGTTACACTCCCAGTCCTTGAAAAAGACTAATATATCTGTAATTAGTACTAAGTACAGAAGAGAAGGAGAACAAGGTAGAAGCAGTGTCTTAAGAGATAATAATAGAACATTTCAGAAGTGGTGAAAACAAATCAAGTCACAGATTCAAATTTACAACAGCCAAAAGAAGAAAAAATACACAAAGGAATATAATCACAACTAAGTATTGTATAACTGATAATAAACAAAGACCAAAAAAAAAATCTTAAAAGTAGTTAGAGGTAAAAATAATTAGTTTTCAAAGTAGCTGCAATAAGAGAAAAGAAGTCAAAGGAAAAGAGAATGATATTTTTAATGGGATGAAAGAAAGTAACTGCTAATCTAGAACTCAATACTTAGAAAAATATCTTTCAAATGGTCAAGTAAAATAAAGAATTTTCTGATAAACAAAAATGAGAAAATTCATTAACAAACTGAGGCTAAAAGAAATAAAGAATTGGGCTGGGGAGATAGCTCAGCTGGTAGAGTGCTTGCCTTGCAAGCACAAGGCCCTGAGTTCGATCCCCAGTAGTGCAAAAAAAAAAAAAGGAGTTAAGAAATAAAGAATTCTTTTTTAGGCACAGGGCAACTGTTCATAGATGGATAAATAGTGAAGTAGGAAGGAATGAAAAATCACTAAAGTAATTAAATTGGGTAAATCCAACTGAGTATGAGCTACAAATAATTGTTAAATGTGTTAACTGTTATACTATTAATAAATTAATAATTTAAAATGTAGAGAGAAAATAATAAGCAATAGTAGCAATAGGTGATAAATGGAGTTAAATATTCTAAGGTATTAAATGTCCAAGAAGCGATGAACATATTAATTTATATTATCTTTAATAAGACAAGGATTCAGGTTTTAACCTTTAGGGTATCTATTTAATCATTAGTAAAAGAGTATATAAAAACAAGATAATACAGACTAATAGAATAAATCATGACAAACAACCCAAAAGAAAGCAAGAGAGAGGAGCTCAGTGGTAGAGCACTTGCCTAGAATGGGTGAGGCACTGGGTTGGATTCTCAGCACCACATTAAAAACAAATAAAAATTGAAGGTTAAATTCTTAAAAAGAAAGAAAGAAGTGGGAGTGTAGGAGAGGAGAAACCCAGGACACGTGGTATATAACTCAAATATATCAATTATGACATTAAATGCAAATGACTAAATGGCAAAGATTATTGGTCTGGACACAATCCTTGAAAACACTAACACAGGAAGGTTAACAAAGCTAAGTGTATGGGAAAAAAAAGCAATAGAGAGAAAGGTTATTCCATAATAACAAGAGGTTCAACTAACCTCAAAGACACACAATCTTATGTCTACACCCAACAACAGTCTCAAAGTATTAAAGGCAGGGCTGGGGCTGTGGCTCAGCAGTAGCATCCACGCCTAGCATAAGTGGGGCCCTGGGTTTGATCCTCAGCACCACACAAATTAAATAAAATAAAGGTATTGTGTCCACTACAACTAAAAATAAATATATACTTAAAAAAAGTAATAAAGGCAAAGAATTAAAATAGAAATTAAAAGGAGAAATAACCCATAATTACAGTGAAATTTTAATTCGACTGTTACCAACTGAGAGAATGAACAGATTAAAACACAAAAAACAATAGTGCTTCTCAAATGTTAATACACATATATATCCTCTGGGAAGCTTGTTAAAAAGCAGATTCTTATTTGGTAACAAGCTCCTAGGTGATGCTGATGGTACTATGGATCACACTTAGTATAATACCACATTGTATTATTTGTGTTTCAGAAAATTTTCATAAAGAAAGTTTTTAAAAAACCATAACAAAACAGTTAAATGTGTAATACTCTAAAGATTTAAGGAAATAACATCAATTTTACTCAAATTCTTTCAGAAAAGGAATATTTTCCAACTTTTTACTAAATGATTATAACCAAACCTTGATATTATAAAAAAGGAAAATTATAGGTTCTATCAGGTATCTTAATTCTGATTCATTTTTCACCTTTTCTTTTTAACCCTTCCATTTTCAGAAGGGTGAACTGTGAGCTGCCATTAATGGGTTTCCTGGTTCTCTGGCTTTTATTTGGGCTTTGCAAATGGAGAACAAGAAACTGAATGACAGAGGAGAATCACATGAGGGAAATGACCTGACTCCTCTTCCCTCTAGGTCCACTATATATATAACTTCCTTGATCCAACACCTGGAGATCAAGTCTGGCTTTTTCCCTTCAGATTCAGGAACGGTGAGGGTTGCCAAAGTAGACCACATTTTTTTTTTTTTTTAAACAGTCTCTATTAATCCTCAAATTACTTAATTTGACCCTCTGTTTTATGACACCATGACTGATTCACTGACCAATCTCACTCAGTGTAAAGATATATGCAAAAATATGGAAGCCAATATTAGGAGACCAAATTCTATATTATATAAAAAAGGTTATCAGAGCTCAATCAAGTTGATTTTATTATAAGGATGTAAGGTGGATTTAATAGTAAAAATAAATGCAATTATGAGAAAAATCTCTCAAATGACCATCTTAAAAAGCACATGAAAAATACCTAGTAAGATTCGATATCCACTCATGATAATAATTATTAGTGAACTAGAAACAGAAGGAAATATCAATAAACAGTTGAAGGGGAATCCATAAGTAAGTTTAAATAAAAATACTTAGTGGTAAAATATTTAAAGCATTGCTCTGAGACAGAATGAGACAAAGAAACCCAATGTCCTGGATGTCTAAACCAGTGGAATAAGGCAAAAAAAAAGAAACACTGGGAATAAGGATTGGTATGGAGGGGGGAAAAATGCTGGTGACTGAACCCCCTCATGTATGGTATGCAAGCACTGTACTACTGAGTTACACCCCAGCCCAAAAGATAAATTATTAGTACTAATTATCATAAGTTATCATAACTCATAATTTAAGTAGTCTAACACAGGGTCAATACATGAAAATTGATTTTCTACATAAAAGCTATTTAGGAAAAAAAATTTTAATGATATCATTTACAATATCATATAGGAAGCAGATACTTAGGAATAAGTGAAACAAAACATGTTTAAGATCTCTATGTAAAAACCATGATTACTAAACAATGTTAAAGCAGATTTTAACAAAAGGAAAGTCATACTTGTTCACAAGTTGAAGACTATACTGTAAAGACGTCAATTCTCTCCAAACTGATTTACATACAAATTAGATGTGACCCCAATAAAAGTCCCAGCAGTTCCCCTCCCAATCTGTAATGTGATAAACTGATTTTAAAATTTATAAGGCAAAAAAAAAAGAGAACAGTCAGGGCAATCTTTAGATGGAGGGATCTATCATATATTAAAACTTACTATAAAGCTACCATAATCAGCATAGTTTTAGCTCAGAGGTACAGAAATAGACCAATTAACCCACACATTTATAAACATTTTATTTTGACAAGGTTCACACCATAGCTGTAGAGCAGTGGGGAAAAGGAAACTCATTTTAATACACACTATGGATAAACTGGATATCCATTTGGGAAAGGAATGACATCCAACCCATACTTCTCAAGAAAACAAACTCACTTCCAGATGAAGGACAGTTCTACATATGAAAACAATAAAGCATCTAGAAGGCGAAACAATGTGGACTAAGCAAATATTTCATAAAAATGTTACTAAAGGGAATGATTAAAACACTGGAGTCAAGAGACAGAAAGGGTAAGTCTCAGAGTGAAAGACATCTATAGTACATATAACTGAAAAAGAGCTTGAATCCTGGACATATAAAGAATTTCTACAAATCAGTTTTTAAAAACCCAGATATTTTAATAGGTAAATGGAAAAAAAGACTTCAACAGGTACTTCATAAGACTCTCCAAATGGTCAATAAGCAACTGTTTAAAGCAATGAACATGGAAGTGCTCTACTCATTAATCAGACAAATGTACTATAACATCAAGCAATAGTACCAGAATGGCTAAAACTAACAATAGCAAATGCCAGTAAAGAAGAAAGTAAAGGAACCCTCAGACACTGATAATATAAACCTGTACAACCATTTTGAAAAACTGGCATTATTTAATATAATTGCATATATGCATATTCTGTGACTTAGCAATTCCAATACTAGACACATATCCTTCAGAACTGCATGCAAATTAGAAGCCAGACATATAAGAAAGTTCATTACAGCACATTTTATAATAGCCCTAAACTGGAAACAGTCTAAATGTCCACTGACATTAAAAAAAAAAAAAAAATGTGGTAGTCCCCCTTATCCAGGATCTCACTTTCCATGATGCCCATTACCTGTGGTCAGTCATGGTATAAAAATATTAAATGGGGGCTGGGGTTGCGGCTCAGTGGTAGAGCACTTGCCTAGCATGTGTGAGACACTGGGTTTAAATGAATGAATGATGAATGAGTGAATAAAATAAATAAATATTGGAGCTACTTAAAAAATATTAAGTGGAAATTTTCAGAAATAAAGAAATGGTTAAGTTTTAAACTGTGCACTGTTCTAAGTAGTATGATTTTGCTCTATCCAGCACAGGATGTGAATCATCCCTCTTTCTGGCATATCCAGATTACATATGCTACCCTAGCCTGTTTGTCACTTAGTAGTCGCTTGATTATGAGGTAGACTGTAGTGGTACTGCAGATCTTGTAATCAAGTAACCCTTATTTTACTTAATAATGGTCCCAAAGTGCAAGAGTAGTAATGGAGCAAATCAATTTAAGACAAAGAGAAGCTGTAAAGTACTTAAGTGAAAAGGTGAAAGTTCTGAACTTAAGAAAAAAAAATTGTGTGCTAAAATTGTTAAGATCTATAATAAGAACAAATCTTATTTGCAAAATTATGAAGAAAAATGAAATTCACACTACTTTTGCTGTCATGCCACAAACTGCACAAGTTATAGCCACAGTGCATGTAACTGCTTAGTTAAGATGGAAAAGGCTTGTGATTAGAACGAGAAACAGAACCAAGAAACAGAAAATGTGTTCTGAGAGCAACTTATTGTGCTATAAAGCATGGAGCCTATACGAGTACTTTAGCAAGCATCTCCTAAAACGAGTGACACCAAGCCATTTACTGTAAATAAGGGATGGCAAGACAGATTCAGGGATAGGTTTGGAATGACCAATATAAAAGTTACTGGAGAAGGTGCATCTGCCAAAGAAGAAACCTGCTGCCACATTTTCAGCAGAGTTAGGAAGAAAGAATGTCATTAAAAGCAAGTTTTAAATTGTTACAAAACAGTACTTTTCTGAAAAAAGATGCCTACCTTCCTAAAAGTGCACAGGTGGCACCAGTGCATAAAACACTGAAGGACAGATTACTTTGGCACTATGTGGCAATGCTGTAGGGCATATAATAAAGCCAACTTTAATGTACAGAGCCAAGAACCCATCTGCTCTCAAAAAGAAAGCAAAAGTTATCTGCCCTTCTTCTCGTAGCACAATCAGAAAGTGTGGGTGGTGGACATCTTGTTTGTGGGATGGTTTCAACTGACACTACATCTAAGAAAAAAAAAAAAGGCTTAGAAGAGAACAGGTTGGAATTTAAAATCCTATAAATAAAAGACAATGCGCCTGCCCATTTGAATTTGTTTGCCCTGAAAATGGAAATGTTACGGTTGTGTGGTTGTGTTTTTACCTGGAGATAAAACCTCATGGTTTCAGGTCCTTCACTAGGGCATTATTTGATTTCCTAAGGCCAGATACACCCTGGCAGTTGACCTGGTATTTGATCATCAATTGATGCAGACCTTAATCTGGACATATTATAGTCCTGGAAATCATTTGCTATTGCTGACTTAATAACATTCATCAAAGCTATAATAAATGAGTAAAAGCCAGAAATTATAAATGCCTGCTGGAGGAAATGACAGACTGAAGCTGTAAATGATTTTAAAGGCCCTTCAAGGATTGATGAATTTAGGAAAATCATTCATATGGTAAAGGCAAGTTGGTGGAGAAGGATTTTTCAACATGTTTAGTGAAAAAATGGAAACAATGAAAGCTACAAAAAAGTACTAACAAATGAGGAAGAACTTGTTGAATCATCTAAAGAACAAAAGGAAGATGAGGAAATGGAAGTAGAATCAGCAATATGGTCATTACTAAAATTTGCTCAAGTGTTTCAAATTGCACAAACATTAAAGGACAAAATTAGGGATTATGATCCTTGGATGGAACACAGCATTAAAGTCACCTTTGTGATTGCTGAAGGATTGCAACCTCTGCAGCCACACTTCAATGAGTTGAAGAGACAACTTGGGATTTTAACGTTCTTCCAAAAGGTTTCAGCAAAAGATACTTTCAAGTATCAAAGATCCCTAACCACTGACATCACTATGACCTGATGATCCAGGATCACCCAAAACAGGTGATTCTCTTAACATATTGTCAGAAGGCCAAATGTAGTCTAGCACTAGTTCACTTCATCTCATCATATGGGCACTGTATCATTTCTCATCATCATAAGAAAGGTGAGTACAGTACAAGATATTTTGAGAGAGACTACATTCAAATAACTTTTATTATAACATAATTTTTATAAGAACATAAATAGCATTTATGGTTTGTAACTTTTTATAACTTTTATATTATTATAATTACATAATTATTATAAATGTTCTATTTTATTGTCATTGTTGCCAATCTCTTCATGTACAATTAGACTTTCTGTTTGTTTTTGTGGTGCTGGGGATCGAAGCCAAGGCCTCATATGCTAGGCAAGTCCTCTACCACTGAGCCACATCCCCCAATCAGACTTTATCATAAGTATGTGTGTTTAGGAAAAAACATAATACAGAATTTCATTTCTGGCATCCACTGGGGAATGGAGGGAAAACTGTATTTATATAAGAGAATACTACACAGCAATGAAAAGAATAAACTACAGCTACATGCAACAATACAAATGGATCACAATGATAATATTGCATAAAACAAGTGGGATACCCAAGAGTATACTGTTCAAAAATTGGTAAATCTGTGCTATAATAGCAGCCAATAATTTTATAAAGAGGTAAGATTTGGAGCAGACATAAATGGAGTAAATAGTTTACTTACAATGAATTTGGTCTGAGTAGTGACTGTGTGGGTGTGTTCACATGATTAAATATTCAATAAGTTATACCATTTACTGTTTGCATTATAGGTCAATGAAAGCTTTAAAATGTTATGCAACAGAGGAAAACTTGTACATTTCGGGTATCAGGTTTTTCTTTTTAAGGCTTACTAGCACAAAAATGATAAAACATGATACACAATGTAAGAGAGACCAATGTTTCTCTCAGTTTAATAAAAGTTTTCAATGCTATCCAATAATATAGTTGATGTGATTTTAAGTATGGTGCTAGACTAGGAGAAACACACAAAGAAATTTTTAAATTTTTGCTACATTCTCACTTCTACCCCCTTTCCAAATATCCAAAGTATTTTTTAAACTTAGAGCTATATTTGCTGAGAAATCTTCGGTAACGAAGTTTTGTGGTAAAAACATACCCATTCTTCTTCATGACAAATGACTTCATTTCTCAAACAAGACCTATCAACCAAATATGGGTAACAGAAATACTAAAAGGTCCTTCCTAAACCTTGGCAGATATATTCAGTCTCTACATATATCTATCTACTACGTACCAACTACATGTCACACACTGTGATAAATGCTTTACATACGTTACTTTTAAAACAACTGAGTAAGGGAAGCAATTAATAGTCCTATTTACAGATGAGCAAACAGACTCAAGAAACTAACTTTTCCTAAAGCTAGTAAATGACACAGCAGATATTCAAATCTAGGTCTGTCTGAAGGAACTCCTCCCATTTTCCATATCCATTTTTCCCAAAAAGTCTCTTTATTATATTATTTTCATCTATAACATTTTAAATGGCATGCTGGCCAAATATTATCCAAATACTTTATTATTCAACAAGTTAAGTTTATGCTATTGCATACAATCCCAATGTAAATAAAACAAAAACACCACATGGAGAAATCTCCAACAATACAAACCAACAAAGAAAAAAGCTTCTTCAGAGAGTTTACTTATCAAATGAAGAACTGGGCTTTTGTTGTTTCTGTGGTGCTAGGAGTTGAACTCACAGCCTCATGCATGCTAGGCATGCTCTACCAGTTTGAAGAAACCTGGTTTAATGTTTCACCTTTCTAGGCTAATTTTACATTAGAGAGAAATACTACACAATTTATGAAAATTTACTAAGAGAAAACTTCAACTCATTTGTAACACTATAATGCCAATAGTGGAGACGGCATTTTAAACCAAAAAGACAATCTCAAAGAAACTTTTAGTGGGCTGGGGATGTAGTTCGGTAGTAAAACCCTTGTCTGACATATGTAAGGCCCTAGGTTTAATTCCTAGTATTGCCAAAAAAAAAAAAAAAAAAAACCCATAATCAATACTTTTTGAAAATTTAACAAGAACTCTTTAATATTCTTCTTTCTGCTCCAAGATTTGTTATGATGACTTTTCCAAATGTTAGCAGCCTGGAAAAACTGATCATTATGAGACTCATCATTATGATACTCATCATTGAGACATACCTCTTCCAAGTCTTGTGATTTGGTGGTTTCTTCATTCAAAACATATCGTCCTCTATAAAACTCCCTGATCCTTAGATTTAATGTTTCAGTTTCTTTTTTCAAGTTCTCATAACTTGGCAGTGGTTTAATGGCTGCATCTGAGCCTCTGAAAGGTAAAGATTCACCCAGGCTATTCTGAGATTCCACCAAGACAGGGGAATGACTATCTGGGGGAGAGTTTATGTCATCTTCATCAAGTTCTTCATTAACCAGAGAGGCTGGACAGGATTTCAGACACACAGAAGCATAGTTCTGGCCATATAAAAACTTCAAAGTTTCTTCTGTCTTCCATTCAATCAAAGTCTCTCTTAGAATTTTAAGTAAGTTCATCTTTGCAACTTCAGGACACAACTGCATGGAATTACAGGCTGGCTTAGAAATTTGGTTTGATTTGGCAAATTTGGTCTTGAAATGATCAGCACTTTTTTTACTTATGCCTACAAAAGTTATTTCTGACATGTATTTATTCTCAAAATTTCCTGAAGTTTTTAATCTTTCATGCAAAGGACTATATGAAGAAATCTGAGGGTTTACTTTCTGTAAAGGAAGTTCACAAGCAACAGCTTTCTCCTGACAATCTAATCTACAATTGCCTAACTGCTCAGTGATGTCTACTACTGTCTGTTCTTTGTCTCTGTGTTTGGAGTTAGCTTTTTGACCAACTTTCTTTTTCATTATGCTTTTTTGGTGCAACTGTGGCCTTGTACCCATTGCATTTGGTTTGTTTCCTGGTAGAATGGAGGAAATAAAGTCTTGCTCATTATCACTGGTACAATCACTACAAGTGCTAGAAGAACTACATTCATATTGCTCTTCAAAATGACCAGGATTATCAATATCTGATGTTTTAATGGCTTTACTGCATAACTGTACTTCCTCTCCTGAATGGCCACTGTAAAAGGAAAGATAAAATAATTATAATGGGAAAGTTCCATGATACTTTTACTTTGTAACTTTCAAGGTAGCAATTTTTATTTCTTAGGCATAACCTTGTTTATAGACTCCAATATATACATTTTAGAAGAAAGCTACATTTATTATATCTAATATGTATTTGATATAGCTCTCCTTCCACCTTTCTTCCTTTTGCTTGTTCCTCTAATTTTTGAGTTGTCAAAGGAGTCCAGGAAAATGAAAAAAAAAATTTTTTAATAAGTCTGTTCTACTGAATTATTTTGATTTTTACTTGCTGTTTTTGTGACTATTTCAGTAGCTTTTAAAAAATAGGTTTTTCTCTTGAAAATTTCATTACTAGGCACTCAAAAAATATAATTACAGGAACTTTGTGAACTCTGATAAAAAGAGATGAGTAAATGCTTTCCAATTCTGGTTGATCATCATATAACAGAACATTCCACAGAATAAAAAAAATAAAATCATAACAGACTGTAAACTTGAAAAAAAATCAACATTTTTCAATAGAAGATAAAATTTGGAAAGATAAAATTTGAAAATCCAGAGTTACAATGGAATGCTAACAATAAAAGAATCATTTTCCCTGTTGCTAAGATTTCCAATTTTCAGATTAGATTTGTATAAGATAAAGAAATATGGAAGAGTAAAGGCAAAGAGTAGCTTTGCTAATCCAGCTTGAGACAAACAAGGATAGATAAACAGTTGTTCTCAAGCAAACACATATTAGAACTTTAAAAACATTCAGATGAGAAAGTTTCTGGGTTAAGAAACACACCTGGGGGCTGGAGCTGTAGCTCAGTGGCAGAGCGCTTGCTTTGCATGAGTGGGCACTGTGTTCAATTCTCAGCACCACATATAAATAAATAAAATAAATAAAATAAAGGTCCATCGACAACTATAAAAATATTAAAAAAAAAAAAAAAAAAAAAAAAAAACCTTGGGGAAGTGTAAAAGAAAAAAGTTGAAAGTTGAAAGCAAGATTATGGATGGGAAAAAATGGCAATTTTTCCCACATTAGATGTAATTTTTTGTTAAAATTTAATCTATATAACAAGGAAATTATCTCCTGGATAAGAAAAAAGTATAATTAAAAAAAAAAAAAAAAAAAAAAAAACGGGCTGGGGCTGTAGTTGAGTGGTAGAGTACTTGCCTCTCATGTGCAAGGTACTGTGTTCTATCCTAGGCATCACATAAAAATAAAGAAATAAAGATAAAAAAAAAGCAGTTCAACTGTCATATTATTTCATACTTTTTCATGGAATTTTAAGGCAATTAAATTTTTTCTATACTAGTTTGAAGCTATAAAGATATATACCAATAAATATCTTACTTGTGCTCAATACTATGTGACTAAGGTTGTGACTAAAACCAGGAACCTTTATTCTGAGAGTTACAGAAAATGTTTTGAGAGATGTTCATGGTTGGACAAGCAATACTATGAGGGTTTAAGGGGAAAAAAAAAAAATCACAGCCCGAAAGTTATACTAATGCTTTCAAATAATTAAAAACTGATACATAAATGCTTTGATCCTATAAATCATAAAATTCTTTCAATGAATGTAATTAGTACAATCCAGCTGACAAACTCAGTATCTGAGATACAGGCTGTGTTTGTATCATATTTCAACAGGTTCAATTAGACCTCCTCAGCTGTACAATAAATCAGAGATCAAACTCATCATCTTATCATCACTAAATAAAAAAGCTGAACATGTCAAATATTTTTTTGTGTGAGCTAGAATACGATACTTAAAATGTATCAGCACAGGAAGTCCAAGAGCTCATATCACCTGGTTCACTCCTAACGTTTCTATTAACATGATCACTATAGAGAATGTAAGTGATACTGATTTAACCATACCTTTGTCCTTCCTTCAGCAGCTGAAAAACAGGATGCCTGACAAAAACACAAAAATAAAAAATTGAAGGCAACTGACAAGTCAAACACTTTCAAGAGTTTATTTTAAGCGCATTAGGTAAAAAATACAATTAGAAGAGTTCATTTATTTAAGAAAAAAGAACAAAGTACTATGAAACTCTTCAACAAGAAATCTGAGTTAGGCTGGGGATATAGCTCAGTTGTTCAAGTGCTTATCTCACATGCACAAGGCCCTGAGTTCAATCCCCAGTACCTCAAAAAACAAAAACAAAAAACCCAAAAAAACAAAAACAAATAAACAAACAAACAAAAAAAAAAAAAAAAGAAAGAAAGAAAGAAAGAAAGCTGAGTTAGTCTTTTATCCAACATTTGTTTTCAGTACTAAGTTCAAATTTCTTTTACTAACCTGGACAAAAGCAAATCTCTCTATTCTGTAAATTCCAGAGTTGTCACTATCTGTATAATTAACATATCATATACTTCTTTATGGCCTACTACCAGAACTATTATCTATGTTTTACTTTTCATATGCTTAATTCTGATTTAACTAGGCTACAAGCTCCTTGAGGGCAGAGGACTATGTTCATAATTCTGTATATCCCTTCTATAGTCATTAAAACATTGCTTTAATTTCCAAGATGCAGTTACACTGTATGAACTATATAGATCAAGTAATTTAATTTAACTTTCAGGAAAAAAAAATGGCTATGCAACACCAGAAATCATATTTGGCCATTATAGGTATTAAAAAGGGAGAAAAAAAGCTCTTATAAGGCTAACGAGAAGCAAACACAGCAAATTCATGAGAAAAGGAAATATCTATAAAATACTCCTGAAGAGACTCAGAAAAACAGCCTTCTTTTTTTTTCTAGTTGTACATAATGGTGGGATTTGTTGTTACATACTCGTACATGCACACGATACAATTTGGTTAATATCATTCCCCAAAATTTTCCCTTTCTTTTCCCTCCTTACTCCTCTGGTCTCTTTCCTTTATTCTATTGATCTCCTTTTGATTTTCAGGAGGCCCAACCCTGCATCTTTTCCTTTTTCTTCTTTAGTTTTCACATATGCGAGAAAACATACAACCCTTGATCTTTTGAGTTTGGCTTATTTTGCTTAATGGTCTTGAGTTCCAGCCATTTACTGCAAATGACAATTTTATTTTTCTTTATGGCTGAATAAAATTCCATTGTGTACATATGCCGTATTTTCTTTATTCATTCTTTGATGGACAGGTTGGCTATTGTCAACTGTTCTGCTATAAACATGGGTATGCATGTATCTCTATAGTATGCTGGCTTTAATTCTTTAGGATAAATACCAAGAAGTGGTATAGCTGGGTCATATGGTGTTCCATTACTAGTCTTCTGAGAAGCCTCCATACTGATTTCCACAGTGGCTGTACTAATTTACAATCCCAATAGCATAAAAGTGTTCCTTTTTCTTTACATTCTCTCCAGCATTTCTTTTTAAAAAAATTTTTTTAAATACCTTTTTTTTAAAAATTACTTTACTTTTATGTGGTACTGACGGTGAACCCAATGCCTTACACAAGGTAGGCAAGCACTCTACCACTGAGCTACAATTGCAGCCCCCCTTGTATTTTTTAATTTTTAAATTTTAAAAAATTTGTTCTAATTAGTTATACATGACAGTAGAATGCCATTTCAACTCATCACACAGAAATGGAGCACAACTTCTTATTTCTCTGGCTGTACATATTGCAGTCACACCGTTTGTGCAATCATACGTGTACCTAATATAATAATGTCTGTCTCATTCCTCCATCCTTCCCATCCCACCCTTTACCCCTCCCCTCCCTCCCTTCTGCCCAAATCAAAGTTCCTCCATTCTTCCCTAGCTGCCCCGCAAAGGACTTAAAATCAGCATACTACAGTGATACAGCCACATCAATGTTTAGGAGCTCAATTCACAATAGGTAAACTATGAAACCAACCTAGAAGCCCTTCAACACATGAATGGATCAAGAAAATATGGTATATATACACAATGGAATATTACTCAGTCTTAAAGAAGAATGAAATTATGGCATTTGCAGGTAAATGGATGGAGCTGGAGAATATCATGCTAAGGGAAATAAGCCAATTACAAAAAACCAAAGGCCAAATGTTTTCTCATTTGTGTTCTTGATGGCTGCCATTCTAACTGAAATCTCAATGTAGTTTTGATTCACCTTTCCCTAACTCCTAATGATGCTAAACATTTTTTCATATATTTGCTGGCCATTTGCATTTCTTCTGAAAAGTGTTTGTTTAGTTCATTTGTCCATTTATTAACTGGGTTATTTGTGGTTTTGGTGTTAAATTTTTTGAGTTCTTTATATATTCTAGATGTTAATCCTCTGATAGAAGAGTAGCTAGCAAAGATTTTCTCCCACTCTGTGTTTTCTCTTCACGTTCTTGTTTCCTTTGCTGTGCAGAAGCTTTTTAATTTGATGCAGTTCCATTTAATAATTCTTGGCATTATTTCCTGAGCATTAAGGGTTCTACTAAGAAAGTCATTGCTATGCCTAAATGTTGGAGTATTGACCCTATGCTTTCTTCTAGGAGTTAAAGCCAGGGCCTTATGCATGGTAGGTAAGTTTTCTACCACCGGGCTACATCTCCATCACCCCAAGGTATCTTCTAAAGACTGCACAACAGATTAAAAAAAAAAGAAACAAACAGGGTGGTGGGGGGGAGGAAAAAATAACAGAATGAATCAAAACACCACTACCCTATGTAAATGTATGATTACACAAATGGTATGGCTCTACTTCATGTACAGAGAAACAAACTATAATCCATTTGTTTACAATAAAAATAAAATAAAGAAAGAAACATAAGGGCTTAGATGCACACTGCAGAGAAGCTAATATTCTGAACACAAAACGGATTGAAAGACTCAAAACAGAGGTTCATTAAAGGTGGTGATATAACAAAACTTTCATTTAGAAAGTCAAGTTAAACAAATAGATGGGATCAGAACTCTTGAATTATGACATTTCAAGGCTGACAGTCAAAAATATCAGAGTTGAGGGCTGGGGATATAGCTCAGTTGGTAGAGTGCTTGCCTTGTAAGTACAAGGCCCTGGGTTCCATCCCCAGCACCGCAAAAAAAAAAAAAAAAAAAAAAAAAAAAAAAATTACATTGCTTGGACAGTGACTAGCCTTGACTACTTCAGGGATATTTATAACTTCTACTAAGGGCTTTTGGGGCCTAAATATTATGTTAATATTCACAACAGAGTGTTTTACTATCTGTTGACTACTTCCCAACTCTATTTCCAGTTCTCTTACTCTTCCTATCTTACATCACTATAGCCATTCTCACTGCAATTATTAAGGTTCAGCACCATGCAGTTGTCTAACATTTAGTCCTATAGGGAGTCTGAGTACTACTGTAGGGAAGAAAATATGTGTAGAAGCCAGGAACAGTGGCACATGCCTATAATCCCAGCGGCTTGGGAGACTGAGGCAGGAGGATCTCAAGTTCAAAGCCAGCCTCAGCAATTTAGCCAGGCCCTTAGCAAGACCTTGTCTTAAAATAAAAAATGAAAATAGGGCTGGGGATGTGACTCAGTGGTTAAGTGCTCCGGGGTTAACAATCCCTGGTATCAAAAAAGAAAGAAAAAAAAATACACATAGATACAGTATTTAATGGGATTCTCACACCTTATGGCTAACTTACACATAGAGATTTTTTTGAGATGAGGGTCTCATTTTGTTGCCCAGGCTGGCCTCCAACTTCTGAGTCTCCTGCCTTAGCCTCCCAAATTGCTGGGATTATAGACACAAGTTACCATGCACAGAGTATTCACCATTTGACAAATTCCTTCCAAAATCAAATTCTGAACTGTAAGTATGAACTATGCTGGGCATGCTAATAGAAATAGGTTCCTATTCTTAAGGATCTTATGATTTAGTAGGAGAGAAATACATGTTCTAAGAGCTTTCCAAATATTAATCCTCATAATAACGAAGCAGCTACTACTGTCATCCCCACGTAAGAGATAAGGAAACCAAGTATTAAAAATGAATGTGATTTGTCCCAAGTTACACAGTAAATGATGATGCCAGGAATCAAACCCACACAATAAAACTCATAATAATTACACTGTTGACCACAAAGTTTAGCCTCTCAAGCTGAAAAAATTTATAGAAAATAACATCATTGGAATAAAACAGTGGTAGACATGTCCAAGGAATACTCTGGATATTTGATCCCTTTACGTTTTGTGATAGATGAATGTGTGAAGACAGCAACTTGTAGGTAAGACAACAATACTGGAATGGTGGTAATACAAGGAAATACTATCATCATATAAGAAACTTTGGACTGAATATAAATAACTACTGTTCAGAGAACTCCATATTCCTTCTCTAAAGGGTCTGTTTTTCTATGTTAAAAATTGGATCATGTACATTTTCATTTTAAACTTTTTATTAAATAAACTTTTGTAACAATCAAGAAAAATAACACTTTGATTATATAATTCAAGAGAGTATGAGATACATGAATTGCTACAGGAAATTAGAGATGAAGGAAAAACTTCCTGTTGAGCCAATCAATAAAGTTTCTGAGAGGAATCATATAAATTTTGCTTATATAGATAGATACAGACAATCCTAGAACTCTCACTCAGGGATATTATCCACATACTATTTTTTTTCTTTTTCGAAACATAATTATGCTTACATCTACCCTATCTCTTAAAAAACAAACAAAACCCAACCCTATCCTTCAATCAAACAGTCCACTAGCCCTTTTCTTTTTTTCTATAAAGGAGATATTTCCTTTGGTACATTTATATATGTATATAACATGATGCTATTAGAGTCATTCCATGCCACTACCCTATTCATTACAAGCTTTCTTTAGGGAAGTTTATACTCATCATTTTCAATTCCGTGTCTCTTATCTAGTAATCAACCCTCTGTCTCCTACAGTCTGTTCTCATTACTACCCTGAAATGGCTCTTGCTAAGATCACCAACTGATATAGGACTGGATATTTTTCAGTTTCTTTTCTTTTCTGAAGTGGGGGGTGGGAATCAATATGAAAGGAGATCTTAAATGAGGAAAAATAGAAATAAATCATAAAGCAAGATCTTGGAGAGAGAATGGAATCAGTAACAAAAAGGAGGGTATTGTATTAGCAATAAGGATACAGAGAAGTGAGAATGCATGTGAAGGAAAACAATGCTGAAAGACATTCTGTTGGATGCCTTCAATTGCTTCTGGAAAGTAGTATGTCAAATTATCTACTACAGGTTGGGTTAAAGGTTTATGGAGAACAGAAAACATCTGAATGCACCAGATAATCAAAAAGAAACAAAGGGAAAAAATTTGAGCACACAGTTGCAAACAGGGCCAAAAGAAAGCAGAAGTACAGCCTTTGGTGCCAAGAAGATCAGGGTTTAACCCAAATCTACATCATATCAGCCATGACTACTTGAGTGAGTCACTACACCTCTGAGTCTCAGTTCTGCCACCCATAAAATGTGTAACATATTTCCCCAAGGATGCTGTGAGAACATCATTAAATAAAATAACTTATTTGAAGTATTAGAGGTTTTAGCTGAGAACTCTCCCCAATAACATTTAGCAAACTAAGTACTGAAAAAAAGGATGATGGCAGCTTGGGAAGTGGACATAGCAGAAGAAAGGAGAATCTGGGATTATCTGAGAGGACAACATTGTATCTGCTAATTGTAGAACTCAAGAAACAAATATAAAAGGATTTGTCAACCCAGAATAGAGCCGGGGAGACAGGAGGTCAAAATGAGGTTACAAAGCAGACTGATAGCTATAGAGGAGATAAAGGTTGTGGTCAGAGACGGGAAGCTCTTACTTCAAGATCTTGAAGGCAGGAGAGTTCCAAATAAGAATGAAGTCCAAGTGAATCAAGGGGTAATTACAATGTAATCATTGTTATAAATCAGTAATACAATTTAAAATAATTTTATAAGAAATCCCTAGCTATATAACTTGAATTTTTTAGAAGACAGGATCTTACTATGTTGACCAGAATGGCCTTGAAATCCTAGACTCAAGCAATCCCCTTTCTTCCACTTGATATTTTTTGAGAACTAAAATTCAATCTCTAAAGGCAAGAGAAATTTTAACATACAGTTATATAGTTAATACCTACTAGACACTAAGTGGAGTTTTGTGTGTGTGTGTGTGTGTGTTAAAGGGATAAGGGGTATAACTGTGGTAGAGCATGTGCCGGACCCTGGGTTCGATCTGCAGTGTGCACACACACACAATGGTAGTAAAATATACGTACTTTGGATTTACCATTTAGTATATTTTTAGGTGTACAATTCAGTGCATTTACATTTACATTATTTACAACTATTACCACCATCTATCTCCAGCACTTTTTCATCTTTCCAACTATCTCTTAGGTGGTTCACAACATTATTTTATATAATTGTTACACTACTTACAACTTTTACAGATGAGGAAAAAGGTTTGAGAGGTTACCTGACTTCCTTAAGATCATAGAGTTAACAGTAATAAATCTATATTCAGACTTAGACCTGATTTCAATCTAAGTTCTTTCCACTGCCATGTTGCTACCAATGTCAGAAAAAAGACCCCCCAAAAGTTGTCAGGATACCTCCTTTGTTTAATCCCTCTAACAGGAACTCAGTATACTGATCTTTAAATTTTCTGACTTCAGATAAAGAGAACTACACTCAACCTTGTTTCTAGATGTTAACTGTTTTATGTGTGACATAAATATTCTAATACTCTCTCTCTGGTTCCCAATCTATAAAATGAAGAATGATACCTGGCATTATAACAAACTAGATTTGAATTTATTCAGGTATGAGATGAAAGAAAGGTTCACTATAAAACTTAGTTCATTTTTGCTATGTGCTATTTTAAAAAGAATGAGGTAAAAAGTTACACTGCTTCATTTTCTATTCTTGGGTTAACATTCAAATTTTTTGTTTATTAAAATTGCTTTTTCTCTTTATGCTAAGTATCTTCTATTCCCTTCTTCACAGCTTACTCTACTCTGGAGTCAGCTCTGGAAGCTGATTTGAAAAACGAAAATAAATAACCATCCTAGTTAAAGAATACATTCAGTGGCAGAGGGCTTGCCTCCCACAAGTGAGGCACTGGGTTTGATCCTCAGCACCACGTAAGAATAAACAGATAAAATAAAGGCATGCTGTCCATTTACAACTAAAAAGAAATTTTTTTTTTAAAAAAGGAATACCTTCAAAATGTTTCTTCATAAATATTTTCATCTTATTTTCACTAAGACATATATTAGATGATTAAACTTTAGTAAAGTAAAACTAATTTATGCTTTGTGTACATATGTGTAACGTGTGTGCACGTATATATGTATATATAATTCAAATATGCATCTTACATATAAACGAAGAGAAGCAGCAGGCTACAATTCTCTGTGGTAGAACTTTTCAATCATATTTTAGACACATTAAAATCTGTTCACAAAGCTTTTATTTTATAAACTGAGCAACAGAGGTAGCTGGCTGTTCAGGAAGAGGTTATAAAAGTTGTTCTGCAGAGGTTTTTGGCTTCCGCACCTCTGAGATTGTACTGTTTATTGCCAAGAAATGATGTGTGAAAATCCCCTACTCTGGGCCACATGATGGCGCCTTTAGCTCTGTCAGCATTAAATGTTTACCCCAATTTTATCTTTAAAATTATAATTTGCTTTTCAAAATTTGTCCTTTGTTCTTAGGTTGTAGATTTTAGCTCACAATTCCCTCCTTCAAAAGACTTGTTAGAACCTACATTTAACCTAAGAGGATTTATAAATGCAACCATATGCCTATCTAAATGAGCATACTGTCTTAGAGCATCAAAACTATATGTGGTCTGTTTCTGGTCACCAAGTGGGTAAAAATATTTCTAACTCACAATGTGGGTCTCGTTATATTGCATTATGACTCAAATCATTCTAGGTCAATGTTTTGTCTCTAATAGGGAATTAGGAGACATTTTGTGAGATGCATTATTGTTCTCTGTGACTTAAGAGATATACTTCAGATATTTTTTTCATACCTTAAAATGAAGGACTAAAAAGCCTCCAAGGCCCCTTTTGACTTCAAAGTCTTGATAAAAAGTGTGGTGCTAGAATTTATGAATTTGTCTAAACCATTCTTAAATCACATACAGTTGTATCCATCAGATAATGAACTCACTATGGTATAAAGTCAATACCTTATAAATTTTAAGGGGCACTACTAGGTTTTCATATTTTAAGATATATAAACTTAAACTAGCATTCACGATAATGTAAGAAAAATCAAATTGGGTCAATTTGATTTCCAAATGTAAAATCAAGGAGTCCCTAACGGGGACAACTTCACATTGTTCAGACATACTCTAAATATCCCCCTTTTCCCCTGTAATTTAAAAACTTTGATCCAACCCCTTATCACTCTTTATAGTAAAGAGTTCAAATTATTAAAGCTAGTAAATTTTACATTAAATTTTTAAATCAGACTTTGTCACAAGGTAGTAATAAAGTTTCTCTCATCCTGATAATTTTAATTTTCTTCATTTTTTCAGGTTAGGCATTTCCTTATCTAGAAACCATCAATTATAGCTGCAGTAACTAAAGACACAACTGACCTAGAACTGTAAAGCATTGGAATTAAAAGGAACTAAGAGACTAAATGCAACTTTCTACTTTTACAAATGAGGAAACTGAGGTCTAGTGCTGATAAGCTCCTTTCCTATAGTTAAAAAACTAAAAACATGAGCTAGATATAACACAACAGGGCTCTTAAAGCTACACATCAAGACCAATCAATTAAATAAGCTGCTAACAACATTTTACAAAAGTAAAAGAGTAGAAAATAACAGGTGTTTCATAAACCTTTTGTTCACTTACATGCATATATTACAACATGCTATAAAATATAATTATTATAGTGATCTAAAAGTTTACAAGTCATCACAATAACATCTAATTCTTCAAGTGGATTTAAAATTTTACTCTTAAAACTATTAAATTACTACGATGCAGTTCTTATTATGATGACTCACTGTAAGTCGATAAAAATATCTGCATTAAATACTAAGTGCTACCATTTAAAGTAAGTCATATTTTCCCTTCAAAAGACTGATTCTTACCGTATGTGAAAAGACTTTAAAATAGCTCTTTTCTGTAAAACTTACATGTGCAATAGTTAGACAAGCTTTTTAAAATACCAACTTCTAGAACTTTGATACTTGGCACACATTAAAAAAAAAGTCTCTGAAAAAACAGTGACCTCTAGTGGATTCATTAAATAACACTGGCATAATTTCTTTCCCAAAGAATTCAGAAATTAAGATAATGCTGATGCGTCCAGATAGAAAAATACTGGCATGGCTATAAAACTGACAAGGGCTACACATAATTAAGGGTTATAGTTACCCTATACACAATGGGAAAAATGTATAAGATTTTCATTCTTCTAATCAAGTGGAATATAATGAATATAGTCTTGGCCTCATTCAGAATCTATCACTCTTAAATACACTTAATGTTTCTGAGCTTGTTTAATGGAAGAGTTTGGATTAAATCTAAGGATTCTTTAAGATCTTCAAATATGATTTTCTTTATCTTGTATACTAACCTGAGATTAAGTTTTGGTCAAAAACCTTAGATGGCTCCCCAGTACTTGACTGTACTTGACTGTACTTGACTGAGGATATACCAAACACTGCCTGGCTTCTTACTACTTGCCTAATATTATCTGTTTTCCCCCAATAAATACACAATCCCCCCAACTATGGAGAAATTATTTCAGGCACCCCCCCTCTCGGATGCATGAAACCACGTACAGTATCAAATCTTAACATACTGTGTTTTATCCTATATAGCTACCAAGTGACCAAGAGACAAGTAGTGTATATAGTGTGGATATTCTGGAAAAGAGATAATTCATGTTCTGGGCAGAAGGAAACAAAAAAGTGTGAGATTTTTACCCGCTACTTAGGATGGTGTATAATTTAAAACTTATGAATTGTTTATTTCTGGAATTTTCCACTTAATGTTTTCAGACTGTAGTAGAACATGGATAACTGAAAGAATAGAAAGTGAAACCATGGATAAGAAATTAAATTGAAAGAAATTAAAACAGGAAAAACAGTGACATGTATACTCCTTATTTCAAGTGAACAAATGTGTTCAATATCACAAGTCACTCCTGTGAGGTTTTTTTCACTTTTATTTAGTTTCTCATTAAGCAACATCCAAACCTTGCTAATTTAGATTATATGTTCCCATTAAAGTTAATAAAAGATTGTTTCAATCATGTATTTGTTCTGTCATGTCCATTACTGCTAAATTCTCAGGTGGGTTTATCCCTATATGTGTTGCCTGCCAGGTACAAAGCTCATACTGAACATTTTGGAATGTGAATTAAGTTCATTAGTTCAGATTAGGGATACAAAAGCCATTTTTATCTTTCCTTTCTAGTGATGTGGGGAAAGAATAAGGTAGAATTTCTAGAACCACAAATATAAAGTGACAATATTTCAAGTTTTGGGAAAAAACAGCCACTTTGAACATGGAATGGTAAAATTTTAGGAAAAGGTTAGAGGAAAACCTTTTAAATTAGCTTAGAGAAGTACCAAAAACTAAGTTTGAAAAAAACAGACATAGTGGTTTTGTAAATGCCTTGAAGCAATAATAAGATTAGCATGGGGGGGGGCAGGGAGGGCGGTTAAATTTAATAAGTAGAAAAGGTACATTTGGAAACAAAGTTAAGGATAATTTAAGAAAACACAGGTCTTAGTGGGGAATGGAATATATTGCTGTTGTAGGGTTGAGGTGGTAATGAGCATCTTTGGTGAAAGAAATAATTAAAATGGGAAAAAGAGATGGACAAAGTACTTTTCAAGTTACCTTGGACAATACCACAATGTTTTATCCTTTAAACAAGAAAAGCTGAAGGGTGGTGCTGAAATGATGAACAATTTAGTCTTTATTATGTTCAATTCAATTAAGATCAAAGGGTGGTATGTTTTATATATTCTAAGTCACAGAGGACTGGACTGGCAGGAAAAGGTGTCTGCCATTAAGGGTACTGTCATAACTACAAATGATGCTAGTTGAATTTAGAGTGGTGTCATATCAGTTTCATCAGCTGAGACTTGAAAGATGAGACATTAAGGATTTTTCTTTTGGAGGAGGGACAAAATTCTTCAGTAAATTTCACCTCATTATACTTACTATACTTATTTAGCATAGATCTTTGCTATCTTATCACAAATTATACTTCCTTTTATTGTTGCAATATTCTCTCCCAAATATGAGTTATTTGGAATATTATTTATCCCATTAAGCTTTTGTTTGGACTTTCTAGACAACAGGTTAATTACCATAATAATCTTTGTTACCTTTGTTATATAATGCCATTTCACTCTCAATATTCATCACCTAGTAAAATACTGCAAGTGTCTAAGTATTTATCAAGAGGTAAAACTCTTGCATTGATCATAAACTTCCTTGCATAAGTGACTTTAATGAGCTTTCTTTAAATTTATGAAATAGCATATTAATTTTGACATAGATTAAATGAATTAGTAGGGCTGGGATTGTGGTTTAGTGACAAAGTGCTTGCATAGCATGTGTGAGGAACTGGGTTGGATTCTCAGTACCATATATATATATATATATATATATATTTATATATATATATATAAAGGTCCATCAACAACTAGAAAGGTATTTTAAAAAAATGAATTAGTAAAAAATTTTTAACCTTAGTACGTAGTTTCCTAACAATAAAACCTAGTATCTTCTGAAGAAATATAATATTCTTAATTCAGAATTATTATATTAACAGGATTCATAGACCTTTCTGGCACAGCAGAAGCCAGTTAAAGTTCTAATTTTGTGATTAAAGTTAAAATAGCAAAAAAATAACATTTGCATGTATAAATTTTCTGATTTTAAGTTGAAATTTTAATAACAATGCTCAAAATATAACCATTTCACAGTTAAAGCATATAAAATCTTAACACTCTAGAGAAAACCAGATCTACTTTCAGCTTATCTCAAAATGCAGAAATTAATAAATATATGAACAAATGTGCATATACAATGATTTAAATTACCTCTCTTCTTCTCGAACCCATATTGGAGTTTTGGGAATTTGTGCTTCAAAAAACTTAGATGCTTTATAACAAAAATTGCTGCAAAAAGACTGAAAATGACATTTTAAAACTAGTTATTCTCCTTATTATGAAATATAACCTATATACACAAGAGTATAAGACAAAAATGTATAATTCAAAGACTAAAACAAAAGTCCATTAATCTTCTAATATCCATCTAAGGTCAGAAATAAGGTAGAGTGCCTTTCAAGGTTTCTATGGGCCCCTTTCCATTACCCTCTACATTCCCCAAAGGTAAAACCTATCCTAATTTGATGTTAATCATTCCCTTGTTTTCTCTAGTTTTACCACCTACCTACGTATCCCCATAAAATATAACATTCAGTTATGCCTCTTTTTAACACTTTAAGTGGAATCATGCTGTATCATACTGTTATATATTCTCATCTTCAGTTCAAAATCATATTTTTAACACTTATTCATGTAATTATAATTTATTCATCTTCGCTATATTTTAGATTCCATTGTTAGTATATTAAACATTGTTTATAGACAATTGTTTCTAATTTTTTATAAGCAGTTCAATGTTAATGTTTTTATAATAAATATTAACTGTGGTAAAATACAACATAAAATTTGCCATCTTATCCATTTTAAGTGTACAGTTCATATTGTTGTACAACCATCACCAGCACTGTTTTTTCATCTTACAAAACCAAACTTTATATGCATTAAATACTAATTCTCCATTTATTGATCACCATTCTGCTTCCTATCTCTGTGAATTTCATTACTCTAGGTACCCAAAAGGAATCATAATATTTCCTTTTGTGCTGGTTTATTTCACTTAGCATAACATTCTCGAGGTTCATTCATATCATAGCATGTGTCAGACTTTATTTCCTTTTTAAAGCTGAATAATATCCCATTGTATTGCCACATTTTATTTTTCCAATTATGAACAATCTCATACATATATATTATATTGGTGCCTATGGGCAAAAATTTCTTTAAGGTATGAACAAAGGAATAGAAAGACTTGGTAATAAAGTGCAAAGCTGGTAGGGATGTAACTCAGTGATGAGAGCTTGTCTAGCTGAAAAGTCAACATTACTAGATAAATACCAAATTTTATTACTACAAGCAACAAAGATTTCTAATATCAGATTTTTATAATTTTGCTACTTTGGGGATTATAAAAATGTAATTCAATGTGCTATTTGCTCTTTCCCTAATTATTAAAAAAATCGAGCATCTTTTCATATGTTCAACAGCCATTTAAGTTCATTGTCCGAAAGTTTTCCTTTTCCTTATAGCTTATACATTCTGGATGTGAATCTGTGGTCAGTTATATGTGGGAAATATAACTTCTTATTTGTGGCTTATCTTTTCACTTTTTGGAAACCTCTGATGGAAAAAAAATTACTTTTAATGTAAAAAAATTGATTTTCCTCTATGATCTGTAATTTTTTCAATCTTCTTAAGAAATTCTATCCCCACTTTACATTCTCCCATAATGTCTTCATATGTACACCTTTCACATTTAAGTCTTTATTCTACTCACTTTGTGTATAGGGGTTGATTTTTATCTTTATTTTTTAATCTAGATAACTGTCAGTACTATTTCTTGAAAGAGCTGTTCTTTTTTCACTAATCTCCCACTGCCATATGTCAAGTGTCTACATTTGTGCTGAGTCTACTGGTTCTCTATTTTGATCCATGATTTACTTAATTTGTGCTAATATGTAGTTTTATTGTACACAATCTGTATATAATTTGTGCCAATATATGTTTAAGTCTTAAGTCAAGCTTAAGCAAGGAATTGTTTTAGTGCCTTGACTGAAATATTTACAAACTTTTAACAAGGTTATTTTCTAACAGGCAAGATTTTAAAGTTATTTTTAAATTCTACTTAAATCATAATAAGAATTAACTACCACATTGAAAATAGTCTTTGAACTTACCTTTCTTTCAGTAATATCATAGACTTTATTGGTTTTGGTAGAAATTTTATATTTCTGTTTTGGTACCTAAAGAAAAGAAAGTATAGCTTACAAAGAATCTAAGTAATTAACATGAACTTCTCTTACAAGTAAAAGTTATCTACATATTTTCAGCTAACCCATGACATTAGTTCATGACCTCAGGTTTAACTTCATTTTCTTTCCAGAACATTTTGCTAAAAATCAGACAGAAGCTAGAATTTTTAAAATGTTACTTACAATTCCCAACTTCTTCTGACATAAAGGATAACCACAGAGTTTGATAATAGAACGCTCATCCACGACATCACTATAGTGAGCAGGTGTGATGAACTTCCCCTATAATGAAATGAGAGGGGCATTTTCTTCCAGGTTAATGGAAAAGATAATTTATTGATTTTTACTCATAAATCTAATCTGAAAATATAGGACTAACAATATTACCTGTCTCAAAGTCTGAAATTAGAGAAAATAAAAAGCACTCAAAAGTATTTATAGTAAACACTCAAAAAATATTAGCTATTATTAAAAATAAAAACTTCCACCACAGCAGATTAGGCATCTTTGTAGATTATAGTTGATAAAATAATTGAGGTAGGAAGAAGAAGTGGTGCTATACCAAAATTAAACGAAGTACCTTTTAAGCAAGTACTATTAAAAAAGTAAACCACATGAAGTACTAGAAATATGTAATTTTATCTATTTTTAAGGTAGGTAAACTATGTGACTCCTGAACAAATTTTTGTGCAAATCTTCCTGCTTTTGAAAAAAAAAATGGTTAATAAGCTTATACCAAAAATTTTCTTTGACATACTCATGCTTAAATAATTTTAATTCTTGTTTTGTAACTTTGAAAAAAATTTTTTCAGTACTAGGGATTGAAACCAGGAGTGCTCTACCACTGAGCTACATCCCCAGCACCCCCCACCTTTTTTTTTTTTTTTTTTTAATTTGCTCAGGTTGGCTTTGCAATCATCCTGCCTCAACATCCTAAATTTTAGCTGGGATTACAGGCTTGAGACACATGTCTGGCTTTTTGTGATCTTTTTGAACAAGTTGTTTTTACAGGGATTGAGACAGTCTAACAGTGATGTTTTTTGTCTCAAATGAAGCATTTCTGGTTTGTCTTTGTTTAGCATGATCATGTGTGTAAATTTTGATGTAGTTACCTATAGTAACTTAAATACTGTCAGGTTCATATTCTTGTTTTGGAAAGATCCCTGAATCACACTAAAAATTACTTCTATAACAGAACTTAAAATGTTTTCACTATAGTTTATGAGGATATAAAATTTCCATTAAAAATTTTAATAAAGCTATTTTAAAAATTTAATGCAGATTACAATCTTAAGTTATAAATGACCTATACTTTAGGTTTTTAAAAAAATATTTTTAGTTGTAGATGGACATGATAGCTTTTTTCTATTTATTTTTATGTAGTGCTGAGGCTCGAACTCAGCGCCTCACAAGTGCCAGGCGAGCATTCTACCACTGAGCCACAACCCCAGCCTTATATTTCAGGTTTTAAAAATATCAAAATGAATTACATTCACAAAAATAATCTTACTTAAAATAGCACAAAAAACAATATTAGAAAACTGACACTGTGATTGCTAGTTAAACTGAAGAAAAAAAATCAAGTGATATCAGCAGACTGGTTAAAAGAACTAAAACTAAGGGGCAAAATGTTCTTTTTCTTTTCTTAAATGTTTTATTTTTAATTGACAAATAGTAATCATACACACTTATGGGATACAATGTTTCAGAATGCATACACATTGTAGAATGAGCAAATTAGATTATAACACATCCATCATCTTACATATTTATTTCTTTGTGGTGAGAAAATTTCATATTCATTCTTTTAGTAACTTTAAAATATACATTATTTTAACTATAGTAATCTTGATACTATTTTTCATTAATGCATTTAAAAATCATTGCATAATATTAGCATTGTTGATTATTTAAAGATGCATGAATTATAAAGCACATTACCTGTATGTAACGACTGACAAATTTAAAGATTTCAACAATGCAAAGTTTCATTTTGTACAGATTTGAAGATGTTAATACTATAAATAATTGGTTTACTTAACACATACACATTCCATTAGGAATTCTTCTGTAATATTCTCTTCTAAAAGTTGTTCAACAATATGTAGAGCTTTTCTCTCAAACTCAATCTTCTTTTTCACAGCTGCTTCAAGTTTTGTTTTCCTGAAAAATTAATGAAGTTAATCTCATAAGTTTTGTTTACAATATTTCATGTTTTAAAATCCAACACTAATCTATTTTGCCAGTTTATATTAATACTGTTACTTTTCAAAAAGGAAACAAGCTACTTGTTGCACCACGTACACAGAAGTCAGCCATAAGGACTATTTCCAGGGTAAAGAGCAAAAAGGAAGCACTTTAGAGACTCCTAAAGAAAAGGAGAATTTCTTTCTGCCTGTTAGTTCATACTCTATCAATTTTAAGGTACACTCTATCCCACATGTACCTTTGAAAAAAAAAAAAAAAAAGGCTTGTTTTCTGATGAAGAGTCAAATATCAGACGACACTAGAAAGTAGATAATTTTTAAGTGGAAATTTGTGTTTGTGTCAAGTTTCAAAAATTAACTGAAAGCCCAATTTGAAAGAACAATCACATCTGCAAAAAACTACTTTTGTTGTGAGGTCTTGTTAAGTAACTATATTGATAAAAATGTGTGGTTTGGGTAAAGGAAAGTCTACCTGAGAGGGCTTGTTCTTGCTACCAGCTGGGCTGTCAGCCTTTGCTGGACCCCATATATTACAGAATATAAAAACAGACTATTTAATCAAAAGATAGCCCTATCAACAGTGATTCTCAGTTCTAGCTACACATGTGGAGATTTTTTTTTTTTTTTTTTTAAAAAAACAAGATACTGCTCAGTTCAATAGGGTTGAGAGTCACTGTCATAGAACCAAGGAGATCAATCTTCCTAGTGACTCTTTTATTCCTTTCCTGCACTGGTTTCTACTTATCAGAACTACCTTTGCTGACCTCCTGGTCCTTGAATTGATTCTCACAACTAGACCTACAATGTCTTTATCCTTTCTTTCTACTTGCATTGACTTCCAATACTTTCATTCCCAGCAATATGTTTTCCGGAAACAATCTGATGGTTTTGTCAACAATTTATTTTTGTCAAATATGGACATTAAAACAAGAATTTTGTAACAACACCTATTCATATATAATTTCATAAAGATTGTTTTATTTTGGTACTTGGGATTGAACCACTTAATCACTGAGTCACATTCAGACCTTTTTATTTTGAGACAGGGTCTCACTAAGTTGTGTAGGGTTCCACTAGGTTGCTGAGGCTGGCTTTGAACTTGTAATCCTCTACCTCAGTTTCCCAAGTCGCTGAGATTATAGTCGTGTACCACCATGCCTTCTGAGATCATTTTTATATTAAGTATAAAAAACATGAAAACAGATTGTGACTTTTTTTAAAATTGAACACATTAAGCTTCATGAAACACTCATAATTTTCTTTGCTTTTCTCAATTTGCTGCCTGCCAATAAAAGTCATGTCACATAATCAGTACACATGCAATCTCATTAAGGAATTTCTAGTTCAAGTCATAACTATGTCCGCCTGAGCTATACTCCTCTTAATTGACAGATATCCAGAGCTGCTTCTATGGATAGCCTGTCTCATTATGACCTTCTGTCACAAATGATAGGCAGTGTGGTGTGTAAGAGCAGATCTCAAATTTTTTGATCTCAGAACTCCTTTACAACTATTAAAATTAGAACTTTTGCATATGTGGATTTATATTTACCACATTAGGATTCAAACTGAGAAAATTTAAAAGCATTTAATTCATTTATCAACCTATTACATGTTAACATTTTTAAATGAAAAAATTTGTGAGATGAGTGAAATTGTTTTCTATTTTTGCAAATCTCTTCAGTGTCTGTTTGAATGGTATTGAGCTGGATTGACTGTAAAAGAATTAAGTTGGAATACATTTATAGAGGAGCACTCCTCTCAACAATGATTTGGTTATTCCCATGTATTGTTTGTTTCATCATCCTCAGTGATCTACTCAAAATACATTTCAGCTGGGAGGTGTAGCTCAGCAGAATATTTGCCTGTCATGCAAGAGGCCCTGGGTTTGGACCACAGTGTTGCACCAAAACAAAACAACCCCCAAAATATTTTGGTTTTACCTATATTCCTCAAATTATAGGAAATGTAATCTCCATGGGTCTATGGTCAGATCAATGTTGAAAAGAGTTGCAAATCACCATCATAATCAATATTAATTAAACTTCACTCTTGTAGTATTTCCTAAAGCCAAGTTAGTATTATGCTGCTCTGAGGGAACTATTTTCCAAAACAGAGTTCAAATCCATCCAGGTTCTCCATTCCTAGATGATCACTAACCATACGTCTTCAACATTCATTACTTCATTACGTTTTCCCATTTGCAACTAGACAACCTAATTCTCATCATGGCCTACCAGGCACTATGTGGACAGAATTTTGCCTCTAACCCTTTCCTATGCTCTTGCCACAATGCACACATCATCCCAGGCATGTTTTTTTTTTTTTTTTTTTTTTTTGGTTGGTACTGCGGATTAAACTCTGGCGCATTCCACCACTGAGCCACATCCCCAGCCCTATTTTGTATTTTATTTAGAGACAGGGTCTCACTGAGTTGCTTAGCACCTTGCTTTTGCTGAGGCTGGCTTTGATCCCTCAATCCTTCTGCCTCAGCCTCCTAAACTGCTGGGATTACAAGTGAGCACTACCCCTCGGGCACTATCTTGTCTTTTTAAGAGCCAAAGGACAGTACAGGATACCTTTTTGATGAAATCTGAACTTGATATAAAAAAAGAGAAAAGGTTTCTTGAAGTGCTAAAGAGAAAAACTTGGACAGTGCATCTTTGGCATATACATCAATAAAAAGAGACCTGAAGAGGTGGGAAAGGAGTATCTGCAAATTCAAGAACATTGTTCCTACAGCAGCTTCGTACAAATACTCATACCTGACTCAAAAAGCCAGCAATCTGAGTCTCCAGTTTGGTGTCCTTAAAACCTGGAGTAGAGGGATGTAACAGTCTACGTGAGAATTTTTAGTGATTCCCAGATCTTCCTCTTCCCTCTCATGACAATTTTCTCCAAAATAGGTAGCTATTATTGTTTTTAAAAGCAGTTCAATTAATAAGACATAATGTAACAGTGAATGCTCTTGTCCAAACAGTACTCACCTTTTAAAAGCATCTTCTTGTTTCAAAGCACTTGTGTCTTTAGTACCTACAATTTAAAAAACAGGTCGCCTTTTTTGTGTGTGTTGGGGATTGAACCCAGGAACACTTTACCCTTAACCTACATTCCCGGTCCTTTTAATGTATCTTTTAAAATTCTGAAATAGGGTCTCGCTAAATTGCCAGGCTGGTCTCAAATTTGTGATTCCCCTGCCTCAGACTCTTGAGTTGCAGGGATTACAGTGTTTTCCACTGAGTACCGTAGGTCAAGTTTACACAAACGGTAGGTAGAGATTCCTGCTCAAATAACAAACTGTAGACATCTTTTCTTCCTGTCCACATAATTCATTTCCAATCCTGTGTGTAAATCAAAATGAAATAGGAAGGAAGTTCAATTTATTTTTGTGCATTACTTCCCAATTTTTCTTGGTCAATATGAATCTCTTTAGAGATTGAATTGTCTCATGCATCACAGTTCCTTCGTTAATTAAGTGCTCCCCCACATCCTAGAACTGGGTACTTTCAGGGGGAAACCTCGCCACTTACCAAACTTCTACCGGGATAGTAGGGAAGTCCCATGCCCCAGAGAGCTGGGCACCAAAGCTGTCTGAGTCCGAGGTTCAAAGGCAGCTGCACTGCCTGACTGGTCATTTACTTGCTCCCTGAAGGTTCCCCAGCACCTCGCCGCACTTCCCCTCGGCGGGAAGTGGCCACAGAGCAGGCTGGGAGAAATCCTGAAATATCTGCACAGAGACGTGGGGATCCCGGCGGGAAGTCGAGAAGACCGCCGCGGGAAGCTCACGGCCTTCTCAACTCCGGAGACCCGCTTCCCCCGGGCGGCCTTTCTAGAACGTACCGCGCGCCTCTGTCTGGAACTGGAACTGGGCCCTGGGCCCAGTTCCCAGGCTCCAAACGTGGGAAGGGAATTTTGTTCCTACCTGCAGCTTTTCGGGAGGCGGGGGGAACCCGGGCCTTCTGGCCGGCAGAGCGCGGCGGAGCCCAGTCTGCCATGGGGAAGCCTCGTCAGAAGATCAGGGACCGGCCCCGGCGTCCCCCTGGAAGCTCCGCCTCCACACGCGTCGCACGGGCCGGGGCGGGGCCGGAGCGCGGCCTGCGCGGCCCGAAGTGGTGGGGGCTGCCGAGCGCACCGCAAGGTCCGGCGGGTAGGTGGCCGCGCGGGGAGGTCTGGGGTGGGCTGGGCTAGCCGCGCGCGGCAGGCGGTGGGGAAGTGGCGCCGCGAGTGACTAGGCCCCGCGAGGTGGTGGGACCTGAACGCCTAGTACAGCAGGAGTCGGGGGAAATGGCTTCCTCTGGATGCCGCCCACAAGCGCGCTAGGGTGTTATCCTCCTTAGAAGACCCCGCTGAGCGACACCCCGCCGCCGCGGACTCCGGGCCGAGCCTTCTCGCCCAGAGAAACCGATGGCCTGCGGGAGCCGGATGCTGTTCTCCTGAGGACTGCAGATTGCCCTGTTCGGTGTGATACGGCGGTTTCGCTGCCTGGATTGATTACTTCGGGGGAGTGCAGCTCCTACAGTGAAACGGGGTGGAGGGCGTTTTAACTTTCAACCCCCTGTGGGTGACTTGTATTGAATTCCAGTTTTTGTCGTAGAACGTTAAAAGATAAAAATTCCCCCAATGATTACGATTTTCATTTTAGGCCCAACTTGTGGAATATTTTTTCCAGAAAATAAATACTTTGCCTTTTAAATGCATATTTGCCTGTCCTCTAGGGAGTGCTCTAGAGAGTTCTTTCCAAAACTGTGCTCCTAAAAAGATGCAATAGGGGCTTCTTTATAAAACAAAACTACTTTCTTAGGCGAACATACGAAAATTCAGTAATATTAAAACTTTACATGTTCCTTATAATGTTTTCTAATAAATGATCCGAATTAAACAGTACCAGTTAACTTTTATATCATTTCAGCTTCAAACCAGGAATAATAATTAGGAATGGCTGTGGAGGAACTTCAGTCCATAATTAAGAGATGTGTAAGTAACTTTTTTCCTTTGTGTAAAATTCCTTTAAAAATATGGGAAGGACATCGTTTTAAATTACTTTTGTGTCACTCAGATTGTTTATCTTCCTTAATCCCTGCTTTTTTTGGCTGGTAAATAGCATGAGGACAGGACAGCAGATTGGATTATTTGTGCAGGTGACATACTTATCTAAATATCCTTTTTAATTTTGATGCTGTTTCTTTTCATAGGACTCGATATAGTGGATTTCAAAATCTTTGAAGTGTTTATTAGGGTGATCCTAAATTTCATACATGTATTTATGTTCAATTTATCTAGGATTTAAACAGATTTCCCTTTTTCTAAAGAGAGAAAATAAATTGTCATACGGAATTTTTATTTGCATATGTGCTTGTTCTTTTGTTTTCCCAGCAAATTCTAGAAGAGCATGACTTTAAAGAAGAAGATTTTGGCCTGTTTCAGTTAGCAGGCCAAAGATGTATAGAAGAAGGGCACACAGACCAACTAATAGCAATTATTCAAAATGAAAAGAATAAAGTAAGTACAATCTTTGTGTTTACTTTTCAGATTTTACTTGGGAAGAGAATAATCACCTGTTGCTATTATTCATCCCTTCATTTGTCCATTAATCATTTAAGAATAAACTTAATAATAAACTTAAATTTTCACTGTAGAAAATGGAAAAAAGGAACTAGGAATACTCATACTTTAAGGTATTTACAGTCTATTGGAAGAGATAAACATAAAGAAAAACTAGCAGTCAGGAGGCAGAATAAATGAAGCAACTGCCGAAATATAAAGAACTTTAAAAGGAACAGGCTTAGATGTTCAAAAGATAACATTTGAATCATTAACTTACATTGAGAAATATAAAGCCAACTAGGTACTCATTTTTTGTGACCAGCTGTGTGTCAGCTGTGCATAGAAAACCAAATTGTAAGTAAAACAATATTTTGCATGCATAGAATCAGAACAGGGAGAGCTGACCAATATCATTTAATCGTTAATAGTCTGAGAAATCATTCTCTATGATGGGAAAGGACCTTGTTTGTGTATCATGATCAACTTTTTTCTGGAATGCAGTATTGGTTAAAGACACTACCAAGTTTTGTGTCTTTGGATTCCTCTTATAAGAAAGACCATTTTAGGGCTGGGGATATAGTTCAGTTGTTAAGAGTACTTGCCTTGCACGTACAAAGCCCTGGGTTCAATCCCCAACACCCCAAATTAAAAAAAAAAAGAAGGAGAAAGAAAAAGGAGAAAAGAAAGAAAGGCCATTTTCTTTCTGGGAACATGCTCTTTCTTCACTTGTAGTGCTATTTATTTATCTAGAAGTTTTGATTGTTGATATGATAATCTAGTCATACTAGCTTAAGATTCTGTCCAGGGCACTTTGATTAGATGCAGGGCATTTCTAAGACTCATTTTGCCAGCCTGGGCTAGAACCCAGGGCCTAGCTAATGCTACCCAAGCACTCTATCTCTGAACTATACATACCCTCACCCTCCTAAGACTTTTAAATCACACTCTATTGTATAGTCCCTTATTCAGTAGTTCAAGTGACTTGACCCTTTAAAAAAATTTTTTTAGAAAAACTGGACCTTTAATTCTATTTTTAATGTTTGATACTTTTTTTTTTTGCCAAAAATATAGTAAATTTCATGTGTTGTAAATCTTTGTGATTTTTTTTCCAATTACATTCTCAGAAGATAACCTTTGAGAGTACTTAACTTTTAGCTGCTAACAATAAGATCAGGAGCAGTTATATTTAAACTTACTATTTGTCAGATGCTGTCTATGTATTTGACATCTATTAACTTATTTAGCCTCTTCAGAAATTCCCTGAGATAGGTACTCTATTAAATTCATTTTGTAGCATATAGACTTGGGAAGCTAAGGTAGGAGGATCACTTGAGTGCACAAATTTAAGAGCAACTGGGGCAACATAGTGAGACCCCCCATCTTAAAAAAAAAAATTCATTTTGTAGATAAGAAATGACTGAAAGATTAAAAGATGTGCCCCAAAATAACTCAGCTTTTTAGTGACATCTGGGATTCAGATCTATTTATTCTGGTTTCAGGGCTTTTAACCACTATGCTTTACCTCTGGTTAGCATGGTATAGTACTTATTAGAAAATTTTATGGTAGAAGAGAAGGGACTGAGTGATTATGGGGTTAGGGATGTTGAGGCCGCCAGGATGACAGCATTTCTAACCTCTGAAAGGACAAAAAAGTGTATGATATCCTGAACAGAAAAAGGCAACTTAAGGAGAAAGTTTCCTGAAGGAAGAGAAGTAAGTTGTCTTTTAGAAGTTTTAAGACAGAGCAGGCAATTAGAAGGTAAGGTTTTGAGGTCAGTAGAGAAACAAGAGATTTAGATATAGTTTTGTCCAGAGATTAGGTGATTGAGGGGAGGGGAAGAATTTGCCTTAGTCAACAGAAAAGTGGCAAAAGCCCAAGGATCCCATATTGAGGAACTTAAGGAACAGAGGAAGAGGCCTGCCAAGGAGGTGAGGATCAGCACTGCATCAGTGAGGCAGAGAGAGAAGGGAATTATAACTGTCTTGGCAATGCATGCCTGAGTGGTTGGGTGTTTTTTTGTTTGTTTTTTTCTCCTTTTCTGCCTCATCACTCCCCGACCCCCATCCCTTTCCTTTACTGATCTCCCTTTGGTTTGCATGAGATTCCCACCCTTCAATGGTTTATTTTTAATATGCTTCTAAATGGTTAATGGGATAGATTTAGGCTTAGTGAAGCTTAGTCTTAATAGTTTGAAAATCACCTTTTAGTGTGTGGTCTGCTAAATACAGAGATTCAGATTTTGATAATGTTTAAAACTGACTACAACGTAATATTTTTGTGAGGTGACACTACAAGGATTGGTCAAAATTTATTATTAGCTGTGTGTGGTGGTGCATACCTGTAATCTCAGAGACTTGGAAGACTGAGGCAGGAGGATCCCATGTTTGAGGCCATCCTCAACAACTTGGCAAGACCCTGTCTCAAAATAAAAAGAACTGGGGATGTAACTCAGTGGTAAATTGTCCCTGGACTCAATGCCCAATTTAAAAAAAAAAAAAAGAGATTTACTATTTTTAAAAAATTTTTTGTTTAGTTGTAGATGGACACAATACCTTTATTTTATTTGCTTATTTTTATGTGGTGCTGAGGATCGAACCCAGTGCCTCACACATGCTAGGCAAGTGCTCTACCACTGAGCCACAATACCAGCCCCAAAGATTGACTATTAATCTGTGTTAAATGTTAAAAAAAAAAAAAGTCAGATAAAAATAAATAGTAAATGGTCTTAAGACACCATAGTATAGGATTTTACCATTATTGACATTTTGAACAGGACTATTCTCTATTTTGAGGGATTCTCCTGTGTATTACATGATGTTTGGCACAACCCTAGACTGCGTGTGAGATACCAGTAGCTTCTCTACCCTCCTCTTCTAATAATGACAATCAAAAAATGTCTCCAAATCTTGCCAGCTGTCCCCTGGGAGGTATAGGGCAAAATTACTCACAGTGGAAAACCAGCAGTATAGTGGGAAAAGCTTGAACTTGGAAGCCATACAGTTGTCTGACATTGGATATGTCATTAATTTCTAAACTTTGCCATTCTCATCTGTGAATTAGGATTAACAGTCTTATTCAATGTGATTGTTAGTACTAAATTAAACAAAGAGTAGCATAAGTTAATGATAGTAAGGATTTAGTCCCCTTCTTTATAACATTTACTGTCTTTCCTTAATCCTGACTAAAGCCATGAGATATTATATAGTGACTGAGTTATCGCTGCAGTTAATACAATATTTATAAAATATTTTCAGAAAATTTTTCAATTCTGATATGCAAAATCACTCAAATCTGACATTTCTCTTATAGCTGATGATTATTCAGAATTGCTCTTATAGAGGATAAGTAGACCTTTGTAAAGGGAAAGCAGTGCTTTGGAAAGGTAGAGTCTTAGAAGAACTAATTAAGTTTTTAAAAATGAATATGGGTTTATTTAATAAGTAATGGTGGGATAAATAGTAATTTTGAAAAAAAATTAGTCATTGATTTACAACAAATTCCTTAGTAGTAAAATGATAAATATTAAAAGTGAAGCCACACAAAAAATAGGAGAAAACAAAATATCAAATCTTTGGAGGAAGGATAATTTTACACCTATAAGTAATAAACATTATTCAACCTATATTTATTAAACACCTACTTTGTTCAATACCTTTGTAATAGCACCTATTTTGTTACTTTGTGACAGGCCCTACTGTAGATGCCGGGAGTAGAAAATAGCAGTGAACCAAAATCCATACCCATATGAATGGCCAAAATTTCATGCAATATTAAGTTCTAATGAATGAAAACAGATTTACAATTGATAAGTAAATTATATTGAATGCAAGGAAGTTTGAATACTGTAGAGAAAAATAAAGCATGGTGAAGGAAAAGAGATATTAGTATGTTGGGTAAAATTACACAGATTTTAAGAAATAGGAGTATAGGGTTGGGGATATAGCTCAGTTGGTAGAGTGCTTGCCTTGCATGCACAAGACCCTGGGTTCAATCCCCAGCACCACAAAAAAAAAAAAAAAAAAAAAGAAAGAAGAGTATAAACTATGGGACTAGAGAGAAGAATCCCAAGTAGAAAAAACCTAGCACTACAAGTTGATCTTCAAAGAGATCAACTGAACTATCTCACAAGTTAAGAAAAGCATGATTGTTTTGTTCTTTGTTAAAATCTAGAATTTTATTTTACGCCATGTTCCTAACAAATTTCATTAAATATAAAGAAAGATGAAATATACCTTTAAAAATTTTTAAATGAATGCTTATTAATCTCTAGGAGGGAAATCCATTTAAAAGCAGTATTTCATATAAAAATAATGACAATTTAATCTGCTGGAATTGCATGTGCCCTAAGTCCTAGTTGTTTGGGAGACTGAGGCAGGAGGATTGCTTGAGGCCAGGAGTTCCAGACCAACCTGGGCAGCATAGCAAGTCTCCTTCTCAAAATAAATAAATGAATGAATGACCTAATAATTTTTTGTCATAAATACAAATTTTAATATTAACATATAGAGAATACATGGAGGTTGATACAAAAAAACGCTAAAATGGGTAGTTGATAAATGAACTAAGATGTGCATAATATTTTCTCTTTTGCAAAATATGTGTTCACATACCCTAACACTGTTTATAGTTCTCCAGGACTTGTAAAGACTTATACCTTTACACGTTGCTATTTCAGAGCCTTGAATGTTTTTTCCACCTATCTGTGCCTGACAGATCTCTTTGTTTTTCCTAAATGCCTTAGCTTCTGGGAGGCCTCTCCTGTCTTTCCATGTTTGAGATGACTATTCTCTTTCTATTCCTCATATTCTACCTTTATTATATTGTAAAATGGGTGGGTCAGGAGGAGGTATTCTATGTGCTATTTCCTCTTCTTCATAGATATGTGTTTTTTTTGTTTTGTTTTTAAAGAATTAGTCTAGAATGTGAACTGTGGCGATAGAGATATTATTTGATCTATTCCTTGCTTTATTTCTGGCACCCAGAATATTATGTATTATATACTTGGTAAATATTAATGAGTTACAGTACAAAGCAGGTTAGAGAATTGGAGTAATTTTGGAGAATTGGAATAATTGTAATTTTGAAAATCAGTGACTTTAATAATGTAAATCACTAATTATAAACTTTTGTATGGTAAAACATTCTGAAATGTCTTTGAAAAAAGAAGCAAATTGTATATAACAGAAAATTAATGAATCACATCCCTTCATTTTATACAAATTACAATGATTATATTCAGAGATTCTCCAAGGAGCTTTTAAAGGTTCACGAGCATTGACTGTATTTCTTTGACTCAGGAGAGCAGAAATTCTCTATGGAAGTTAAGTACTTGCCCATCTTTTTTTTTTTTCTAAACTTTTATTTATTTTTTCATTAACTTTTTTTTTTTTTACACTGATACATTTTTAAAAAAAATTTTTTTTATACATGTATATAGGATAATAATGTCTGTCTCAATCTACCTTCCTTCCTATCCCTACCCACCCCACCCCTCCCTTCACTCCCCTCTGTACAATCCAAAGTTCCTTCATTCTTCTGTATCCACACCCCACTATGGATAAGCATCCGCTTCTCAGAGGAAACATTCGGCTTTTGGTTATTTGGGATTGACTTATTTCACTTAGAATGATATTCTCCAGTTCTATACATTTACCTGCAAATGCCATAATTTCATTCTTCTTTAAGGCTGAGTAATATTTCGTATACGTGTACCACATTTTCTTTATCCATTCATCTGTTGAAGGGCATTTAGGTTGGCTCCATAGTTTTGCTATCAGCCCTTGCCTGTCTTAAACATTAATTAATGCTCTTGTTGGAAATAGAGGATTATTTTAATGCTGAGAAAAACCAAGTTACCTGATAGAAAGTAAAGACCCTTTTGCCTTTTCTCAGTGAAAAGATTAAAAATTATTTTTAAATTTTTTATCTGTTGGCAGCCAACCCTAGGAAGTACTGATGAAATGACCGTGGGCCTCACTTCCCTCCTTTTTCCTATTTCAGAATAAATTCTAAGCTAAGCAAAGTTAGAAAACACACTGTAAGAGTCCTATAGATGGCAGTGTTTACTCTGAAAATGTTTTTTATAGGTCATCATTAAGACTATGGGCTGGAATCTTGTTGGTCCTGTTGTTCGGTGCCTTTTATGGAATGATGAAGATGATAAAAGAAAAGGTTATTTTCTGATGCTTGATTTATTGGTAAAGGTATGTTAAATTACCAGGTTTTCTGTCTCAAAATACACAGCAGTATTATTTTCTTTTTAATGTTTAATTCTTATTGTTTGGTAAGAAATTTTCAGTTCATGAAGACACAGGCAGAAGAAAACTCTGGAGAGAACCCAATATTTTTTGTTGTTGTGTTTTGTTCTTTTTAGATTACATGACAGTAGAGCATACTTCAACATTCGTACATGGAGGGGAAGAAACCCAAACTTATTTAATTAGATGGGCAGTTCCATTTCCTAGGAAGTTGTATTTTAACAAGCACCCTTCTTGTATAGATGTATTTTAGAGAGGTAGTTCAAGGCCACATTGATCTTTTTTGCAATACTGGAACAAAATTAAATATCAATGCTCTTTCCTCTGTGGAAATTCTTATTCTCTTAAAAGTAGGAAAAACCTAGAATGCAAATGATTATGGTAGAAGTGTAAACAGATCAGTTGGAACTCACAATTTAGAAAGAACCATTCATTGGTAAAAGGCTAGTTGAGTTATAAGTCAGTGTATAATTGTTAAGAAAGATAAATTCTAAGAAAAAAAATTATAGGAAGCTACTTGGAGATTAGTACAGATATACACAAATATATATTTGGAAAGAGAAGACTCTGAAGGTTTTTAAAAAAAAAAAGACAAATAGACCAGGGATATAGCTCAGAGGTAGGAGTGCTTGCCTAGCATGTGTGAGGCCTTGGGTTTGATTCATAGCACTGCAAAAACATAGAAAACACTCCCCATAAAAAACAAAAACCAACTAGGCAAGCAAGGTGAATAAAATATGGCCACAGAAGCAATGCAGTTTTATCTGTTCAGAAAGTAAAACAGAAACTCAGATGTCTAAATACCCAGCAACATGGGATAGGAAGAACCCATCAGTGGGAAGCCCTAGCAGTCTAAATCAGCCTACAGAAACCCATGGAAACCTGAGCTCTAGTGATCAGGTTATTCCCTTTCAATACTTTAACTTTTCCTTTCAATAATTGTATGAGACATTTTACTGTTAAGCAAAAATAATTGTATTTTCTCAGTATATGCCTTCTTTAAAATAGTAATCATGTGGCTTTAAATGCAACTTGTATTAAACAGGTTCAATTGTGAATATTTTTATAGTTATGTAATCCAAAGGAATTATTGTTGGGTTTGCTTGAACTGATTGAAGAGCCCTCTGGAAAACAGATATCCCAAATTATTCTTCTTTTACTTCAACCTTTACAAACAGGTAATGAATGTTTTATTATTAAAGTATTTCTTGTTTTATTTGTATAAGTACCTTGATATTTGCCCTCAGTTGTCAATACTACACCAAAGTAAGTTAATGACAAATTATTGAGTATTTCTGTTTTTTAAATTATTATAGCAAATGCCAATTTCAATCCTGCTCCTATGTTGTTACCCAGTTAATACATTGTTGAACGTCATACTATTTTTTCATGTGCTATGTTATAGCCTGTAACTTTTCTGGTAAATCTTCCTACCTGCAGTTTATATCTCGAATTTTCCTTTAAAGCATATTTACTCTATGTCTGCAGTACTTAGTCTGACAGTATTGTGTCAGTTCTGTATCTTGGTTAAGAATAGTTTGGGAGAATATCATGCTAAGCGAACTAAGCCAAACCCCAAAAACCGAAGACCAAATGTTTTCTCTGATATGCGGGTGTTAATTCACCATTGGCAGGTGACTAGGGAAGAATAGAGTTATTTATATTAGGTAGAGAGGAGTGAAGGGAAGGAAGGGGATATGGGGAAGGAAGGATAGTCAAGTGAAACAGACATTTTTACCTCATGTACATATGTGACTGTATGACCAATGTGATCCTACAGTATGTACAATCAGAAAAATGAGAAATTATGCTCCATTTTTGTATGAGCTATCAAGGTGTAAATGTATTCTAATGTCATGTAAAACTAATTAGAACAAGTAAAAAAAATTAACAAAACAAAAAAGAATAGTATCAAGCAGGATGCTCAGCCTCTGTATTGGAAGGTTGGGATTAAGAATAACAAAGACTGAAGAATGACACTAGGAGACATATGGAATGATAAGATTTCATGACTAAGTGGAGTGGTAGTATTGGTAAGTAATGGGTCTCAGCAACCAAGACAGACAGTGTTTATCCATAAGAAGAGATTATTCTTTCATTTTAGGAAACATATATATCTCAGAGTCTAGTGGAATGACCCAGCATCAGAAATTAAATTCATTTTAAATATGAATATTCCTGAGTTTTCTACTACTTGAAACACTCAAAAGTCGTCTAGGGAAAAAATACTACCTCCCATTTGTACTCTACTTTATAGATTACCACTCTTATTTTATGCTTTCGTAACCAAAAAATATGGGAGGAATGTGTTTCTGTTTTAAGTATGTAACCTGTTACAAACACCTAAACAATATTTCATGGCACCAATTGTAAGATCCTTCATTAATTTCCATACCACCAAGAAGGAAAAAGCACTCCCAATTAAGCTTATGGTATTTTATCCTTATGTCAGAGTCTTAAAATGTGAGGAAAGAAAGTATCTTATAATTGTACATGTTGAACTTCTTGTCCTTTGTTTAGCATACTTGATAAGGCTACCTCAAGTAACAACCCGGTCTCTGTTGTAGTGATTCAGAAACTTCGTAACAATAAGGCATATTCAGTTGGATTAGCATTGTCTACCCTTTGGAGTCAACTATCTCTTCTTCCTGTTCCGTACTCAAAAGAACAAATACAAACAGATGACTATGGCCTTTGTCAATGTTGCACGGCCTTAATAGAGTTCACTAAACCTTTTGTGGAAGAAGTCACTAATGACAAAGAAAATAAGGAAAATGAAAAATTAAAGGATGAATTACTGAAATTGTAAGTATATGGTTCAAAACAACTCTCAATGAATTTAAATAGGCCCTAAGCAACTTAGTAAGACCCATCTCAAAATAAAAAATAAAAAGGGCTGTGGATGTGGCTCAGTGGTTAAGTGCCCCTGGGTTCGGTCCCCAGTACCAAAAAGTTAAATAAATAAATAAAGCCAAATCTATTCATTTTATTTATTTCATATTCTTTTATGTACTGCTTTTATTCATCATAGTACAGTGAATAATGAAAGTAGAGAAATAGATAACACGTAACCCAAAGAATCTACTCTGTTTTTATTCTCCCTATGAAAACAGCAGAAGGACCAGCAGACAGTTAAACATCCAGCTCTTCCATGAAAACAGCAAAGTATTCACGCAGTAGTGTTTACTTAGGGATGCTATGGACTAAACATGCAGTGTTCAATGTGGCTGTTAAACACTTGACATATGGTTGGTCCAAATTAAGATGTACTCCAAGTATAACATACCTCGTGGACTTCAGAGACTTGATAGCCTTAAAAAGGATAGTAAATATGTCAGTTTTTTTATAGTGTTATGTGTTGAAATATTTTAGACATTAGGTTATTAAAATTAATTTTCCTATTACTACTTTTTTCATGTGATTACTAAGAAATCTTATATATGGAGATTGCATTATATTTATAGGATAGTGCTAAACTAGATTATTGAATTCCATGAACCAATAACCTTACTTTTTTTTTAATTTTAGAGACTTTAGCTAGTGTTAGCTTTCTTTTTCTGTCAGGTTAGGACATTAGAAAATGTTTTTTTACCACTCCTGAAAACCATTACTTTATACCTTTATTTTATTTTTGTGTGATGCTGAGGGTTAACCCAGGGCCTCACATATGCTAGGTGAGCATGCTACCACTGAGCCACAACCCCAGTCCCCCGTTACTTTATAAAAGAAAAGATTTTAGAGAAATGGGAAAGGCTTAATCAAAGAACAAAATTTGGTTTTCTAAATAAAAGAAATACAACTTTATGAAGAAACTATTACTGTCTTTCTTTTTCCTTGAACTAATGAAAAGTACATCTTGAATTAGCACTGGTTAATTCTCAAACAAACATTCAGAATCCACTGGAACAGTCCAGACGTAGAGATGAATTTCACTATGTTGGGTCTAGCAAGGCATTTTCATGTTCTCTCAATTACTAATAAGATAATTCATCAGCCATTTTATAGGCATTGAATTATTGGTGCTTATCTTAGTCTGTTTGTGCCGCTGTAATAGAATATCTGAGATTACTATAAATTAGTGAATAGAAATATATTGGCTCTGAGTTCTGAAGGTTGGGAAATCCAATATCAAGGGACCAACCTCTGGTGAAGGCCTTGATGTGTCATCACATAGAGATTGAGGAAGGGTGGACAGACACAAGGGGGCTGAATCCACTCTTTTATAACAACACTAATACCTTCTATAAGTGTGGAGCCCTTCTGGACTAATCACCTATCAAAGGTCTACCTCTTAATACTGTTGGAATGGCAGTTACATTTCGACATGAGATTTGGTGGGAATAAACATTCAAATCGTAGTAGTGCTTATTTTACTTTTCATGTAAAATTAATTTAGAGATGAAGACCTGGCATTTTATACTTGGGAAGTGCTGATTTCTTTATTAACCTATTTCTCATGCCTTAGTTGTTTCAAAAGCTTGAAATGCCCTTTGCTGACAGCACAATTCCTTGAACAGTCTGAAGAAGCTGGAAGTGATCCTTTAAGATGTTTTGCATGTGAAATAATTGTAAGTACAGCTAATTTAATATATAAAATCTGCTATAAACTTAAATTTTATACTTTTATGTTCTCATATACTACATGTGGGTATGTAAATTGATAATTTATTAATAAAGAAATGTGTGGTTTTGTAAAATACAGTTAAGTAAAAAGATGGAAAATAGAACAGTAATAATTTCATTAGCAAAAGACATGCTATTATCACTTTCCAGAATTTTTCTGCCTATGTACTCATAAATATATTCATAAATAAGAAAATTATACACATATTGTTACTGTCTAGGGGTACTGAGTTCATTGTCTCCATTCAGCAAAGAATTGAAGAACAGGACACAGAAGTAACAAGCAAAAGTAGGTTTATTGCAGGGGGGAAGGAAAAAAAATTAACAGAATGAATCAAAAACTATTACCCTAGGTAAATGTATGATTATACTAATGGCATGCCTCTACTTCAGTACAAATAGAGAAACAAGATGTATCCCATTTGTTTACAATACAAATACATTTTCTAAAAAATTAAATTAAAAAAAAGAAGTAGGTTTATTGCAAAAGCAACAGGATACAGAGATAGACTTCTCTGAAGAGAAGGGATCCCAGAGCTGAGAGTCTGGTGGGGGAGTTTTGGCCTGTTCTTTTTATGGTCTCTGGAATTTTCTCCTTTCCTTGTCTCCTCCCCTGTCCACACTGTCCTCACTATTTTTGATTGGTGCCCCCTCTGTCCACTTGTCTGTTTATCTTTTTGATCCCCCCTGCTTAGGAGCACAAGTATGGAAGTGTTTGTCTGATTGGGTTCCCACTTGTCCAATAACCACTTTGGGTCCATAACCACTTTGTTAATCAGGAAGTTGACTTCATCAGAAGACCCTCTCATGCTTCCTGCCCTGACTTCCTCACTCACCATCTTGTCCTGGCTGCCTGTGTCCTTTTACATCTCCCTCAATATGTTTAGAAATTTTTAAAAGATTATAAAGTCTGTGATAAGTATTCTTATCACAAGAAGCAAGTCACAGAAACAAGTTTTAATACTGAGGGATTTTAGAGAGGAAGGAAAAGAATGGTCTCGAGGCAGCAAAGAGAGCAGGTATACTTTCACGCCTAGTTGTACAATGGATATTGGATTAAAAAAATAAAAAATAGCAGCCGTTTAAGAGAATTGTAGAGAAAACAGTTGTTTCGGAGGAGAACCAGATTTGGAAAACAGGAGACCATTTAGAGAAGAATTGATTTTATCAATAATTGTTGTGATTCAGAGGCCATGATTTAAGGGTTTCTGAAATTTGAGCAGAATTGAGAATAGGAATCAGAAGAGGGGATGCCAGAAAATTATGGGAACTAAATTCTGAGGATGGGCGATGACTTGGTGACTGATATAACTAGGAATACATAGTTTAATATAGTTAGTGATGACACTCAAGATGTAATGAAGAAGCTGTGAGTGGTGTAGAGGAAGGAGAGGTGAAGGATTTTTCCAGGAGCATATGAAGTCTGTGGGGCCTTTTCATTGTTGCCAATGCTAGACTACAGTATAATGTTCTGGATATAGTATAAGCACCACCATGTATGGTAGGTGTACTCTATTTTGAGAAGATGACTATGAAAGTTAAAAACTATTAAAGGTTATTAAACCTGGGAATAATATAAAGAAATTCTTTGGGATTCATGGTTTTAATAGAAGATAAATTTAACTGGGATAAGATGGAAATAGAAAGCCTAGTAGGTATTCATTGGGAATTAAGTGAGATGTGATAAGAACTTAAGCATATCTAATGGTAAAGAAGACGAGGCGCAGGCAGATTTGAAAACTTATAGTGGGTCATATTGGCAAAATTTGATCATAGATTGGGTTTGGAATAGTAAAAGGGGTGTCCTGAAGTTTTTTTGTAGGGTAACAGAGTATATGAAGGTACCAATAACTGAGATAGCGAATAAAGAGCAAGAACGGGGGTCTTATGATTTAAAACTGTAAGAAATTTAAAAACATTTAGAAAACTAGAACATTATATCCACATGTACCCATCACTCAGTTTTAACAGTTACTGACGTTTTGCCAATTTTGTTTCATCTATCCTCCCTCTTTTCTTGCTATAGTATTTTACAGCAAGTCCTAGACATATTTCACCCATAAATCTTGTATGCTTCTATTGATAAGATTTTTAAAACATACAATACCATTATGATACCTGACAAGATTGACAGTATATTCATACATATATATGTGTACACACAAATACACACAGGTACTGGAGATTGAACCTGGAGCAACACTGAGCTACATTCCCAGTCCCTTTTATTTTTTACTTTGAGACTGGATCTTGCTAAATTGCTGAGGCTGACCTCAGACTTGTGGTCCTCCTGCCTTACCCTCCCAAGTTGCTGGAATTACAGGTGTGTACCACTGCACCCAGGTAACATTAATTTCTTAATATGTAAATGCCCTTGACTTACTGTGGAGTTTTGTCCCAATAAACCCATCAAAAGTTAAAAATACATTAAGTTGAAAATGTATTTAATATACCTAACCTACTGAACATTATAGCTTAGCAACACAGTGTACTATAGAGTATCATTTGTTTACCTTCATAATTATATGACTGACCAGGAGCTATATGGCTCTCTGCTGTTGCCCAGCATTGCAAGAGAATGTGATACAGTGTATTACTAGTCTAGGAAAAGGTAAAAATTCAATGTTTGGTTTCTACTCAGGGTGTACAACTTTCCTACCACCATAAAGTCGAAAAAATTTTAAGTTGAATCATTGTAAGTTGGGGATTGTCTATGTATCTAATACCCAAAGAAAGCAGGTTCTTAAGAAGTTTCTTAATAAGGGTGGGTGAGATCACCCTAAAAAGTAGTTCAGCCTAAGAAAAGGGCTTGGAACTAAAGCCTAAAGACTATTTCCACTTAAGAGGAACCGACCAAAGAGATCAAAAGGAAGATTGGTAGAAATATCACAGAAACTGGGGTAGTGGGATTTCAGGAAGAAAAAAGTAATCAGTACTATTTTTTTTTTTTTAACATCTGAAATACTTTATTGTAACATTTGAAAGATTTTAAAACTTGAAGCCTTTATAGTTTGATTCTAACTTATTTTCCACACTCACTTCCTCTGACTTTCAAATATGCATTGTTAGTTTTTTTTATTTTTTTATTCACATTAAAAAATTTTGCTTAACTTAAAATACTCTAGGATGTTTCACAAGTAATCAGTACTATTAAATGTAGCAGAGAAATCCTGTAGGGATTGGAAAGCATCCATTGGATTTAGAAAGTAAGATTGTATTGATAATCTTAGCAAGAACAGTTTGAGTGTAGTGTTGGAGACAGAAATCAGAGTAGGATGAGTAAAAGAAAGAACAAAAATAAGAAAAAGCAGATGATTAGTGTGTACTATTCTTTAAAAGAGTCTGAATAAGAAAGGAAAGAGGCATTAGCTAGAAAATGTGGGCCCAGGGGAGCAAAATGGCAGGGAAGGTGAGAAGGTTTGAGCAAGGCTAATAGGGTACAAACCACCAGAGGAGAAGAGAGGTGTTTATTGGGATAACTGAAAGAACATGCCCCAAGAGCAGACATCTGGGTACATAGGATCAAAAAATAAGAGGACTCCTGAAGAGGAGGAGTAAAAATGGGTATGTGTGTGAAAAAATTTGTAGCAGAAGTGGGATATTATAATTTAGGGGAATCAAAATCTCTGGCCTTGAATTTCTAGGGGAAAGAGAGATGATCTCTTTAAGAATGAAGGAATAGAAATGAGGATTGAATAAAAGGCTACAGGAAACCAGGTAAAAGTTTGGAGTACTTCAGGGGAGAGGAAGAGATGGTAGAAAACCATGCAAGTATTGTTGGAGACCACAGCTATAGGGGTAACAGTCTATATTTTTGTGTGATTTCTGCAGCAGTACTCACCTACCTAGGTGTTAAAGTAGAAAAGGTGGATCGTAGTTACTTTTAAGTTGGTATTTTACTGCATAGGTACAGATAAAGAAGTTACAAGGTACAAATAATAGTTCGAATGATTTTGACCAAAAATGCATGGTCCAGGACGGTTAGGGAAAGAAGCAGGGGATGGGTAAGAGGGGATGGATAGGTAGGTTTAAGGATTTGGTGTGGAACAACTCCAGATGTTAGCAGAGATTCAGAAAAGGTGCTGAAAAGGATTAAACTTGTAGAAATGAAGATCCATGAGGTTGACCTATTATAAGAGTTTACTACATGAACATTCTGCTTTCCCAGCATCATAACAGGAATTGGATAGAGAAAAAAATTGTAAGCAGGTGCCAGAATCTTCAGTGAATGTGAGTAAATGATCAGGAAGTCAACATATGACAGAGAAAAGGACAGTATGGTTCTGCCTAGAGGAAAGCATTTTGCTGAAGAGTACAGAAAGAGCCAGGATAATACTAATCTACCTATCTGCATCTCCCACTGCTGCCTTCCTGGCCCTGTTGTATAAAAGATGTGAGAGAATGAACAGCTAGAAATGAGACCAGTTTAATTAATGTGGTGAGGCAGAGCAAGTATCCTATGAAGAGGTTTAGGGTATAGAAGAGTGGTCCTCAGATCTCAGAGGGAGGAGCATTGCAAATACAAAGAACCAGCAGTGAGGAAACACAAAGCAAGTCAAGAATTAGGGGTGAGACCAGGTAGGAAATGAAGGAAGGAGATGCCTTCTTTTCTGTACTAGAGAAATACTGGTGAGTGTGTTGTGACTGACCTCAGCAATCCTTACTTTGGCACAAGTTTTTTTGGTGTAGAACTGCATGAATGTCCCAAAGGCTGCAGTAAAGGAACACTCCTCAAAGAACAGAGACTGGGGGAATGTGGTTGTGGCTCAGCAGTAGAGTACTTGCCTAGCATGTGTGAGGCACTGGGTTTGATCCGCAGCACCACATATAAATAAATATAATAAAGGTATTGTGTCCATTTACAACTAAAATATATATATATATATATATATTTTTTTTTTTTTTTTTTTTTTTTTTAAGTTGAGGGTGGGGCAGAGACTGCCATGAAGTTGAAGAAATTGTGCAATGGCAACTACAAGAGCCTGTGTCTGGGCAAAACTGTTGGATAGTGTGTGGATAAAGAGTGAAGGCCCTGACAGGTCAGAACTCACATATCCAGAGAAGCACTGTAGCACCTAGGTACATATGATGATTTTTAAAAGTCTACCTTCCTCTGGAAAAAAACTCAAGTAGTACTGACTGAATGAAGAGATGGAGCTTCATGATTAAGACGACAATGGAAATCTGAGTGCAGTAAACTTTTTATCTTGTAGCTATAACAAGAATGTGTGGCTTTGAAAATTAGCAGTATATATTTAGTATCTGTTAGCTAAATAACTGTCTTATGACTGAGGATGATTTTCCATGGTTCTTTTTTGTGTTCTGAAATGACTAATGGAACCATCTGGGATCAGCAGATTTTAATTCCCCAAAGACCAGCAAAGTCTTATTTGACTTTTTAATTCTCTACAATGTCAGGCTCAGTGCCTGGTACTGAAGTGTTTGTGGATAAAAGAATGAATATATAGAAGGTCAGAATTCATTCTACTTTAACTATTGTTGTCATTCATTCCCTTTTAACTTATGTATGTTAGTTTTTTGTGACCTTAACTTTCATAAACTTTGTTTTGGAGCTGCTCAATAAGTATTTAACATAGGTATTATGTCATTTCTTACATAAGGAAACAGGTTTAGGGAAGTTAAGTGACTCACTCAGTGTCACACAGCCAGTAAATGATACAGGCAAAACTCAAAATCAATCCCAGTGACCCAGGCACGGTGGCATGCACCTGTAAAATCCCAGCTAATCTGGAAGTTAAGATAGAAGGATCCCAAATCCAAGGCCAGCCTGGGCAATGTAAGACTCCATCTAAAAAAAAAAAAAAAAAAAGAAAAAGAAAAAAAAGGAACCAATCAATCAATGGACTTTGAAGGTCAGGTGCTTTTCAGATACTAGACTTAGAAATAATTTTAAGAGCATAGAGCTGACTCTGTGTTTCTTGAGTTTAAAGCTGTAGTCCTGTACACTCATGCAAGGATATGTCTTTTATGACTGGAAAACTTACACAACCTGAGATGTCAGCATAGATTTTCTAAGCCCTGCTACCACCGATGAGTGTGTTCCTCTGGACCACTTTGTATCCAGGTAGATAGGATCAGTGAGTCACTGTTCTTAGAATAGTCTTCATCTGAGTAGTAGGTTTATTTTCATTTCATGATATTTGTATGTCTAACATTTTTAGATGATGCTTAAATATCTTTGATGCATTTTAAAAAATGGTAAAATACACATAATATAAAATTTACCATTTTAACTGTTCTTAGTTTTTTTGGTACCAGGGTAATCTAGCTACACCTAACCACTGAGCCACATCCCCAGCCCCTTTATAAAAAATATTTTATTTAGGGTCTTACTGAGTTGCTTAGGACCTCACCGAGTTGCTGAGGCTGACTTTGAACTCAGTATCGTCCTGCCTCAGCTTCCCGAGCCACTGGGATTATAGGCATGTGCTATACACCTGGCTGTTTTAACCATTTTTAAGCATACAGTTAAGATTGACATTCACATTATTGTGCAACCATCATCATCTCTCAAACATTTTTATCTTCCTACCTGAAACTCACCCATTACACACTGACTTCTCCTCCTCCTTTCCCCTCATTGCATGACAACCACTGTTCTGCTTTCTGTCTCTGTAACAATTATTATTAGAATGTGAAATGATTTTCTTTTATCACTTAAGAACCCTTCATCTGGGTTGGGGTTGTAGCTCAGTGGTAGAGCACTTGCCTAGCATATGTGAGGCATTGGGTTTGATCCTCAGCACCACATAAAAAATAAATAAATAAAATAAAGGTATTGTGTCTGTCACAACTAAAAAAACTATTTTAATAAAAGAGCCCTTCATCTAGCAGTCAGATCATTGACAAAACGCATTTGTGTGCCTTTAATTATGATTGAGTTAATCTAGAAACCATATAAATGCTATGTAAAATAATTTTGTTATTGGCTTCTGTATTAGTCTTCTACTGTTATGTAATAAGTTCCCACAAACTTAGCAGTTTAAAACAACACACCTTTCTTTCTTTTTCTTTTATTTTTATTGTAAACAAATGGGACACATGTTTCTGTTTGTACATGGAGTAAAGGCATACCATTTGTGTAATCATACATTTACATAGGGTAATGGTGTTTGATTCATTCTGTTATTTTTTTTCCTCCCCCCCACCCCTCCCACCCTTCTTTTCCCTCTATACAGTCCCTCCTTCCTCTATTTTTGGCTCCTCCCACCCCCATTATGTGTCATCTTCCACTTATCAGCAAGATCATTCGTCCTTTGGTTTTTGAGATTGGCTTATCTCATTTAGCATGATAGTCTCCAATTTCATCCATTTGCCTGCAAATGCCATAATTTTATTATTCTTTATGGCTGAGTAATATTCCATTGTGTGTGTGTATACACACACACACACACACACACACACACCACAGTTTCTTTATCCATTCTTCAATTGAAGGACATCTAATCTAGGTTGTTTCCATAATCTGGCTATGGTGAATTGAGCAGCTATGAACATTGATGTGGCTGCATCACTGTAGTATGCTGATTTTAAATCCTTTGGGTATAGGCCAAGGAGTGGGATAGCTGGGTACAATGGTGGTTCCATTCCAAGCTTTCTGAGGAAACTCCATACTGCTTTCCAGAGTGGCTGCACTAATTTACAACCCCACCAGCAATGTATGAGTGTACCTTTTACCCCACATCCTTGCCAACACCTATTGTTGCTTGTATTCTTGATAATCGCCATTCTAATTGGGGTGAGATGGAATCTTAGGGTAGTTTTGATTTGTATTTCTCTTATTACTAGAGATTGTGAACATTTTTTCATATATCTGTTGATTGCTTGTACATCTTCTTCTGTGAAGTATCTGTTCATTTCCTTAGCCCATTTGTTGATTGGATTATTTGTATTCTTGGTGTAGAGTTTTTTGAGTTCTTTATATTCTGGAGATTAATGCTCTATCTGAAGTATGAGTGGCAAAGATTTTCTCCCACTCTGTAGGCTCTCTCTTCACATTACTGATAGTTTCCTTTGCTGAGAGAAAGCTGTTGTTGATTCTTGCTTTTATTTCTTGTGCTACGAGAGTCCTGTTAAGGAAGTCTGTTCCTAAGCCAACAAGTTGAAGTTTTGGACCTACTTTTTCTTCTATAAGATGCAGGGTCTCTGGTCTGATTTCAAGGTTTTTGATCCATTGTGAGTTGATTTTGGTGCAGGGTGAGAGATAGGGGTTTAGTTTCATTCTGCTGCATGTGGATTTTTCAGTTTTCCCAGCACCATTTGTTAACAACACATCTTTCTTACCACTTTTTTTTTTGGATCAAGAATCTAGCCACAGCTTGGATCTTCTGCTTAGCATATCATCAGGTTACAAGGCCAGTCGTTGGCTGGGCTTGCAATGTTATCAGAAGCCTCAGTGAAAAAAGATCTAGTTCCAAGTTCCCTCAGGTGTTTGGCAGAATTCATCTCCTTAAAGCTGTAGGATTGAGGTCCCCATTTTCTTGCTGGCCATTGGTCAGGGACGGACTGCAAAGCCTCTAGAAGTCACCTGTAGTCCTCTTGCCACAAAGCCTTCTCCATATGTACTTTTATAATATGTAGCTCAGTTTTTTAAAGTCAGCAAGGTAAAAGTTTCTGACTCTGGGAAGCTAGGCCTAGACTGATTAGGAAACCTTAATCTGCAAAAAATCCCTTCATTTTTGACATGTAACCTAATCATGGGAGTGACATTCATATTCTGTTGGTTAAAACAAGTCTTACAGATCCTACCCATCCTCAAGAGGAGGGGATTATACAGTGTCTGTAAATAGAGTGAAGGGGCACCTTCGAGTCTTACCTGCCTAGCTGCTGCTTCTTCTTTTTTTTTTTTTTTTTTTAACCTGTTTCACAGGGGTTTTTATCAGCAATTGGACACCCTTTCCCCAAAATTATTTTTAATCATGGAAGGAAAAAGAAGACTTGGGATTACCTTGAAGTTGAGGAAGAAGAAGACAAACAATTAGCAGACTCTATGGCTTCTCTGGCATATCTAGTATTTGTTCAGGGCATCAGTATTGATCAGCTTCCAATGGTCTTAAGGTAAGAGTTAGTATTTGGTTTATTCATGTATTCTAAAAGAAGCATCAAACTGTCATTTATCTAATGTCCAGTATATGCATATTAACATACTAATGTAGGACCCCCCCCAAAAGGAAGACCCTTACTCGAGTCTCAGGATGGCGCGCTCCAGGAAGCACGAGAGACCGGCTTGATGCAAAAGCACGAGGCACTTTAATAACGGAGCTCCGGGCCAACACGTATCTCACGCAGGAGATAGAGGAGTTGACCACGAGGCTCAGTAGTCAGGGGTTTATATAGGAAAAGTTAGGGAGTTTGGCGCGGGTACACATAATTGGCTGATTCAAACATAAGCGGGCACATGACTACATTGATTACATCAGCAAGTAGTACGTGCAAATTGACATTCCAGCAATGTGGTAGGGCAGTTTATTTTGGTTAGCAGGCGGTCAAGTTAACCTTAAAGAAAAGGGAAGAAGGGGGAAAGTGGGTGACACCAGATGGTCCACGGCCTTGTGGAGATTGTTTATCCTCCATGGCCAGTTAGATTTTGATGTTTTGGCAGTCTTATTTTAGGCTTGTTAAGGTATGTTCAGGCCTCAAGCCTGTCCCTCTTTGTTTCTTTTCCTAAGTTCATTTGCTAGACTACAGATTCTGTGCTTTAATTATGGGCACTTAAATTTTAACTCCTTCACTAATACATTTAAAATAATGTATAAACAAAGGCTGTTTTTACTAGTTCTAAATGATACTGGCTATAATAAAAATAATGCCAGTAGTCAAATAATAAAAAATTTGTGTAAGGAAATGGTGGGGATAAGAGTCAAAGTGTTTTTAAATTGCTCTTGGTTTTGAAGCTTTTGGTGCCTTCCTGGACTATAAGCAGGGCAGGTGACTTGGTACTACTTATGGTTACTTTTAAGCATCAAATTCTACTACCAAAATAACTTATGTAATGTGCATATTTGTTACGGCTGCTATAATAAAGTACCACAAACTAGATGTTTAAAATAACAGAAATGTATTAACCCATAGTTCTAGAAGCTTAGAAGTCTGAGATTAATGTGTCTCAGAAGGTTGGTTCCTTCCAAGGGCTATGAAGAAGAATCTCTTTCATGCCTCCCCACTAGCTTCTATTGATTTTTTCCTAGTCTTTGATGTTCTTTGGTTTGTAGATCTTTTACCCTGTTGTCTGCCTTCATGTTCATGTGGTGTTCTCCCTATGTACATGTCTGTCCAAATTTCTCTTCTTAATAAACACCAGTCATATTGGATTCAGACCTGCTCTAAAGACCTCACTTTATGTTACCCCCAAATAAGGTCATATTCTGAGTACTAGAGGTTATGATTCAACATCTTTTTGAGAGAGACTACAATTCAGCTTATAACAGTATGTTAAAATTTATAAATGCATGTGTGTACATTATCTTTTTCTATTTTAGCCCATCATACCTTTTGCAGTTTAATATGGGGCATATTGAAGTCTTTTTACAAAGGTAAGATCATTTATATGGTATCTCAGGATTAAGTAGTAGTCTTGAAATAGTACTAATTAATTGATAATTTTATAAAACAGTGACTATTAAGTCTTTTTCTTAATAAGGGATTTTCCATTTATCTATTTCAAAGGTTTTTAACCTTATTTCAAAAGATAGTAAATTGAAACACTTCTACTCCACTGCAGCCTTCTCTATCTAAGGAGGATCAGTCAATACAAGAAGTTCATCTTTTTTGCTTCATGGACACAATATAAACTATATCAAAAAGGAAGTAGACTTCTTGACCTCACATTTTTTAACTTTGATCATCAGCAGTGATATTCAATTACAGTTTTTCTCATTTGAGGTGCTAGGATCAATTATATACCTTTTTTTTCATTTGAGGTCTAAGAAACAGAACTTTATTTTAAAAAAAAGAAGAAATTACAGGGTAACAGGTATGCTTAATCTACAGACAGAAACTTAAGAATTTTGCACAACTCAAAATGTTTTCTTTCCCTATAACAGGTAAAATTATTTCTTTTTTTTTAATTTTTATTTTTTGTAGTTGTTGATGCACAGAATGCCTTTGTTTTGTTTATTTTTATGTGGTGCTAAGCATCAAACCCAGTACTTCACACATGCTAGGCAAGTGTTCTGCCACTGAATTACAGCCCCAGCCCTAAAATTATTTCTTAACATCAGTCCAGGCCTTGCAGTGCTGTCACCTATTAACACTAGTGACAGTTTTTCAATCCCATCCCCTCCCAGGTGAAGCAAGATTTATAACATGGCAAATGTCCAAAGCCTCAGCCTACAAGGCAGGGATTTCTAAGGGTCTCCTGGCACAAGTAGTTGTAGACTCTGTAAATTTTCTGTATTATATTTTATATGTCCTAATTATTTTTATATTCACTTCATGTAGTTTATTATTAATATAGTGAAAATATGTATTGTTTTGAATCTTTTTTTTTTTTTTTTTTTTTGGTACCAGGGACTAAACCTAGGGGCATTAACCACTGAGCTACATCCTTATCCCTTATTATTTTTTTATTTTGAGACAGGCTCTCACTAAGTTGCTTAGGGTGGCTTTGAACTTGTAATCTTCCTGCCTTAGCTATCCAAGTTGCTGGGATTACAGGCATGTCCCACTATCTGGCTTAAGTTCTGTGTTGATATTTTCAAACAATTTAGTCATTGAGCCAAAAACATACCACTTTTAACCACTTGCATGGCTAGAATAAGAACCTGGAGCCTGAAATTTTTTTTCCCCCAAACTCTTAAATATTTAGTTAATAATGATTACGAATACCTAAAAAGTATTATTCCAAGTGGAACATTTAACTCTTTTTTTGTATAAAAAGAATTGAAAATATTTTATAGAAATAGCCAACTGGAATATGCAAATTATATCAGTTATAATTTATTTTTTAGCACTTGTTGAAATTTTCTTGATTTGCTGTAAATAAATAGGATCTGAGCAGGTAATTTTGGTCAGATTTGGACCCAAATAAAAAGAAATATTAAAGTAGATGAAGAATTTTCACTAATTCTTCAACAAAATGTATCCTTAATGATATGCATTTTAAAAGTCTTTAAATTTCAAATTTTAAAATTTGTTTTTCCTAAAATGTCATTCTAAAACAATTTATAAAATCATATTGACAAATTTTAATATTCTCTTTCAGAACAGAAGAGTCTGTTTTCTCCAAAGGATTGGTAAGATTTGTTTGTTCCCCATATATGTACAGTGAGTCGAAATACATTCTGCTGTCATGTATAACTAATTGGAAAAAATTTTAAAAACTAAAAAGATGTTATTTATATACATATCTCACACATACATGTGTGTACGTGTGTGTTTGGGTGGTGCTGGGCATTGAACTCAGGGCCTCGAACTCTACTACTGAGCCATATCCCTAACCCCTTCCATTATAATTTAATATAAATCTTGTCAATACAGCTGTTGATTTTACCTTATATACATGTGCATATATTTTAATCTGTAGGAACTGCTGGAGAATGGTTTATTGAGAATAGAAGACAACAGTCTACTTTACCAGTACTTAGAAATCAAGAGTTTTCTTACTGTACCTCAGGTAAATAAAATATGCATTCTAATTTGAAAATAATCCCTTACCTATCCTGAACTTTTTAGTAAGGTAAAGATCCCTCTAACTCCTCCTTTGCCACTTCCTCTCTACCTCTGAAAACTCCAGTATATTGCCATCCAGTAGAACCTTCTGTGATGATGGAATGTTCTATTATCTGTGTCGTACAGTAGAAAAACCAGGAGCCTATTGAATGCTTAAAATGTGACTAATGTGACTTTGGAATTAATTTAAATTAATTCAAACTTAAATATATTAGTGGCTACCATAGTTGATAACCATAACATCTAGTGAAAATGTATAACTTCCTTCTTGAATACTTTATTTCTAGAGGGATCTTGGAAAATGAAGTTCCTTTAACTTTTCTCAAAACTTAAGTGCATCTAAAGCGTGTACTAACTCACTACTAGAAGAACATTTTGTTTTTCCCTCCTTGCATTTTTTTTGCCTAATACTCTTTATTGGTTATAATATCCAAATAAGTCTTTATCTGTAGAAATTTCTTAATATTTGAATAGAAAAGCATGGCTTTTGTTAATACATTAAGATTGACTATTAATAAATGTACTGCATTTCTACATGCTTGATTTCATTTTCTTACCACTCTAGATTTATTTGAAAATTACCATTCACTTTTAAAATCACACTTTGTAACATCTCATTCTGTTAATTACAAAATCAATTGTAGTTAAGTTTCCTATAGAAATAGTAGTGGAATGAAAGTCTTAGGAAAACATTAATTTACTTTACTTGTAAATCTCCTACCCTCACTTTTCGGAATTTTTAGTCAGTCACTATTGATAATGTATTTGTTTGTTTGCAGTCATTATAACCTATTTACATCAGAATTAATTTTTTTTTTAATTTCCAGGGCTTAGTCAAAGTAATGACACTTTGCCCCATTGAGACATTGGTATGTAAATTTGGGGGACTAAATAGTAATGAATTACAATGAGAAATTTTGATAATTTGATCTTTATTCATAAAATGAATTTTATGTAACAATTTTATTTGTTGCATTTTAGAGGAAAAAGAGTTTAGCTATGCTTCAACTGTATATTAACAAGTTGGATTCACAAGGCAAATATACTTTATTTAGGTATGTATCAACAATGGCTAATTACTAAGTGTTGTGGCTGATTAAAAATCAAGTTAATACCATGTAATTATTCTAGAATATAGTACTTCAGTATGTTTTACATATAATTCAGCTATATTTAGTAGCCATATTATAATTAAAGTCTTATCTGTAACAGGTAGAGAAGGGGTTTATCAAATATTTTAGATACATATATATCCATAATAGTGTGTATTTCAGTTCAGTTAATGGGAGTATCTCCAAAGTTACAATAGGTTTTAAAAAGATTAAACTGAAAAAAAAAAAAAAAAAAAAAGATTAAACTGAAATTGATAACACTTCTGCTAGAACTTTACAATTTTAATGATCTCCACTATTCACAGTTGAGATTAATAGCTTTAGATTTATAACTTTGACAGGCTTTTCCCTGTAAGTTAATATTAGAGCTTACTGACAGTGCTGTTTGAGGCATCAAAGAGTCTGTGTAAGGCTATTACAGCCTCTGCTGCAACTATTACATAGGCTTTGTATTGGGATGGGTGTGTTCCCATAAAATATTGAAAAAAAAAAAAAAAAAAAAACCAGGCAGCATGTTAGATTTGGCCTGCAGACGTTAGTTTATTGAGCCTTGTTTTAAGTAATAAAAATGAGTTAAAAACAGATTTGGGCAATGTTGAAGTGCTAAAAAAAAATCTCTCTTGGGATTGTTCATTACTAGCATTCTTGATTCTATCTTTTCTTCATTTCTATTAACAGAGTCAAAGCTGGTATATAAAATCTCTGTATTTAGGTCTTATATCAGCTTTCCTGTTTGGTTTTGATTATGTCTCTACCAAGAAATCTCCTTTTTTTTCTTAAGCTAGTTATGTTAGCTTTCTGTTGCTGGAACAGAATAACTAAGAAAAACGAACTTAACAGGAGGAAAGATGTGGGCTGGGAATTCACAAGGCTTTGGGTTTGATCCCCAGCACTGCAAAAAATATATATATATATATATTTATTTATTTATTTATTTTAGCTCATGATTTCAGACAGTGCTCAATTGGCTTCAAGCTTTTGGGCCTGTGGTGAGGCAGAAGAACCTCATCACAGCAAGTGGGTAGCAGAGTAGTTGCTTATTTCATGGCAGCCAAGAAATAGAGAGGAAGGGTCCAGGTTGCCAATATCCCCTTAAGGGTACACCCCAGTGACCTAACTTCCTTCCACTAGACCCTACCTCCTAAAGGTTTTACAACCTCTTAATAGCACCATTAGCTGGGGATCAGACTTCTAACACATGAGCCCTTAGAGGACATTTAAGATCTAAACCATAATATTAGTCATACCAATTTTCCTTTTATAATGAATCTAGTCCAACCAGCATTAATCTACTTTCTCAGCAATATTTTTTGGAGTTTTTAAGTTATATTAGTGCTCATGTTTTCCATGTTAAATTATTGCAGCTGTATGCACAAAGAGATTCAAATTTGGTTTATTAGAAATTTCTCATTGGAAATATCCAGTTATAAATAGAATTTACTAGTTAGTAAGAACAATAACCTTTAGAAGTGACTTTGTAATTGGTTGATCTTCCTTACTAATTATCTTAACTGTGGATTTTACATCTCCAGAAATAAAACATGGCCCATTTGAATTCGCAAAACTTTCATCATTTAGTTGTAATGCAGTTCAGAATAATTTTATACGTTGTAATTTTGCTTTCAAGGTGCTTATTGAATACAAGTAATCACTCAGGTGTGGAGGCCTTTATTATTCAAAATATCAAAAATCAAATCGACTTGTCATTTAAGGTAAGATCATAGATAGGGTGTCAGTTGCCAATTAACTTATTCATATGTGGCATACATCAATGTGGGGTATTGCCCTCGTCTTTTTCTTTTTTTAGTATTAAGGTATATTCTTTCCCTATTTCTACTCTTAAAAAAAAAAAAAAACCCAAAACCCTGAATTTCAAAGTTTTGTTAACGCTAAATTTAAATTGTTTTAATTCTTTGAGCTAAAAGTATGACATTTTGTTTTGTTATATGCTTCTGAAAAATAAATGGAAACTTGTCTCATCTCTTTGTGAATATTCAGTGTTTTCCATATAGAAAACAGAGAGAACACCAGTATTCTCAAATGAGCAGGGTTTGTTTCAGGTGTCTGGAAAGTGAATAGAAGTACTGAAATTTAAAGTAAAAAAAAAAAAAAAAAAAATATATATATATATATACATATATATACATTTAAAATGTGTTAATAGTTTATTCTAATAGCATCAGGAATACTTGATGCTAATAAGAACATAGTTTATCATGCTATTATTTAAACCTTTCTCAATTTTTCTTTTGCTTTTCAGAAAACATATAACAAATGGTTTACAGGACCACAGCTGATTTCTCTTTTAGATTTGGTACTGTTTCTCCCAGAGGGTGCTGAAACAGATTTACTGCAAAACTCAGATAGGTGAGGTAACCATTACTAAGGTTCAAATAGTACACTACCTAAACTAATAAAATATATTTTCCTATGATTTTATGGTCTGGGGTTAATTCATAAAATTAAGATTTTCATATTTACGTTATTTGATGTGTAAAAACAATAAAATCTCTTTGAAGAATGACCAACACTCCACTTTATACCTTTAACGTAACCAGCATTCCTTAGAGATTCAACTAGCATTTGTGACTAAAAATTAAGAACCTCATGTATATAACTTATAAAAAGTTTATGTATTTGGATTTTTTTCATGTAAAACATGTAGTTTCACTTTTGATATACTAGATGTTGAGAAACATTTTTAAGCATTTGCAAACAAAAGGAATCTTAAAATCCAGAAATCAAGAGATGGTGCTTTCAAATAGTGCTTTCAAATATTAAAGATAACAAGATTCTAGTGATAAAGTATTTTTTTAGCATGCATGAAGTCCTGTGTTTGATCCCTGGAACTCCTCACCCACACACAAACACACACACACACAAAACAACACACAAAAAATAGTAATTTTCACAATTGCATTTTTTGAACTTAAATGCAAAACAAAAATAATAAGCTATTCTCCAAAAGTTGTGATAGTAATAGTTTCTAGTGGCAAACAGTTATAAAAACATTCTAAAGGTTTTAACTTGTTTTATGCATTGAAATTGCTGTTGATTATGTAAAACTATACTATAAGTAACATATTTTTAATTAACAGGATTATGGCTTCATTAAATTTATTGAGATATTTGGTTATCAAAGATAATGAAAATAACAGTCAGGTAAGTGAATTATTTGAAAAAGAAGCAATATATTAAAAATTGATAAGGAATGTTTCAGATTTTCTTGGTCAATATCTGCTTTAAGCCAGTGTTTAATGTCAGTTAGCTACAAAGTCTGGGAACAGTGCCAGCAATTATTCTGACACCTGCAGTTAATTCCCAGGAGCATTTACCATTCCACATCCAAGTTAACTTTCCCTTTCCTTTTCCTGTTGTGCCTTTGCTCTTTCCTGAATGCACTCAGGCCTGTTGGGTAGATAAATTGCAGATCCTAAGTTAACTAACCTTATGGAAGTCAACTTATATTTGGGTGACTTGTTCAGTTTTCCTCTACCGTATAGTTCACAGTTTTCAGACTGAACCATATAAAATTATGGTATTTTAATAACATTTCATCATACATGACAAATCGAAGTGTTTTCAGCACTAAAACTAAATTTGGTAACAGCATCTTTTGGATATTGTGTAGGAAGTTGGAGTTTTTAAAAAAATACCACTTCATTAGAAGTATTCAATAAGTAGAAGACAATTTGAGGAAGATGTGTCATTAGTTATATTTGCTTTTATCTTTTCCTTTCTTTCTACCTACCCTATTCTAATAATTGCTTTCCCTATATGTGTCACTTCTGTTAACTATAACCATCTTAATCATGTGTCATTAGTCTATTTTTTAATAGAAAGGATAGGAAGAATGAAAAAATAGATTTTATGTAAAGATGCCCAAGAGATTTTTTAATTAAATAAATTATGATTTGGGACAAAAAGTTATTAGAAAAGTAGCAGTTTCCTTCCCTCTTGACAGATCTAATAGATTCAGTTATTTGACCTCTTGTTCATCCCTCTTCAGCCAAATATAGTTATTTGCTGTCATATACTAGAGCTTACTATGGTACTAGGTACTTTTTTTTTTTTCTTCACAATCTTACTGTGAAAATTTTCAGATATACAGCAAAATTGAAAGAATTTTATGCTGAGTTGATTTACCACTTGGATTCTACCATTTTCCTCTGTTTGTTTCATATTTTATCCATGTCTCCACCTTCTGTCCATCCGTCTTTCTATCTTATTTTTTGATGCATTTCAAGATTAGCAACAGACATCAGTATACTTTTACAGACATCAACATATTTCAGCACCTATTCATTGAGTTAAATATGTGTCAGAAGCTTTTCTGTGAAGAAGAGTTTTTATAAAATGAAATGCACAAATTTTAAGTGTATATTCAGTGAATTTTAACAAATACATAGATTGGTTTATCCAAACCCATATCAAATAGAGAACATCATAATCATCACAAGAAATTCCCTCATTGCTCCACCTCCATTCTTATCCCTGCCAGAGGCAGCCACTATTCTAACCAGGTGCTGTGCATCACTTACTCTTCAAAAAGTTGAAAAAGGAGTATTCTTTGTTTTCCCCTTTTCATTGATAACGTAGGTGCAGGAAGAATAAATTAACTTGCATAAGGATACATATCTAGGAAATGTACAAATGGCTCTGACTTCAGGCAGTGTTCAGAGGTTTTGAAATCACAAAAATCCTGATTCCTAAAGGCACTTGTGGCAAAACCAGAAAAGTTTCAGCATGAGATTTAGCAGCAGTGGAACCCCTAAGGTTTCAGCAAGGTGTCCCTAATTAGGGTAAGGTATGAGTTTTTACCTTTTTAGTTATCAGGAAAGGTTGTTAATCTATATAAGAGATGATCTGATTTGCTTAACAGAAAGAAAAGGAATCTTTTTTTTTTGGTACTGGGGATTGAACTCAGGGGTGTTCTTACCACTGAGTCACATCCCGAGCCCTTTTTATTTTTTATTTTGAGACAGGGTCTCATGGGCTTTGCTAAATTGCGGAGGCTGATTTTGAATTCGTGATCCTCTTGCCTCAGCCTCCTGAGCTGTTGGGATTATATGCATGGGCTACACCGTACCCAGAGAAAAGGAATCTTAGTGATTAAGATGTATAGATTTATTAGTATAATACAGAGGCAACAAATGGGTTCCTGCCTAGAGAAGACTTAAGAGTAGTTTAGCACTGAACAGTGTTTTGATATCCACAGATAACACCTTACTTTTATTTAGCTTGAACATTTTATGGTGAAAAAGGATACAACCTGCTTATAAAACTCCTTTCTTATTTAATAGTTTAAAAATTTTCCCCTCAAGGATCAAATATTCCAAATTTGGTCATGTAAGTTACCACATAATTATCATACCAGGGAAATTAGCAAAAAATTTAGTCCAAGATGGCAACCTGACATATTTGAGGCAGCTTAATAGCTTGTGCATTATGGCAGTGTTTCTCCCACGTACAATGACAGTAGGTCTTGTATATAAAATGAGAAATAAATGTGTCCTGTGGTTTATCAAAAAAAAAAAAAAAATGACAGCTTCTGGAGCTATGGGTTAGCTCAGTGGTAGAATACATGTTTATTATTTGAAAAACCCTGGTTTCAATCCCCAGCAATTAAAAAAAAAAAAAAAAAATCAGCTTCTTAATTTTTAAGAAATTTTGGATAATGGATAAACAAAATTGTACTTGTCATGCTGAATTGTGGAGCATTTTATTCAGAAGGACTTCTACCAATTCCTATTTTTGACTGGTTAAGTCAAGAGGGTAACTAGTCAGATGAAAAATTAAAAAGTATCAGAAAGATGTACAGGAAATTTAAAAAAGAACAGAACCATTCAAAGACAACAAATTGATTCATAATTGAATAATAATCCATTTCTTTTCCTGCCATTTTGAGTTACTGTTACTCTTTGACATTCTCCTCCTCACCCTATTGTTTCATGACTCTTTCTCCCTGTATTGTCAAGAACTTTATCCCATACCTCAGTTTCATACAACTTTTCTAGAATCTTGTAGCATAAGTCTTGCCCCATCTCTCATGTTAAAACCAACCTAATTTTTATACCAAATATTCTTTATGGGTGGGTATCTTTAGTTTTTACTTGTTTTGAATTATAATGATTCCAATGCATAGCCTACAATTATGCTATTCTTTACCTTTTGTCTACTCATATCGTTATCCATCCACCTGCTTGTCCATTGTTTCCTACATAATTTCTAATTGTAATGTTACAGTAAAAGAGTCCAGAGAAACAGTGAGATTGCAGGTAACACAAGTAAGTAGCAGAATTTTTAAAAATTAAATTGTGTAATGTATGTATACATAGAATATTCCTTTTACTTAGTAAAAAATACAGATAGTTCACATAATAATACATATATAATTCTATATAATCCATTGTTTCCCCAAGATTAAAACATATCCTGGGGCTGAGCATGTAGCTCAACAATTGAGCCCTTGCCTAGCATGTGCAAGGCCCTAGGTTCAACTCCCCATCCTGCAAAAGTAAATAAGTAAATGAATGAATAAGTAAATAAATACAAACATCCCATGTGAGGTATCTGCAGTGCAAATGACATCAGGTGATAATAGTTCAATAATATTACAAGTTGGAGAAGCTCTGCAGTATCAATTCATAAATAAGAAGACCAATACAAGTAGAAAAAAGGGAAAAGCTGGGTCTTGTTCATGTCTTTTTTTTTTTTTTTTTTTTTTTTTTTAACTTTGTTATTATGGTTGACTGAATCCTTTCCACATTCCCTGTCTGTTCTGGCAATAAATTTTAATTGTGGTATAGAAATGCGTTCTCTTTTTGTAAGAGAGGCTTCAGTAGAATTTGAAATGTATAGTTAAACCTTAGAACTGAAAAGATTTCAGAACTATTACATCAATGTCAAGTTACTTCTTTTTCTAAACATTTAAGATGAAAGAGATTTAAAAATTATTTATAGTGTTTAATGTTTTATTTTCCTTTGTTCTTTTCTCTTTCCACATTTTTTATTGGCACATTATAGTTGTATATAATGATGGAATTTGTTACATATTCATTCATACATGCACACAATAAAACAATATAATTTGGCCAGTATCACTCCCCAGCACTTCTTCCCTCCCTCTTCTCTCCCGCTCTGGTCCCTTTCTGCTTCTGATCTCCCTTTGATTTTCATGAGATCCCTGCCTCCACACCTTTCCTTTTTCCTCCTCAGCTTCCACAAGAGAAAAACGTATGACCCTTGATCTTTTAGTTTAACTTATTTCGCTTCACATAATGGTCTCAAGTTCCATCCATTTATAGTACTTTTTAAAGAGATCCAGTAACCTAATGTAAGACAAAAAATATTCTTATTTCCGTAGTTTCTTCACTCCTACATGCGTCTAAAAATATTATAGTTTGTTCATCATAGGAAAGATTTGTAGAATTATACTGAACAGAACGTGTAACAAATTTCCTTTAACCAAATTCTGGCTTGTGTTTTTATTACCTGAAGTTTTATGATCATGGGCTGTGTATTAAGATAAACTATCACCATTGAAAATAGGTTTTAATATTAAAAAAATTTTGGATTTGCATTGTTCATTATAGTAGACAGTAGCCACATGTGATTATTGAAATTTTATTTTAAAATTATAAAAAATTACAAGTTTACTTCCTTAGTGGCATCGGATAGTGCCATTTTAGATCAGTATTTCTCAGCATATGATCCTAATCAAAATCATCTGAGTACCTTTTTAATAATTGCAAATTACTGGGTTCAGCCCCATATCTATTCAGTGAAAACCTCTTAGTAAAGCAAGAAATCTGTATTTTTAACTAACAGTAAAATTTGAGAACTTCCATATATTATGCATAAAAATATATTTTAAAAAATTTTTTTAGTTGTAAATGGACATAATACCTTTATTTATTTTTATGTGGTGCTGAGGATTGAACCCAGGACCCACATGCTAGGCAAGTACTTTACCACTAAACACCTATAGCCCATAAAAATATTTTTACAGGGTATCATTTGTATATGATAAAGGATAATATTAACTATTTAAAACTAAATAAAACAGATGCAGCTGCATTATAGATTAAAAATAAAATGCTTATATTAGAATTATTAAATGAATTTCTGGTATGATTTTTAAAGATTGCATGAAGATATAATGTGTTGATTTAAAAGTGACTAAGTACAAATGCAGAAAAATTAAAAAAAAAACTTATAGGACAACATAGCAGTACATTTGAAAGCTTCAGTGAAATGGAATTTTTTAGATATAACTTAACTGTCATAGTCTACTAACAGAAAACTCAAGATCAGATAATTTTATCATACTTCCAAGGAACAGATAAATCTTAAAAGTTCCAAAGAGTAGAAAAGAATTGTACCTGCTTCTGTGAGTCTGTTTGGTAAGGTAGGTCCTTAATACCAAAATAAATAATATAGTAGTCCCCCATTATCCACCATTTTGCTTCCTTCAGCTCCAGTTTACCCATAGTGAAGCACAGTTCAAAAATAAATAGTTTATAAGTTTTAAATTACACAATGTTCTGAATAGCCCCATGAAATCTTATGCCATCCCAACCAGGACATGAATCATCCTTTGTTCAGCATATCTACATTATATATGTTACCTATTTGCGGGGGTGGTCCTTTCTAAGACATATTTGCTTAGCCCAAAATTGTCTTATAGAAATGATTTAATTTTAGGTATTATATTTAGGTCTGTGATCCACTTCAAGTAAATTTTTTATATGGTATAAAGTATGAAGGAATTTTATTTTGACTTCAGCACTATTTGTTAAGAAGACTATATCCCTAACTAGTTGGATTATCTTGATACCTTTGTCAAAAACGAATTGAGGGGCTGGGTATATGGCTCAGTGGTACAGTGTGTGCCTAGCATGCATGAGGCCCTGGGTGTAATCCTCAGCACCACAAAAAAAACAAAACAAAACAAAATGAATTGAGTTGTATTTTGTTCTCTGTTCTGTTCCATCCTCATATGTCTATTCTTTTATCAATACCACATGGTCTTGATTACTATGGTTTAATAGTATTTTTATTTGTTTGTTTTGGTGCTGGATACGTTGAACCCAGGGCCTCATGTACGCTAAGCACAAAATCTACCACATCTGCACTAAGTCTTGAACTTGAGAGTCTGCCAACTTTTTTCTTTTTCAAAATTGTTTTGGCTATTATAGCTCCTTTACTTTTCCATATAAATTTTAGAATCATCTTGTCAACTTCTTCCCCAAAGGGCTACATTTATGATTCCATTTATGTGATATTCTGGAAAAGGCAAAAATTATATAAACAAAAATCAAATCAGTGGCTGCTGGAGGTAGGGAAAAATGACGACAAAAGGACACAAAGAAGCTTCTGTGGTCACAGAAATTTATGGTGGTGGTGGTTATATGAGACTGAATATTTGTTTAGAACTATATCACTAAAAGAGTGTGGTTTGCTGTAAATAAATTGATAACTAAATAAACTTGGATGCAAAAAATAATAAAAAGGAATGGGCTTGATATTGCACTAGGCTGGAATTATCCCATGAATAAGCAAGCATACCCATTCATTAGATAAAAATCTGCCTTAATGTTTATTTTGGGATCTGGGGTTATGGCTCAGAGGCAGAGCACTCATCTAGCATGTGCAGGGCACTGGGTTCAATTCTCAGCACCACATATAAATAAATAAAACAAAGGTCCATTGCCAAATACTAAAAATATATTTTTAAAAAATATTTATTTTTGAATGATAGTTTTTTCTGCATTATATTTATATATTAATAAAATTATATCCAGTGTTACATATAGGAAAGTGTACTATAATATAACCTTTACCTCATTTACCAATATGTACTAAAGAATGGTATTTTAATGGCTGCATTATGTAAATGTACTGGAACTTACCATTCTGCTGTGAAATATTTTCATGAATTTCAATTTTCACTATTTAAATATTTTTTTTTAAAATCCCTGTAGTAAAATCATTACAACATATATCTTTAATTATTTCCCCAGGATAAATTCATAGATGTTGAATTAAATAATAGGCATTTTTTTAGGTTTTAGATTCTTTTAGTGCCTCTCTACAATTCCTAGCAGTGTAGGACAAATGAAGAGAACAGATTTAGATGAAAAGGAAGTGTGACAAGTTACTAATATTATCAATTGTTTAATATAAGTGCATGTAGATTTTATTTGGAGAACTATAAGTAAAATTTATGTACTACTTGACTCAAAATAAGTTAGTTTAAAAATGCATTTTCAAGTGGTCCATTTCATTTTTATAGTTAGGGTAACTGGGTTGCTCTTTTACCTAAAATATTTTCCAGTGTAAAGAGTACCCAGAAATTTACTAATACCAGTGGATTTTTTCTTCTTTATCCCCTCTTTTCAAAATAAAGACTTCATTAATCCCCCCGTCTAGTACTGTTTTTGGAAATGATCTTGAAATGAAAGCTTCTCAGATACATGACAAAATAACCCTGAGCTGCCTCTGGCAGATAAAGTCTTCATCTATATTGGTCACCAAGAAAGTCCAAATTAACTTTGTTTTAAAAAAAAGTTTCCATCAATAGGAAAGAAAACTGTAGCAAGGATATACATGGAAAAGCCCGGGGTTGAAGGCATATTTGGGGTAGAGTCATTGTGGGGATGGTTTGTAGGGGAAGAGAAATGTTTCAAACTGTGTAAAATTATCATTAGATAATTTTCGCATTGGATAAAAATTACAGCTTTCAAAACCAGGAGCTAGCCAAATGGTGCAGTAATGATAATGAGCATAGTGCCCTATGTACATTTTTGTTTCAGTTGATATTCATATACCATAATTATTAAACATTAAGCTGTCTTGAAAAACAAGGATCATGTTTCATTCATTTTTGTTTCTCCCACTCTAAGTACATGTTTAGTAATAGGCAACTGGTAAGTGTTGAACCAAATAACTAGTTGTTTCATTAATTCTTCTCAACAGACTGGATTATGGGCAGAACTTGGAAAGATTGAGAATAATTTCTTAAAGCCACTTCATACAGGACTTAATATGTCAAAAGCACATTATGAAGCAGAAATTAAAAATAGCCAAGAAAACAGCCAAGGTTGGTAATATGCAATTTTTTTTTTCAGTAAGTTACTCAAATTCTGGGACTATCTTATTCAAAAAGAACACTTTTCAGTACATATTTAACTTATGCCAAACAAGGGACCACAACAGCTATTATTTTATTTGTGATTAAAGTAATTCTTAGTTGATCTATAAGGCAATTACTGTTGAAATTGGATTAATGAAAATTTAAACCAAATTGAAGCATATTCTGTTTTAAAGCTCAAGTTCTGACTTTGAGTGTGGTTATACTACAAGCTAACACTTTCTTTTGTTTTGCTAGAACCATTCCCCCATCTTACTCCTGAGTAAATCTGAACAAATTATGGGAGAGAATCTTAGATTCAGAATTACTTTGTCAGAAATTCTCCTGTAATAATCTTGTGATCTCTTCCATATATCTATGGTGATATTTTTAGAGGCATTGCTAGAAATTTGGTTTTTCACATTTATAATGACTATAATTCAGTTTATACTCTAAAGAAAAGTTTCATGCATCCTATACATGACAAAATAATGTTTATCTAAATTGATAGTTTTGATATTTGTATTTGCTTGTAACTTGGTATAAATATTCCCTGGGCTGATGTTAAGATTCAATAATTTACACACTTTTTTTCTTATTTTTTTTTAATTTTTATTTTTTTACAGACTGCATTTTGATTCATTGTACACAAATGGGGTACATCATTTTGTTTCTATGGTTGTACACCATGTGGATTCATACCGTTCATGTAATCATACATGTACATAGGGTAATGATGTCTGTCTCATGCCACCATTTTTCATACCCCTGCTCCCTCCCACTTCCCTCTATGTAATCTAAAGTTCCTCCACTCTTCTCTCACCCTCACCCCCATTATATATCATCCTCCACTTACCAGGGAAAGCATTCGGCCTTTGGTTTTTTGGGCCTGGCTTATTTCACTTAGCATGATATTCTCCAATTCCATCCATTTATCTGCAAATGCCATTTTTTAATGAGGAAGGTAGCTTATATTATTAAAATCTGAGGGTTGTTTTACTTATATCTTTTGTGAGAGGTACTAAGCATTGAACCCTGGGATGCTTTACCACTGAACTACATCCCCAGCCCTTTTTTATTTTTATTTTTGAGACCGGGTCTCACTGAGGTGTTGAGGCTGGCCTCAAATTTGTGATCCTCCTGCCTCATCCTCTTGAGTTGCTAGGATTACAGGCATGCACCACTACATCTAGTTCTTAAAAGTTGTTTTAATGGTGAAGTATGATATGATTTTTTTTTCCTTCTCTTCCAGCAGTCCAGAAGTCTAAGGATCTTTGTTCTGTAACTGTAGGTGGAGAAGAGATCCCTAATATGCCTCCTGAAATGCAGCTTAAGGTGATTTGAAGTTTTTTAAAGCTACATCAAGATGAAATCTTTTGTTTTCTTGTAAAGGCAGCATTAACAACACTAATTTTTCTTGGCATTACAGGTCCTACATTCAGCTCTTTTCACGTTTGATTTGATTGAAAGTGTTCTGGCTCGAGTAGAAGAACTCATTGAAATCAAAACAAAGTCTACCTCTCAAGAAAATGTTGGGATAAAGTGAAAGCATTACTTCCTAAATAAAACTAATAAAGTACAATATTTTCCATTATGTTTTTTTTAATACATTTATAAAAACAATTTTACTAGACAATGTAAATATAGCTTTTCTCAGTTGCATGTTTCTATAATGGATTAGTATTCTTTGGTTTTAAAAAATCAAAATATTACTTTTGAAAATTCAATACAAACTAATAATTTTGTATTTTAATTTCATAAAATGTTGAAATGCTTATTCATTCATATAGGGAGATTTTAAAAACAGATTCATTTTCTGCTTCATAGGTGTCTGTAACATTTTAGAACTCCTAGTGTGAAGCTGGTTATCATACCACTGTAAAAGAGTAGTAAGAAGTTTTGAGTTCAGGGCATTTGATTGGTTCTCTTAGTTGCCCTCTCTTTCCATGCTCAGAAGCAGTCTTAAGGAAGAGTCCCATCGCCAACTCTAACAGTTACAGTGTGAAAGCACCTGCAAAGATTAATTTTAGAATACTGGCTGCCAATTGTGGAAAACCTAAAAATTAAACACGACTCTTACTTTAGTCCAAGAAGCTAATTAGAAAAACCTGTATTTTTTTTCCAACTCCATATTTGTACATCCAACGTAATTTGTATCATTAAAAAATTGCATGGGTTTTGTTTTTGTTTTGTGGTCCTAGGATTTGAACCCAAGACCTCATGCATGCTAGGAAAATGCTCTACCACTGACCCAGCCCCATAAGTTTTACAGTATATGTAGGTACCAATTATTTTCTATACATTATTAAAGGAATCATTCAACAAAACTCCTAAAATGAAATTACCTTTAATTGTATACATGTTATTACTTTAAATCAATATAAACATTTTCAAAGAGTACATTTCAATAGAGAAACAACATGTATCCCATTTGTTTACAATTATAAAAAAAGGCAAAAGAGTACATTTCAGCATTATAATTTAACAAAGCTAATTATTTTTATATTCTTCTAAAATGTTGCTTACAATTGATACTCTAATTTGGGTTAATTGCATCTCTGCCCAGTTTTATCTTTTGAAGTGTTTTCCAAACAGGACTTTGCTCTATGATGTAAGCTTTAGTTGTTACCATTCTATAGCAGATGCTATCTATGTATGGTTTAGAGGTAGTCTGGAAGAAGATATAAACATGCATTATTTACAGGAAGCAAGGTATTTTTTTCAGTCACATAAAATATACCTAATTTTAACTCAGCAAGTATCTCTGAAATTTAAAAAAATGTGTTATTAGAGTAATAGGAAAAATACTCAATTTCTATCATCAGCAAATTTCAAGCATAGCCAAAAACCAGAATAAATAAGGGATATGTTCCAAATTTAAGAATAAGGAAGACTTAACTTTATCTAAGGGAGTTAGGGGTATCTGGGTATACTTAAGAAAGTGGACAACTATGGAGAACATTCCATAAAATAATGTTTGTACTCAGTTCATGACTGCTATCTGGCTAGTATTTATTTATACTTAAGAATTTAAAGGAAGATAAAAGTAACCACTAGGGCTATCATATATGTAGCTAAATGTTCTTTTTTCCCCAAACTGAGTCATAAATGGAGAGTAGCTACCAGAAAAGAATATGAGAGGCTGAGTTCAGGCTTAGTAAAAAGCTTCAAGCATGAAATAGCAAATTCTCTGAGGTAAACAGAAACAGACTATTGTCAATCTTGCTTAAAAGGGTGTGCAATTTGAAGTTAAAAACCTAAAAGCACATTAGTATTTGTATATATAAACGTGTCTTTCCCACATGACTTACCTTGGCTACAGCACACATAAGATTAATAGCATTTACTGTGTTGTGTACTGGAAGTATCCGTAAGTTACTTCCCAGAAATCTGGAAAAAAAAGTATGTTACAGAGATCATATACCTTGCTGGTATTTGCTGTCTTAAATAGGCATAGAGAGTACATGAATCTTGATTATCATGTATTTATTCATTACGTGTTTATTCCTGATTAATGCCACAGGATTTGAGGTGTCTTTATACCCAGAATTTAATAGTCTTTAATTTTAAAATGGTTCACTTTTGGTTTAGTGTTGAAGAAACTCATAAGTCAGCATGAACTTCAGCCACTCTGATAGACTAGCTGTTTGACCTAAATTTTATTAAATATGAAAGTAAACATTATAAAGTTTATCTTGTAACAAAACAAAACTCACCTGCATTTAAGAATTGCAAACTGAAGTAAACAATGCAGTAAGAAAGAAAGAAAGAAAGAAAGAAAAAAACCTGTAGTGCTGTTTTTCCATACCTCTGCTGAATCCTGAACATCAGTTTCCATTCTTCAGGCCCATGGAGGGCAGCAAACAAAACCAAAAAACTATTTTGGTGAATGTTAATAAACTTCTCAATTTTGGTTAGAAACATTTCTTCAGTTGACATAATGCATTCTTTAGCATCCATTAATAAAAATGCAACTCCTAGAAAAGGTAAATGTAATATGAAATCAACCTGTCATATAGAGAAAAATTTGTAAACTCAACAAAATTAAAAATATCTATAACAAAATGTCCAGACCCTAAATGCATAAGGAGTAGAAATTATAATTTTTAACAAAAGTGATTTAGGTAGTTTTGAAGTTCTGTATATAAAATAATTATTTGCACAGCAATTTTGTCCAGATAAGGCACTGTCCACATGAAGGTAATGCCTAACTTTAGTTAAAAGCTTGATTGTATTTTAAAAATTAATCTTTTTGTTACTTTAAAGAAACATATTTAATGGTTTATTAGAAAGTATATTCCACAAGATACAGGTGAGCAGCCAGATGGAAAAGACATCTAGATACTTTGTTTGCAAGGTATCTAGGAAGAGGTCTCATGGAATTTCAATGCCCTCTCTGGGCCCACCACCTTCCAGGCACCTCCATGTGTTCAGCAATTCAGAAGCTCCCGTGACTTTTAGAAGCTATAAATCAACTAAAGAAAGGGTAGTCTTAAGCAAATATTCAATTATTTCTTGTTGGAGAAATCTTTCTACCTGAATACAAGTAATTATATAAATTTATACACTCAACAGATACCTGGGATCTCTGAAATAGTATGAAGCACATAAGAATGGTTCTGAGGGAAAACTTGATTTTATAGTTCTTTAAGATGTGGTAAAAATCTGTGGAAAGTGACTTCATGATTATATAATAACTGGATGAACTTGAGCAAACATATAACCTCTGAATATACATTTCCTACTCTATAACATGGGAATAACTTTTTGTTAGGCTTGTCAAAAGGATTAAATAATGTATATAAAGTGGCAAAAACATATAGTAGGTCACCAAAAATACTTCTCCCTGGAGGACTCTATTCAGTCAGGAGAATGAATTTGAGACTGGAATACTTTCAGCCTGGAGGTCTTATTTCTAAGAGCTTTTGAAAGCACCAGTTTTCCAAAACCTCTGCTACAATATAGGTCTGTTTGCAGTCTTCTCAATAAAAATCCTTTATCTCCCTCTCTTTTATCACTTCTGTTATTTCCCAAGCACAGGTGGAGCTGCCCCTTCCCATCTCCCTGGCCTTCTCTTAATCTAAACCTGTACTTTGCCCATGACTCATAGTTGTACAGTTTTATGATTTCAGGAACATTTATTTGTCCCCACACAATTCTTTAATATTTGTTTATAACCTATTGAATAAACTCTCATACAAAATCATGATTAAAAAATCTCATTGTTTTTGCATTTAAATTTTGACCAGTGATGTGATGATATTGGTCTCTTGTTAATACAGTCAATACTTTAATATTATTGACTGTTGAGAGAGTGGCTTTTCTACTTTCATCTTAGTTCCAAGGTGAGTAGTTTTTCTCCATCCTCCACCATACTCAATTGGTTCAGTTTTAACAACTGTAACCTAACCAGGCATATATTCTCTAGTTGACCATCTGTGTTTACATGCAGCAACAACAACTTAACACATTCACCTCTCCCTAAACATAACATGTTAACTATCACATAATTTATGTCAAGGCAGTTAGCAAATATACTGTACCTGAAAGAGAAAATATAATTGATCCATTTTCCACTGTATCTGAATACCGAATCTTGTGGCTTTGATTTTCTAGGGCAGTTGCAATTTCATAACTCTTGAAAAGAATTTTTAGAAATATAAACTTAAAGACATGCTTACAATAACTTTTACTATAGTTAATGAAAAAAATTTAAAGCTTAATAGTTTATTTTATAATATATCACTTGTAAAGATTTGGTCACCAAAAGAGAAAAAATCTGTTCTCTATGGAGAAAAACACTTTAAGAACAGAAATATTTTATGCTACTTAAACACTGATTGTATGTTTGGAAATGAATTAATGTACTATAGATAGGTTATTTGGGAGCAGAAATTAAGAACAGGATTGAAGAAATAACCCATAAGAACATGGAAATGAAAACTTAAAAAAAAAAAAAACTACTTGGAAATGGATTTGACATGTATTAATGTATAACTCTGGAAAATGGATGATGGTGTGTTTCTTAGATAGTTGACAGAACCACAAAGTGCCAGGAAACAGATGACTACCCAGGAGACAACCAATTCTCCAATTCATCAGTTTTTATTAGTTATTTTAATATACTCTTAGCAGGTGAGTCAGAAAACAGCATTACTATCTTCTGGCTTAGATGCTATTTCAAAAATTACCTCTTTCCTATTCTACCCAGGAAATTAGATCATATTACCCAAGATACTAAAAACCTAGCAGTTAGTACTGGAGTTGTAGCTCAGTGGCAGAGCACTTGTGCAGCATGTGTGAGATACTGGGTTCAATCCTCAGCACCACATAAAAATAAATAAATAAAATAAAGGTGTTGTGTCCATCTACAACAAAAAATATTAAGTAAAATCCTAGTGGTAATCATGTTTCCTAACTGGTTAAAACTTGAGCTTGTTAGTCTCCAAGTGGATAAAAATAGGTAGATTAATTTTATATTTTCCTTCAGAACATGTATATTTTAAGTACACAGTCTAAAATTATGTATAAAATACATGCTTTCCTTCCTTCCTAAGAGAGTTTTTTTGTGCTACTTCTATCCTGACCTAGAGTTCAACTATGGCCCTTTATTCTGTGGTTTTAAAACTGTACACTGCTTTCAGCAATGACCGATTAAGTAATTTAGGCCAACTCTCCTGCTGAAAGCAACTTGAAAAACTGGACAATTAAAAAAATCTGCTTGAATGCATCAGAGAGCTAGCAGGATAGTAAAAACCTATAAGGTGAAGATCTGTACAAAAATTCAAAGATATAACCCTAGCATTTAGGCCACATCTTCCCTGAGGGCACCTGCCAATTCAGGAAGAGGCAGAAGAAGAGCTAAGCGAAGTTTCTGACAAAAGTAGAGCAGCTCTCACTGGGCATGAAGCCCAGCTTCAAATCATTTCAATCCCAGAAATTATATTAAGGTGATACTGAATTACTAGTACTCCCAAATACCTTACAGAAGCCCTCCCTAGAGCAACTTTTCTCAATCAGGTCTTCTCTATCAGGCCTGATGAATTACAGAACAAAGAAAATTATTTGAGTAACTATTTTTTCAATTCTCCCATAATTAATGCCCTTCCAGATGCACAGGAGATAATTCATCAAATACAATAAACGACTGAGGGCTAGGGTTGCCAGATTTAGCAAATAAAAATATAACATCCAGTTAAATTTGAATTATAAATAATTATGTAATTTTTAGTATAGGTATTACCTCATGCAATATTTTGGACATACATTAAATGCATTGCTCATCTGAAATTCAAATTCTGTTTTACCTGGCAAATAGGGTATTAGGGGTCAATTCTCTCACAGAATTAAGGCTTCTCTAGAGAAATCTAATATTATTTGAGTCCTCCAATTACTTCTACAATTTTTTAAATAAAAATTCCAACACAATAAAAATTAGACATACAAAAAATAAGATTACATGAAAGTGAATCATTAAAAATAATAGATACAGAAAAATAGACTAACAGGCAATCCATTATATATTGAAACTATAATACAAACCTTAAAACAGGCATGCTTACTATTATGTTCAAGGAAATGAAAGATAAGGTTGAGAATTTTAGATTTAAAAAAGTTCCAGAAACTATATAAAAGGATGTAACAGATGTGAAAGAGGGAAGCTTCCTAAAATTTAAGTCCAATCTTTAAAGTGGAAAAAGCGGTCTATCAAGCCAACAAGTAAAGGGAAAAGATAAAGATGAGAAAAGCATATGTAGAATAACAGGAAAAAGCATCCAGACTTGAAAGTGTGATTCTTAACTGATGAGTATGAAAGGTATACACGAGTCAGTTAATTTGGGAATAATGTTAGGAATAACCATAGGCAGATTATGAGAACCCATGCATGCTATGCTAAAGAATTTGAATAATATCTTATTGGGAGAGCTAACTAAAAATGATAATAAAAAGAAAATAATAAAGGTAAAATTAGGAAGTACTGAATTGAGAGAAATAAGTTTAAGAGTTAATTTATTGGGCTGGGAGTGTAGCTCAGTGGTAGAGCACTTGCCTAGCATGTGCAAGATTCTGGTTCAATCCCCATTACTGGGGGGAAAAAAGGAAGAGTTGATTTGTCAACATAAATGGAAAGTTAAGGTAAGGTTTTCCAAAATATTTTTCAAAGATTATTAATCCCTTGAGATAGTTCCATAAAATATGAAAAAAAGTTCCTTAGTCATATAAAATTAGAAAACACTAAATATTATTTTGTCTCCTTTGGGGGTTTCATAATACATTTGAGCATAGTAAGGCTCAGAAGAGGAGTAGAGTGAAGAAAAAACTATTTCAACTTTGTTTAAACAAGCATTCCAAATAAAATCCATACAATAATCCTTCCTGAATATATAATATCTATTAATATCCTTTAAAACTAGTATTATATCTAGAAAATCTTCTCATGTGAAAGTAAATATAAATTTAAACAGAGATGAAAAAGGGCACTTAATAACTGATAGTTTACAATAAAAATTAAAAGAATGCCCATATGAAAATTTTAACTACAGAAAAGGCAAATTTCATGAGTTCAGCTTAATAAATTTAACAACCTTATGAAATGGGTAAATATTTGCAAAATTATAACTTATAAAATATACACAGAACAAAGTATAAAAACCTAGTAGAGAAAACCCCATAGAAACTATTGTTTTCTCACATTTCTTAAAAGATTACTAGCACAGAAAATTTAATAAGAACCTAATTCCCATTCCTCGCTTTTTTTTTAGCATTGGGAATTGAACCTAGGGCCTCGTTCGTGATAGGCCAGTGCTCTATCACTGAATTACATCCCTACCCCAGGAAAATTCCTTTATAACTTAAAGTACAAATAATTTCCAAACTATATAAACTGTTAGGTACACAAGGAATTTGGAGTAAGCAGTGAGGAGGAAAACCACTGTATTCCCTACAAAAATAGTTTAATGAAGAAATGCAAAGATTAGTTATTTGGGTTCTTATCAACAGATAACACTAACCATGTATTTTAAAAATAATGTACTTATTTCTGATTAAAAGGAAAGATAGCATAAATTAAGCTTAGATGTATATTAACATAATAAATATTATTTATGGCAATAGGTTAACACCATATATAATAAAATACTGGAGATTTTTTTTTTTTTTTGCTGTGCTGGGGATTGAACCCAACCGAGCTATATCCCCAGCCCCTGGAGATATTTCAATTAAAATCAGAAATATTGTTTTGGTTACTTTGCAGGTCACAGCAATATAACTCAAAATAAAAATATGAGATATAGCTATCAGAAATTCTCATTGATTACAAATTTTCATTGACTACCATGAAAACCCAACAGAATCAGCTGATAACATATTATGAAAAGTCAGTGAAGTGCTTAAATATAAAACAAATTACCACAAACTAAAGTTTCTCCATATGTATAGATTGAAAACACTGAAAGGTAATGTTGAGAGAATGAGAAGAAAAACCACAAACTAGTAGAAAATATTTGCAAAAGACACTTTTAAATAAAGGACTGATATCCAAAATATACGCAGAACTCAAAGCTCCACAATAAAAAAGAATCCTATTAAAAAATGGGTCAAAGACCTTAACAGACATCACCAAAGAAAATGAACACATGATCACAATAAGCACATGAGAAATGCTCAGTGTCTTATGTCTTCTTTTTTTTTTTAAGATTCAGGATAATTTACTAACAGCTACTACAATCAGTAAGATACCTCAATTAAATTACCAAGTACAAAATCAACATACAAAGATCAGTAGTTTACATATATTCAAACAATCTTCTGGAATATTTAATGGAAGAAAAGATTTCATATATAACAATAACAAAAAATATATTAATATGTTTGTCAATAAAAATGTGAGACCTATTAAAAGTAAAAATTAAAGTACCACTGAAGGCAAGAATTAGCCTTTCTACAAACAGAAGAACCATATTATTGTGTAAATTAATTTGTAAATTTAACAAAATCTCAATGAGAACTTAATATATTGTTTTAGGCTATATCACCTGATGCTAAATTTAGTGAAAAAAATAAACATAGAAGTGGGACCAGCACTAAAACACATTAAGCCATTTAAAAAAGTCTAAATAATTTAAGAGTATCATACTGGTCTATTAGCAAAACAGAATGCCCAGAAGTAAATGCACTCTGATACATATAGAAATTGAATGTATAAAGAGGACATCACTGTGGAAAAAGAAGTAGTCAATAAATGTTATAGGGATAAGTAAAGTAATATCCCTACCTTACCTCATCTACCATGATAAATTTAATATGTACCAAAGATATTTTTTAAATAATACAACCTTTAAATAATAAGAAGAAAACAAAATTTTTTTCTTTACAAATCTGGAGTTAGCAAGAACTATCTAACATTTCATGAAACAAAATCCCCAAGTCATAAATTATTTCACTGGTTCTTTTTGTTACATAAAAGTCAATTTTTTATGGAAAGAAGCATCATAAGCAAACTTTTTAAAAAGACAACTAAGAGAGATATTTATAGTTCATATCACAAAGAACTATCCTTCCTAACATGTAAATTGACAGAATCATAACCTTTTCAAAACATAGAAAAAGGAAATAAAATTTGCTATTAATAAGCAACAAGATAGTTAATTTCATGCATTAAAAAAGAGAAATGTAACTCCACCAGCAATGTAAAAGTGTGCCTTTTTCCCCACATCCACGCCAACATCTATTATTGTTTGTGTTCTTGATACTAGCCATTCTAATTGGAGTAAGATGAAATCTTAGAGTTGTTTTAATTTGCATTTCTCTAATTACTAGAGATGTTGAAAAAAGGCACACTTTTACATTGCTGGTGGAGTTGCAAATTGGTGCAGCCACTCTGGAAAGCAGTGTGGAGAATCCTAAGAAAACTTGGAATGGATCCACCTTTTGACCCAGTTATCCCACTCCTCAGTTTATACCCAAAGGACCTAAAATCAGCAAACTACAGTAACATAGCCACATCAATGTTTAAAGCAGCTCAGTTCACAATAGCTGATTGTGGAACCAACCTACATGTCCTCCAACAGATGATTGGTTAAAGAAACTCTGGTATGTATACACTATGGAATACTATTCAGCCATAAAGAAGAATAATATTATGGCATTTGCAAATAAATGGATGGAATTGGAGAATATCATGCTAAGTGAAATAAACCAAGCCCAAAAAACCAAAGTTTGAATGTTTTCCCTGATAAGTGGAGGATGATATATAATGGGGGTGGGGTGGGGAATGAGAGAATAATGGGGGAACTTTAGAATATGTAAAAGAAAATGAGAGGGAGGGGGTATGAAAAATGGTGGAATGAGACAGACATCCTTACCCTATGTACATATATGATTACATGAATGGTATGAATTTACATTGTGTACAATCATAGAAATGAAATTATGTACCCCATTTGTGTACAATGAATCAAAATGCAGTAAAAAAAAATTTAAAAAAAAGAGAAATGTAAATGAAAACTGTGGATGAAAGACCGTTTTCTCTCTCTCCATTGGCAAAAGTCCAGAGTTAGCTAACATACTCTATTGATAGGACTCTGGAGGGGAAAGTATTTTCTCATGCATCCTGACAGTGGTGTGCTAAAGTCACCAAGAATTACGATAGTCTATCTGATTCAAGGAATTGAGAAGGATTTGTTTGACATACATGGATGTGCTGTTGTTTGGGGCATAAATATTTATGATTGTTGTGTTTTCCTAATTTATGGTTCCTTAAGCAGTATGCAATGTCTTTCTTTATCCCTTCTGACTAACTTTGGCTTGAAATCCACTTTATCTGATATAAGGATGGAAACCCCCACTTTTTTATTGAGTCCTTGTGCATGGTAGGTTTTTTTCCCCCATTCTTTCACCTTTAGTCTGTGAATGTCCTTTTCTGTGAGATGAGTCTCTTGAAGGCATCATATTGTTGGGTCTTTCTTTTTAATCTAATCTGCCAGTCTATGTCTTTTGACTGATGAGTTTAGGCCATTAACATTCAGGTTATTATTGAGATATGATTGGTATTCCTAGTCATTTGGGTTTATTTTTGGTTTTTAATTTGACTTGCTTTCTCCTTTGATGGGTTTTTCCTTTAAGGTAGTTCCTCCTTTTGCTGACCTACATTGTTGTTTTTCACTTTCTCCTCATGGAATATTTTGTTGAGAATGTTCTGTAGTGCAAGTTTTCTATTTGTAAATTCTTTTAACTTTTGTTTATCATGGAAGGATTTTATTTAATCTTCAAATCTGAAGGTTAGTTTTGCTGGGTATAGGACTCTTGGTTGGCAACCATGTTCTTTCAGAGCTTGAAATATGTTGTTCCAGTCCCTTCTAGCTTTTAGGGTCTGGGCTGAGAAATCTGCTGATATCCATATTGGTTTCTCCCATACGTAATCTGATGCTTTTCTCTCGCAGTCTTCAAAATCCTATCTTTATTTTGTATGTTAGACATTTTCATTATAATGTGCCTTGGTGTGGATCTGTTGTAATTTTGTGCATTTGGTGTTCTGTAAGCCTCTTATAGTTGATTTTCCACTTCATTTTTTAGGTTTCGGAAATTTTATGATATTATTTCATTGAATAGTTGTTCATTACTTTGGTTTGTATCTCTGTGCCTTCCTCAATCCCAATGATTCTTAATTTGGTCTTTTCATGATATTCCATAGTTCTTGGAAGTTCTGTTCCTGATTTCTTACAATCTTCTCTGTCTGGTCAACCTTATTTTCAAGATTAAATATTTTATCTTCATTGTCTAAAGTTTTGTCTTCCAAGTGATTTAGTGTGTTGGTGATGCTTTCCATTGAGTTTTTTATTTGGCTTATTACTTCCTTCATTTCAAGAATTTCTGGTTTTTTTTTTTTTTTTTTCCAGAATCTCTATCTCTTTGTTGAAATGAGCTTTTGCTTCCTGCAGTTAGTTGCTCTTTCAACTGTTTATTGGAGTGATCATTCATTGCCTGTATTTGCTCTCTTATCTCATCCTTTGCTTTGTGAATTATTTTAATTAAGTATATTCTGAACTCCTTTTCTGACATTTCTTCTACCGTGCTGTCACTGGAATCTATTAATATAGAATCTTGGTTTGTTTGCAATACTTCCTTCCCTTATTTTTTCATGTTGTTCATGTATCTTCCCCTCTAGCAGTGCAGATCTGGGGTATTGTAGTTTCCCCTCTACAGGCTTATAGTGACCCTGCAGGTTTCCAAGACCTCTCCTCTAAGGGGGAGATAAATATTAGCAGCACCCAGTACAGATAATATGCAGCCCTAAACCAAATAACCCCTATGAAGATGTTAACAATATTGTCATAATGAACAGAGAGGATGGGATCAATTATTATCTACAGTATAAAAAATAGATTTGCAATGAGGTCTATGGTTTCTAATGGTGGACAAAGAGGATGGGGAGGGGTGTAGGATGTAACTGTTAATTGGATAAGAAAAGAGTATACAGAAATACTAGATTGTAGGAAGAGTGAAAGCAGAATCAAAAGAAGTTGGTTGTTAGCATGAGAAAAGGGAGAAAGAGACTCTGAGGAAATAAGTAAACAAAAGGAAAACAGAGCGAGAAAAATAAAGAAATAAAAACTTAAAATTTTTCAAAAAGGAGAAAAAAAATCTACACTATAATAGTCATATACAATTCAAATCTCCCAGTCTTAAGTAGCCTGATGCATGAGAGGTACCTGACAATGAGCTTCCAGTCTCCAGCAGGCATCTCAGGATGGGATTGGCCCCACCTAAAGATTGCAGCTTCCACTTCCAGGATAATCCAAGATGGCTCCACTGGCTTTCAAACGTATTGGCAAATGGGGAGCTGCAGTGCAGGGTGCAGGCGCTGAGTCCATGTGGGGTACAGTCGGTTCGACTGGGGGTCCTGGAGGCAGGGCACAGTTGGGCCAGGGGTTCTGCAGATCCTGGCTGTTGTCCCAAAATGGCGGCAGCCATGTGTAACAAAACCTGTGTGTACTGTGACAGTAGACTTACTTCCTCTCATCATTTCTTACTCTTTCTACCCCTTATAATGTATCTTCATATTAATTTTACCTTCATTAATGCCTATCTTCTTGCTGGCTAGTGGAGTTGTAGGAGTTATTTTCAATAGATTTTTATTATATGATATCTGATTTGCTTTTTAGTTGCTGCTATTACTGGTGGGTATTTTCTCCTCTCAAAGCAGTATATATATGTAAAATAAATCATAGCAATAATACTAGGGACAGGAGGAGGAATTAGGATTATTTTATTATTGTAAGGTTCTCACACTGTCTATGAAACAGTGTAGTGTTATTTGAAAATAGATTCATATTAGTTATAAGTGTAATGCAAATTCTAGGGTAACCTCTAGAAAAAGTATTACTGTTTTGCTAAGATAGGAAAGAAAATGTTATGTTATGCTCAAGCAAAACTACAAAAGGCAGAAAAAGAAAGCAAGATGAAAAAGGGAATGAAGAACAGGACCAACAAATTGAGAGCAATAATAAATAGGGTAGATATTATATAAATATATCAATAATTTGTGACCCCTAGGAGTTCTCAAATGTCCTCTGTGGCTACTTCTGAGTTGGATTCATCTACTGAGAACATAGAAGACTTTTCATCATCTGAATCAAATCCAAACAGTATCTGATCTATTTTTTTTGTGCAAAGACACTCAGTCACTTTAGCATTAAAAAAGAGAAACTTTTGCATTTCTATAGGTGAGCAAGCTACAGCATTCATAAAAATAAGGCAATTAATGCAATTTTATAACTGGATTAGAGGAAATGTAGAGAATATTATAAAAAAGTTTTTGTTTTTCCTAAGGCTGATTAGTACAAGATTTTGCTCTAAAGTTATTGTAGTAAATAGGGTTTAAAATCTTCTCTCAAAGTGGAGTTGTTACTTGGAACAACAGAGGACACACATTGAGTGAAAATATCAATACCAGGTTATTCACTTAGCCCGGGAATCTTAAGAGAAAGAAGGTCACCAAATAGTTTATTGCATAAAAGTAAAAGTGATAAAGACCCCAGCAGATGGGTAGAAATAGAAGCAGTATGAAAATTCAGGGGAACAAACCACCCAAACAGACCACAACACTTCCAACAAGTGATTCCATTGACACCACAGTGGAGGAAATACTGGAGAATGTACAAAGTTCATAGTCAAAATTTCACTAAGCTTGAAGAAGATGTAAGGAACTAACTTAGAAAAAACAGGAAGTGAAACATCATTTCAACAAAGAGATTCTGAAAAAGAACCAAAAGAAGTCCTGGAAATGAAAGACTCAATAAATCAAATTCAAAATTCAATGGAAAGCATCACCAATACATTTGATCATTTTGAAGATAGACTTTCAGGCCTTAAAGTTGATAATAAAGAAAAGATGTTGAGACCACAATCAGAATATTTAAAAAGTCTGGAATAACAGTAAGACACCAAATCTAAGAATCAGTTGTATAGGAGAAGACTCCAAAATACAAACTAAAGTATTTCACAATGACTACACAATGAAATAATATAAGAAAATCTTCCAAACCTCTGGAACAAGATGGAAATCCAAATATAAGAACATACAGAACCCCAAATAAGCTAGATCAAAAAAGATTCTGTCCAAGACACATTATAATGAAAATGCTTAATAGATAGAATAAAGGTAGAATTTTTAAAGCTGCAAGAGAAAAACAGCAAATGAGTCAAATGACTGGGAATACAAATCATATCACAATAATAACCCTGAATGTTAATGGCCTGAACTCATCAATCAAAAGACATAGACTGGCAGATTGGATTAAAAAGAAAAAAATCCAACAATATGCTGCCTGCAAGAGACGCATCTCATAGAAAGAGATACCCACAGACTAAAGGTGAAAGGATGGGAAAAAACATACCATGCACATGGACACAGCAAAAAAGCTGGAGTATCCATCCTCATATCAGATAATGTGGACTTCAAGCCAAAACTAGTCAGAAGGGATAAAGAAGGACATTACATACTGCTTAAGAGAAGCATAAATCAGCAAGAGATAACAATCATAAATATCTATGCCCTGAACATTGGCTCATCCATGTACGTCAGACAAATCCTTCTCAATTCCAGAAATCAAATAGACCACAACACAATAATACTAGGTGATTTTAACACACCTCTCTCACCACTGGATAGATCTTCCAAACAAAAATTGAATAAAGAAACCATAGATTTCAATAACACAATCAATGAAAAATCTATACTCCAACAAAATAGAAAATCTTGAAGACATCAACAAGTTTCTAGAGACACATGAAATACCTAAACTGAACCAGGAGGACATAAGCAATTTAAATAGATCAATTTCAAGTACTGAAATAGAAGAGGTCATCAAAAGCCTACCAACAAAGAAAAGTCTGGGATCAGATGGGTTCTCAGCTGAGTTCTACAAAACCTTTAAAGAAGAGCTCATTCCAATACTTCTCAAAGTATTCCATGAAATAGAAGAGGAGGGAACCCTCCCAAACTCATTCTATGAAGCCAATATCACCCTGATACCTAAACCAGACAGAGACACATCGAGGAAAGAATATTTCAGACCAATATCCTTTATGAACAGCGATGCAAAAATTCTCAACAAAATTTTAGCAAATCGCATACAAAAATATATTAAAAAGATAGTGCACCACGATCAAGTGGGTTTTATCCCAGGGATGCAAGGGTGGTTCAACATCCGGAAATCAATAAATGTCATTCACCGTATCAACAGACTTAAAGTCTTAAAGTCAAGAATCACATGATTATTTTGATAGACACAGAAAAAGCATTTGATAAAATATAGCACCCCTTCATGCACAAAACACTAGAAAAAATAGGAATAGTGGGAACATTTCTTAACATTGTGAAGGCTATCTATGCTAAGTGCATGGCCATTATCATTCTAAATGGTGAAAAACTGAAAGCATTCCCCCTAAAAACTGGAACAAGGCAGGGATGCCCTCTTTCACCACTTTTATTTAACATTGTCCTTGAAACTCTAGCCAGAGCAATTAGACAAACCAAAGAAATTAAAGGGATATGAATAGGAAAAGAAGAACTCAAACTATCCCTGTTCACTGATGACATGATTATATATTTAGAGGAACCTGGAAATTCCACCAGGAAACTTTTAGAACTCATAAGTGAATTCAGTAAAGTAGCAGGTTACAAGATCAATGCTCATAAATCCAACGCATTTTTATACATAAGTGATGAATCTTCAGAAAGAGAAATTAGGAAAACTACCCCATTCACAATATCCTCAAAAAAAAAAAAAAAAAAACTTGGGAATCAATCTCACAAAAGAGGTGAAAGACCTCTACAATGAGAACTACAGAACACTAAAGAAAGAAATGAAAGAACACCTTAGAAGATGGAAAGATCTCCCATGTTCTTGGATAGGCAGAATTAATATTGTCAAAATGGCCATACTACCAAAAGTGCTATACAGATTCAATGCAATTCCAATTAAAATTCCAGTGACATACCTTACAGAAATAGAGCAAGCAATTATGAAATTCATCTGGAGGAATAAGAAACCCAGAATAGCTAAAGCAATCCTTAGCAGAAAGAGTGAAGCAGGGGGTATTGCAATACCAGGTCTTCAACTCTACTACAAAGCAATAGTAACAAAAATGGCATGGTATTGGCACCAAAATAGACAGGTAGATCAATGGTACAGAATACAGGACACAGAGACAAACCCAAATAAATAGTTTTCTCATACTAGACAAAGGTGCCAAAAATATGCAATGGAAAAAAGATAGCCTCTTCAACAAATGGTGCTGGGAAAACTGAAAATTCACATGCAGCAGAATGAAACTGAACCCCTATCTCTCACCCTGCACAAAACTCAACCCAAAATGGATCAAGGACCTTGGAATCAGACCAGAGACCCTGCACCTTATAGATGAAAAAATAGGTCCAAATCTTCATCATGTCGACTCAGGATCAGACTCCTTAACAGGACTCCCATAGCACAAGAAATAAAAGCAAGAATCAACAACTGGGATAGATTCAAACTAAAAAGCTTTCTCTCATTAAAGGAAACTATCAGTAATGTGAAGAAAGAGCCTACAGAGAGGGAGAATATCTTTGCCACTCATACTTCAGATAGAGTGCTAATTTCCAGAATCTATAAAGAACTCAAAAAACTCTACACCAAGAATACAAATAATCCAATCAACAAATGGGCTAAGGAAATGAACAGACACTTCACAGAAGAAGATGTACAAGCAATCAACAGATACATGAAAAAATGTTCAACATCTCTAGTAATAAGAGAAATGCAAATCAAAACTACCCTAAAATTCCATCTCACCCCAATTAGAATGGCTATTATCAAGAACACAAGCAACAATAGGTGTTGGCGAGGATGTGGGGAAAAAGGTACACTCATACATTACTGATGGGGTTGTAAATTAGTGCAGCCACTCTGGAAAGCAGTATGGAGTTTCCTCAGAAATCTTGGAATGGAAACACCATTTGACCCAGCTATCCCACTCCTTGGCCTATACCCAAAGGACTTAAAATCAGCATACTACAGAGATGCAGCCACATCAATGTTCATAGCTGCTCAATTCACTATAGCCAGATTGTGGAACCAACCTAGATGCCCTTCAGTTGATGAATGGATAAAGAAACTGTGGCATATATATATAATGGAATATTACTCAGCCATGAAGAATGATAAAATTATGGCATTTGCAGGAAAATGGATGAAATTGGAGGATAGCATGCTAAGTGAGATAAGCCAATCTCAAAAAACCCAAAGGACGAATGATCTTACTGATAAGCAGATGATGATACATAATGCGGGTAGGAGGGAGGCACGAATAGAAGAAGGAGGGACTGTATAGAGGGAAAAGAGGGGTGGGAGGGGTGGGAGGAAGGAAAAAATAACAGAATGAATCAAACAACATTGCCCTATGTAAATTTATGATTTTTAATTGAAATAAAAAAAAGAAAAAAAATTTCATCAGCAATCACAGATGAGAAAAGATTCAGGAAAAATTTCTTTAAAAATTTTATGTGATATTGTATATGTATTCCATGTTTTTAACCCACAATTTACTTACCATTCTACCTATTTCAGGGAGAAGGAAGAAATGCTAAGGGTTTTGGAAATTCTAAACCAACCCTGCTTACTCATTCTTTCAGATGCAAAAAAAAAAAAAAAAAAAAAGTGTTTTTCTCTTAACTTCTTTGTAAAATGTGATTAATACAATGGTACCCTGAGAATTTTCACTAGCACAGAGAAGTGTTGAAGATATAAGTGACTGTATGGGTAGGTGTTCTGTATTTATTATAGCCTTGCTTCATGCTAAGGGAAAAAAATCTAAGAAATGTGCCCTAGAACGCTTAATTAAATAACATGTTTTCTGTGCTTACTTTCTTTTCCCTTTAGCAAAGGGAAGATAGACAGAAAATAGGAAGAAGGGAAATAACCAATATTGTCTGTTAAAGATTGTACCCTACATGATGCATTGAAGAATGCAGAAATATTGAAATAGTAAGTAGGGAATAGAAAACATCTATCTCATGTACATTATGACTGCATGACCCATGTGATCCTGCAATATGTTCAGTCAGAAAAATGAGATTACACTCCATTTAGGTATGATCTGTCAAGATGTATAAATGCATTCTACTGTCATGGACAGTAGGACAAATTAAATTAAAACATACAAAAACATTTAAAAAAAAGAAAACATCTATTTCTCAGATGAGGAAACAGAGGCTGCTGAGATTTATGGACTCCTTATGTAGCTGGAACTTGAATTCACACTTCTGTTTCCTTGGTTGCCTGGTGTACACTCCTAGCTTTCTGTAGTGATCTGGGGGGCACAGCCAGATTTTGGAGTGAACTTTTACCCACTGAAACTCATCGGAATTTGAAAAATTTCAAGGGGAAATTTCAACTGCAGAAGCAATTGCACTTGGCAGGTGTCTGTGGAAGAGATGGAGCTGGACTTTTCCCTTGCTTCTTTTTTCTCTAGAGTGAGGTAAGGGTACCATAAATTAATAATACTGAACCATATGACATCCAGTCATTTATGTATCCATCCTACGCTCGCCAAACTTCTCAGTCTATGTTTATTAAACTTGTTTTGCAAAAAAAAAAAAAAAAAAAAAAAAGGAAAGAGTGAGCCCTAAGAAGGAAAGAAAAGCAAAGAAAGCGGTAAAAATATGGGTAAATCTAAATAAATGCTAACTTCAGAAAATAATAATAGTGTTTTATGAAGTTAAAAAACAGAATTAAGGGGCTGGGGTTGTGGCTCAGTGGTAGAGTGCTTGCCTACCATATATGAGTATATGATCGCACTGGGTTTGATCCTTAGCACCACACATAAATAAATAAATAAAGGGTATTGTGTTCATCTACAACTAAAATAATATTAGAAAAAACAGAATTAAAATATATGATAATGGGACATAATACCGAAAGGGGTGATTGGAATTAAATTATTATAAGATTCTATCATTGTTTAGGAGGAGGAAAAAGATTGTTTACTTTGGATTTTGTGAAGCTAAGTATACATGTTAAAATTTCTAGTATTATTACTAAAAGATAGAAATAGAACATATAATTTCCAAAGCTAGTATAGAAAAAAATGAGAAAAACAACCAATCAATAAAATGAGGCAAGAAAGAAAAAAGAAATAGGAAGAGTGCAACAAATAGCACAAAGCAAGATGGGTAAATATGATAAATGAACTAGAAATAGTTATTATGGCAAATTAAAATGGGTTTCTGGTTTCCTCTCTCAAAATCAGTCTGGAAAAGTTATAGAAACATGATTCTAGAAAGGTAACAATAAGAAGCATGCAAAATTCCAGTGAGAGCCAGGCATGGTGGCACACACCTTTAAGTCCAGCAGCTCAGGAGGTCAAGGCAGGAAAACCGCAAGTTTGAGGCCAGTCTTGAAGAGTTAGTAAAACCCTGTCTCAAAAAAATAAAAAATTTATGTGTGCATTTGTGGAGGTGGGTGTGGTGTGGTAGAGCACCTCTAGGTTAAATTCGTAGTACTGCAAATAATAACAACAAAACAAAACTTCCAGTGAGACTTAAGGCTGTAGCAAACTACTAAACTAGTAACATGTTATGAAACTGAACGACTGATGCCAACAGGCAAAGTGCAGACTGAGGCAGCAGTGGGAGGAGAGGGTGGGTAAAAAATATCTTATTTTAATCCTTATTTCTTATTCTTGTCACAGAACAATCATTTTCTGCTCCTTAACACTAGACATCAGCTGCTGTACATAAGATAAACATCAGGCAGATGGGAAGTCCTGGGGGTTGAGTTAAAAAGAGCTGTGAACTGACTGACTGCCCTCAGGTATTCAACTTCCCATCCCCTTCCCCTACAAACTACAGAGACAGCCTTCTTCCAATGTTGTTAAGACAGGAAATACCAGTTTCTAGTTACTTATCTCTCAAAAATCCTTACATCCTCTCTATATAAGTATACACACGTGTTCACACACACATACATATATATGCATATATACATACACACATATACACATGTACAGTTGTTAAGTATCTAGGAGTGTATATGTGTATATATATGCCTTACTGTTTCTAGAAATATTAACAGCTCTATTAGAGCAGGCTTAGAGAGAAAGAACTTGAGAAAATTTCCAGCCTTAAAAGACAGGATGTTGAAAATGGTTGCAAAAAGTTTATAATTTAGCTTTAAAATACATTTAGTTTATTATGTACTTCCTGCTCTCCACAACTGTGAATATTAAAACTATCTTTTAAAATATGGTTCTATATAAAAATTAGTTTCATTTGTTTAATTTCAGATTAATGGCTCAGTGAGCCCCTTTACCTTAAGAGATGAGCTAATAATTACTGTGGTTGTCCATTTTATTTCTTCTTTCCCAACACTTTCAGCCATCTGTACGTCTTTAGATTAGCCCAGCTTCCAATGGTACCACAATCTGAGAAAATTAAGAACAAAATACCATAGAAATGTTTGATGACAAATCAATGAAAGATAGAACAAAACTTAGAGTAATGTGAGAATTTTAAAGTATATTTGAACATTAAAATTTGGGCGATGGAAAAAGTATCTCGTTATACCTTTAGCTTATTCAACACTATGCTTTAACAATTAGAAGCAATGGCTCTCAATTCAGAGCATTAACTTAAAGAAAGAGGACTTATGCCAATAACCGTGAAAGGTCTAAGGTTTTATTTTATTTGCAAGCTAAAAAGTTAACCTGCCAAATTTGCCAGTACATGGTTGGAACTGGAGACCATCATGTCAAATGAAATAATCCAATCCCCCAAACCAAAGGCCCAACGAATGTTCTCTCTGATATGTGGATGCTAAAGCACAATAGGGGAAAGGGGAGTGGAGGTTCACTGGATTGGACATGGGGAAGTCTGGGGAAGAGAGTGGGAAAGACAGTAGAATGAATCAGACATAATTTTCCTGTGTTCATATATTAATACACAACCAGTGTAACTCCACTTCATGTATAACCACAAAAATGGGAAGTTATACTCCATGTATGTATGATATGTCAAAATATATTCTAATGTCAGGTATAACAAATAAAATATATTTAAAAATATATTTTTAAAAAAGTTAATTAGCCAGAGTTCCATGAATATTTAGATCTAAAACCCAGAGACAAAGGCCGTTTTTTTTACTCACAGCAATAGCAGTTACAGCTAGAGTATCATTGTTTTCTTCCACTAGGTCCCACAGGGTGACGGGATAAAGACCAAATGACGTTGGCACACACAGTGGGTTGTAGTATACGAAAGGAACCAGAGTATTGGTAACCAATCTTTTATAAACAAGTTTGTCTTCTACTCTGGAGAGAAATACTATATCTTACAAAGCTATTTGTTATACAAATATCCTTGAAAAAATAATTCAGAGCTAGGGCCTGACTATATGCAATTCCAACAAGTACACAGGTGATGCTGATAATGCTGGTCTGAGGATTGTACTATAACAATCACTGCATTAAGGAAAGGAAGAGTATTCTGGAGAACAAACATTATACACTATATAATAACACTATACAATGGAAATCAGCCTTAAAGAGAATTTCAAGAGGTTCAGTGTGCTAAAATTTACAGTATATATTTTTGAGATAGTTGGGAAGAAAATAAAAATTACTGCAAACCTAGTAGCATAAAATTGAATCTATGCTCTCAGTTTGACTTTTCTGATTACATTGAGGCTTAACACCTTTAAGCCATGTTTCTATCTCTGTGAAATGCTTGTGTCCTTTGCTTATTTTTCTATTAGAATTTCCTTTTTTTCTCATTTGTTGGTAGGATTTCTTTCTTTCTTCTTTTCCTTTCCTTTCTTCTTTTAACCAGGGGAACATGCAAATGCAGCCCCTCACTATCATAAATTATGCAGCCAAATTTCCCACATTTGGGGAAATCACCAGGGTCACTACATATGGAAGTGTAATGAAAAAGTCTCACCCTGGGAGGACCATCTTCATAATCATATCTCCTCTGCCAGGTGAACATGAATTTCTTTTCCAGATATTAATTCTTTATCAGCGAGGTATGTTTTCTCCCATCTTTGACTTGGTTTTCCCCCTTCTTTAGGTGATATTTGATACATGCAAATTATTATTTCTAATATAGTCCTCCTCCTCCTCCTCTTTCTTCTTCTTCTCCCTCTCCCCCACCCCCTTATTTTTTATTTTGAGACAGGTCTTGCTAAGTTGGTTAAAAAAAAGCTTTGCTAAATTGCTGAGGCTGGCTTTGAATTTATGATCCTCCTGCATTGCTGGGATTACAGGCATGTGCCACCATGCCTGACTCCAAAGTCAACACAATTGCTATCAAAATCCTAGCTGATTTGTTTTGTTCTCCCTGAGACTTTGGCAAGATCATCCTAAAATTTATATGAAAATTCAAGGGATCTAGAATGTCCATTTTGGAAAGGAAAAATAAAGTTAAAATTCTTAGACTATCCAATTTAAAAACTTGCTATAAAGTTATAGCAAACAAAGCAGAATAGAATTAGCATAAGGATAAACAGAGCAGAATAGAGGACAGAAATAAACTCTTATATTTGTGTTTAACTTTTTTTGTAAAAAAACCGAGGTGTAAAAACAACTGAGTGGAGAAAAAAATAGTCTTTTCAACAAAATGTGTTGAAACAATTAGTGATCTATATATTTTTAAATGAACTTAGATTCATACCTTATACCATATACAAAATTTAACTCAGAGTAAATCATGGACCTACATGTAAACATAAAACTATAAGTATCATTGTGAACTTGGATGAGGAAAAGAATTTTTAGATATCAAAAGCATAATCCACAAAAGAAAAAAAGTGCTTAACTAGGCTTCATCAAAGTTAAAAACTTCTCCCCTTTAAGAGACACTGTTGGAAGAATAAAAATATAAGACATGGAGCGGAAGAAAATATTTGCAAAACATATATCTAGCAAATCACTTGAATCCAGAATATATTTTTAAAGAGTCTCAAGACTCAATAATAAGAAAACAACAATCCAATTTTAAAAATGGGCAAAAAATTTTGTATGGCTACTTCACCAAAGACAAATAAATGCCAAATAAAAATATGAAAGACACTCAACTAATCATTAGGGAAATATAAATTAAATCTACATGAGATACCTCTACTAACTTATTACAAAGGCACAAATTAAAAAGATTAATCATATTAAGTGTTGGTGAGGATATAATGAACTAGAACTCTCATATACTACTGGTTAGAAAGTATGTGGTACACTTTGGAAAAAAGTTTTGTAATTTCTTAAAAAATTAGTAATAAATCAATATGATCCAACCATTTCACTCCTATGTATTTTACCAAAGTGGGGGGGGGCATATGTCTATACCGTCTTACACATAAATGATTTATTTGTAATAGACAAAAAACAGAAATATTGCAAATGATTCTTCACAGGTGAATGGATATATCTATCCATTCAATATATACAATGCATACAATTCAGCAATAAAAAAGATTTTTTTTTTCAATGCTGAGGATCAAATTTGTGACCTCATGCATGCTAAGCACAAGCTCTGCCACTGAATTACAACTCCAACTAGTGAGTGAATTACATACACACAACAACCTGGATCAATCTCAAAAATTATTATGCTAAATCAAAGAAGCCAGATCTCCTCTTTACTTTAAGAAGTATATAGTGTACAATTCCTTTTATATAAAACTCTAGAAATGAAAACTAATCTAGTGACGATAAATAAGCAAAACAAAACAAACAAACAAAAAAAACCCAGAGGGGTAATAAGCACAAAATTATGGAATTATACAAAGGCAGGAGGAAACTTGAGGATGTTGGGTATGTTAATCATTGATTGCGGTGATGGTTTTACAGCAGATATAGACCTGTGTCAAAACATCACATTATACACCACAATTTATTATATATCAGTAATATAATTATATCTCAACACACACACACACACACACACACACACACACACACACACACACACCATAAATCTCTCTCTCTCTCTCCCCTCCCTCTGTGTGTGTGTGTGTGTGTGTGTGTGTGTGTGCTGGGAATCAGATCGAGTCTTACACATGCTAGTCAAGTGCTTACCCACTGAGTTATATCCCCAGTCCATTTAAAGTTCTTAAAACAGTTACAAAAATGTTTAGTAATAATGAGCATACCATTTTCTTCTTTTCCTTATTTTTTATTATGGGATGCTGAAGATGTCCAAGATCTCACATATCCAAGCATGCACTCTACCACTGAGCCCCAGTCCAAGTGTGCCCTTTATATATTAGCAAATTCTGATGTTTGAGAAGTTCTGAAATCAGCAGCAATTTAGGCTACTCCATTACCAAATGTTTACTCTTACTGCTATGGAGACCAACATTTATGCCAGGTAGGTGAAGTTAAGCAAAGAAAGCAAAACTAATTCTTTGTTATGCAAAGAGAAAAGAACCTTTTAGAAACACTTTGATATTCACTGGGGGAAAAAAAGGTGTTAGAAGTTGCTACATCCCAATTATTATTGGAATTACATTCCAAGAGGAAAAACACCTTCAGCTTCTAGATGTAACAACCTACTCTGCTTATTATAAGATAAAAAAAAAAAAAAAAAATCTTTGCTCTCATACAGCATTTTCTTTCAGTGGTAAGACCTTTTAAAACACTGTGAAACAGAAGACTTCTCATTAGTAAAACAGATTTCCTATATTTTTGTAAGAAGTTGACATTTTTTATTATCTCAAAGCATAGAAATCACCCAGTTTGGGTTATATTAATAAACTTCTGAAGGGAAGAAGAGGGCAGCACTACCTGAACTGTTTTCTTGTTTATCTGTTTTTCTTGAGACAGTGTCTCACTATATTGCCCAGGGTGACCTCAAACTTAGGCTAATGAGATCCTCCTACCTCAGCATGCAGAGTAGCTCGGACTACAGGTATGCTACAACACAATCAACACTACCTGAGTTCTTAAAGGAGGAAGGGAAGTTCCTGCTAAGTAAGACTTTTTAGACTAGGAATTGAGGCAAACTTAGAGGAGGACAAGATTTAACTGGTTAGGCTTAAAGATCTACCCAGTATGACTTTGGCAACTACAGATAGTGGGAATTCTCAAACATTAGATTAAAACCTAAAGTAAATGTGATCAAGAGTATTTAGATTTTTAAAAGGTTAAAATACACAGTATTTAGTTATTTTTATAAAGACTCTTTAGTCAGCATCAGAGCACTTTAATATAATGATTAAGAGCACAATCTGGGGTCGTACTGCCTAGATTAAAATTCTAGTTGTCGCTTACCAGTTATGTACATTTGGCAATCACCACACTTCACTCTCTAAAACTTAGGTATCCCCCTTATAAATTGCAGACAACAGCACCTCCTTCATAGCACTTTGTGAGGATTAAATCAGATAATATCAATAATATTCAGTAAGGGATTAGGGGTGTAGTTTAGTAGTAGAGCACTTACCTAGTATTCCCAAAGTTCTGAAAGTTCTGGATTTGATTCCTAGCAACATCCAAAAACAAAAAAAGGGTAAGAGCATGAGCTCTAGAGATAAGCTGCCTGATTTGACTCCTTGGCTCTACCACCTACTAGTTTTAAATGACCTGCCTGTATCCCTGTTTCTTCATCAGTAAAACAGGGATAATAGTACTCCTATCTCATAAGGGTATTAAAAAGGTTCATGCTGGTTGTGGTAGCACGCACCTTGTAATCCCAGCGACTCAGGAGGCTAAGGTAAAAGGATTGCAATTTTGAGGTCAGCCTGGGCAACTTAATGAGATCCTATTTCAAAATAAAAGTTTAAAAAGGATTGGGGATACTTTTATACTATTGGTCAGATTGTAAATTACTACAACCACTATGAAAATCATTATGGAAGTTCTTCAAAAGACTAGGCATGGAACCCTCATGTGACCCAATTATACCTCTCCTCCATATTTATCCTAAAGAATTAAAGTCTATGAATTATAGTGATACATGCAGACCCATGTTTATAGCCAAACTATGGAAACAGCCTAGGAACCCATCAACATAAGAAAATGTGGTTTATATACACAATGGAGTTTTATTCAGTCATAAAAAATGTGAAATTAAGCCATCTGCAGGAAAATGGATGGAACTTGAGACTATGTTAAGCAAATATGCCAAACTCAGAAGGTCAAGGGTCATGTTTTCTCTCATATGTGGAAGTTTGGGAGGAAGAAGGAAAAGAAAGGTGGTGAGGGTGATCATGTGAAAAGCAAAGGGAGATCACTAGAATAGAGGAAAGGGACCAGGAGGCGGGAGAAGGGTGGGAGGTAGGAAGTGCTAGAGAGGAACATTGGCAAAATTATACTGTTATATTGTATGCATATATTAATATGCAACAACAAATCTCACCATTTTGTACAACTATAATGAACCAATAAAAAATATGGAGGAAAAAACCAAGGGCTGGGGATGTAGCTCAGCTCTAAAGCACATGTGTGACGCCCTGTGTTCAATTGCCAGTATCACTAAGAGAGAGAGAGAGAGAGAGAGAGAGAGAGAGAGAGAGAGAGAAGACTGATATATCTTTATAAAGAAAGCACTTTGAACAGTGGGGCACATAATAAATGAAGTAGCAGTCATTATTAAAATGTGCTTTTACAAGCTGGACACGGTAAGGCATGCCTGTGGTCCCAACTACTCAGGAGGTAGGGTAGGAGGATAATTTGAACCCAGGAGTTCAAAAACAGCCTGGACTGTTTTGAGACCCTACCTCAAAAGCAAAATATATGGTTTGCAAACACTACTATTAAAAAATAGACAATCTTCACAAAGTGTTTGTTCTTTTGGTGCTAGGGATCAAACCCAGGGCTTCACATATGCTACAGAAACTTTATTTCTATTGTAGCTTTTTTTTATCCTTAAGAGAATGCTTTTTTTCCCTTGAGTGTTCAAAGTAATAAAAGGATATGTGGCCTTTGTTTTGCAACAGAATTACATGTCTTAGAATATTCAAATATCATGATTATTTTGTAGTTTAGATTTGTAATTTAGATTATATCTTAATATTTCCAGGGTTTCAAGATGGCGGCCTAGAGGGTGGCTGCATTTCATGTTGCTCCAGGACTCAGGATTCAAAAGAGGAGATATTGAGACACTTGAGACCAACTCAAAGCAGCCGGGTGACTCTCACCCGTTGGGAAGGCGTCCTGGATGGGACGGTGGTCCCGGAACGCAGGAAACTTTGTGAAGTAGAGCTGCCGGCGAGACACCCCTCCCCCCGCTGGAGCAGTGAACTTGGACAAATGGGAGCGCCGTAAAGGAGGCCGCTCGGCACAGCGCTGGGACTCGGAGCAACCACTGGGGCTCCGGCGGCTGCCCAGGGGAGGAGTGGCGAGGAGAGCTGTGTGGACTCAGAACACCGGGGCCTGCCCTGAGGAGGAGGAGGAGGAACGTGGCCGCTTGGATTCGGAGTGACTGCACCAGAGCTACAGGCGGTTGAGAGAGGAGAAGCTCCGCGGCGAGCTCTTTGGACTCAGAACGACTGCTTCTGAACACCGGGGCCTGCCCTGAGGACGAGGAGGAGGAAGAGGAGCGCGGCCGCTTGGATTCAGAGTGACTACACCAGAGCTACAGGCGGTTGCCAGAGGAGGGGTTGTGTGGCGAGCTGTTTGGACTCAGACCACTTCTGAACACCAGGGCCTGCCCGGAGGAGTAGGAGGAGGAGGAGGAGGAGGAGGAGGAGGAGGAGCGCGGCGGGTCGTTTGGACTCACAGTGACTGCATTAGTGCTCCAGGCGGCTGCTCAGAGGAGAAGGCGAGTGGTGAGTTGTTTGGACTTAAAGTGACAGCTCCTGAACACAGGGGGGCTGCCTGGCGGGGAAGCGTGGTGGGTCGCTTGTCTTGAGTGGCCACACCAGAGCTCTGGGCGGTTGCCCAGAGGACGCGTGCAGTGGGTCACGTGGATTCAGAGCCACTCAGAGCGACCGCTCCTGAACACCCGGCGGATTATCTGGAGAAGGAGGAGCAACGGGGAGGGTCACTTCGACTCGGAGTGATTGATTGCCCAGGGCTACGGGTGGTTGGTGGGAGGTGGAGGCACGCAGTGAGTTTCTAGGACTCCTAGTGACCGCACTGGAATACTGGGCGGCTGTCTGGAGGAAGAGGTGTGTGGCGGGTCTCTGGGACTCAGAGCGATTGTACCGGGCCCCAGGTGGCTACTCAGAGGAGGGGCCGCTTAGCCAGCGATTAGGTGCAGAGCAGGGTCCCAGGATCTAGGAGGCTTCTTGGTGGAAGAGCCTCACAGAGACAGGCTTAGGGCGGAGCGAAGGTTCCAGGCCTGCGGGTAGATTCTCTGAGGAGGGGCAGCCTAAGGAGATTCATCTGCGAAGGGTGAGGCTCCCAGGCCCAGGAGGTAGGGCCGGGCCCCTGGGAACATTGCAGAGGAAGGCAGCCCAGCCCAGGTGGTAGCTGTAAATTGAGGGGACTTCTAGGAGGGAACTGACCAGCGAGACCTCCCCACCGGGTGAGTCTTCCCTGCCGGGTGAGGTTTCCCCACAAGGACGGTAAAACCAGAGACTCAGGCCCAAACAGGCCTTGCCTCAGCCCACAGCCTAGGTCCCCTTTGGATGACCATTGGTCAACAAGTGGAGGCACCTCTGCCCACTAGCAGGGATTATACCCCACCTGAAGGCCACCACTCCTAGAGAGGCAGCTTATTTGTGGAGCACTGCATTATCAACTTCCTCCAAGACTTCAGCCTACTGAAGGCTAAGGGGGGATATATATAGAAATCTTCAGGGACATTGTAAGTCAATAGAGGAAATCTGCAATATCTCAGCGGTCCACTGATACCTGAACAATATGAGAAAACAAGGAAAGAAAATGCTGCAAACAAATCTAGATGTTACATCAATAAAACCCAATGACAGCATGGCAGAAGAAATGACAGAAAAGGAGTTCAGAATGTACATAATTAAAATGATCAGAGAAGCAAACGATGAGATGAGAGAGCAAATGCATGCACTGAATGATGAGATGAAAGAGCAAATGCAAGCATTGAATGATCGCACCAATCGACAGTTAAAAGAGCAAATACAGGAAGCAAAAGATCATTTCAATAAAGAGGTAGAGATATTGAAAAAAAACCAAACGGAAATCCTTGACATGAAGGAAACAATAAACCAAATTAAGAACTCCATAGAAAGCATATCCAATAGGATAGAACACCTGGAAGACAGAACTTCAGACATTGAAGACAAAATATTTAACCTTGAAAACAAAGTTGAACAAACAGAGAAGATGGTAAGAAATGGTGAACAGAATCTACAAGAACTATGGGATATCATGAAAAGTCCAAATTTAAGAATTATTGGGATTGAGGAAGGCCTAGAGAAACAAACCAAAGGAATGAACAATCTATTCAATGAAATAATATCAGAAAATTTCCCAAATCTGAAGAATGAAATGGAAAATCAAGTTCAAGAGGCTTATAGAACTCCAAATACACAAAATTACAACAGACCCACACCGAGGCACATTATAATGAAAATACCTAACATACAAAATAAAGACAGAATTTTAAAGGCCAAATTACATTCAGGGGAAACCAATACGGATATCAGCAGATTTTTCAATCCAGACCCTAAAAGCTACAAGGACCTGGAACAACATTTTTCAAGCCCTGAAAGAAAATGGATGCCAACCAAGAATCTTATACCCAGCAAAACTTACCTTCAAATTTGACGATGAAATAAAATCCTTCCATGATAAACAAAAGCTAAAAGAATTTACAAAAAGAAAGCCAGCATTACAGAACATTCTCAGCAAAATATTCCATGAGGAAGAGATGAAAAACAAAGAAGCAAATCAGCAAAGGGAGGAATTATCCTAAAGGAATTGTCAAATAAAGGAGGAACCAAGTTGTGTCAAACAAATAAATAAATAAAATTTAAAAAATGAACCAAATGACCGGGAAACCAAATCATATCTCTATAATAACCCTGAATGTTAATGGCCTGAATTCATCAATCAAAAGACATAGACTGGCAGATTGGATTAAAAGAAAGATCCAACAATATGTTGCCTGCAAGAGACTCACCTCATAGAAAAAGATACCCATAGACTAAAGGTGAAAGGATGGGGAAAAACACACCATGCACATGGACTCAGCAAAAAAGCTGGAGTATCCATCCTCATTTCAGATAATGTGGACTTCAAGCCAAAGTTAGTCAGAAGGGATAAAGAAGGTCATTTCATACTGCTTAAGGGAAGCATAAATCAGCAAGATATAACAATCATAAACATCTATGCCCCAAACAGTGGCTCATCCATGTACGTCAAACAAATCCTTCTCAATTTCAGAAACCAAATAGACCATAACACAATAATACTAGGTGATTTTAACACGCCTCTCTCACCACTGGACAGATCTTCCAGACAAAAATTGAACAAAGAAACCATAGATCTCAATAACACAATCAATAATTTAGACTTAACAGACATTTATAGAATATACCATCCAACCAAGAGCGAATACACTTTCTTCTCAGCAGCACATGGATCCTTCTCTAAAATAGACCATATATTATGCCACAAAGCTAATGTTAGCAAATACAAGAAGATAGAGACACTAGCATGTATTCTATCAGATCATAATGGATTGAAGTTAGAAATAAATGAAAGAGTAAAACACAGAAACTATTCCAACATCTGGAGATTAAACAATATGCTATTATATGATGAATGGATAACAGAAGATATTAGGAAGGAAATTAAAAAATTCTTAGAGGTAAATGAGAACAAAGAAACATCATATCAAAATCTCTGGGACACTATGAAAGCAGTACTTAGAGGGAAATTTATTTCATGGAGCGCATTTAATAAAAGAAGTAAAACTCAACAAATAAACGACCTAACACTACAGCTCAAAGCCCTCGAAAAAGAAGAACAGAACAGCACCAAAAGTAGTAGAAGACAGGAAATAGTTAAACTCAGAGCTGAAATCAATGAAATTGAAACAAAAGAAACAATACAAAAAATTGACAAAATAAATAGTTGGTTCTTCGAAAAAATAAACAAAATTGATAAACCTTTAGCCACACTAACAAAGAGAAGATGAGAGAAAACCCAAATCACTAAACTTCGGAATGAACAAGGAAATATCACAACAGACAGGATTGAAATACAAAACATAATGAGAAGCTATTTTGAAAATCTATACTCCAACAAAACAGAAAACCTCGAAGACATCAACAGGTTTCTAGAGACATATGAATTGCCTAAACTGAACGAGGAGGACATACACAATTTAAATAGACCAATTTCAAGTACTGAAATAGAAGAAGTCATCAAAAGCCTACCAACAAAGAAAAGTCCGGGACCAGATGGGTTCTCAGCCGAGTTCTACAAAACCTTTAAAGAAGAGCTCATTCTAATACTTCTCAAAGTATTCCATAAAATAGAAGAGGAGGGAACCCTCCCAAACTCATTCTATGAAGCCAATATCACCCTGATACCTAAACCAGACAGAGACTCATCAAGGAAAGAATATTTCAGACCAATATCCTTAATGAACATCGATGCAAAAATTCTCAACAAAATTTTAGCAAATCGCATACAAAAACATATTAAAAAGATAGTGCACCATGATCAAGTGGGTTTCATCCCAGGGATGCAAGGTTGGTTCAACATCAGGAAATCAATAAACGTAATTCACCATATTAATAGACTTAAAGTCAAGAATCACATGATTATTTCAATAGATGCAGAAAAAGCATTTGATAAAATACAGCACCCCTTCATGCTCAAAACACTAGAAAAAATAGGGATAGTGGGAACATTCCTTAACATTGTAAAGGCCATTTATGCTAAGCCCACGGCTAATATCATTCTAAACGGTGAAAAACTGAAAGCATTCCCCCTAAAAACTGGAACAAGGCAGGGATGCCCTCTTTCACCACTTCTATTCAACATCGTTCTTGAGATTCTGGCCAGAGCAATTAGACAAACCAAAGAAATTAAAGGGATACGAATTGGAAAAGAAGAACTCAAACTATCCCTGTTCGCTGATGACATGATTATATATTTAGAGGAACCTGGAAATTCTACCAGAAAACTCTTAGAACTCATAAGTGAATTCAGTAAAGTAGCAGGTTACAAGATCAATGCTCATAAATCCAACGCATTTTTATACATAAGTGATGAATCTTCAGAAAGAGAAATTAGGAAAACTACCCCATTCACAATAGCCTCGAAAAAAATAAAATACTTGGGAATCAATCTCACAAAAGAGGTGAAAGACCTCTACAATGAGAACTATACAACACTAAAGAAAGAAATTAAAGAACACCTCAGAAGATGGAAAGATCTTCCATGTTCTTGGATAGGAAGAATTAATATTGTCAAAATGGCCATACTACCTAAAGTGCTATACAAATTCAATGCAATTCCAATTAAAATCCCAATGACGTACCTTACAAAAATAGAGCAAGCAATTATGAAATTCATCTGGAAGAATAAGAAACCCAGAATAGCTAAAGCAATCCTCAGTAGAAAGAGCAAAGCAGGGGTATCTCAATACCAGATCTTCAACTCTACTACAAAGCAATAGTAACAAAAACGGCATGGTATTGGTACCAAAATAGAAAGGTAGATCAATGGTACAGAATAGAGGACACGGACACAAACCCAAATAAATACAATTTTCTCATACTAGACAAAGGTGCCAAAAATATGCAATGGAGAAAAGATAGCCTCTTCAACAAATGGTGCTGGGAGAATTGGAAATCCATATGCAACAGAATGAAACTAAACCCATATCTCTCACCATGCACGAAACTAAACTCAAAGTGGATTAAGGACCTCGGAATCAGACCAGAGACCCTGCAGATTATAGAAGAAAAAGTAGGTCCAGATCTTCAACATGTCGGCTTAGGACCAGACTTCCTTAACAGGACTCCCATAGCACAAGAAATAAAAGCAAGAATCAATAACTGGGATAGATTGAAACTAAAAAGCTTTCTCTCAGCAAAGGAAACTATCAGCAATGCGAAGAAAGAGCCTACAGAGAGGGAGAATATCTTTGCCACTCATACTTCAGATAGAGTGCTAATTTCCAGAATCTATAAAGAACTCTAAAAAGTCTACTCCAAGAATTCAAATAATCCAGTCGACAAATGGGCTAAGGAAATGAACAGACACTTCACAGAAGAAGATCTACAAGCAATCAACAAACATATGGAAAAATGTTCAACATCTCTAGCAATAAGAGAAATGCAAATCAAAACCACCCTAAGATTCCATCTCACCCCAATTAGAATGGTGATTATCAAGAATACGAGCAACAACAGGTGTTTGCGAGGATGTGGGGAGAAAGGTACACTCATACATTGCTGGTGGGGCTGCAAATTAGTGCAGCCACTCTGGAAAGCAGTGTGGAGATTCCTTAGAAAACTTGGAATGGACCCTCCATTTGACCCAGCTATCCCACTCCTTGGCCTATACCCAAAGGACTTAAAATCAGCATACTACAGGGATACAGCCACATCAATGTTCATAGCTGCTCAATTCACAATAGCCAGACTGTGGAACCAACCTAGATGCCCTTCAATTGATGAATGGATAAAGAAACCGTGGTATGTATATACAATGGAATATAACTCAGCCATAAAGAATGATAAAATTATGGCATTTGCAGGCAAATGGATGAAATTGGAGAATATCATGCTAAGTGAGATAAGCCAATCTCAAAAATCCAAAGGACGAATGATATCGCTAATAAGTGGAGGATGACACATAATGGGGGGGGAGGGAAGGGTTAGTGTTAGGGTTAGAGTTAGGGTTAGGGAGGGGGGCAAGTATGGAGGAAGGAAGCACTGTATAGAGGGTAAAGAGGGGTGGGAGTGGTGGGGGGAAGAGAAAAAATAACAGAATGAATCAAACAACATTACTCTATGTAAATTTATGATTACACAAATGGTATGCCTTCACGCCATGTACAGAGAAACAACATGTATCCCATTTGTTTACAATTAAAAAAAAATATTTCCATGGAGCCTTCCCTGAAGATATTACAATTTTGGGTCTCACTCCATTTTAGTCATTTTAGATATTCAATAAACATTAAAGATAACAAGGCTGTGAGTTGCTCTGTGCTCCATGAATCTAACTCATTAGGTCCACACCATCTTACATAACTTTCATGCTCATCATTTACCGTTTTCTTTAAAATAAGCCTGGCAATTATCAAGAATACAAGTAACAATGTGGGTAAGGATGTGGGGAAAAGGTACACTCATACATTGCTGATGGGACTGCAAATTGGTGCAACCATTTTGAAAAGCAGTGGAAAGGAACCACCATTTGACCCAGTTATCCCACTCCTTGGCATATACCCAAGAGACTTCAAATCAGCATACTACGGTGATGTGGCCACATCAATATTTATAGCCCCTCAATTCATAATAGCTAAGCTATGGAACCAACCTAGGTGTCATTCAACAGATGAATGGATAAAGAAAATGTGGTATATATACAATGGAATATTACTCCGCCATGAAGAATGATAAAATTATGGCATCTGCAGGCAAATGGATGAAATTGGAGAATATTATGCTAAGTGAGATAAGCCAATCTCAAAAAACTAAAGGACAAATGATCTCACTGATAAGCAGATGAGGGGGTAGGAGGGGTTAGTGTTAGGGTTAGGGTTAGGTTTAGGGTTAGAGATAAGGAGGGTGGTAAGAATGGAGGAAGGAAGGACTGTATAGAGAGAAAAGAGGGGTGGGAGGGGTGGGGGGGAAGGGAAAAAATAACAGAATGAATCAAACAACACTGCTCTATGTAAATTTATGATTTTTAATTAAAAAAATATATATAAAAAAAGAAAATGGGGTATATATACATAATGGAATATTACACAGCCATAAAGAAGAATGAAGTTATGGCATTTGCCAGTAAATGGATAGAACTGGAGACTATCATGTTAAGTGAAATAAACCAATCCCCAAAAACCAAAAGCCCAATGTTCTCTCTGATATGTGGATGTTAAAACAGAATAGGGGAGAGTGGGGAGGGAAGAACAGAAGTTCACTGCATTAGACAAAGGGGACTGAAGGGAAGGGTGGAGGGATGGGGGTAAGAAAGACAGTAGAATGAACTAGACAGAACTTTCCTATGTTAATGTATGAATACACAGTGTAACTCTACATGTAAAACTACAAAAATGGAAATTTATATTCCACATATGTATACTTTGTCAAAATACATTCTACTGTCATGTATATCTAAAAATAACAAATAAAAAATTCAATAAAAAAAGAAGACTGAGATCCAAAAAAAGTATGTCTCACTCTCCAGTACCCACATTTCCTCTCCCTTTGTGTGTATATCCTTTTTTGTTATTTGCGCTCCTGAAAAAATTCTCTGCTTGTGCCTCTTTTAACTTGACCTGAAATTCTTTTCTGTGGTATAAGTCAAGAACCTGCCAAGGCCAAGTTGAGGTCCCCTTCTTTCTTCTGAGGACCTCCTCAGATCCTATCTGGTGACAGGGAGACAAGAAGAGAAAAAGAAAATTGAAATGACTCAAACTTGACTATAAAGACTGTTCAGAGCAATCATAACTATCGAAAATATCAGTAAAAAGTGGAATGAAAACACATACATATATACATATATATATTCACACATACATATACATACCTACACATATGCATACATATACATACACATACACAGACTAGCCCTTATTCAAAATGCTTAGGACCAGAGTGATTTAGATTTTGGATTTTTTAAAATTTTTAAATATTTGCATATATTTAATGAGATATCTTGGGTGAGACCCAAGTCTAAACACAAAATTCATTTATGTTTCACATATGTCTTATAAACTTAAGATAAATTTATAAGCATATTTTTTAGTGCACCTATGTTTTGACTGTGCTCATCTCATGAAGATGTGTGGAACTTTCCACGTATAGTATCAGGTTGATGCCCAAAGTTTCAGATTTTAGAGCATTTTGGATTTCATATTTTCAGTATACAGATTCTTAATCTGTGTGTATACTCTTATAATGTGAGTAATGACCCAAAAAAGAACATAAGAAACTGAGCACCAAACTTCAAAGTGGGCTAGGTTTTGAACAACAAATGTAGAAAGTATTCAGACTGAGAGGATGCACCAAAGGTCATATAGAAAAGTGATTGGGAAATCTATATCTTTTTACTCACCTTTCTTCAATTAGTGCCTTCTTATCTCTTAGGTGAGGCTGCACTTAGTAATTTTTTTCCTAAGAGTATAGTATGGAAGTGTGTGGAGGGCAGGTAATCTAACATTGGAAAAACATGACAAAAAATCTCAGCTAGGTGGTCAAAATCTACATTGTCACAAACCATGTTCATAGTGTGCACATTTGATATAATAGTTTTTCTCTTGATAAACCACAATTCCTGTCCTATTTGAGAAAAAAACAACAAATGAGTTCTAATAAAAGGGCATCTTTGAAATTATCTAAACAGCCTCCTCAAAGCAGTCCAGATTACCAAAATAAAGTAAGTCTAAAACAAACTATCACAACCAAAAGAAACCTAAGAAAACATTCCAACTGTGCTATCTTGGCTATAATCCTGGACAGATAAAAAGACATAAGCTATAGACTTTAATAATAATGTAGCAATATTGGTTCACTAATTCTAACAGATGTACCATGCTAAGATGTTAATAATAGGGGAAACTAGGTCTAAAATGTTAATAATAAAGGAAACTGGATGTGGAGTATATGGAAACACTCTACACTATTTTCTCAATTTTTGTGCAAATCTAAAATTGTTCTAAAAAAGTCTATTTTTAATAAATCTTACTTTTCTTTCAAAGTCCATTAAAAATCTTATCTCCTCCAAGAAACTATTCCTGATTTCCTCAAACTAAATGAGACCTCCTTAGTTGGAAGCTGGCTTACATATCTGTTGAGCTCTCAACAATTTTTGCCCAACATGCTTGTTTATGAATGTACTTCATCTACTAAATCATGAACGTCATGTCAAGTAAATTTATATTCTCCACATTAATACAAAAGTAGTTCAAAGCAAAATTTAGAAATTAATCCAAATGAAAGTCACTTTCAGTGATAGTGAGTTTATATCTCCCAAGGCAGTTTCATTCTACTTCTGAACAACTCTAATAATTAGAAAGTCCTTCCTGCTGGGTTGAAACCAGCTGCTCTATAATTGCCTCATTTATTGCATGAATGAAAGAATGACAAGTTAACTAGCTCCATGAGAGCAGGAACACCTTCTGGTTTACCTAATCCAGCACTTGGCACATAGCAGATACTCAAAAAACTACTTTTGAGTAATCAAATGAGTAGACTGGGGCGGGGGAAGGACAGAAACTCTTAACCCTGTCACCCTTCCTCCATACACAATTTAATTATCTAGCTAACGACAGTTTTGGGGTGCATGATAATATATCATATAACTGCATATATGCAAAGGTCACAGTTACTTTTTTGAGCACTTACTGTTTTGTATATATATCAGTAATACATTAAGTTCATTTAAATCTTCACACCTTTATACATACGTTTTATAAACAATTGAACCACAGCCAAGAGAATTAGTTTTGCACACTTGTGAGAAAAGGACGTGGGGTCGGCAGATTTCCCATGAGTGTGCTGCTAAGGATCAGGAATGGATCGGAAAACTCGGGCTTGGCAGCAAGGCTTCCTCAGTATCCCTGAGGGAGAAAACTCCTAGAGCCGCCGCCAGGATGCAGACTCATCCACTCCAGAACTATGCAACTCTGGACAAATTACTTCACCTGCAGTTGGCGAGCTTCCTCATCCAAACATAAAGCTTGGACTCAGTGGCCTTTTAAACCTTTGTCAGTTCTAAGGCCCTCACATTCTGGGCTTTGTGAAGGCTTTTTCTCAAAATCTAGAGTGTTTTCAAAGTTAAAGGGTAACTGCAAAATAATCTCCAGTAAATCACTTTCCCTGCTCAGTCCCTTCACTTCTCACGGGAGCTGTTGGCCCGCAGCATCTTCATGGCATCTTTTAATCATTTACTTTTAGTTGACCAGCAGAGACTAAAGCAAATAAAATATAAAATCACAGGGTGACTGACAGGCCTTAGAGGCAGCAGTTCGACCATCTTGAACGAAAACTCTGAGGTAAACCCTTTCCAGAGAAGAAAAGGGGTCGACCAAAGCCCAGGCGTAGACGTTATCTTGCAAGTTCCAATCGGAGAAAAAGACGCTGGCAGAAGGAAGAAAGAAAACGTGAAGAGACACATCACTGGTGACTGCACTCCTAGAGCTGGGAACACACCTGGGCGCTGAGCCCTCAGAGCCGGCTCAGTCAGCTGCTCTCGAGAACTTCCAGAACGTTCCACCAGGTGTGAGATGGGTGCTGCGGGCGGAGCGGCCCAGGACGCCCCGGAGGCGCCAGAGCCCGGAAGCAGCTGCTGGGCTTGTGCGCAGCCGCAGACCCTGCTAGCCACGCCCCCACACCACTGCTTTTCAGGGGCCCAGGTTTGCGCCAACAGTTAGTGGTTAGGAAAAAGCAAGGATTTTTTTTCTTTCTCTTTCTCTTCCTTCTTCTTCCTTCTTCCTCTTCCTCTTTATTTTATTTTGATCTTGGGCATAATTGTCTGGAATTTATTTTTCACAATTTTCTAAAATTAGGCTTGTACTACGATTATTATATAAAATCAAAGAGGCCTCATGTTTATTCAAATTATGAAAAAGACTCATTTTCATTCAGGGCTATAAATTAACACATAGAGAGCTGTGTGTTTGAGTTTTTACCACTCGGTTATTTTCAGCCCTAACGGAAACTTAGCAAGTTATTAAAGTGCTGGTGTTCAAAATGATAAAAATTTAAAAAGAAAGAAAAAACCATCTCTTGTTTATGGCCTAATGGTTAGAGTACAAATTTTTTTTATGTGTCTTACTTTGTAAAACAAGAATTCCTAACTGGGCATGGTGGTGCACGCCTGTAATCCCCGCCACTCAGAGCTAAGGGAAGAGGAACACAGGTTTGAAACCAGCTTCAGCAATTTAGCGAGACTATAAGCAACCTACTGAGATCCTGTCTCAAAATAAAACAAATTAAAAGGTTGGGAATGTGGCTTAGTGGTTAAGTGCCCTTGGGTTCAATCCCTGATACCAAAAAAAAAAAAAAAAAAAAAAAAGAATTCCTGGCCGGTAGTGGGTAGTACTCCAGGAAAAATCTTATGGAGCATGTTTGTAGTCTTGTAGTGTGGATCATTTTTTATACGAGTTAACTATTTTATAGGTTTGGCATTTAATGAAACGTATTAAATTTAAGTGTAATCTTTTGCTGTCCCTGTTGGACACCTTGCAGTTGCTGAGACTGGCTTTGAACTCACAATCCTCCTGCCTCAGCCCCCTGAGCCATTGGAATTACAGGCATGCACCACTGCTCCCAGCTCCTATTCTTTCTTTCTTTTAAAATATTTATTTAGTTGTAGGTGTACACCTTTATTTATTTTTATGTGGTGCTGATGATCAAACCCAGTGCCTCACACATGCTAGGCACTCTACCGTTGAGCCATGACCCCAGCCCCCAGTCTCTCTTAAACTTACTCCAATGAGGCTTTTTAATTTCCACTATGCCACAGAAATTGCTGTTGTCAAGGTCATTGCTAAATCCAGCAGACAACTGTCATTACTGATTTTACTTGGCCAATCAGCCCCATTTGTTACAATTGATCATTTCTTCCTCCAGAAACACATTCCTCCCCATGCCAATGCCCTCATAGCTTTCCTCTAACCTCACTGACCACTTTTCAGTATCTTTTATTGGTTCTTGCTCAGAACCCGACCTCTTAATCTTGAAGTGTCCCAAACTCAGTCCTTGGTGCTCTTTTCTTTGCTAGCTATAGTCACTCTTTTGGTGATCTCATCAATTCATAGCTTTACATATCATTCATGAAATTCCAAATTTCCATCTCTAGCCCTGGGTTCTTTCCCTGAAGCTTAAATATGTATAATCAACTGGCTATGTCATATTCCACTAATGGACATCTCAAATTTCACATGTCCAAAACTGAACTTCTAATTCCCTCCTCCAAATCTGTATCACCCTTCAGTATTCCCTATATAAATTATAACTCATTTTTCCTGTTGTTAAGGTTATGTACCTTGATTATCTTACATACCCCATCTAGTCCATTAGGAAATATTATTGCCTATACTTTCAAAATATATCCAGAGTCTGAAAACCTCCTTGGTCTAACCTATTATCAATTTCACCTGGATTATTGCAATACCCTCCTAACAGATCTCTCTGTTTATGCCTTGTCCTCTAAAGTCCCTTTTCAATATAAAAACCAGGGTAATCTGATTAAAACAGAAGTCAGATAATGTCCCTTCTTTACTTAAAACCTTCTAATGGCTCTCTGTCTCAGAAATAAAAACCTAAACTTCTTTCAATGGTCTGCAAAACCCTAGATGATCCAGTTCCTTTATTGGACTCTTCTATTACTTTCTCTCCCACTTGCTGCATCTGTTCCAGTCACATTGGCCCCCTCTCTGTTTTCTATACCTGCCAGGCATGCTCCTGCCTTAGGGATTTTGCATCAGTCTTTCTGTCTGAAGTATCACCATCCTGCTTTAGCTCATCTCTCCTTCAAATCCTAGCTGGAATACCACCTCCAATAAAGCCCACCCTGAAAATGCCCAATTGGAAAATGTGAACCCCTCTTTGTCCTTTTTGGGGCAGTCTTATTTTTTCATAGCACTTGTCATCTAACATACTATACAGTCTACATATTTATTAGCTCATTGTTTATTGCTTATGGCTTTTCATTTCTCCCTAAAAGGTAAAGTCCATGAAAACAACAATTTTTGTTTGGTTGGTTTAGTGATAAATCTCTAGCACCTAGAATGTGGTATCTATTAAGCATGACCAAATATAGACAAATGTTGAAGTATCGTTCATCCTCATATATAAGATGCTTTCTGGTTTGTTTTAGTGATAACGTATTAGACTCCACTAAATGTTAGTAGTACCAGTAGTACCAATGGGGGCTTCTATTTTTATTGAAATTCTTAGCCTTATTACTTTTAGGCTTGAACTAGTTATTCAAACTTTGGTCTTCTGGGTCCAGGCTAATTAGTTTGCCTGAAAGGTGTTTGCTAGAAATAAATGTTTAATAGCTAACTCTGCTAACAAGCTTTCATTCAAGAGGTTTATATGTTGCTATGATTCATTTGTTACTAGAACAAACAAGGTTGTTTGAGTTGTGCTTTTAAAGGTGCCTACATGAGTCAACCCCAAATATATTGAAATTGAATACACAAATATATTGGGCAGCTCTATAATGGCTGAACTCCATGATGCACTGCTCCCTAGAATTCTTAGAAATACATGCAATTTACATTTGTGCTTAAAGTCAGAACATTCTTAATTCAGCAGCTGTGAGAAAGTTATAATAAAAAATTAATTCCATAAATTATTGATTTCTTGGATTGAAAATGTATACTTCAACTTGAAAGCATAGAATCAATAAAAAATATATATTTCATAAACCTTGCAATGCCATATTTCCATATTAGTTGCAGGTTGACAAGCTGTTATGAACTCTGCAAAGAATAACTTTTTTTCTGAGATGCCCAATTCATAAGCGGCAGCAAACTCTCTACCCTACTCTGGTTTGAATGGTTTGATAGACCTATGATAATGAACATATTCAATATTTCCCCTTTCAGTCAATTGTAAATGTTGAATAAGCATTTTCCTTTGAGACTCTGTTACATGTTCTCTTTGTTTTTCCTTTATTCCTAATGTTATTGACCTTAACACTGTAACCCTGTCAAAAGTAAATCAACGCATAGGCAGATAGACTAATGGGGATTGAAGAATGCTGATGAAAGGAAGTGGCTATTTTTAGATCTAGCCTCTTAGATCAGTTTTCTTTGATATAGGAAACTGACATAATACTATATTCTCAACCCAGCTATATATTTGTGTTAGTCAACTTTCTGTTGCTATAACAAAATACCTGAAATATCAGCTTAAAAAGAGGAATGGTTTATTTTGTCTAACAAATTGAGAGGTTTCAATTTCTTGGCTTCTGTTTCTTTGAGCCTGTGGTGGCACAGTATATTACAGTGGGCAAATGTAGGGTAGTAGGCCTGTTTGCCTCCTGGCAGCCAGGAAGCAAACAGAAATAGGAAGTGGCCAGGATCCCAATATCACCTTCAAGGGCATGCTTCCAATGACTTAACTTCCTTTTACTAGGCCCCACCTCATAAAAGTTTCACAACCTCTTGATAATGCCATCAGTTTGGGACTAAGCCTTCCACACATGGGCCTTTGGGAAACATTGGTGATCCAAACAATCGCAGTATATATATATTCTTATTTTTAAATGATTGAATATAAACAATCTATTATTTTGAAAACAAGAGGCTTAGTTTAATTAAACCACTGATTATTTTAAAAATATATGGTTGTTTGGCCTAAATAGCTTTTAAAATTTCAAACAGATCTGAATATGTATGAATATGGCTTAGATAAAACAAAACATGTTTGGTGTTCTCATCAGGCACTAACAATGAATATTTGCACATTCCCACTTCACTGGCACTGTTCACTGTCTTTGACTTGACTCTCCTGGTTTTTAATTGACTCTCATGATAATACTGTGTGCTTTAGCTACTGTTGGCATAATTTGATTATTAAGCATAACTATAATTTGCATTTGAATGTATTCCCTGATAAGTGGAGAATGATATATAATGGGGGCAGGGGATGGGGAATGAGAGAATAATGGGGGAACTTTAGAATACGTAGAAGGAAATGAGAGGGAGGGGGGTATGAAAAATGGTGGAATGAGACAGACATCATAACCCTATGTACATGCATGGTTACACGAATGGTATGAATCTACATTGTGTACAACCATAGAAACGAAATTATGTACCCCATTTGGGTACAATGAATCAAAATGCAGTCTGTAAAAAAATTTAAAGCTAAATAAAAATAATAATAATAAAAAAAGAAAATAAGCTGAGTTATTGAGCATGCAGTGTTTGAGGCCACAGTGACTGTGCTTTTGTCATATATCATGTGACTGTATTGAATATTACTATTAATAAAATGTTCTGGAAAAGAAAAAAATTCTCTGTTGTCACTACTATGGGGATAATATACTATAGCCACGAGACCTGAAAAAAAAAAATTAGACATTTTGACAGGTTCAAAGGAAAACTGCTTTCAATGCTCATACTCTAAAAACAACTAAGATAAAACCTCAACACATCAATAAGCAACTAAGTCTGTAAACCAAAATTCCTAAATTTAAGACATATTGAACTAGATCAAGAATCTACCCAGGTTTCACTTCAAAGCTAGTCAAGTTTTGCAATATGAATCAGATGCTATACAAGAAAGGATAACAGTAAGTCATACTACCTCTTTGCCCCTGGCCTCAAATCAAGGGTCTGTACGAGTTAGAAATTTTATAGTTGTCACTTTACCTGGTAGGTCCAGTTTTTTGAGGCAGCCAAGTTGTTTTAGTCACCTCTTCTTTTCTTCCCTTTACCTGCATTATCCTTCTATTGTTCTACATACACAGGAATAAGAGCTCCAAAAAAATAGGTGGGACAGAACCAGGGAGCAGACTGCATGTTGAGAAACGTAGGCAGGGGTGCACAGAGGATAAGGATAAGCAGTGAGAGCTGCAAATTATGGTTTGTCATGTGCTTTATCAATTCAGAGTAACAGATGATCTGACAATGATGTAGGAAAATCCAGCCAAGCAAAACTGCAATAATTGTGTACAAGGAAATTAAAATAAGAACTGACTTATATGCAAATGGATAGGCAGAAGGACCAAGAAAAACATAAACATTCCATCTTTGATAAATTCTAAGTCTGTAGACTCTTTCTCTAGGAAGGTGAATAAAAGACCAAAACACCAACACAGAGCCTGTGAAAAAAACACCTCAGAACAAGGAAAAGGAAATGGCAGCACCAAGACTCAAAGGAAAAACACAAAAATGATCTGCAGTGTCCAAAAGAAAGCCCCAAGAAACTACTTAAAACATTAATAGATTTTTTAAATAGCCATGCATGTTGTACAAACATGCATCTGGGACATATAAGAAGAAGCATAGGCTAAAATGGGAAGTCAGTATAATATTATGACTGAAATAAAGGACAGGAATGATACAAAAATGCAACCACAGGATTATAGTCCACACTGGCAACAGAGACCTGATTTTGGAAGCATATTGAATCATATTCTGGTGAGACACACCAGAATAAAGAAGGTCAGAGGTAGATGGTAGAAATAAAGATAAGAGAGAAAATATAATCAGTGTTCATGAATTAGTGACCAAAACAAAGGAGGGAAATCCCATAGCAGCAGACAGAAAGGAATAACTATGTTTTTAGCAAAATAAATGACAAAGACTTACATTCCTAGATGTAGCCCACAAAAGTTTTTTTTAATTTTTTTTTTTTTAAGTTGTAGATGGACACAATAGCTTTATTTTATTTATTTATGTGGTGCTGAGGATCGAACCCAGTGACTCACACATGCCAGGCAAGTGCTGTACCACAGAGCCACAACCCCAGCCCCTGAAAGTTTTTAAGTTACAGAAGGTGACCTTCAAACAACCACGAAGGAAATAAAAGATGTTGCTTAGAAAGAACAAAAATATCACATTAACCTTAGACTTCTTTACTGCCATACTAAATTACAGAAAGCAATTTTTTGAAGTTATTTTTCTGCCAACTGAGAGATAGGAAAAACTGGCAGTGAGCACTGAAACAAGTTAAATGAAGATGTAAAACCTAAAGAATTATAAATTTGACCACCATACTAAATAGAGAGATACTGCACCCATTTATTCACCTCTTCAGATCCTTCTGATCCCTCATGTCTAAGCACTTGCTTGTTTCCAAGCCCAAGTCACCTTACCAAAGGTTCTTGGCATTCCTGCAATAAATACTACTTAGTGCTTCAACTGCTATTTTGTCTCCTCACACCATCAGCTGAATCAGGTTTTCCAGGTGAACTTAAAGTCTAACATGGACATGAACTCCAGCATACACACTACAGTGGGTGCTGAGTCATTCACTGGAATGCAGAGGGACTCTGGATCTTCCTGTAGTTGCCAGGAGGGTTCCATGTCACAATCAGGAAGTATAAATCCAGTGGGGCAATCTTCATGCAATGAGTGAATCAGAGGAGTGAACAGATTGTTCACCCTTCCTCCTTAATAGACTTCTGAGGTTTAGTTTCCCTTAGCCTTTCCAGAGATGTCCTATGTGAATAAGAAATCAGTTTTTTAAAGTGAAGCTGGGGGCAACTCAGTAACTTGCTACCCTGTATTTATTTCCCTCCTTCCTTGTTTTACTTTTTCTTCTCATTGTTGCTTTCTTGAGAGTGAATGAACCCTCCAAAAAACCATTAGTTCCACAAGCTTTGCCTTAAGCTCTGTTTTCTGGGGAACTGAGCTAAAACAAAAGTCAAAATTACTCATACAAGAGAACACACATACAAGCTGGGTATAGTGGCACATGCCTATAGTCCCAGCTACTCAGGAGGCTGAGGCAGGAAGATCACGAGTTTATAGCCAGCATCAGCACTTTTTAAAAATAGGCTTCTAATGTTACTTTATCTGTACATTAATTCATTTTCTCATATCCTAGAAAACTGTTTAATACTTTCTGCTGTGATCTGAATGTTTTTGTCTTAAAAGCAGAGAGTATGGGGATAGAGCTCCCCAGTACCTCACAACAAACCAAAAAAAACAGACATATAAAGATAGAAGCACAGCACACCAAAACTTATGGAATATAGCAAAAGCAGTTTTGAGAAATTTATAGCAATAAATGTATTTTTTAAAAAAAGCTATTTAAAAAAAGTTTTAAAAAGAACTAAGGAACTAGAAAGAGAACAAACAGTTCAAAGCTAGTAGAGGAAGGAAATAATAATGATAGACTAGAAATAAAGGAAACAGACTTTAAAAATACAAAAGGTTAAAAAAAGAAGAGCTTTTTTTTAAAAAAAAGACGAATTCAACAATACTTTAGCTAGATTAACTAAGAAAGCAAAAAAGAAAGAGACTCAAATAAAATCAGACATGAAAAAGGAGTCATTACAGCTAATACCACAAAAATACAAAGGCTCCTAAGAGAATACTACAAAGTTATACATCAATAAATTATAAAAGTTAGAAGAGATGAATAAATGCCTAGAAACATACAACCTAGCAAGGTTGAATCATAATGAAATAGAAAATCTAGACAGATCAATAACAAGATTGAATCAGTAATAAAAAGCATCCCATCAAAGAAGAGTCCAGGACCCAATAGCTTCACTGATAAATTCAACCAAGAATTCAAAGAAGTAACACCAATTCTTCCTGAACTGTTCTAAAAAATTGAAGAGGAGAGAGCTTTTCCAAACTCTTTTTCCAAGGCCAGCATTACCCAGATACCAAAACCAGACAAGGAAGTAACGACAAGAGCAACAACGACAAAAAAAAAAAAAAAAAAAAAAAAGGAAAAGGAAGGAAAAAGAAAGATATAAGCCAATATCCCTGATGATTACAGATGTAAAAATTCCCAATATCATACTAAATCAGATTTAACAGCACATTAAAAATATCATCCACTGTAATCAAGTTATATTCATCTCTCAGGGACAAAAAGGTCAACATATGCAAATCAATAAACATGATACATCATACTAATGGAATGAAAAAAATCATATAAGCATCTCAATAGATGCAGAAAAAACATTTGATAAAATCCAACATTCCATCATAATAAAAATTCTTGGGCTGGGGTTGTAACTCAGTGGCAGAGCACTTGCCTGGTATGTGTGAGGCACTGGGTTCGATTCTCAGCACCACCTACAAATTAAAAAATAAAGGTCTGTCAACAACTAAAAGTATTTTTTAAAAAATCTCAACAATTAGGCATAGAAGGAATATATCTCAAAAAAATGAAGGCTACTTTAAACAAACCACCAGCTCACATCAGATGGAACAGAGATAATTTGAAATCTTTTTCATAAGATCTGCACAAGACAAGGATACTGCTTTTACTGTATCTATTCAACATGGTAATGGAAAAGTCCTAGTCAGAGCAATTAGGCCGGAGAAAGAAAAGGCATCCAAATCGGAAAGGAGGGAGTAAAATTGTTCGTGTTTGCAGATGATATGATCCTTAACAGAGAAAACGTACAGATTCCACCAAAACACTGTTAGAAATAGAAAGCAAATTGAGTAAAGTTGCAGGATACAAAATCAAATGCAAAACTCAGTAGTGTTTCTATACGTGAGTAATGAATTGTCTGAAAAAGAAAACTATAACACTATTTAAGACAATTACAAATAAATAAATAAATAACCTAGAAATAAACTTTTTATTTTTTATTTTTCGATAAAGTTTCACAAAGTTGTCCAGACTGGCCTTGAACTTGTGATCCTCCTGCCACAGCCTCTCAAGTAACTGGGATTACATGAGTGCATCCATCACACCTGGATGAATTTTCCAGACTTTTAAAGAGTAACTAACACTAATGTTTCTCAAACTACTAAATCAAATTGAAATGGAAGGAACCCTCCCAAACTCATTCTACAAAGCCAGTGTTACCCTGCTATAATAAGGACACAACAACAACAACGGCAAAACTATATAGACCAATATCCCTGATGAATATAGTTGCAGTAATCCTCAACAAAATACTTGCAAATTGAATTCAACAATACATTAAAAATATCACCCCTTCATAATCAAGCTGGTTTTATTACAGGGACACAAGAATGTTTCAACATATGCAAATCAATAAACACAGTACATAAACAGAATCAAAGATAAACATCACATAATAATCTTAATAGATGCAAAAATTTTTTTTGATAAAATTCAACATCTTTTCATGACAAAACCCCTGAAATAAATTAGGTATAAAAGAATCATACCTCAACATAATAAAGGGTATATATTACAAATCCATGGCCAACATTCATACTGAATGGGTAAAAACTGAAAGCATGTCCTCTAAGATCAAGAACAAGATAAAGATGTCCACTCTCACCACTCTTATTCAATATAATACTAGAAATTTTAACCAGAGCAATCAGGCAAGAGAAAGAAATAAAAGACTTATGACTAGGAAAGGAAGAATTCCAATTATCCCTGTTTCCAGATGATATGATTCTATACAGAGAAAAGCCTGACACCACCAAAAAGACTATTAGAACTGATAAACATTTTCAGCAAAGTAGCAGAATCCAACATCGACATACAAATATCAGTAGTTTTTCTTTTTTTATTATTATTTGTTATAATTAGTTACACATGACAATAGAATGCATTTATACATTTTGACAAATCACACATAAATGAAGTAGTTTTTCTATAGACCAATGATGAACTTGCTTAGGGAAGAAATCAGGAAAGTAGTCACACACACACACACAGAACTCTTAGAAATAAACTATAATGAAAATTATAGAACACTGATGAAATAAATTGTAGAAGACAGTAAAAGGCAGATAAACCTCCCATATTCATGAATTTGGAGAATTGAAGTTGCTAAAATGTCCATATTACCCAAAGTGATCCATAGATTGAATGTAATTCCTACCAAAATATCACTGTCATTCTTTACAGAACTTAAAAAAATTCTACAATTTACATGAAAGTACTAAAGACCCCCCAAAGCCAAAGCAATTTTGAGCAAAATGGGCACAGGCAGAAGCATCACAATATCTGGTTTCAAGACATACTGCAGGGGCTAGAATTGTGGCTCAGTGGTACAGCACTTGCCTGACACGTGTGAGGCACTGGGTTCAAGTCTCATCACCACATAGAAATAAATAAATAAATAAATAATAAAGGCCCATTGACAACTAAAAAAAAAAAAAAAAAAAAAAGAAAGAAAAGAAAAAGACATACTACACAGTCACAATAACAAAAATAGTATGGTATTGGAATGTTCAGCAAAAAAAATAATCAACAGACTGAAGAGTCAATTTACAGAATGGGAGAAAATCTTTGCCAGTTATTCATTTGACAGAAGATTCATATCCAAAATATATAAATAGCTCAAAAAACTTAAAAACAAAAAACAAGTAACCAAATTAATAATGGACAAATGCTCTGAATAGATACTTTTTAAACTAATGAGAAATAGCCAATGTGAGAAAATGCTCTATATTTTTAGCTATCAAGGAAATGCAAATCAAAACTATAATGAGATTTGTTTTAGTCAGCTTTTCATCACTGTGACCAATATACCCAACAAGAACAACTGAGGGAAAGAAAAGTTTATTTGAGGCTCATAGTTTCAGAGTCCTAGTGCATAGATGACTGACTCCATTCTCTAGGTCCAAGGTGAGGCAGTATATCATGAGGGAAGGACCCAGGAGAGGAAAACTGCTCTCCTCATGGTAGGTCAGGAAGCAGAGAAAGAGAGGGATGGGGATGAGGCCAAATGAGAAAAGGCACCCTTCCAGTGCATGTCCCCAGTGACCCACCTCCTCCAGCCATGCCCCACCTGCCTACAGATTCCACCAAGTCTGTCCATTCAAACTAGGATGAACTAATTAAATTACAACTTTCATAATCTAATAGTTCACCTTTGAATATTCCTGCATTAACAAGAGCTTTTATTGGGGGATACCTTGTATTCAAACCACAACAAGATTCCATCGTCCCAATTAGCATGGCTATTACCAAAAAACCAAGGGGCTGGAGTTGTAGCTCAGTGGTAGAGAACTTACCTAGCACATGTGACACTCTGGGTTTGGTCCTCAGCACCACATAAAAATAAATAAAAGCATGTGTCCATATACAACTAAAGATTATTTTAAAACAACAAAAAAATAACAAATGTTGGCACGGATGTGGAGAAAAAGGAATTTTATGCACCATTGGTGGAAATGCAAATGAGCATACCTCTATGGGAAACAGCATGGAGGCTTCTCAAATAACTAAAATTACAAGGTCCATATGATTCAGCTGTCCCATTTATGTGTATATATCTGAAGGAAATTAAGTTAGCATACAAAAGAAATCTCTGCACACTCATGTTTATTATAGCACTATTCACAATAGCTAAAATATGGAGTCAGTCTTTGTATCCATCAACAAATGAAAGGATGAAGAAAACATGGTATATATATATATACAATAAAGCATTATTCAGCCATAACAAATAATGAAATACTGTCATTTTTTCAGGAAAATGTGTAGAAATGGAGGACAATTTTAAGCCTCACCATCTTGCAAATGGCAGAGTCAGCCATGCTTCTCCTAATGGATGGCAGAGGCTTGCTCAGCTTTGCATTATCTGAAGGCCCTGGATTGAAGACTAGGGTCTTGAAATGCAAAATTGTCATGGGTTCGAGGATGTCAGTAGTGCAAAATTTGGCACAATCTTGCATGTCTGCATCACAAACAGACTGAGTGATCTTTTTCTGGTGCAACAGCAGTCCTCAATCTTGACCTTCTTGTCCATGTTGTGCTTAGTTAATGCTCTGTTTTGCAATGTCAAGCTTGAAATAAAAGGTCAAGTAACGTGGTCATTGTAGTTAAAGAGCACTGGACAACAGTTATGGCCAGCGGCTTCAACATATTCTCTGAAAGAAATAAAATACTCAGTAGTGGCAGCAACTCATTTTTCAGAGTTGAGACCTGCACACTTTTTTGAGGCATTGGCAACAGACTCAGTGCTGCCCTGACTGACCCAGGCCAGGGGGCTCCCACCAGAGGAGAAGCTGAACCTGTGGACCCAGCTATCACTCTTTGCCACCAAAATCTGACATCAGCTCAACAAAAGGCATCTTGCTGCCCCAAACCATACTGGCTGACTATTTCTTTAGTGTAGGCAGAAAACACTCTGCATTTAAAGTCACATGCTCATGTTCCCTGAAAAACATTGTTGGGATACCAATCCAAGCTGAGAACTGGGGAGTGAATTGGCTTTTTAATGTGTTTGTTTACCCACCATTTAATTTTGGACCTGAAATAACAGAAATGAATCGTGCTTCACTTCCCACAGCAAATTTGTTCTCTAGAGGGGACCACTTCACAAAATGGTTGTGCGATTAATCCTCAGGATCACCAGAATTAGCTTCCAGACTTCCCTAAAGGGACAAATGAAGTTATTGCTCTTGGGAAGCCCTGTCAGCACTTTTGATGTCTCCCTTTGTGCTCCTAGTGAGCTTTTGCTTACTGGCTTCCCTTCTTCTTATAGATACTCATTTGAATGATTCTTAGCTAAGGTTAATTCAGGTACAACCCCTATGACAGGTGATTGATTATAGTAAAAACTGATGCAGAGACATTATTCTTAATTTTTGTTTTGTTTTGTTTTGTTTTTGTTTTTGTTTTTTTGTTTTTGGAGAAGGGAAAAGATGGTTTATTGCTTTGCTAGTAAAGGAGAAACACAGGGGACTCCTGTCCCAGAGTTTGTGATTCTTGCAGGGACATTATTCTTTTTTAATTTTTTAATTTTATTTATTTATTTTATTGTAAACAAATGGGATACATGTTGTTTTTCTATTTGTACATGGCGTAAAGGCATACCATTTGTGTAATCATAAATTTACATAGAGTAATGTTGTTTGATTCATTCTGTTATTTTTTCCCTTCCCCCCACCCCTCCCACCCCTCTTTTCCCTCTATACAGTGCTTCCTTCCTCCATACTTGCCCCCTCCCTAACCCTAACTCTAACCCTAACACTAACCCTTCCCTCCCCTCATTATGTGTCATCATCCACTTATTAGTGATATCATTCGTCCTTTGGCTTTTTGAGATTGGCTTATCTCACTTAGCATGATATTCTCAAATTTCATCCATTTGCCTGCAAATGCCATAATTTTATCATTCTTTATGGCTGAGTAATATTCCATTGTATATATACACCACAGTTTCTTTATTCATTCATCAATTGAAGGGCATCTAGGTTGGTTTCACAGTCTGGCTATTGTAAATTCAGCAGCTATGAACATTGATGTGGCTGCATCTCTGTAGCATGCTGATTTTAAGTCCTTTGGGTATAGGCCAAGGAGTGGGATAGCTGGGTCAAATGGTGGGTCCATTCCAAGTTTTCTAAGGAATCTCCACACTGCTTTCCAGAGTGGCTGCACTAATTTGCAACCCCACCAGCAATGTATGAGTGTACCTTTCTCCCCATATCCTCGCCAACACTTGTTGCTGCTTGTATTCTTCATAATCACCACTCTAATTGGGGTGAGATGGAATCTTAGGGTGGTTTTGATTTGCATTTCTCTAATTACTAGAGATGTTGAACATTTTTTCCATATGTTTGTTGATTGCTTGTAGATCTTCTTCTGTGAAGTGTCTATACATTTCCTTAGCCCATTTGTCGACTGGATTATTTGTATTCTTGGTGTACAGTTTTTTGAGTTCTTTATAGATTCTGGAGATTAGTGCTCTATCTGAAGTATGATTGGCAAAGATATTCTCCCATTCTGTAGGCTCTTTCTTCGCATTGCTGATAGTTTCCTTTGCTGAGAGAAAGCTTTTTAGTTTGAATCTATCCCAGTTGTTGATTCTAGCTTTTATTTCTTGTGCTATGGGAGTCCTGTTAAGGAAGTCTGGTCCTAAGCCGACATGTTGAAGATCTGGACCTACTTTTTCTTCTATAATCTGCAGGGTCTCTGGTCTGATTCCGAGGTCCTTAATCCATTTTGAGTTGAGTTTCGTGCATGGTGAGAGATATGGGTTTATAGTTTCATTCTGTTGCATATGGATTTCCAATTCTCCCAGCACCATTTGTTGAAGAGGCTATCTTTTCTCCATTGCATATTTTTGGCACCTTTGTCTAGTATGAGAAAATTGTATTTATTTGGGTTTGTGTCTGTGTCCTCTATTCTGTACCATTCATCTACCTTTCTATTTTGGTACCAATACCATGCCGTTTTTGTTACTATTGCTTTGTAGTAGAGTTGAAGATCTGGTATTGAGATACCCCCTGCTTTGCTCTTTCTACTGAGGATTGCTTTAGCTATTCTGGGTTTCTTATTCTTCCAGATGAATTTCATAATTGCTTGCTCTATTTTTGTAAGGTACGTCATTGGGATTTTAATTGGAATTGCATTGAATTTGTATAGCACTTTAGGTAGTATGGCCATTTTGACAATATTAATTCTTCCTATCCAAGAACATGGAAGATCTTTCCATCTTCTAAGGTGTTCTTTAATTTCTTTCTTTAGTGTTCTGTAGTTCTCATTGTAGAGGTCTTTCACCTCTTTTGTGAGATTGATTCCCAAGTATTTTATTTTTTTTGAGGATATTGTGAATGGGGTAGTTTTCCTAATTTCTCCTTCTGAAGATTCATCACTTATGTATAAAAATGCGTTGGATTTATGAGCATTGATCTTGTAACCTGCTACTTTACTGAATTCACTTATGAGTTCTAAGAGTTTTCTGGTGGAATTTCCAGGTTCCTCTAAATATATAATCATGTCATCAGCGAACAGGGATAGTTTGAGTTCTTCTTTTCCAATTCGTATCCCTTTAATTTCTTTGGTTTGTCTAATTGCTCTGGCCAGAGTCTCAAGAACGATGTTGAATAGAAGTGGTGAAAGAGGGCATCCCTGCCTTGTTCCAGTTTTTAGGGGGAATGCTTTCAGTTTTTCACCATTTAGAATGATATTGGCCATGGGCTTAGCGTAGACGGCCTTTACAATGTTAAGGAATGTTCCCACTATCCCTATTTTTTCTAGTGTTTTGAGCATGAAGGGGTGCTGTATTTTATCAAATGCTTTTTCTGCATCTATTGAAATAATCATGTGGTTCTTGACTTTAAGTCTATTGATATGGTGAATGACATTTATTGATTTCCTGATGTTGAACCAACCTTGCATCCCTGGGATGAAACCCACTTGATCATGGTGCACTATCTTTTTAATATGTTTTTGTATGCGATTTGCTAAAATTTTGTTGAGAATTTTTGCGTCGATGTTCATTAAGGATATTGGTCTGAAATATTCTTTCCTCGATGTGTCTCTGTCTGGTTTAGGTATCAGGGTGATATTGGCTTCATAGAATGAGTTTGGGAGGGTTCCCTCCTCTTCTATTTTATGGAATACTTTGAGAAGTATTAGAATGAGCTCTTCTTTAAAGGTTTTGTAGAACTCGGCTGAGAACCCATCTGGTCCCGGACTTTTCTTTGTTGGTAGGCTTTTGATGACTTCTTCTATTTCAGTACTTGAAATTGGTCTATTTAAATTGTTTATGTCCTTCTCGTTCAGTTTAGGCAATTCATATGTCTCTAGAAACCTGTTGATGTCTTCGAAATTTTCTATTTTGTTGGAGTATAGATTTTCAAAATAGCTTCTAATTATGTTTTGTATTTCAATTCTGTCTGTTGTGATATTTCCTTGTTCATTCCGAATTTTAGTGATTTGGGTTTTTTCTCGTCTTCTCTTTGTTACTGTGGCTAAAGGTTTATCAATTTTGTTTATTTTTTCGAAGAACCAACTATTTATTTTGTCAATTTTTTGTATTGTTTCTTTTGTTTCAATTTCATTGATTTCAGCTCTGAGTTTAACTATTTCCTGTCTTCTACTACTTTTGGTGCTGTTCTGTTCTTCTTTTTCGAGGGCTTTGAGCTGTAGTGTTAGGTCATTTATTTGTTGAGTTTTACTTCTTTTATTAAATGCGCTCCATGAAATAAATTTCCCTCTAAGTACTGCTTTCATAGTGTCCCAGAGGTTTTGATATAATGTTTCTTTCTTCTCATTTACCTCTAAGAATTTTTTAATTTCCTTCCTAATATCTTCTGTTATCCATTCATCATATAATAGCATATTGTTTAATCTCCAGATGTTGGAATAGTTTCTGTGTTTTACTCTTTCATTTATTTCTAACTTCAATCCATTATGATCTGATAGAATACATGGTAGTGTCTCTATCTTCTTGTACTTGCTAACATTAGCTTTGTGGCATAATATATGGTCTATTTTAGAGAAGGATCCATGTGCTGCTGAGAAGAAAGTGTATTCACTCTTGGTTGGATGGTATATTCTATAAATGTCCGTTAGGTCTAAGTTGATTGTGTTATTGAGATCTATGGTTTCTTTGTTCAATTTTTGTCTGGAAGATCTGTCCAGTGGTGAGAGAGGCGTGTTAAAATCACCTAGTATTATTGTGTTGTGGTCTATTTGATTTCTGAAATTGAGAAGGATTTGTTTGACATACATAGATGAGCCACTGTTTGGGGCATAGATGTTTATGATTGTTATATCTTGCTGATTTATGCTTCCCTTAAGCAGTATGAAATGACCTTCTTTATCCCTTCTGACTAACTTTGGCTTGAAGTCCACATTATCGGAAATGAGGATGGATACTCCAGCTTTTTTGCTGAGTCCATGTGCATGGTATGTTTTTCCCCATCCTTTCACCTTTAGTCTATGGGTATCTTTTTCTATGAGGTGAGTCTCTTGCAGGCAACATATTGTTGGATCTTTCTTTTTAATCCAGTCTGCCAGTCTATGTCTTTTGATTGATGAATTCAGGCCATTAACATTCAGGGTTATTATAGAGAAATGATTTGGTTTCCCGGTCATTTGGTTCATTTTTAAAATTTTGTTTATTTATTTGTTTGACACAACTTGTTTCCTCCTTTATTTGACAATTCCTTTAGGATAATTCCTCCCTTTGCTGATTTGCTTCTTTGTTTTTTCATCTCTTCCTCATGGAATATTTTGTTGAGAATGTTCTGTAATGCTGGCTTTCTTTTTGTAAATTCTTTTAGCTTTTGTTTATCATGGAAGGATTTTATTTCATCGTCAAATTTGAAGGTAAGTTTTGCTGGGTATAAGATTCTTGGTTGGCATCCATTTTCTTTCAGGGCTTGAAAAATGTTGTTCCAGGCCCTTGTAGCTTTTAGGGTCTGGATTGAAAAATCTGCTGATATGCGTATTGGTTTCCCCCTGAATGTAATTTGGTTCTTTTCTCTCACAGCCTTTAAAATTCTGTCTTTATTTTGTATGTTAGGTATTTTCATTATAATGTGCCTTGGTGTGGGTCTGTTGTAATTTTGTGTATTTGGAGTCCTATAAGCCTCTTGAACTTGATTTTCCATTTCATTCTTCAGATTTGGGAAATTTTCTGATATTATTTCATTGAATAAATTGTTCATTCCTTTGGCTTGTTTCTCTAGGCCTTCCTCAATCCCAATAATTCTTAAATTTGGCCTTTTCATGATATCCCATAGTTCTTGTAGATTCTCTTCACGATTTCTTACCATCTTCTCTGTTTGTTCAACTTTGTTTTCAAGGTTAAATATTTTGTCTTCAATGTCTGAGGTTCTGCCTTCCAGGTGTTCTATCCTACTGGATATGCTTTCTATGGAGTTCTTAATTTGGTTTATTGTTTCCTTCATTTCAAGGATTTCTGTTTGGTTTTTTTTTCAATATCGCTAACTCTTTATTGAAATGATCTTTTGCTTCCTGTATTTGCTCTTTTAACTGTCGATTGGTGCGATCATTCAATGCCTGCATTTGCTCTTTCATCTCATCATTCAGTGCGTGCATTTGCTCTTTCATCTCATCGTTTGCTTCCCTGATCATTTTAATTATGTACTCCTTTTCTGTCATTTCTTCTGCCATGCTGTCATTGGGTTTTATTGATGTAACATCTAGATTTGTTTGCAGCATTTTCTTTCCTTGTTTTCTCATATTGTTCAGGTATCAGTGGACCGCTGAGATATTGCAGATTTCCTCTATTGACTTACAATGTCCCTGAAGATTTCTATATATATATCCCCTCTTAGCTTTCAGTAGGCTGAAGTCTTGGAGGAAGTTGATAATGCAGTGCTCCACAAGGAAGCTGCCTCTCTAGGAGTGGTGGCCTTCAGGTGGGGTATATTCCCTGCTGGTGGGCAGAGATGCCTCCACTTGTTGACCAATGGTCATTCAAAGGGGAACTAGGTTGCAGGCTGAGGCAAGGCCTGTTTGGGCCTATGTCTCTGGTTTTACCGTCCTTGTGGGGAAACCTCACCCGGCAGGGAAGACTCACCCAGTGGGGAGTTCTCGCTCGTCTGTTCCCCTCCTAGAGGTTCCCCTCAATTTACAGCTACTGCCTGGGCTGGGCTGCCTTCCTCTGCAAAGTTCCCAGGGGCCTGGCCCTACCTCCTGGGCCTGGGAGCCTCACCCTTCGCACATGAATCTCCTTAGGCTGCCCCTCCTCAGAGAATCTGCCCGCAGTCCTGGAGCCTTCGCTCCGCCCCTAAGCATGTCTCTGTGCGTCTCTTCCACCAAGAAGCCTCCTAGATCCTGGGACCCTGCGCTGCACCTAATTGCCTGGCTATGAGGCCCTCCTCTGAGCAGCCACCTGGGGCCCCGTACAATCGCTCTGAGTCCCAGAGACCCACCGCACGCCTCTTCCTCCAGACAGCTGCCCAGTATTCTGGTGCGGTCACTAGGGGTCCAAGCATCTCACTGTGTGCCTCCTCCTCCCACCAACCGCCTGTAGCCCTGGGCAATCACTCGGAGTCGAAGTGACCCACCCCGTTCCTCCTCCTCCTCCAGGTATCCCCCCAGGTGTTCAGGAGTGGTCGCTCCGAGTGGCTCTGAATCCACGTGACCCGCTGCACGCGTCCTCTGGACAGCCGCCCAGAGCTCTGGTGCAGCCACTCAAGACCAAGCGACCCACCACGCTTCTCCTCGAGGCAGCCCCCCTGTGTTCAGGAGCGGTCGATTTAAGTCCAAACAACTCAGCAATCGCCTCCTCCTCTGAGCAGCCCCCTGGAGCTCTAATGCAGTCACTGCGGGTCCAAACGACCCGCCGCGCTCCTCCTCCTCCTCCTCCTCCTCCTCCTCCTACTCCTCAGGGCAGGCCCCAGTGTTCAGAAGTGTTCTGAGTCCAAACAGCTTCCCACAGCTCCTCCTCTGGCAACCGCCTGTAGCTCTGGTATAATCACTCCGAATCCAAGCGGCCACGCTCCTCCTCTTCCTCCTCAGGGCAGGCCCCGGTGTTCTGAGTCCACACAGCTCTCCTCATCGCTCCTCCCCTGGGCAGCCACTGGAGCCCCAGTGGTTGCTCCGAGTCCCAGTGCTGTGCTGAGTGGCCTCCTCTATGATGCTCCCAGTTGTCCAAGTTCACTGCTCCAGCGGGGGGAGGGGTGTCTCGCCAGGCAACTCTACTTCACGAAGTTCCCTGCTATCAGGGACTTCCGGCCCATCCGGGACGCCTCCCCAACGGGAGAGACTCACCCGGCTGCTTTGAGTTGGTCCCAAGTGTCTCAATATCTCCTCTTTTGAATCCTGAGTCCTGGAGCAACATGAAATACAGCCACCCTCTAGTCCGCCATCTTGAAAACCGACATTATTCTTAATGTTTTCAAAGAATAGAAAGCTGAGGTCCTGGTGGTCTGGAGCGGCTCAGAGTAGAGAAATTTCAGACTGTAATCTGTCTAGTACAGGTTTCCCATGTATGCTGGCAGAGGACTTGACACCTATTCTTGAGGTAGATTTTCTGCTTTTCCAGGAAACTTGTTTCTTCCTTTTCTTTTTCTTTCCTTCTTTCTTTTCTTCTCTCTCTTTCTCTCTCTCTCTCTCTCCCCCACACACCCCTTCCTCCTTTCCTTCACTGGGGTTAAAACCCAGGGCAATTTACCACTGAATGACATTCCCAGTCCTTTTTGAGACAGGGTCTTGCAAAATTGCTGATGCAGCCCTGGAACATGCAATCTTCCTGCCTTTGCCTCCTTAGTGTGTGTCATCAAACCTGACTCAGTCTTTGTTCTTAAAGCTTTTAATTGATTGATTGAGGCCCACCCACATTATGGAGGGCAATTTCTTTTCTAAAAATCAAGTGATTCTAGAGATTGAAAACATCTGAAAAATATTTCCACAGCAACAGGTTTTTTTTTTTTTTTAAATTAAATCACTGGATATTATATTTTAGTCAAATTTAACATATAAGACTATCACAAGTTTTCATTATAAACACATTATACTACATATATGTACATTAATACATAACTTTTTCATTTTATTGTGAACATTCCCCCAAATAATCAAATATTATAAACATATTACACTACATATATGTACATTAATGCATAATCTTCATTTTATTTTGAACATTCCCCCAAATCATCAAATACTATCATCAAACATGAAGTTTACTGAAATGGCTTAATAGCACAACATATCAAAACAACAGGGGCTGAGGCCATAGCTCATTAACAGAGCACTTGCCTAATATGCTTGAGGCAGTGGGTCCTATCCTCAGAAATACAAACAAAAACAATATCCATATTTCAGCGCTTTAAACAATATTACATATATTCACATGTATATTTCAACTATTGCTGATTACTTGTTAAATTACTTAAAGTCACATTACCAAGTTAAAGATTATAACAATTTTAAGGTCTTTATTCCTATTGTTAAAGAGCTTTCCAGAAAGTTTGTGCCCATTTACACTTATAGGGAAGATACGTGAATTCAATGGCACTCTTAACTATACTCTAGACAACACTGGGTTTTATATTTTTATTAATTAAATTGGTAAACATGTTTGACTTTGTACTTCTTTACTAACTGGCATATAACTATCTTATCATTTACTGTATTTTGACTATTTGTTTTTTTATTTTGTTAATTTTATTCTTTGCCTAGTTTTTTATTTGGCTGTTAATCATTCTAATTAATATATGAGGTATTTGTATTTATGAATATAAATATTTGTCATATTTCTTACAAATATTATTCCTGATTTGCTTTCCTTCTTTTTTTCCTATTAAAGAGACTTTGGTATAAAAATCACTCAGAGAAAGAATTTATACATACTTCAAATTTCCCTTAGGGTAAACAACCAAAATTAATAAAGATATATTGTTGGTGGCTAAAAGGGAACTGAAATATGAAAATGAGATTATTTTCATAGACAAATGATGCATCACTCCCACGGATGACTCAGGTAACCACTTATATCTTTGCAAAAAAAAAAAAAAAAAGCACTTGGGGAAATGCAATAATTTTTTCCCTAAGAATTTCTTTATTTAGCACTAACTTTAGAATCTATGATCAAATTATCATTTCTAACAAGATATCAAATCAACGTTTTGTACAAATAAATGTTAAATGACCAGTAATTTTTAAGGAAAAAAATTATGGGAGAATGAACTAATCAATTATCTTAGGATTTCTTTCCTCCTTCTAAGGAAGTTAAAAAATTAAAAAGCAGCAGATTAGGATGGTAAATCTGTGATGGCACTAAAAGCTGCATGACACGGATGTGCTGCAAATAAATCTGCGTGGTAATATAAATTGACTCAGGCATTTGTGCTACATATGACAGTCCAAAGTGTTTTCATTTCCTCCTTAGTAATTTTTAGATTTTCTTATTTCATTGACTATGAAAAGCACAATCATCCCACACAATGTTCTTGGATTGAGTTTTAATGGAATCTGCCCAGAATTTTAGCTTGATTTAGAACATTAGAAAAAAACTGAGTTTCAAGCAATTTATCTGACTTGACCAATAATTTAAACATGTATGGTATAATAAAATGTATAATTAGTTTTCTACTTTAATATATTTCAGTTGGTTAGTTGAGTCTGATTCACTCTTTTTGTAAAGTCAACAAAGCATCTACCTTGTTTTCATTTATAATTCCTTGTTTTCATTTATAATAAAAATGGGCTAGTATACATTCACTTATTTACTTACCATACATAGTCTTACATCAAATTTATTACTTATTGAATTGATTCATATTTTCAAAAAGGCTTCCTCTTATGGTTCTTTTTTTTCTTTTTTAATGCTTCTGTAAGCATGAGTCTGACTAAGCATTTTTTTAAAATTGTTTACTGACTGGCTGCATTTTCATTTTTGTTAAAAAGAAAAAGGATTCCCCCAATTTATCTTGTTGTCTTTTCATTCTGTTTGTATTTGGGTCATATCTTAGTTCTAAGTTAATTTTTTTGAGGAACACATACCTTTATTTATTTTTAAAAAAATATATATTTCTTAGTTGTCATTGGACCTTTTTCATACTTATTTACATGCAGTGCTGAGAGTTGAACCCAAGGCCTCACACATACGAGGCAAGCACTGTAACACTGAGCCACAACCCTAACCCCTGAATTCTAAATTTTGGAAAGCCAAATTATCAATCTTATGATTTATTATTTCAGAGTTCCTTGTATTTTCTTGTTTTTATATTCTTTCTTTTTTTTATGTTTTCTTCTTTTTATGTTCTTTTAAGGTTATATTAAAATATCACTTATGTTTTCTTAAAGTACTCTTTTGATGTCATTGTTTCAGTTAAATTTTGGCATCTATTGAGTTTTTTTAAATTTAACCATTTAATATGGGGGTACTATATGAAAAGTCTTCCAAAATTCACTCACCTCGTATTCTTTAAATTTTAATACATGGATATTATTTTAACATACTATTGAATCATTTTGGTATTTTGCAATAGTTATCATAAGTGATGTAATTCTATAATTTTCTCTTTTATGCTTTATTCAGATATTAGTAATCACATTATGCCTTCTTAAATTGCATTTGATGATTTTTCTTCTTTCTCCATACTCTAAAATGGCTTAGTGAACTAGCTAGCACTTTTTTCAACTAACAGATTTTCAACTGTGATTATGTATAGCTATTATGTGTAGTTATTATATATGATTTATTTCCTCATTAATAATTTCTATTCCTTATTTCCTCTCCATTAAGCCAGTGTGTGGGTGTTTGTTTTAGTAAACAACTCTTAGATTATATCAGTTCTATTAGTTCTACTCCTTTTCTAACTTCTAGTTAATTCCCACAATTATATTAATTCTTTCACTTTCTTTTGATTCAATGTGATGCTACTTTCTGGAATATGTTCTTTATAATTTGCACTAAATCGGAAAACTCTAAGAAGATATTGTTTTACTTTCTTGACTTAAAAGTTGTCAAAGGAACTAAAAATTAAATTTAAAAAATTCCTTTTACAAGAAAAGTTGTTAAAGGAAGAACTTCCGACAATTTAGATTTAGCAGAGATATTTGAGCAAAGAACTCAATTCATCCAATTCATGAATTGGAAAGAACTCAGAACCAGAAAAGTTTTAGTCAATTCTGCTCTGCAGCAGCAGACATTATTTTTAGACAGAAAAGGGAAATACAGAAATAACTTGATTGGTGATAGCTCCACCTTTTTCCTTATTTGGATATGGTCTGATCAGTTGGCAGATTGAGATTGGCTGAAGTCTTGACAGCTTCTGGTTGGCTGAGACTTAGCTGTTTTCCTACTTATGTTTTCAGTTTTTTGCATACTAAGTTATGTTGCAGTTCTTTTTTATTTTTTAAAAATATTAGATTGCAGTTCTTTATGTGTGAACTCAAAGCATGGCTATAACTTCAGGCCAATGACCTCCTGCTTATTTAATTTAATATTGAATGGGGTTTCTTCCTTGGAGGGGTGAGGGCAATGGTGTCACCTACACACAGACTGTGGGGACTCACTCAAGGTGGTGGTGAAGCAAAATCTGTTTATTGTGCACAAAGCTTTTGGTTTCATAGACTATGCAGCTGCATAAGTGAGGGGAGGCTCCTTCTGCATCAACCAATGAAAAGGTCATTAACTCTGATTATCATGGATGTTCCCAAGGCTACAGGCAAGCATCACAAGTCCACTGGATGGTGTTCCAATCCAGCCTGAGTGGTGGGCCTTTGCTCACACCATTGACTAAGTGACTGCTGCCAAGTATGCCCGTGGGATATAACCTACAATTTAACAGAGTAGATTATTCATATTTTTGAGAGCTGCGTGGATCTAATAGAACAATTCATGGTGTAGACATATTCTTTCCTAAGGCATGTGATTGTGTAAATGAAGGTCTACTTCAAATGCAGTTTTTCAAAATAAAGCTCTTTTTTTTTAACCTTTATTTTTACGTGGTACTGAGGATTGAACTGAGTGCCTCACATGTGCTAGGCAGCTGCTTTACCACTTAGCCACAACTCCAGCCCCAAATTAAGCTCTCTTGCTAGGCTAAAATGAAGCTTAAAATGGAAAGAAAACATAAAACTCAGCATATTTTATATGGAAGCCCTTTTTGGGAAAAATATATCATTGCATGAAAACATTTTTTCTTGATATGTTCTTGATTTAGAAATTCAATATTTAGTTGATCAGGGGACAACATTATTATAAAATATAGTCAGAGTAGAACTGAAATTCTCATGTTAGAATTAAAATTATTTTGCTAACATTGGCTTGGTTTGGAAGTAATTAAGAAACCACTGTATGAAAGGTGAATCATGGACTCTAAAAGTAACTTCTGCAATATTAAATGATAAAAACATACACTTAAAATATTTAGCTAAGTGAGATTCATAGTAATTTTTTTTTTTGGGGGGGGGGCGGGTACCAGAGATTAAACTCTGAGGCACTGAGCCACTGAGCCACAGCCCCAGCCCTATTTTGTATTTTACTTAGAGATAGGGTCTCACTTAGTTGCTTAGCACCTCACTTTCGATGAGGCTGGCTTTGAATTTGATATCCTCCTGCCTCAGTCTCTGGAGCTGCTGGGATTACAGGTGTGCACCACCACGCCTAGCCAAAGTAATCTTGTTATCAGAATTTAAAACATAAGAATCACTAGAGAAGAATGTGTAGATAATTCCAACTTCAAAACAGCTCTAGCAATAGATAATAATTAAACAGAGCCAATGTTCTCATCTCTACCTATTACACCTCAAAAAAACTAGCAGGAAATGGAGTGGGAATGTGTAAATGTCATGGTTTGTTGAGTTTCTTAATTTTGAAAGGCATTATGTTGTATACTTTGGAAGTCTCAATTGTATCTCAAATGTGTCATGTCCAAAATGAAAACTACCTCTTTTCCAATCAAGTACAATCAGCTTTTGGGGTAGGGCTGTACCTCAGTGGCAGAGTGCTTTCCTAGCATGTGTGAGGCAGTGGGTTTGATCCTTAGCACCACATAAAAAATAAACAAACAAAGTCATTCTATCTATCTACAACTGTAAAAAACAGAAACCAAAAAAAAAAAAAAAAAAAAAAAAATCAGAACAATCAGCTTTTACCTGATAGAATTTGAGTAATCTTAATGGAAAAAAAATCATATTTGCAATGTATTTGCCTGTTTTAAATTTTTAAGATGTTTGCCCAAATGGTTTGCTCATAATCCCTGGCGTGGCCTGCAGGATTCATCGTAGTTTGGCTTGCATGCACTTTTCCAGATTTATCTTCCATTGTGGTCCCACCTGCATCAGTGCTTCAGTTGTAATCATAACCTGGTGCTGGGCATGGTGGTACACGCCTGTAATCCCAGCAACTCGTGAGGTTGAGGCCTTGGTAAATTGCAGAGGCTGACTTTGAATTTGCAATCCTCCTGCCTCAACCTCCCAAACTGCTGAGATTACAGGCATGCACGACTGTGACCAGCAAGATTCTTTTTTCTTAAATGGTAGATCCCAAGAGGAGAAAGGACTAGGTTAAGGATATGAGGCTGTGAACACTCTTGATATTCACTAATTGCTTACTGGAAAGGTAACTTGCAATCTCCAAAAAACATACAAGAATCCCAAATTTGTTCTGTTGCTGATATTGATTTTTTTTTTTAAATTAAAAATCCCTGTGAATTTGATAGGTCAAAGTTGGTACTTTGGTTTTCCCTCTTCTGATTATAGCAAGATTGTTCATTCATCACTCTCTTCTCTTCATCTTGGTTTCTTATTTATTTTTTAGCAGTTGGGATTGAACCCAAGGGCACCCTTCCTCTTAACTATATCCCCATCTCTTTTTAAAATTTTTAATTAAAAATTTATTTTTGTAGTTGTAGATGGACAGTATGCTTTTGCTTATTTTTATGTGGTGCTAGACAAGCACTCTGCCACAGAGCTATAGCCCCAGCCCCTAAACATTTTAGTTTTGAGACAGGGTCTCAATAAGTTGTATAGGGTGACCTCTAATTAGTGATCCTCCACCCTCAGCTTCCTGGATCACTGGGATTATAGGTGGGTGTTGCCTGCCTGCCACTACTTCTACTTCTGAATACTTCTTTTTAGTAGGCTTTTCTTTTTCTTTTTAACCATAGTTTGTCCTCAGCTTCTGGAATGTCCCACAGGCATCTCAAACTCAGTATGTCCCAAATTAAATTCATTTTTATGCTTGCTTCACTCTTTTGGTTGATGTCATCAACCACCCAAGCCCCATTTAGATTTAGAAATCTAAATCTCTGACTCCCTTCTTTAATTCCCATTCCTAGACACTGAGTTTCTCCAATTCCATTTAGAGCTCTCAAATATATTAATTCTTCTCTCTACTAAGCTTTTATTATTGCAAGATCTTTCACTAGTCTCCCTGTCCTTATTATCATCCCACTCCACTATTTTACATATTGCTATCAAAATGATCTAAAATGCAAATCTGATCATGTTCCTTTCTAGACTCCACTTTCCTGTCCAACTCCATCTCTTAATCTTTCTATCCATTCCCTTCTCTCCAATTACATGGAACAACCAGAATTCCTCACTGCCTCTGTCTTCTTTTTCTGCCAGGGATGTGCATTTTCCTTTTGTCATATGAATTCCAACTACTCTGAGTACGCCTCCATCACTTCTCTGTCCTTTACACACCAATTATACTTTTCACAGAGCTTTATTATGGCACTTCAGATCACAATTTTGCCATTTTTGTTTAACAATCCCCTTCTGCTGACTTGAGATACTCAAGGACAAGGTTCCATGCCATCTTTTCATCTTTTTATTCCCAGATCTAGAAAAATCTATAGAAAATATTCTTAAATGAATATTATTTATGATAGAAATTTTATAATTCCTTTCCATCTTCTCCTAGAATCTCAACCTACTTAATGTCTCTGTTATCAAATTCTTTTCCATTCCCCCCCCCCACCTTTATTTTTTGGAAGGAGCAAAAGTGAATGAACATTTATTTCCTTACTTCATATGAAGATACCTTTTATAATACACTCTGCTTAAGTTATTGGTGAATCAACTTCTATCAAGTAGCCAAAGCATATAAATCCTAATGGGAAAAAGATATGGCCCAGGATCAAAAAGCTGGAGTTATTGGTGGATTCTTACCATTTTCTGACAATGACACGATGGACAGTTGTCACAAGAAACTCTGAAGAAAAACACGTGGAGGTGGGAATTGAGTCATGAAAAAGACAATACCTGGAAGCAAACAGTGAGGGTGTGGGCGACTAGCAGTCACATCACACAAATGGTGTCCACCAGGAGCTGTGGGAGAAAGGGATCTTGAGAAGAAGTGAGGTCACTTGGAATTGTCCCCATTTTCCATTTCTAAGATTGACAAGTTTGGGTGTTTCACCAAACCACGTCCTTTTCATTACTATGGACAGTTATCTTTTTATCTTTTTAAAGCACACCTGGTTATGTTACTTAACTACTTAAAAGACAACTTTGTGATATATTCATACATACACATAGCATAATTTGGTCAACTTCACTCCCCAGTTCTTCCCTTTCCCTCTCCTCTTATAAAAGTACTTTATATATAGGTGTATCTTCAAAAAGTCACCTGGCCTATACAACTAGATTGCAGCCACAAAGTTATAGAAATCTTCATTACAGAAATTCTTAAGGGGTCACAAAATTTTACTTGATCTGTCTTCTCCAACCTCTTATTGACAAGCTGTCAAGAAGTTCTGAACTCCCATAACTCGGGCATTATACAATTGTTATCTTATCAAACAAAAATATAGTGTGTTCCTTTCACTCATGGGTTCATTCACTATAGTAAATCTTGCAGAGTTAAGAATTCTACATCAGTTTCCTCATGTGAAAAGGAAATATTTTTCTTTTTAAACATGTTTTAGTCATCAATGGACCTTTAATTAATTAATTTTCATGTGATGCTGAGAATTGAACCCAGAGCCTCACACATGCCAGGCAAGAGCTCTACCACTGAGTCACAACCCCAGCCACGGGAAAAATTTCTTTAAAGAGAAAAAAAACCCTTTCTTATATGTAAAATAAAGATAAGAAAACTTCTCAGAGCTGGGGTTGTGGCTCAGTGGTAGAATGCTTGCCTAGCATGTGTGAGGCACTGGATTCAATTCTCAACACCACATATAAATAGCAACATCTTAAAAATATTAAAAAAAACATATTTCATGGAGCTGTTGTGAGAACTGAATGCATTGATATATATTTAAAGCAAGTATAACATATAAAATGCTAACTTGTTAATGTTTGTTGAATGATAAAGCACTAGCCCAGAGTACCACAGCACACAGTAAATGCTTGGTTCACAAAAGAGCATGATATGAAAACCTGATATGTCCTATAAGCCCCTAAGTTGTCACTGCTTAAACAAAATGCCTTCTCAATCATCTACTTATAGATGTGACATGGAATTAAGTACATTTTAATGTTTAGTAATTAAAAAGAGAGTTTTTAAGATCTTAAAACTAGGGGCTAGGGTTGTGGTTCTGTGGTAGAGCGCTTGCCTAGCATATGTGAGGCACTGGGTTCAATTCTCAGCACCACATATAAATAAATATCCATCAACATCTAAAAAAAAATCTTAAAATTAGGAAAGAACTGAAGTTTCAATTATAAATTTTTAAACTTCCTCAGAAGTTTACTAAAAGTAACATTTAAAACAATTTCATATTTTGGAAAAAGACAACACAATATCTTAGGAATTTCTGCTGTCTTTGGTGCTGTCATATAATTCTACGTACTATAAATGATCTATAAATGTATTTGTTCTCAGATTTAGTGAAAAAAAAAATAAAGTGTGTTGGGGGGTAGAAATAACACCAAACAAGAATTAAGGAATATTGGATTCTAGCCCCCAAATTAACTGTGGAATCTTGAGCAATCTCTTAATTCCTCTGGGGTTAAGAGCCCTCCTTTGGAATTTGAAGGGATTAACTAATCTCTAAATTCCCATCCAGTTCTAAAATACAAAGTTTTAAAAGTATAAATATTGTGCTCGCTTCGGTAGCACATATACTAAAATTGGAATGATACAGAGAAGATTAGCACGGCCCCTGAGCAAGGATGACATGCAAATTTGTGAAGCGTTCCATATTTTTTCCAGAGATCCTGCACCTAATAGAAGACAAAGTAGGCCTGAATCTTCATCATATTGGCTTAGGATCAGGCTTCCTCAACAAGACTCCCAAAGCACAAGAAATCAAAGCAAGAATCAATAAATGGGATGGACTTAAACTAAAAAGCTTTTTCTCAGCAAAGGATACAATCAAGAATGTGAAGAGAGAGCCTACACACTGGGAGAAAATCTTTTCCACATGCACTTCAGATAGAGCACTTATCTCCAAAATTTATAGAGAACTTTTATAAAACTTTACACCAAAAATACAAAGAACCCAATCAATAAATGGCCAAGGAACTGGACAGACACTTTACAGAAGAAGACACACAGGCAATTAATAAATATATGAAAAAGTGCTCAACATCTCTAGTAATTAGAGAAATGCAAATTAAAACAACTCTAAGATTTCACCTTACTCCAATTAGAATGGCTATTATCAAGAACACAAACAATAATAGATGTTGGTGTGGATGTGGGGAAAAAGGCACACTTTTACATTGCTGGTGGAGTTGCAAATTGGTGCAGCCACTCTGGAAAGCAGTGTGGAGAATCCTCAGAATACTTGGAATGGCCCCACCTTTTGACTCAGTTATCCCACTCCTCAGTTTATACCCAAATGACTTAAAATCAGCATACTACAGTAATGCAGCCACATCAATGTTTACAGTAGCTCAGTTCACAATAGCTAGACTGTGGAATCAACCTAGATGCCCTTCAACAGATGAATGGATAAACAAACTGTGGTATATATATACAATGGAATATTATTCAGCCATAAAGAATAATATTATGGCATTTGCAAATAAATGAATGGAATTGGAGATTATCATGCTAAGTGAAATAAGCCAAGCCCAAAAAACCAAAGGCCAAATGTTTTCCCTGATAAGTGGAGGATAATATATAATGGGGGTGGGGTGGGGAATGAGAGAATAATGGGGGAACTTTAGAATATGTAAAAGAAAATGAGAGGGAGGGGGGTATGAAAAATGGTGGAATGAGACAGACATCCTTACCCTATGTACATGTATGATTACATGAATGGTATGAATCTACATTGTGTACAACCATAGAAATGAAATTATGTACCCCATTTGTGTACAATGAATCAAAATGCAGTCTGTAAAAAATTTAAAAATAAATAAATAAAAGTATAAATATTAGTATATTTTAAACTTTTTCTTACATGGTCCCTCATTACTAGAAATTTAGTCTTTTTTTTTAGAGCAGGAATCAAATCTTAGTTATCTTCACACTCTACTTCATGTTCTAGGAGACCACTCATTCATTCAAGAAAGTTATTAACTTATTCATCCAATGCCTATTTTTTAAAACTCTGAATGAATACATTAAATACTTTCTTGAATAAGTGTCCCCTACACAGAGCTTCCAGTAAAAAAATGTACAGCAAATTTATGGTATAACAAATCAGTATTCAGTGTTAACATAATTACATTATTTCAGAACAAATTATTGTGTATCAATGATTGTTGATATTCAACATATTTAGAGTCTATCATTAATAATTTATTGACTACTTTGCTAATTTTAGGATAATTTTATCCCCCCAAATTTCCTTATTTCTGACATATTTTAGAAAACTTATGAGTTAGCTATAAAGCTTTGAGAGAGGCTGCTGCATGAAGTCCTATTATCCTAAAGGACAATACCCACCAGTATCAAAGGTCAATGTATTAAGTTCCCTATAGAATTCTTTGGAAAAGGCATTTATCTCCTATGGAATTCTATAGAAAAGGTTTTTCATTTTTGTCTTTCTACTGATATTAGACTGAAAGATAATCTGATAAAGCAAATAAGAAAACTAAAGTACATAAACAAATACATACACACACACACAAACACACACACTTAAAACTCAGTAACTCCTCAATTGCCAGATGCACCTATTTTCAAGTTAATATTAAATGCCAGCTTACTGCAGGTGCAGTCCCAAAATATTAACATAAAATGCCAAAAGAAGAGTAATTAACTGTAAGGTAGTCTACAGAAATAAGGTAGACAGTCTTCCTACTGCTTTTGAACAGGGCAGATACCTTTCTCTGGATATATGCCCAAAAGAGAATACAGGAAATTCTACTTCTCTTATCCTATTAATAATGTGGTTGAAATTTGAGGTATACTTTCTTCAAGACTTTCTGGACTTGTAATTATTGAGAAAGATTTTTTTTCCCAATAATTATCTATCATCCTAAAACACCCCAACTTGAGTTAAAATGTTATTCACAGATTATATAAACTGACACAGCACAGTAAGGTTTTTTTTATTGTTAAATTACTATGGTACCATATGCAGAACAAAGTAAAAGGGTAAAGGGACTGATATACTTGTGCATTCACATTTTAAATTCTTGAATTATAAACAAATGATCAGGTAGGAAAGAAAAACTAAAGCAAGTGTTTTCCCTTAGAAGTCTTCTAATTTCTCTAATAATTATAGAAAACATGCTCAAAAACTTTAGAAAAACACTTTTTTTTCCTATATGTGATAGCATATCAATAAATAAACTATGTTTACCTCAATAAACCAAGACTCCCTCAATATTAAGGACAGTCTATATCTGGCTAATGCAATTATAATTTAGATATAATATAGGCATCCAAAAATAAAGGGGTGACACAGTTTAAAATTTTCCAAAATGTTAAGACTCTTAATGCTGAGTTTCCAGTTCCAGAATTGTCCATTCCCCTTGAGGTGAACAATCTTCGGAGGAAAAACTAGCCATGGTGATACTTGCTGAGGAATTATCAAGTGGAGATGTTAGTTCGCTACATCTGTTCAAAGTGTCAACATGTGCTATACCCTGAGGTTTTGAGCTGTCTCGTGCTAAAAGGAGTGTCTGATTGATTAAATACTGTGCTAAATTTAGATCTTCAGGAAGAGAATTTGTAATATTTAAGTTTGAGTCCTGTTCAGAGAGCAGTTGCTTTAGTAGGGTCCAGTCCTGTTTTGCAAAATGTTGATTATCTTCATAATCCATATCTGTAACATGTGTTTCTGATTCCATTTTCTGCTCAAATGCTTCTGTTACATCCATCTCATATATTGGAGAAAGGGTTTTTGAAGGCCGATGGTCAAACATGCGGGTTTGTGCCAGTGTGTCACAATCATCTATGTCTCCTGAAATAATTCATAATACTACACAATGTAAAAATTGCACATGTTGGTACCTCTCAGAGTTTTGTAGTACAATATTAATACAATGTAACAGTGATGGCCTCCCCCAAAAACCACAAAATGGGAAAATAACATTTATACAAAATTGACAAAATTTCTGAGGCATTTCATCTTCTATGTTAAAAAAAAATTCAAGGGCGAGGTTTAGCAGCAAAATCAACATAAGCAACTAACAATAATTCTCCATACTTTAATTTGAAAACTTATGATACAGAAAATAACAAATTATTTCAACACAAACATAGAAAGTGCACATATATCTAATTTACTACAATAGAAACTTAAGGAGGAAAAAAAAGACAGTTATTTGATGGTGACTTTTAAAGTAAGTCATTTGCAAAAGGGGGAAATAAATACATTTTATCTAAAGGCTTATTTGTATATTGCACATGCAAAGGAGGATTCAAGCAAGGACAAACAAAAAAGTTCAACTTTTTTTTTTTTAAGAAAAGAACTCCTAATGATTTTGCTGAATAGGGATTATAGATAAGTATTTTTCTTGATTATGATATACAATAGTTACTCAGTCAGCCACTATTGCATATTTCAAATGTGGGTCATTAGTCTGAATTACCATAATGAGGAAGACAAAAACATAAAACAATTAGACAGGAAATCATCTGTGCATATGAAATAAGCTTGGGCTTTTTTCATATATTATCATTGCTTCTAAATATACTCTCTTTAAGGAAATTTAACTTTTTACTTGAAAATTTTAGAATAGAATTATATTAATCCTGAAAGTTTTAATCTCTGTAAAATGCATATAAATTGTAATAATCTAGTTGTTAAAATAGTTCAGTGCTTTTAGTTACATATTACTATAGTTATTGCACAGCCCTCTTAAATATATCACTAGCAAGTCCATAAATCATATCCAATGTGTAATAAAATTTCTTAGTTGAGAATTCTTAAATTAGACATAAATAATTAAATAATAATAAACTAAGATTTTATATTTGCTCTTTATGTAAAGTCTCCTAGTAGGTTAGCTATGTCTAATAAACAACGAAAAATTTTACTAGACATTAATTCTTCACTAGGATTTTCAGTGAACAATGAATGAATAACTAGTTAATTTTCATACTTATCAAGAAATTTAAATTTTCATTTAAAATTTGAAACTGTTGCATAAGTAATTATTCTATCTACCTAAAATATAACATTCAGGGCTACATAAAACTTTAAAACTCTATAAACTTATTTTCTTATGCATTTAGCATTTCTATTTCTGTACATTACCTGCAGATAAAGCAATATTAGCTTTTTCGGTAGCTGTCGAATGGCTCTCTTTCACTTGACCTTCCTGAGGCAGAACTTGACTCCGAAAGGAGTCCAGAGATTTTGTAGAGTTGTTCTTTGGTATGTCAGAATTGGGTTCTCTTTGATGAAGCTCCAAATGACATGGCCTTTCTTGAGATTTTATATCACTATCCAAGAATTTGCTGCGTTGCTGAAAGTCATTATTTACATTGTTTCCACCATTTACTTTTTTATCCTCTGGAAAAAACTGCCTGCTTCCTTTGGACAGGACATCTAATGTGTTCTTTTCATCAGTGGCTGAAACACTCTGTTTTTCTTTTCTTAAAGAGTCAATGCTATTAAAACCCAAGAGAGTGCTGTCATTGTTATATGTGCTATTGCCTTTATGTTGTTGTTTACATTGTAAAATACTTCCTTGGTTTTCTTGTGAGAATCTGGAAAAGCAGGTCCTTCCCTGATGTTCATGAGAAACACCATCAAAAACATCAGAAGGTGAAAGTGAATCTATAGAAGGCTGAAAGGGAGTATGGACTTCCCCTTCATCAGATCCCAATTCTTCACATTCATCTACTGAAAGTAAAACTGACCTTTTAAACTTTTTAGTTGCAGAAAACTCACGACTTTCATTTTCAGTTCCATCTTCAAAAGCTAAGTTAATTATTCCCTGAAACTGCTGAGGAGTTGGGTTAGATAGAGAGAAATTTTCTGCAACATTTTCAGCTTCAGATCTTTCATCTTCTGTTTCATCTGCTGAGGAAGAAACCTGATCTATTTCCTGAGCAAACTGGACACTGCCTCGTGAAATATTTTCTTTTTCCCTAGGATGAACTATTGTAGATCGAGACCAAATTTCTGGCCTTTTCCTAGGAATCTCATCATCACTTGTTGAGTTAACTTGGAAAAAATCATTACTACTTTGCTTTTTCATTTTTACTTCAATCCTTAAATTACTATCATATATTTTTAATTCTTCAGGAGTACTAGTATCACTGCTACTTCTTCCAAGGAAATCATGACATAGCATAGTTCCACACTTAGAAATACCTCTGTCATTTGACCCATCATCATCCTGAGACCCTCCAGCATCATAGTCTTCAGATCTGGGCTTTATGTCATCAGAGGATGTGGTAGCACTGCCAGTGTCAGATTCAGGACTCTCTCTTTGATGCAGCACATTGGTACTCAAATTCCAGTGACCCATGAATGGAGCTTCTGGAGTTTCATGGTTCTCTGGAGTTTCTGATGTTTCCATATTTTTAGGAGAATTTTTTCCTGATGGCTGTCCCAAAAAACATTTGGAGGAAACATCTGAGTCTGTGGTAGCAAGTTTATCTTCCTTCACGGCAAAATCATTAGGTAATTGAGTAGGAATTGTTGGTTCTTCTACATGAATTTTAGATTTTCTGTCATCTTGAACAGAATTTAAGGTACCATTTATTCTTTCAGGAATACAAGGTAAAACATCTTTCACACACTTCATGCTTGATGTTTTATTTGTATCTTTTCTTCCTACTTCTTTCTCTCTATCTGATATTAAATGAGTTTGTTCTACATTTGTTGAGTTTAAATCACAAACTGGGTTATAGTTTAAGGAGTTTTCATTTGTATTTGACATCCTGGACTTCAGAGCATTGGTACTATAAAATTTTGAATCTACACTATCACTGCCAGAATGACAATATGCTTCAGTTGGAATGCAATGATTTGTGTCTTTGTGACTGGGAAGTTTTGTTTCACTTTTATCTGAACAAATCTGTTTTGATTTCAGTTCTTGTTTTACTGATTTATCCAGCTTTAAAATATTTTGGCATCCTAACACCAATTTCTCTTTTTCCTGACTGCTTAGTGGCTTTTGTGGGTCTGGTCTGCACGATGACTGAAATGACTCTGTGCCACTGATTTCAGTTGCAAGATTAGTTAGAGGTTTGTGAGGCTTCTGTTCAGAAGCATTGTCTTTGCTGTTATCATGTGTATGATGAAGAATACTTTTCTGGATAACAGATGTTTCACTTTTTAAAGGTCTTTGAGAAGAAGACTGAGTCTTCAATATAATCTGTCCAGGAAGTGTTTTTTGTTTTGAATCTTTGTTATTCACAGTTTCACCTTTCTTTGACTGATTCAGGGTTTTAGGCATTGACACCATTTTTGTATTAACCTTAGGCAAAGTTGTAAGTCCTTGCTTAACAACTTTTTTCTTAGGTGTTTGTTTATCTGAAGTTGTCTTATGGTCCAATTTTTCATCAGACTTCCTTGAAGAGACTGAAGATTTTACTGAATTTGGTGAGTCACCTTGGGATCCTAAGAAAGGAAAGTTCAGAAATATAATATGCTCTAATTCTGTGTGAAATTCAACATTTTAAATTACTTTAGAAAAAATAAAATAAATAAAAACAATGAAAGGTTACATTACAAGGTAATTACATCCAGATCAAATGGATAATTACAGATTAGGAGTTAGTCATATGATAAAATTAAAAATTTTTTTTCTATTAAAATATATAGGGACTATTTCAAAGTCTTAGTTAAAATTATTAAAATTGAGTCTTCCTGAGAAGACCCTTGATCCTTATGCCAAAATTGGATTTGCATAAATATATGAGGGTGGAAAAAAATCTGATTTCTTATACCAAAGGAAGTCTTCCCTTTGAAGTTTGTTTTTTTTTTTTTGGTCGGGGGAGAAGGAGGGGAAGGCTGTGTTCTACATAGCTGGAAAAGAGAAGCAAGCTAAACAGAAAATAGAAAACTGTTGAAATTGTTCCTTTTTTCTTTCAAACATGAATAAAACCATTTTCCTTCTTATAAGAAGATCATTATTATTGTAGCTCATTAACTTAAATCTGCAGTGGAAACCAGAACTGTTGCCTGGAGGGAACGAGAGATTAATTTTGGGAATCCATTTGTGCGTACTGGTTAAAGTCTTAGAGAATGATATTTTGGGTATTCAAGTGCAAATTGGCCAAAGAGCATTACCAAATGCTTTTTTTGTTTGTTTGTTTTATGGCACTAAGGACAGAACCCAGGGTCATATCCATTCTAAGCAAGTGCTCTACCACTGAGTTATATGCCTACAGCTCTAGCAAATAATTTTAAATGTTTAATTTTTAGCTATTACTAGGATATGAATAATTTTCCCTGCCTTATTATTTAAATTGATTTTCAGTATTAATTCATAATGTAAATCAAAAGTATTTTGAGAATTTTACAAATTGCTCTTACACATGTGAAGGCTTAATGTATAAAAAAGTAATTTTTAAAATCAGTTATTATGTTAGCAAATCATACAATCTAATATTTTCCTTCTTAAAATACTGATAAATACATTACATAGCACAGATTCAGTAGGGAAAATTCTTCCTCTTTATATATAATGGCTATCTAGGCTATACCATTATTTTTAGAGCTATTTAGAGCTGGTTTTACAGATGAAATTCCTATAGTTATCAATGAAACTTTAAAGAAATATGGGCATACTCTATAAAAGCACCACAAATGCAGATAAACTACTGACTCCCTTAATTATTTTTCTCACAAAGGATAATAAAAACTGAACCCATACTTGCAAAACACCAAAATACTTGTCTAAACTCTCATCTCTATCATGTGAAACAAATGTAAAAATAAGTGAAATTGTTATATTTTGCTTATTTGCTACTTAAATTCCAAATTTGAGTTTTGCTTATCCAACTTACATAAGGAAGTAATACCCATGATACCCACAACTGTTTCAGCTTTACCTTGAGTTTTAGCAAGATTAGATGAGGCATTCTTTGTCCTCTGCTGAGTTGTACCACATCCATTGCCATTTCCTCTTTTCTTCAAAATTGCCTGTGGTACTGGGTCACTATATCCTTTGTCACTGACTTTCTTTAGTATACTAAGAAAAATGGTTTGCATTTAGTATTACAATGAGATTCCAAAACATAAACTTTTAAGAGAGCCACTCATGAAATATATTTTCCCCAAGAAATAGAAATACATATTTTCTGAAAATAGAGAAACCATAAGTCTTTAGGTAAAGTAGGTAAAGCATGATAAAGCAATGCATAATAAATGCCATAAGTATAAAGATATTGTTCTAATACTTTGCATCCATCATTCTAATATATATATTCTTTTATAAATAAGACAATCATTTAAAACATCACTGTATAATATTTTACTTTTTTTTAACAAATTAAAAACAGTATTGTAGAGCTCAGCAGTCTACTGCTAAGCCAGTATCAATTAATACTGAAAATCAATTTAAATAATAAGGCAGGGAAAATTATTCATATCCTAGTAATAGCCAAAAATTAAACATTTAAAATTATTTGCTAGAGCTGGGGGCATATAACTCAGTGGTAGAACACTTGCCTAGAATAGAATGCACATGACCCTGGGTTCTGTCCTTAGTGCCATAAAACAAACAAACAAAAAAAGCATTTGGTAATGCTTTTTGGCCAATTTGCACTTGAATACCCAAAATATTATCTCTAAGACTTTAACCAGTATGCACAAATGGATTCCCAACAATATTTAACAATATTATTCCCAAAATATTTAACAATATTTTTTAAAAATTTTTTTTAGTTGTAGGTAGACATCTTTATCTTTATTTATTTATTTTTATGTGGTGTTGAGGATTGAACCTAGTGCCTTACAGGCACTGGACGAGTGCTCTACTGCTGAGCCATAACCCCAGCCCCACACTTTAACAATATTTAGCTACAAGTTAGTATATAATTAATTTACAGAGAGAGTTAGCATATAGGTTAAACATTAAATGAAGACCTACCTGTTATTTATATTAGTGTCTTGTTCATGAATGCTTTTTTTATTGGAAGTTCCATTGGTAACTCTTGAAACAGGCTGAGATTTTACTGCTATAAATTAAGAAAAAGTCAGTCATGAGATAGAATACATTAATATGTAACAATCTGGTATAAATTTACTGGTTAGACACAATAAACAAAAACGTTAAAGAAGGAAGGACTGTTTTCTCTGTTTTCATGAATACATATAAATAAATACTTTATGATATTTAAAAATAAATAAATAAAAGACCCCCAAGCATCATTCTTTCTAAGAACTTTACCTGTCAAGAGCTATTAAAAATTAGAGTTTTGGGGTGAAGGTGTAGCTCAGTAATACAGTACTTGCCTAGCATGTATAATGCCCTGGGTTGATCCCCAGCACAACACACATACACACAAAGTATAAAAAAAAATTAAAAGTGCTAAAAACCCACCTACAGTGGAAATTTTGACACTGTCTACACTGTTTTTCACCATCTGTGCTGGAGAATCACAAAAGGATAGCTTCTGACTGGAAGACATCTCTTCTACTGATCCATTTTCTTTTGGTTTGCCCAGACATTCAGTGGAAATCAATAGTTCCATGCTTGAATTTGTAGATTGGCTGGAAGGTCCTGCAATGCTGAGGCATGGAGAATCTTTCCCTGTCCCTTTTTTCAAAGGTTTTGCTTTGGCTTGCACATTTAAGTTTCCAGTGAATACCTTGGGTCTGGCGCCTGTGATTTGCCCTTCCTGGTTTTTCACTCCTTTTCCATTTACTGAATTTTTATGTCCAGTTGCTGCTGCTGTTGTTGACTTTTCCACAACTTTAGGTGGCAGGTTGTCGAGTTTTGCATTATCATTGTTTTCTATTTTGGGCTTTATTACAGTTTTGGGCTTTCCAGAAATATTTTTCCCCCCAGTTTTCAATTCTTTTGTACTCTTAAATGTTACTTTTGTACTATCCTTTTCCTTTAAATCATCATGCTTCAAGGTTTTATTTATACTATTTCTATTAGTATTTGATGAATGTCCAGATGCTAATCCATCAGATTTCATCTTTTGATTAGTAGAGAGAGAACTCCAACACTTGTTATTTTCCCTCCAAGATTTGTTTTTTATAATACTAGAGTCAGAAACTTGTCTCCTTTGCTACAAAAAAGAAGAAAAAATACTTTAACTTGGCTGAACTTTTCACATATAATACTTTGTTTCAATAAGCCAATTTTTCAGAGGACACAAACAGCAAGTTCATGTTATGATTTAAGGTCATTTAAAACTTGAATTGGGTCTTTGATCATTTTGATCAAAACTTTTTACTCTCAATTGATCATATTACTTTAATCAAATCTTAAATACAACATTAAAGGTTTACATATTTAAAAGGCATATTATTTTTAATTTATGAAGGTCTGGTAGAGATTAATACCTAAAGATTCAGCATGCCTTGAGTAAACATTAATATTCAAGATTTTTAAAGGAATCCCTGGTTCCATGTAAAACCTTTTCCCTACATCATTTCACTTAATATTTGCAATAATCTTATGAAATAGTTCCTATAGATATTTTTAATTCTCAGACAAGAAATGGAGGATGAAAGTAGGTATGTGACTTACCCAAGGTCATAAGCTTGTAAGGGACAGAAATAGGACTTGAGCTCATGACTTACTGCCTCAAGGAGGTAATCATCCAAATGGGATAATTTGAGAGACATTGCAAAGATTTTCAGCAAAACCTCTCTCTTCAACCCTATCCCAAATGCCAGGAATTTTATCATTAAAGATTTAATTCTCTATGGTAAGAATAATTTACTTCTTGGAGTCTTCACTGAAAACAAACAAAAAACTCCTAGGAAACACAACACATTACATTTGAAAACCTTGGTTTTTGAAAGAACAAGAGGGTAGTACAGTATTGGCTATCTGGAGAAAGTGCAGGAAAAGGGATATGAAAAAGGGAAAAGGACAAAAATAGAACAGCACTGAAGACAAACACAACCACTTAATCATTTTTCTTAGACCTAACCTTAGTAAGGAAGAGAACACCAAAAATTTTAAAGTTGGTAGGAATTTTAGAATAAAAATGTAAGATTATATTGTCATTTTTTGGGTAAATATGTAAATGTTCCCCCTTTTCCCTTTGTAAAGCTACATGAGACTGTAGAGGCAAAGCCTATGTTGTCTTCACTTTTTGTATCTAAAATCTTTGGCACCAGGCCAATAATATATTGGGAACTTATGAAAATGTTGATGTTTGTTGTTAAAACCTGGCATATATTGATTATAATTCAACATCTAATTATTTCTAAATCTGAAAAGCTTCTCTATTCCATTTAAAACTGTCCAAGATAAAATAACACACACACACACACATATATATATCTATATATATATATGCATGCAAATATGTGCATATAGACAATAAAAATACTAACTTGGCTAAATTTGGCAAAACCGAAGGAATGGTGATGAAGGAATCATGAGATTCTTATACTGGCTTTGCCTCTGGTAGATTTGGAATATTTAAGAAGTTATTAGCAACTCTGGGCCTTAGATTTTACATGTTTATAGAGTAGAGAATAACTTCCTCAGATCAGTGTTCTAGGATTCTAACATTTATAAAGTTCAAATGGGCTTGTTCCTCAGTTTTTGCTTTTTTGATCCAATCTTAGCCCAACAAAACGTTCCTCTATTTTTAATACCTAAAATTAGGTCAAGTTCTGCTTTTAGACCTTTTCTCTCCCTTCAAACCAACTGTACTTAATTTGCTCTCCTTAAATCTTTGCACTTTGAAGTATTATGCTAAGGGCTAAATGTATGTATTATATGGGATAAATACACTCCTTTAGAAACTTGACATTAACATAGTATGATATGATGAAGATTCAATGTGAATGAATTTCTAAGCAGTCTCTTGCTTATATTTGCAAAGTTTAAATATGTTTCTTCTGAACCCATGACCAACTGGGAATGGTCACTATATTCTATTGACAAAAATGAAAAAAAAAAAAAAAAAAAAAGATAACCCTCTAAAGTATTCCTATCTTTTTTTTTTTTTTTTTTTGGTTAATTTTTACTATAGAAAAATTTAAACATAATTTAAAGAAAAGACAGAACAGTATGATGAATTGTCATGTACTTAATATCCAGCTTTAACAATTACCAATTCATGTGCAATTGTTTCATATATACTTATCCCCATTTTATTGTGAAGCAACTACCATGTTTTATTTTTAAGTATTTTAGTACTAGCACTCTTTTGAAACATTTCTCTTGTTCTTATCTGATTAGCTTTTCCCCACCTTTATTTTATTTCTTTTTTTTTTTTTTTTTTTTTTTTTTTTTTTTTTTTTGGTGCTGGGGTGCTTTACCATTGAGTCACATTCCAGTCCTTTTTATTTTTTACTTTGTGACAGGGTCTAAGTTTCTTAGGGCCTCATTAAGTTTGCTGAGGCTGGCCTCAACTTGTGATCCTCCTACCTCAGTCTCCCCAGTGACTGGGATTACAGGTATGTGCCACTGTACCCAGCCTTCTTTCCACCTTCTAAAGGTTTCATCTCTATTTGAAAACTGTATTCATTTCATGTTTACTAAGTACTTACTACATACCAGATAACTACCCATAAATTATTTTGACTAATTTTTACAATAATCCTGCTGGTTTTATTATTCCATCTTACACATAAGCAAACACAAATAATAATGTGAAGTCAATATTTGAACTCTTCTAATTTTTTATATAGCACTCATTTCAGTATACCACTGCCTTTCTGAGGGAAACTTATTACTCTATTTCATTCCCATTGTTGTTAACAGAAAACAACTCTTAGACAACCTTAAAGTCAGGAAGATAAGGAAGAATGATGAAAATTTGTTCCACTTTACTGTAGGGCAAAGGAGGAGGAAAAGCTTGCTTTATAATTGGGAAAGAAGGCAGGTAGACTAATTCCTGGGGACCTTAAAACAAACAAACAAACAAACAACAACAAAACCACAGGGATAACAGGGAATTTAAGTACATTAAAAAAAAAAAAAGTCCTAAGGTAACATCTCCTAGAGTAACTATGTTATGGGGAATTATATAATATGCTTTAAAGTAACTTAGGGAAGCCTAATGGTGTCCCATAGTTTAACAAGTAGAAATTTAGTTGAAACAAAATTCAGGTGTTCTTTTACTATAGTGTTTCTTAGCACTTTTAAGGTATAATTTTTATCTTTAACCTTTAAGAGGAGCTACAGTGTGTACTGATTCTTAAACTTGGTGGAAGCTACATGTTCTTAGGTGGAGCATATGATGGAGCTAATATATTGTGAAACACACTCTAGAGAACAGTCCTAGTAAGTTTACTACTGGCAAAAAGCTCCAATATCCCAGTTTCTTATCTAATGACATTTGTTTAGAGCTTGACCCTGCCTTAAGCCATGACACCTCAGTTATGGTTTGGGCTGCATTGGTTTTTATAAGGAAGAAAACAGGATTCCCTACTCTGCTCTGCAAGGACACTATGTTCTTTGCAATCCAAACTGTAATTCTCAATGTATGTTTCCGTATTATCATTGTAATACACACAGGAGGCTAGTATGATTCTGTATTTTAAATATATTATTGCTTACATAAGCAGCTATAAATTATCTTGGAAGTTAACCAATAATAACAATATTTTGTGGGAAGAAAAACATATTTCCAGTTAAAATAAATACATCAAGTAAATTTTTGGGTATATGGTAAAAAACATAACACAAAATTTACCATCTTAACATTTTTAAGCATATGGTGCAGTTATATTAACTATATGCATTTTGTTACACAACTCTATATCTCTAGAACTTTCTTTGTTACAAAACTGAAAAGCTATACCCACTACACTAAACAACTCCCTTTTTCTATAATCCACCCCACTCTCAGTCTCTGGGAATCACCATTCTACTTTCTGTTTCTGAGAATTTGATTACATTGGGTACCTTATATAAGCACACTAAGTAACTTTTAAAGTAGAACACAACTGTGCTTTTGGTACCAATTGCTTTCTTCACATAAAAAAAAGTGAATTAAAATACTGGTATAGAGAAAACTGGAACAACCAAGACCTTTCTTAGTAAGAAATAGGTTAATTGGAAAAACAGTCATTGTATTAGATCTAGAATTCTGAACAATTCCCAATCTACTGGAATAGCTCCAATATGTAACCTGCCAAAAAGGTTTTCAAGGAAATGAAAAAGATAGATAGTTCTCATGCCAGCTGGACATCAAAACTTTATATTATTTAAAAATGTATTCAATGTTCACTTGATTTTAAAAGACTCGAAATTATTTCTATTAAGAAATAGTTTTAATTAATGAAGAGATTTTAAAAAATTAGGCTGAAATACAAAATAATAAAATTTAAATAATTTGTTATCTTTTGTCATTGGACCTATAAAATTCAGAAGTTTACCTGAGAGCTACTGAATATAGGCTTTTTGCCAAGTCTTCGATCATCACCCTTGTCAAATGCAGCTGTAGAAAAAAACAGCAATTTATTTTTATAGGAAGCATTACTATTACTATAGAAGCACAGAAGACATAGAATTCTGGCACAAAACATCATATTTTGATGGAAGTAACACAACAACACCTGAAACCAATGTAGTACACAAAAATAATTCTCTGTTGTATTTTAGAATTTTTTTTAAAGGATGTCACTTTTAATCTTATTCTCTGGTTCCTAAGATATTTGTTTTTAAAATTAATAAATAGTAAGTGCAATCTCAAAGACTTCATGTATTTACAAAAAACCCAGAAATTTCTCAAGTTGTAAATTTTTAGATAACTGGTTTCATTTATTTTCCAAATTTCAAAAAATTATACATTATGACAAATATAATATTTTAAAATAATACAAGAAAATAGTTATCCTAAAAATATAAAAATACTCTGTTGAAATTAACTAAAAATACACCTGGTTTTTCCAAGTATGTCATGAGGAAGGTGGAAATAGAACAAAAAATAAGATTCTGTTGAAAATAAGATAAGAAACAATGCTCAAACTCCTATTATTCTTTTTAGAATTAAATAAGAATTCATTTTGTAAGTTAGGTTTATATGGGAATTATTGGGGAATTCATGTTTTGCGCTTAAAATAAGAATTTGAATGACGTCAGGGAAATATATAGGAATAATGGTATGAGGGCTATCAACATAGTTCAGTTAATATATTTCTTTCTTTTGAAAGTTATGGTGCTTTAAGATATATTTTGAAGAAAAAAATATAATTTCCAAAAATTATTTGATTTTTATTAAAACAGCTAATAAAATATATTAAATTATCGAACTCTATTATGCATTTTCCACAATCTGTTCTGCAGGATATGTGCTGTAAAACAAAGCAAGATTCTGGAAGGGGCAATGTAAAGACTGACTTAGAGTAAGCAAATGACTCTGTACAACAATATATGAAAAGAAATCAATAAAAACTTTCTTCCAAAAGTCAATAACAACTAGAATGTATGAAATGTTACAACAAAGACAACCCAAAAATATTCTTTCATCTGGGTTTCCCAATGCAGCAATTATGCATAAATCAAGATTCATTATTATTCAACATATTTAAGGTTTATAAACATTATTATTGCACTGATGAAATAGAATGGACAGTTCTTTTTGATAATTAGCTGTATTGCCAATGATATTTTGTTTAGATTTGTGTAAGTATACATATGTATTCACATGTATTTTTAATTAGTGCTTTGAATAATTAAAGAACACTGTTTGAAGTTCAACTTAACTATGAAATCCTCTAAAACAGAGAAAAACAAAGTTTGTTCCAACTAGAAAAGAGTTGAAGGACACCTTCTCATGGAATACTGATGTTATTTTGTTTCCTCACATTGTATAGATATTATAGTAAACTATCATATAAAAATCAGCATAGAAATAAGTCACTACGAAAAAAATTTCAGTTTCTAAAAATCTCTTGATTTTTGTTATTTAAAAAATGGAATTTCTTTGAAAAGCACTCTTTGAATAACATCTAGCTGCACTATCACGTTAGACTTACAACACAAGACACCGGCAGTTCACATTCTGACTTACCACTAAAGGATTTACATATTCATGCATTATCAAGAATATATTTCATCACACATAGCTTCCATCTTTTATAGGAAACAAATGTTACTTCAGAAAATAGTCCCTTAGCTTAAATTGTTTTCAAGAGTATACTTGCTGAATATGCCAGTATTTTTTCTAAGGCACTGGCTTTACCCCAAAAATAGTCATGAAGCCATTTTTAGTTCCACACCCTCAATTTTTTTTTAAACAATCATATATTCTAAGGAATGCACATCTTTTTTTTAATGCTTATGTTTCAAATGGTACCTATTAAATGTCAGAGACCACTGTGTGGTTCCTGAGGGACACTCCGCAATAGCACACGCCTCATCACTGAACAAATCAATTGTGAAAAAAAATCCATCTAATCTGGACAAAACCATAAGAAAGGGTGTCTTATGAAAAAGATGGAAAACCTTTATGGCAAAATATATTTTAAAAGGGAGAAAGTATGTTTTGAAATCTGTTCTATATGAATTATAGTCTTTCATACTTCTAACCTCTTCACAAGAATGCTTTTAAGCAAATTTGGCTGGAATACTGTTGCAAATATACAGGAGGATTAAAAATTTATATGTGTATATAAAGGAGTTTCATTTACTAACAACGGCAAAAAAACCCCGTAATTTATTAAAATTGCCTCACACACTATCACTAGTTTTGATTAGCATAGTATTATTAAAACAGAAGCATACAAATGTTAATCTTACTACTTATCAGAATGCCTTCAAACTGTCTGCTGTCACAAAGATCATAAAATGAGAATTAAAACATTTCAAAGCTAACATACCTGCTTGGATTTTCTGTTGATCATCTGTGCTCATCAGCTTCCAGCTTTCTGTGTGACGAACAGCATAGAAAGACTGAACCAGGAAGATCCACAGCTTATCACGCAGAGCCTGGATCTTGCACGTAAAACCCTGTGTTCAAGCAACAAATCAGCAGCTGGTGAGAGCCACATTGTCATAGCAACCAGTCATTATTCCTTTCCGAATCTACTTACTCCTAAGCTAGATCAATGATGTCATCACTTAGATTTTTAAGATCGTAGGGTACATATTATTTATGAAGGCTTACTCATTAATAGAATTTTATAGTGAACATGAAGCTAAATCTTATCCTTTCAACCAAACATTATTTTAAAACACCAATGTCCTTTATATAAATATCTTCCACAGCCTTTTAAAATCAACTATGACATTACAAGGTCAAATACTCTATGCAATAGTAATAAATATGATGAAATTTTCATCATTCTTATAGAATAAATATGCCAATAATTTGCAATTAGCTTATTAATTACCACCGACTAATTGCATTTAAAATAATATTTAAATTTTGCTTTTTCCTGGTCAATCTAATTTTATGATTTTTTTAAGAGAAAAAGGATTGAAAAATATATATCACCAAATGGCAATAATTCTACAACATACATTTTTATATCCAAAAATTCAATATAATGACCAGAGAGATATACTAGACTTACATTGTGCCAAATATCACTAAGTACCAACAACTAGGTTTAGAATAAATGATTCAAAAGGCCAAATTCTCATAAATGGAATTTTAAAACTTTTATATTATGAAAAATTCCAAACACACACAAAAGTAGAGACCATAATCGACCTCCAGATGTCCATTACCTAGCTTCAATGAGTCATGCAACATTTAAAATGTACATGCAATCTAAATCTTAAAGTACTTCAAATATTACATCATTTCAATGAATGTTATTACATTCAATACCATTTCCTTTGTATTTTCAGAGTTCAGTAATGTGTCCACAGCCATAAGAAGAGTACAACTATTTTCAGTGGTAATATTTTCTTCAATTGCTTTTAAAATTTTATCCAACAGATCAGCTGTGCTGCTCATTGCTTGTGACTACAAAACACAGAAACTGATATTTAATAGAAATTCATGTAAAATGTGTAAGAAATGTGAAAGTCTGTCATAACAGCAGAACATTCATAATTACTAGCTATATGAAATCAATCAGATATCATATTTGTTCTTTCTTTCCCTTTCTTTGTTAAAATGTACACACAGTTTTAAAGAGACAACACAGCCATAATAACAGAACCTAGAAATAAGCAATAGGAATTCTCTATTCTATTATTAATTTTAGAGAAAGTAGCTCCACAGTAAGTTAGGGAAGTTTTGCAAGGACCATAATTGTATTACAGACCAAAACAGTATCTTTACAACTTGGTTTTAAAAATATGGCTCTGCTGATTGAGGGTTACAGTTGGCCACAGTTACAATGTGCCTTGCCAGGGTGCTCAAACCTATCCTTCCTGCCTTCTTTGTCTTGTGAGCCAAAAATCCTGTCCATTACTGCTCTAAATCTGATGCAAACATGCCATCTGCTGTGAAATTTATTTAAATCATACTAATTTAATCAAAGGAAACCTGCATATAAAAACTCTTACATAATTAAAATTACAACACAAAGATGGAACTAAACTGAACATAGGATACAGTTATAGACATACTACCTGTAAGAGAAGAATGAAATTTTCACTCTGAATGATCTTGGAGAAGTTTTCTACAATAAATGCAATACACTCTTCTTGGAGCTGTGATGCCATAATCAGTGCTGCTTCTGTCCACTTTACTCTGGGTAAACTGATGATTAGCCTGTCACTTTCCATCAGAAGAAAAGCAGCATTCTTATCATTCTTAGAATTTAAAAAAAATATTGCAAAAAAAAAAGGTGGTATTACTGCTCATAAAATAACTTTCTAAGCAAATAAAATATTTTAGTTTTCTTGTGATGTTTCCTGCTAGAAACAAAATTACAGATAGCTAATACTTAGTCATTAGTTTTACTTATAATATTCATTCATTCATTCATTCATTCATTCATTCATTCAGAATTACCCAAAAGGGAAAATTCTGAGCTGGGAAGAAATCACCTTTATCAGGTAGGTAAAATAAACCTGAGAGCACAACTATAATATAACTACAAAGAAAAATCCCCTTACTTAAGATTATCACCAGCAAATTAATTTGTGTGCCTGTATATATATCATTCATAACTTCATGGCTATAGTGATTATCACCTGAATTTTTTTCTGACTATAAATTATTTTATTATAAATTTAGAAAGGCTAAAAATTACTTATAATTCCCATTGACTTTCTTCCTCTTCTCTATTAGGTAAGATTCTACTTTTTATAATTTATTCATTTAATAATGATTCATTTTTGTATCACAGGAAAAATGTTCACAAATGTTCGTTTTCAATATAGAAAATGAAATGACAACTCACAAATACTGTATGCTCTCTAAGGAAAATGAAAAACAAAAAATGTTTGTTTTTTGTTTTTTGGTATTGGGGACTGAACAAGGGGTGCTGAGCCGCATCCCCAGCCCCACGTGTGTGTGTGTGTGTGTGTGTGTAAATATATATATATATGTATTTTTTTACATATATATTTATAATTTTTTTTTTTTTTTTTTTTTTTAAATTAGAGACAGGGTCTTGCTGAGTTGCTTGGGGCCTCACAAAGTTGCTGAGGCTGGCTTTGAACTCACGATCTTCCTGCCTCAGGTTCCCAAGCCACTGGGATTATAGGCGTGTGCCACTGTGTTCAGCAAATTAATGTATCTTAATCATGTCTGATGCTTAGTACGTAATTATTTATTAAATAGATATTTGATAGACTGTAGTAGCTTAAGACATGCACACAGAGTCACAAATTCTTTGTAGCTTCGTTCACTGGGAGGTAGAATTTATTTCTTCCTGCCTTGAATATGGACTGAACTTTTCACTTGCTTTAGCCAACAGTGGTGGTATACAAGTTCCAGAGCTTCACAGCTTCTGTCTTTACCCTCTAGAAATTCTGGGACCACTAGGCCATGAAAAAACTTGGTAAGAAAGACCACGTGGAGTGAGAGGCCAAGCCTCCAGTTTAGACACCAGTTGAATGCCGTTACCAGAGTGAGCTCAGGCAAAAACCAGAAGAATCATTCAGTCAAACCACAGAATTGTGAGAAATAATAACCTGAAGCTCTAAGCCTTTTAGTTGTGGGGTGGGTTTTTTTTACACAGCAATAGATAGCTAATACACCTGGAAATGAGAAGATGAAATCTTAACATGGACTATATAATAGAGACTCTGCACGTGACTCCTGTATTGTTTAGATCTCACCTAAAGTACCACATCTTCCCTGATCCCTAAATCTAAACCAGATACATACTGAGAATTTGGCCCCTTTTTTAAAAAGTACTTAATTGTGATTCAAACATATATGTGCTTGATTAATATCTGTCTCCTTTACTATATTGTATGTTCAAACTATGAAACCATGTCTGCTTCTGTTCACTACTCTATCCTCAGGGCCTAGTGCAAAACTGGGTCATAAAAGACACTCAAATATTCATTAATCTCTTAACATTATCAAATACTGAGAAATATCTGTAAGTGAATTTCTAAGATAATTTATATTTAACTCTTGAACTTAAACTCTAAAAAGTTTACCCATTTATCAAGAATTCATTAAAAAGCATTATATACTTCCATAGTTTTGTTAAAATAAAAAAAAAAATCCTATTTTGCTATAATCCGAGTTTTTTTTTTTTTTTTTTTTTTTTTTTTTTTTTTTTTTTTTTTTTAGTACCATTATTCTTTCCTCCTCTGGTGATTTCCTGAGTATCTGTGCAATTACTAAGAGTTTAGGCAATAAGCCCAATTTGCTCTACTAAAAGCATTGCTCTGGGGGTTTTTCAAGATGGCGGCCTAGAGGGTGGCTGCATTTCGTGTTGCTCCAGGACTCAGGATTCAGAGGAGGAGATATTGAGACGCTTGGGACCAACTCAAAGCAGCCGGGTGACTCTCACCCCCTGGGGAGGCATCCCGGATGGGACGGTGGTCCCGGAACGCAGGAAACTTTGTGAAGTAGAACTGCCGGCGAGACGCCCCTCCCCCTGCTGGAGCAGTGAACTCGGACAGCTGGGAGCGCCGTAAAGGAGGCCGCTCGGCACAGCGCTGGGACTCGGAGCAACCACTGGGGCTCCGGCGGCTGCCCAGGGGAGGAGTGGCGAGGAGAGCTGTGTGGACTCAGGACACCGGGGCCTGCCCTGAGGAGGAGGAGGAGGAGCGTGGCCACTTGGATTCGGAGTGACTGCACCAGAGCTACAGGCGGTTGCCAGAGGAGAAGCCGCGCGGCGAGCTGTTTGGACTCAGAATGACGCTTCTGAACCCCGGGGCCTGCCCTGAGGACGAGGAGGAAGAAGAGGAGCGCGGCTGCTTGGATTCGGGTGACTACACCAGAGCTACAGGCGGTTGCCAGAGGAGGGGCTGCGTGGCGAGCTGTTTGGACTCTGACCACTTCTGAACCCCAGGGCCTGCCCGGAGGAGTAGGAGGAGGAGGAGGAGGAGCGTGGCGGGTCCTTTGGACTCGCAGTGACTGCATTAGCACTCCAGGCGGCTGCTCAGAGGAAAAGGCGAGTGGTGAGTTGTTTGGTCTTAAAGTGACAGCTCCTGAACACAGGGGGGCTGCCTGGAGGAGAAGCGTGGTGGGACGCTTGGTCTTGAGTGGCCGCACCAGAGCTCCGGGCGGTTGCTCAGAGGACCCGTGCAGCGGGTCACGTGGATTCAGAGCCACTCAGAGGGACTGCTCCTGAACACCCGGTGGGGGGTTATCTGGAGAAGGAGGAGGAACGGGGAGGGTCACTTCGACTCGGAGTGATTGATTGCCCTGGGCTACGGGTGGTTGGTGGGAGGAGGAGGCACGAAGTGAGTTTCTTGGACTCCTAGTGACCGCACCGGAATACTGGGCGGCTGTCTGGAGGAAGAGGCCTGTGGCGGGTCTCTGGGACTCAGAGCGATTGTTCGGGGCCACAGGTGGCTGCTCAGAGGAGGGGCCACACAGCCAGGCGATTAGGTGCAGAGCAGGGTCCCAGGATCTAGGAGGCTTCTGGGTGGTAGAGCCGCACAGAGACAGGCTTAGGGCGGAGCGAAGGTTCCAGGCCTGTGGGCAAATTCTCTGAGGAGGGGCAGCCTAAGGAGATTCATCTGCGAAGGGTGAGGCTCCCAGGCCCAGGAGGTAGGGCCGGGCCTCTGGGAACTTTGCAGAGGAAGGCAGCCCAGCCCAGACGGTAGCTGTAAATTGAGGGGAACCTCTAGGAGGGAACTGACCAGCGAGACCTCCCCACCGGGTGAGTCTTCCCTGTTGGGTGAGGTTTCCCCACAAGGACGGTAAAACCAGAGACTCAGGCCCAAACAGGCCTTGCCTCAGCCCGCAGCCTAGGTCCCCTTTGGATGACCATTGGTCAACAAGTGGAGGCACCTCTGCCCACTAGCAGGGATTATACCCCACCTGAAGGCCACCACTCCTAGAGAGGCAGCTTCCTTGTGGAGCACCGCATTATCAACTTCCTCCATGACTTCAGCCTACTGAAGGCTAAGGGGGGATATATATGGAAATCTTCAGGGACATTGTAAGTCAATAGAGGAAATCTGCAATATCTCAGCGGTCCACTGATACCTGAACAATATGAGAAAACAAGGAAAGAAAATGCTGCAAACAAATCTAGATGTTACATCAATAAAACCCAATGACAGCATGGCAGAAGAAATGACAGAAAAGGAGTACATAATTAAAATGATCAGGGAAGCAAACGATGAGATGAAAGAGCAAATGCATGCACTGAATGATGAGATGAAAGAGCAAATGCAGGCATTGAATGATCGCACCAATCGACAGTTAAAAGAGCAAATACAGGAAGCAAAAGATCATTTCAATAAAGAGTTAGCGATATTGAAAAAAAACCAAACAGAAATCCTTGAAATGAAGGAAACAATAAACCAAATTAAGAACTCCATAGAAAGCATATCCAGTAGGATAGAACACCTGGAAGGCAGAACCTCAGACATTGAAGACAAAATATTTAACCTTGAAAACAAAGTTGAACAAACAGAGAAGATGGTAAGAAATCGTGAAGAGAATCTACAAGAACTATGGGATATCATGAAAAGGCCAAATTTAAGAATTATTGGGATTGAGGAAGGCCTAGAGAAACAAGCCAAAGGAATGAACAATTTATTCAATGAAATAATATCAGAAAATTTCCCAAATCTGAAGAATGAAATGGAAAATCAAGTTCAAGAGGTTTATAGGACTCCAAATACACAAAATTACAACAGACCCACACCAAGGCACATTATAATGAAAATACCTAACATACAAAATAAAGACAGAATTTTAAAGGCTGTGAGAGAAAAGAACCAAATTACATTCAGGGGGAAACCAATACGCATATCAGCAGATTTTTCAATCCAGACCCTAAAAGCTACAAGGGCCTGGAACAACATTTTTCAAGCCCTGAAAGAAAATGGATGCCAACCAAGAATCTTATACCCAGCAAAACTTACCTTCAAATTTGACGATGAAATAAAATCCTTCCATGATAAACAAAAGCTAAAAGAATTTACAAAAAGAAAGCCAGCATTACAGAACATTCTCAACAAAATATTCCATGAGGAAGAGATGAAAAAACAAAGAAGCAAATCAGCAAAGGGAGGAATTATCCTAAAGGAATTGTCAAATAAAGGAGGAAACAAGTTGTGTCAAACAAATAAATAAACAAAATTTTAAAAATGAACCAAATGACCGGGAAACCAAATCATTTCTCTATAATAACCCTGAATGTTAATGGCCTGAATTCATCAATCAAAAGACATAGACTGGCAGACTGGATTAAAAAGAAAGATCCAACAATATGTTGCCTGCAAGAGACTCACCTCATAGAAAAAGATACCCATAGACTAAAGGTGAAAGGATGGGGAAAAACATACCATGCACATGGACTCAGCAAAAAAGCTGGAGTATCCATCCTCATTTCCGATAATGTGGACTTCAAGCCAAAGTTAGTCAGAAGGGATAAAGAAGGTCATTTCATACTGCTTAAGGGAAGCATAAATCAGCAAGATATAACAATCATAAACATCTATGCCCCAAACAGTGGCTCATCTATGTATGTCAAACAAATCCTTCTCAATTTCAGAAATCAAATAGACCACAACACAATAATACTAGGTGATTTTAACACGCCTCTCTCACCACTGGACAGATCTTCCAGACAAAAATTGAACAAAGAAACCATAGATCTCAATAACACAATCAATAATTTAGACTTAACGGACATTTATAGAATATACCATCCAACCAAGAGTGAATACACTTTCTTCTCAGCAGCACATGGATCCTTCTCTAAAATAGACCATATATTATGCCACAAAGCTAATGTTAGCAAGTACAAGAAGATAGAGACACTACCATGTATTCTATCAGATCATAATGGATTGAAGTTAGAAATAAATGAAAGAGTAAAACACAGAAACTATTCCAACATCTGGAGATTAAACAATATGCTATTATATGATGAATGGATAACAGAAGATATTAGGAAGGAAATTAAAAAATTCTTAGAGGTAAATGAGAAGAAAGAAACATTATATCAAAATCTCTGGGACACTATGAAAGCAGTACTTAGAGGGAAATTTATTTCATGGAGCGCATTTAATAAAAGAAGTAAAACTCAACAAATAAATGACCTAACACTACAGCTCAAAGCCCTCGAAAAAGAAGAACAGAACAGCACCAAAAGTAGTAGAAGACAGGAAATAGTTAAACTCAGAGCTGAAATCAATGAAATTGAAACAAAAGAAACAATACAAAAAATTGACAAAATAAATAGTTGGTTCTTCGAAAAAATAAACAAAATTGATAAACCTTTAGCCACAGTAACAAAGAGAAGACGAGAAAAAACCCAAATCACTAAAATTCGGAATGAACAAGGAAATATCACAACAGACAGAATTGAAATACAAAACATAATTAGAAGCTATTTTGAAAATCTATACTCCAACAAAATAGAAAATTTCGAAGACATCAACAGGTTTCTAGAGACATATGAATTGCCTAAACTGAACGAGAAGGACATAAACAATTTAAATAGACCAATTTCAAGTACTGAAATAGAAGAAGTCATCAAAAGCCTACCAACAAAGAAAAGTCCGGGACCAGATGGGTTCTCAGCCGAGTTCTACAAAACCTTTAAAGAAGAGCTCATTCCAATACTTCTCAAAGTATTCCATTAAATAGAAGAGGAGGGAACCCTCCCAAACTCATTCTATGAAGCCAATATCACACTGATACCTAAACCAGACAGAGACTCATCAAGGAAAGAAAATTTCAGACCAATATCCTTAATGAACATCGACGCAAAAATTCTCAACAAAATTTTAGCAAATCGCATACAAAAACATATTAAAAAGATAGTGCACCATGATCAAGTGGGTTTCATCCCAGGGATGCAAGGTTGGTTCAACATCAGGAAATCAATAAACGTAATTCACCATATTAATAGACTTAAAGTCAAGAATCACATGATTATTTCAATAGATGCAGAAAAAGCATTTGATAAAATATAGCACCCCTTCATGCTCAAAACACTAGAAAAAATAGGGATAGTGGGAACATTCCTTAACATTGTAAAGGCCATTTATGCTAAGCCCACGGCTAATATCATTCTAAATGGTGAAAAACTGAAAGCATTCCCCCTAAAAACTGGAACAAGGCAGGGATGCCCTCTTTCACCACTTCTATTCAACATCGTTCTTGAGACTCTGGCCAGAGCAATTAGACAAACCAAAGAAATTAAAGGGATACGAATTGGAAAAGAAGAACTCAAACTATCCCTGTTCGCTGATGACATGATTATATATTTAGAGGAACCTGGAAATTCTACCAGAAAACTCTTAGAACTCATAAGTGATTTCAGTAAAGTAGCAGGTTACAAGATCAATGCTCATAAATCCAACGCATTTTTATACATAAGTGATGAATCTTCAGAAAGAGAAATTAGGAAAACTACCCCATTCACAATAGCATCGAAAAAAATAAAATACTTGGGAATCAATCTCACAAAAGAGGTGAAAGACCTCTACAATGAGAACTATACAACACTAAAGAAAGAAATTAAAGAACACCTTAGAAGATGGAAAGATCTTCCATGTTCTTGGATAGGAAGAATTAATATTGTCAAAATGGCCATACTACCTAAAGTGCTATACAAATTCAACGCAATTCCAATTAAAATCCCAATGACGTACCTTACAGAAATAGAGCAAGCAATTATGAAAGTCATCTGGAAGAATAAGAAACCCAGAATAGCTAAAGCAATCCTTAGCAGGAAGAGTGAAACAGGGGGTATTGCAATACCAGATCTTCAACTCTACTACAAAGCAATAGTAACAAAAACGGCATGGTATTGGTACCAAAATAGAAAGGTAGATCAATGGTACAGAATAGAGGACACGGACACAAACCCAAATAAATACAATTTTCTCATACTAGACAAAGGGGCCAAAAATATGCAATGGAGAAAAGATAGCCTCTTCAACAAATGGTGCTGGGAGAATTGAAAATCCATATGCAACAGGATGAAACTAAACCCATATCTCTCACCATGCACGAAACTAAACTCAAAATGGATTAAGGACCTTGGAATCAGACCAGAGACCCTGCATCTTATAGAAGAAAAAGGAGGTCCAAATCTTCACCTTGTTGGTCTAGGACCAGACTTCCTTAACAGGACTCCCATAGCACAAGAAATAAAAGCTAGAATCAACCACTGGGATAGATTCAAACTAAAAAGCTTTCTCTCAGCAAAGGAAACTATCAGCAATGCGAAGAAAGAGCCTACAGAGTGGGAGAATATCTTTGCCAATCATACTTCAGATAGAGCACTAATCTCCAGAATCTATAAAGAACTCAAAAAACTCTACTCCAGGAATTCAAATAATCCAGGGGACAAATGGGCTAAGGAAATGAATAGACACTTCACAGAAGAAGATCTACAAGCAATCAACAAACATATGGAAAAATGTTCAACATCTCTAGTAATAAGAGAAATGCAAATCAAAACCACCCTAAGATTCCATCTCACCCCAATTAGAATGGCGATTATCAAGAATACGAGCAACAACAGGTGTTGGCGAGGATGTGGGGAGAAAGGTACACTCATACACTGCTGGTGGGGCTGCACATTAGTGCAGCCACTCTGGAAAGCAGTGTGGAGATTCCTTAGAAAACTTGGAATGGACCCTCCATTTGACCCAGCTATCCCACTCCTTGGCCTATACCCAAAGGACTTAAAATCTGCATATTACAGAGACACAGCCACATCAATGTTCATAGCTGCTCAATTCACAATAGCCAGACTGTGGAACCAACCTAGATGCCCTTCAATTGATGAGTGGATAAAGAAACTGTGGTATATATGTACAATGGAATATTACTCAGTCATAAAGAATGATAAAATTATGGCATTTGCAGGCAAATGGATGAAATTGGAGAATATCATGCTAAGTGAGATAAGCCAATCTCAAAAAGCCAAAGGACGAATGATATCACTAATAAGTGGAGGATGACACATAATGGGGGGGAGGGACGGGTTAGTGTTAGGGTTAGAGTTAGGGTTGGGGAGGGGGGCAAGTATGGAGGAAGGAAGTACTGTATAGAGGGAAAAGAGGGGTGGGAGGGGTGGGGGGAAGGGAAAAAATAACAGAATGAATCAAACAACATTACTCTATGTAGATTTATGGTTACACAAATGGTATGCCTTTACGCCATGTACAAACAGAGAAACAACATGTATCCCATTTGTTTACAATAAAAAAAAAAACAAAACACACAGGTGTTTATTTGCCATTAAAAAAAAAAAAAAGCATTGCTCTGGTGGTGGAGTCAAACATTGGGTATGCAAATAAATTTGGCAGGTATCTACAAAATGCTTACTATATATATATATATATATATATACACACACACACATATATATATAGTGTTATATGCTCAAGCAGTAATACTTTTTAAAAGTACAGTATAGTTCATAATTTAGCTTAGAATCTATTAGAAAACTAAAGTATGGATACAGTTAAATACATAGATAATATGTGATTTTTTTTTTTTTTTTTTTTTTTTTTTTTTTTTGTGGTGCTAGGGATCTAACCCAGGGCCTTGTGCTTGCAAGGTAAGCACTCTACCAACTGAGCTATCTTTCCAGCCCAATATGTGATCTTTTTCCATACTGATTTGAATATGTGATGAATATCAAATGTTAGAGTACCCTGAGGTTCAAAGAAGGAAAAAAGTAATACTTCTAGACCAAATATAAAATTTTAATTCAATAGTTAACAATCATATGGTTCAAAATATATAGATCATATGGCTCAAAATATATAAGCCACAATTCTGTGTGTAAGAGACACCTTCCTATCCACAAACCACCCATTTCCAAACCAATATAATTTTTTCTTTATCTTTCAAGAGTGTTTTTATGCATATGCAAACAATGTATATATACAATTTTCCCCTTATTTTATTCAAATGGAGGCATTAATATGTAATCTCTATGTTGCCTTTTACATTTAGCATACATCTTTAACATTTGCTTATTGGTATATGGAGCCCTTTATGGTTTTAATAGCTATGTAATAATCTATGATATAAATATATCATAAACAATTTAACTAGTCATCTACTTTTAGACATTTACATTATTTACTATGCTTCGTTATTATGTTATAATGAATTACCTTGCATATAACATTATTTCATATCTCTAGGTTATATTCCTAGAAGTAAATAGTTGGGTCAATACTACTAGTCTTAGCCTGGGATCTACATAAAAACTGAGACTGAGAAACAGGCTTGTATATAGCTTGTTTGGGGAAGTTTGAGATCAAAGGGGATATGATGCACTGGGAGAGAGAAAAGGATGGATGGAAAGCCCATCCAAGGTTGCATTTTCTAGTTCCTTGCTACTTGAAATGTGATCTACACTATCAGCATTAGCAACAAACCAGAGCTTGATAAAAAAAGTAGAGTCTCTGGTTCCTCCCTTGATTTACTGAATTAGAATTTACATTAAATGAGATTCCTCAGTGTTTTGTATATACATTACAGTTTGAAAGGCATGGACAGAGCATTCACCATTGTAGGTGACTGGGCCTCAATCTTGTGTAGGACCTTTTTAAGAGCTGTGGAGGATGTATTTTGAATTAACCACTTGAGAGACAGAAGAGGAAAACATTTAACCACTGTCTCCCATCTCCTGGGTCAAGGTTTGCCACCTGGGGTGTCAACTTTCTTTTGTTGCCAGGCTCATACAGGTTCAGAATTGCTGAACTGGGGATATAGTTCCACTGTAGATTACGTGCCTAGTGTGCATCAAGTCCTGGGTTCAATCCCCAGATCTGCAAAACATAAATTATTTAATGCTCAAGTGCAGGTATCCCATGTGGAGAAGTGAAGTGTCTGGAAAGAAAGAAGTGTGATATGGCTGAGGGATTACACCTGTGAGCAGCGAGATGTTGAAGAAATGGCTAAAGTACAAACATGGGCCAAAAGAATATGTGGGACACCAGAGGTATCCAAAACACTGCCAATATACACTCAACCCTATATTTTGAATACACCTAACACTATATTGAATAAACATTATGAGTACTGTCTTACAAATTGTAGTGTCTTCCCTAGCAACCTAGAGAAAGGTATTTAGTGGTTCACAATCAGCATTAGAAAACAGAAGAAACAAGAAGGAGGGAGACAAAGAGATAGAAAATACCAGTATATCCTACATAGTAAGCCTAAGAATTCTTTTGTAAAACTAATGTTTCAGTTCTATTTGTGAGTTATAAGCCACAATTCTGTGTGCAAGAGACTCACTTAATAAAAGGACATGAATATGCTGAAAGTGAAGAGATAGAAAAAGATGGCAATGACAGTAAAGAGAGGAGAAGTGGGGCTATACTTTTATCAGACATAAAAGACTAAGTCAAAAACAGCTCAAGGGACTTAGACAGTATATAATGAGAAAATAATACATAATAAAATAATATATAATGAATAGATATTATTGTATATAATATCCTGAATCAAAACACCTAAGCAAATATTAGTAGATCTGAAGACAGAGTTAGCAACACAATTGACAATTAATTAACAAGTTGAAGACTTGAATAGACATTTCTCAAAAGAGGATAAACACATGCCCCAAAGCATATAAGATGCTCAATATCACTAATCATCAGCAAAATGTAAGTTAAGCTACAATGGGACATCACCACACACCTGTTAAGATGGTTTTTACATTTAAAAAAGTGTTGATGAGGATGTGGAAGATGCAAAATGGTGTAGCTACTATGGAAAACAGCATAGAGATTCTTCAAAAAATTAGAAGTAGAACCTACTATAGGACCTCATAATCCTATCTGTGATTATTTATTCAAAAGAAGTGAAGTCAAGATCTTGAAAAAATACCTGAATTCCCATGTTCACTGCAGCACTATTTATAATAATCAACATGTGGAAGAGACCTAAACATCCAATGACAATGAATGGACAATGAAAATGTGGCATATACATCTAGTGGTAAAGTATTCAGTCTTAAAAAGAAGAAACTTGCACTATGCAGCAACATGGACAAACCTTGAGGACATTAAGCTGAGTGAAATAAGTTAGTCACAGAAAGACAAATGCTGCTGACTCATTTATACAAGGTATCTAAGAGTCAAACTCACATGATTAAAGAATGAAATGGTGGTTGCCAGAGGCTAGGGTAGAAGGAAATGGGGAGTTGTTATCAATGGGGCCACAAGTTATGGTTATACATAACTGTTTAAGTTCTAGAGATCTGTTGTACAGCATTGTGTCTATAGCTAATAATACTATATTGAACACTTCAAAATTGATTAAAATGCTAGGGGTGTAGCCCACTGGGAGAGTACATGCTTAGCATAAGCAAGTCCCTGGGTTCAATTCCTAATGCCAGGTGGAAAAAAAAGGGTAGACCTCATGTCAAGTATTCTTTCCAAAATAAAATAATCAAGGTTCAGGATAAATGGTAAGCAAATAAATATAAAATATTAATGAAGTAGAAGGCCCAGCTATAATTTGTATGTAAGATAAATTATCTTTAGATAAAAGTCATATTAATAAGCTTTGGCCAAAAGCAAAGCTTTTGGAGATATGCAAATACACAGAAAAGAAATACCTGAAAATGCAATTCATTTTTAGTTGGTATTGAATGTATAAAAATGTAACAATTTAGAATTCTTATTTTAAAAATAATATTATAAATATGATACATACACATTAAAAAAGATTTTCTGAAAGGCCAATTTGGGGTTGGGGTTTAAAAAACAGAAAAAGAAAAAGAAGACAAGAAGACTGCTTATTCTTTGTTTCATTTTTCTGTATAATATTTCAAATTTCAATGTGAAAAAAATATTCTATATCAATAAAGCTAAATACATTTGATTTCTGTAACAAATATAATGAATGTTAAATTAATATTTCTTAAATATTTGTCCAATCTATAAAAAAAAGACAAAATTTTGTAATAATCACCATGATGTCTAAAAGTCTATTGATCAGATTCAGTGTTTGGCCATTCTGATGTTCATCTTTTCATCTGTCTTAAAAGAAAAGTCAAGCATTCACAAAGTTTGTAAGGATCTAATTAGACCTACAAACTCAAAGTAATATAGCGTAGCAGAGGAAAGGCATTTTTTGAAGGGCTTATTCTTCAATTAAACTCATACTACTTGTAAGAAAATAAATCAAACTTATTAACAAGGATATTCAGCTAAAATCTTTTGTAGTCTGGCCTTAGACTGTCCCCAGACTCATCTCTCATTTCAGATACAGCACAATAACACTGCCTAGTCTCCATGTCCCTGGTCACATTTTTAGTCTGTCAGGAATGCCCTAACCTACTTATTTTGAAATTGCATTATACCTTCAGGTTCATCTCAAATTACTTCTGTCATTATTCCAGTCAGATTGATTATTTAATCTGTTATCCTATGTATATACCTGAATTATAAAATTATACCTATTCATTCATTTGACAATATGTATGAGTACCTAATACATTAGGCACTGTTCTAAAGCTAGTGCTTTAATGGTAAATAAAACTGACATGGAACTTAATGCTATTACTTATCACAATCTAATTTGTATTTTATTGCTTACATGCCCATTCTTCCATTAATTTGTTAGTTTCTTGAAGTCAAACCCCTGCCCCCCCAAAAAAACCAAAAAACTTTGCCCACATTGAGCACTTACATATTTAGAATGGCAGCAATTGGTTTTAAGACTGAACTTTGTCATTTACTGACCCTGTGAACTTGAACAAAAGCACTTGCCTCCCATTTTCTTTTCTCAATGTGTGAAATGGAGATAGTAGTACTTCTCTTATACTAAATATCAAAAGAAATAAGAAGTATTTTTGAACTCTTAAATGTCTAAAAAATTCACTAAATATGGGTGCTACTACATTTAGTAAATAATGCTTCTATTTCTATTGCACTGAAGTATAGCTGGGACAACTGCTTGCCTTCATGAACAGGAATTAACTATTCAATGACTAAGGAAACTAATGCAAAATTGTGAGCAAAAAAACTACAAAGTCCTTCATAGGCATAAACATAGATTTAGATTTTGTAGTGGCATCCTGTGAGTAAGAGCCTACATGTTTGTTTTCCTAGTTAGATTTAGATATGTACCTTTGATGTAATCCAGTCTGATGTTATTATTCAGAGTTCAATCAGAGAAACAGGACCACTAGGAGAGGTGTGTGTGTGTGTGTGTGTATACAAATGTGTTACAGGGACTTGAAATCACACAATTGTGGGAGCTGATTAAAGAGTCTTTGCATCTGATTATGTAGTTTGAAGTTCACTGGACAGGAGTTGAGAAGGCCAGATGGATGTAAAGTGAGGAAGAACAAGGACAAGCCAACACCAAAAGCACCAAGTGGAACCCACAAGGGTGGACTTGTATTTTAGTCATGTTGCGTCCAACCTGGGTAAAATGGGCATCCTATAGGAAATACTGGTGCCTGTAACTATTGAGCTAAGCACATACATGGCCCAGGGTAAAAAAAGCTGAAAGTGTACAGAGTAAAGTGGAACAGTTAGCAGGCCAAGACAATGAGATAAGTCAGTATAGAAGCAATATTTGAGACTTAATAGCAATGGTAACCACTTCTACCCTAAAAATTTCATGCCAAATTGTCTTTTGTGGCCATTCTAACTTGAAGTATACAAAGAAGAAAATTCTGGAAAATAAGGTCTACCCTAGTCAGACTAACACGTTACAAAGCTAATACAGTCAACCCCTTATCAACTGGCACACATACACATCTCTATAAACCACACTTAGTTCCCAAATGGAGACAATAACAGTCACATTTCTGGTTTCTGCCTAAAATGATACAACTAACCCCCATACAACAAACATACTAATGCTTTTTTTTTCACTTTTAAAATTTTTTAAATTTTTTAATTTTTACAGATTGCATTTTGATTCATTGTACACAAATGGGGTACAACTTTTCGTTTCTATGGTTGTACATGATGTAGATTCACACCATTTGTGTAATCATACATGTACACAGGGTAATGATGTCTGTCTCTTTCCACCATCTTTCATACCCCTGTCCTCTCCCCGCTCTCATTTCCCTCTACATAATCCAAAGTTCCTCCATTCTTCTCTTACCCCCCACCCCTATTATGTGTCATCATCTGCTTATCAGAGAAAACATTTGACCTTTGGTTTGGGGGGATTGGCTTATTTCACTTAGCATGATATTCTCCAATTCCATCCATTTACCTGCAAATGCCATAATTTCATTCTTCTTTATGGCTAAATAATATTCCATTGTGTATATACACCACAGTTTCTTTATCAATTCATCTATTGAAGGACATCTAGGTTGGTCCCACAATCTAGCTATTCTTAAAATAAGACACAAAGTTCTTTTTTTTTCCTTTTTGTCCATCAGTGATAATCATTCTTCTTTAAACTGATTCATCAGTTCTCCCTTATATCTTGAATCTTAAATATGGAGATATAAAGTTGTTAACTATCTTAGATCAATGTTTTATATTAGATAGTAGGGGAATGAGAAAGTGGTAAAAATCCAAAAATATTTAAGGATTAATATGTAGACAAATACACTCATGTAAAAGGGATATGAAGACTATATGTTTATATCACAGCTACTGCTATACTCATTATGTGGCCATAACTGTTATTTACAATGATTCTACTATCCATTCCATATTCCCTTTGCCCTCGCCCAGTACCTCTGCTATTTATAGTTCTTTATCTGGTAGTGGCCTAAACTTTTATTCCTAAACAATCTGGGTCATTATCAGCACTAAATTAGGTTGCTAAAATTTTCTACTGATGTTACTCATAGAACCTGGGAGTACTGCATCCCTGATGTGTTTTTCCTTATCACACTGTATGGTAGCAACCCAATCTCCCCTTAACAGTCAGAGCTCAACCTATCAGTAATTTATATTCTTTGCATGTGGATTTACAAAGTCATCAGATAAAGACAATCTCAAGTTTCTATTTTTTTTTTTTTTTTGGGAATCATTACTATGTTCCCAGATGGAAGCATTCTCTTTGGAACTAAGACCTCTAGATCAACAGAGCCCAAAGTTGCAGGGAAAGGAAGCTAAAAAAAAAAAAAAAATTGCTAATGAATCACCAGAAGTAATTAAAAAATATATTTTTGTTGTTGTTAATGGATCTTTTATTTTATTTATTTACACGTGGTGCTGAGTACAAACCCAGGGTCTCACACATGCCAGGCAAGTGTTCTGCCACTGAGTCACAACTCCAGCCCCAGGAGTAATTTTGTATAGACCTACTTCCATTTCTACATTTCAATTTCTAGATTCATAAATCCTGGATATGGAACAAATAGCACATTAAATTAAAAATTAAGAGTACATATTGTATCCTGGGGTTCATTGCCCTAGTCCCCCAAGAAATTGCAACCTCATTGGCAATGTTAATGTGTCTTCAACAGACCATTCCTTCATTCTATCAAGTCAGCTGCTTCAACATGATGGGGAAACTCATAAGTCCAATAAATTCCATGACTTTGGGCCCCTTGTTGTATTTCATTTGCTGTAAAGTGATGTGTCATTGTGATTGTGATTGTCACAGTCATTACGTCATAAGTAATTAGTGATGCTATGTGGAATATCAAGATTATGGATAATGTATTACGTAAATTCATGAATAGTAGTTTTAGCAGAAACACTGGGCTAGGGAAGAAAATTTATACCCAGAGAAATGTCTATTTTAATGAGAACAAAGCACAGCCTTTTCCATGATGGAAATAGGCCAATATAATCAACCTATCATCAGGTAGGTGGCTGAACCCTTGAAGAATGGTACCACTGAGAAGTTTCTGATATCCAGATCTTCCTTGGTGAGTACATATTGCTTGGTCCATATTGCTGAGTCAATGCACAACCTCCATCTCTGGGAGCCCTCTTTCATAATGTGATTCTGCCTCTCTGAATAAACCTGACTAATGAATAACTGAGTACTGAAAGTGGTTTCAGAGGAATAGAAACTTAAGGTTAGAGTAAAATGGTTCTACATTATCTAGAATTGATTTTCTTACTTGCTTTTTATAACATTCTCCATTTATATTTAAATAATTCAAAGTACCATACAAAAGTGAAAAAACAGTGTTGATGGCACACATAAGTAAGAGTATTCAGTTTATACTCACTAATGACTGAATCAACATATTAAGGCAATTTTTCTGAATCTCAGGAGGTACATTTGCAAAGCTTCTCTCAGACCAAAACCTTGCAAAATGCTTTACAATCCACCTGTTAGAATCAAAGAATTCCAAGTTAGAAAAATGAAAACATTTTACTTACAATAGTTAGTAACATTTTTGTTTTCAATTATATAAATTGTACACATATGTTTTGACCAACTCATATTATTTTATAAGCTCTAAAAGGGACTGAACTATACTATATTTTCTATAAAAACATTTTAAGCCATGCTGGGTTATGTGCACAGATTTTAACCATGGTTCATTAAGCTAATATAAATTGATCCCAAGCATCTTGAGTTAATATCTAAATCAATACTTTCACTCAATTGGAGCAACAAGTTAAGGACTAAATTACTTACATTGTGCCCAAGAAAACAGATCAAGTGTAAAACTGCTCACAAAATTAAGAGAATAAAAGAACAAAATCCCTAAATTTATAACAGCAACACTTCTTAATATAACTTACTTCATGCAGTCAGCAAAAAGACTTTCCACTCCAACTGAATGAGCAATAATTAGGCATTCCAGTATAGAAGTCAATGTTCTAGAAATGGGCTAAAATTGATAGAGAGAAAATACTGCTTTTATTCCTTTTCAATTTGCAGTGGGGAAAAGTATTTGACTCATAAAGAAAATTTGATTTATATACCTAAACTATAAATACATGCAATTCAAAATTTGATGAGTTAAAAAACCAATTTTCTTCACTTAATTCTGTATCTGGAATTAACTTTTGTTGGGATTCTGCCTACGAGCATGCTGTGTAATTAATGTCAATTTTTTTTTTCTTAAAAACACCTTTCTACACAAAAACCTATATACAGATGTTTAAAGCAGCTTTACTAATTATTCCTAAAACTTGGAAACAACCAAGATATCCTTCAGTAGGTGAATGGATAAATGAGCTACAATACATGCAAGCAATGGAATGTTCACACATCCATGAATGACCTATCATGTCAAGAAAAGACATAGAGGAAATTTGAATAAATATTACTAAGCAAATATTAATAAGAAGTCATTAGGAAAAGGTTATCTACTATATGATTTCAACTATGTAACAATATGGAAAAATAAAATCTATGGGAACAGTAAAAAGATCAGTGGTTGCTAGGGGACAGTAGGGAAAGAAGGATTTTTAGGGCACTGAAAATACTCAGCATGACACTGTGATGACAGATACATGTCATTATACATTTGCCCAAACCCATGGAATATATAACACCAAGAGTGAACTCTAATGTAAACTACAGACTTTGGGTGATAATGATGTATCAGTGTAGGTTCATCAACTATATCAAATGTGCCACTCTGGTCAAAAGTGCTGATAATATGTGGAGGTAGTAGGTATATAGGCTATCTCTATATCTTTTTCTCAATTTAAAAAAAATGTAACCAACCCCATATGTTGACATTGGATAAAAATAGAATTAGATTATAACACAATGTTTGTAAAATACATATATAAAAGTATTAATTAAAACAAAAGGTAGATACAAGTAGGGAAAACATCCTACTGCTCTTGGTGTTAAGCCTATGTGCTATGTATTGCCCATGCCATGGATTTTCAGGTTTTGGACTGTTCCTAGGCACATCTATTTTCCTTTTAGGTTGAATTTCTCTTTATACACATTTATTAGTCATGAGCTTGGGTTTATACACACCAAGACCAGCAAAAAGTCAATTTATATATCTAGCCTCTAAATATATACTTCAAAAAATCCTCTTCTCTCAAAGCAGAGCAAAAGCTTCTTTAGAAATGTCTCTAGCGTAGTTCTTCCAATAAGGTCAGTAATTTCCAACTTTTAATTTAATTTTAATTAAACTAATTTAATCCTCTATCAAATTAATCTATTAATTCAATCTTCTACTACAAAGTGTTATAGGCTGGGCACAGTGGCACATGCCTGTAATCCAAGTGGCTTGAGAGGCTGAGGCAGGAGGACTGAACGTTCAAAGCCAGCCTCAGCAATTTAGCAAGGCCCTAAGCAACTTAGCTCACCCTGTCTCAAAATAAAAAAAGGGTTGGGGATGTGGTGTAGTGGTTAAGTGCCCCTGGGTTCAACCCCTGGTACCAAAAAGAAAAAAAAAAAAAAAAAAAAAAAAAAGCGTTCTAGTAGTATTTAAGAACTAAATATAAATACTTTGCATATTAACAATTTAAATTAAACAATTAAAATCCCCATAAGATAACCGGAGTTCCTAAAATCAAAAATGACTATCACTATTATAGGTTATATGATGGTAACTCTGATAATTCTACTAAGTTAAATAATTTGGTTTCTTTTTTTCTTTCTTTCTTTTTTTTTTTTTAGTTGTAGATGGACACAATGCCTTTGTTTTATTGATTTATTTTTATGCTCTACCACTGACCTAATTTGGTTTTCTGACCCACTTAAGACAGGAGTATCAAATTAGTGTGACAGTCTAAGAGCACTCCAAAGTCTGAAAAACTGTAAAACTATGCACAAGTTAAAAAGTTCCAACAGTCTAATTTTGCTTAGAAACAACCAGTCTTATATAATATGAAATCTACTGATATATAACAATAATAATTGCTATAAATTATCAAAATGTCTATTTTAAAAAAACTTGCTGCTTAAAGCAGAAGACTGGCAAACTTCAGCCTGTGGGAAAAATCTAGCCCACTCCTGGTTTTATGAATAAAGTTTTATCAGAACGCTGCCATGTTACTTTATTTATATATTGTCTATAGCTGCCTTTGATCTACAATAGCAGAGCACAGTTGTGATACAGACAACAGGATTCACAAAGTTTTTTTTGAGGGTGGGGCACAGGGTAGTAGAATCCAGGGGTGCTTTACCACTGAGCTACATCCCCAACCCTTTTCATTTTTTAAATTTTGAGACAAGGTGTCACTAAGTTGCTTTACAGAAAAAATCTGCTGACTCCTGGTTTAAAGGGATAACGCTGGCTCTTTTGAGAATTTATTTATAAGGAAATGATGACTCCCAAGGTTTTTTGTAATGGCATGACTGACCTTTAGTCATTTTCTAAAACCTGCTTGCAGAATGTGGGAAGATATATATTGAAATTATTGTCTAAAACATATTTTTAATTGGTGACTACATACATGTGTATAAAATGTAAATATATATCCACTATAATTTCATAAATGAAGCTCCCTCAAATTTTAAATGTGTAAAAGGTAGGATTATGAAGTTAATGAAATGACTAAAGCTATCTCCAGTAAAGAATTGTGGGGCCAGTTGTCTATCGTATTATACCTAAATTTGTTTTACTGTGGAGTATCTTATGATAAGTTTATGATATTTAAGTCACTGCCAAGAGACTGCAATAGTTAGAACTAAAAGTTAAAAATTATATATATTCAGAAGTACAGTTATAAAAATACATATTATTAAAATACATAAAGCAAGAAAGTTTAAAGATCAGGTCAATAAAAACAGAAACTTCTCTAAAATATTCACTACCACAGTAATATGGACTACATTAAAATAAATGAAATATAGTAAAAATCTTTTTCAACAAAATACCATACTGTTAATTTAAAAGAAACACTTTCTGTTGTTTTAATAGAAACAAGTATGCCCTGTTGTTTAAAATTAAGTGGAGATACTTTTTTTGTTCATAAGTGTGATGATTGAGTTTTTATACCATTGTGAGGTGTGCCTCCCTCAAACTGTGTTACATCAGCATATTATCTGTCTGATACAAAAAAAAGTGGATTACTGAAAGTAAAATACAAGAAACTAGATATAACCCATATATTTCTGAATGAATAAAAACAGAGGCAATGGTCTAAAAATTATTCATAAAGAGATTATTTTATGTTAGATTAACTAGTTTATTGAGAAGTCTCAGCTCAGAGCAGATACTAACATAAAACTTATTTTTTTCAAACTAGTGCTTTTTACCCAGCTATGTCAAATCCCATTTTCCATGCCTTAATGGCATTCTAATAAGCAGATTCCACAACTTTCTGGTTTTATTGTTAAAAGTCAGTAGTACTATTTTAATACCTGTCTCATTTCTGATTTCAATATTTATCTCCCTAGCACTGAATAGATTCATGATAGTGGAGATCTGCAATAGGGAGTAGAACACAGTTTGGTCTCCCGCCCCTCCAATTTTTAGGTCTAATTCTAACGAAGATGGCCATTGATAGCTGTGGTCATCTTACGAGACTAAGATGGCAGCAGGGTATTGTCCTCAATTTTGCTCTCAGATGCTGGTGGTCTTTGCTGAGGTGGTGGCTCTTTTAGGGGAAGATCAAAGTTCACCATCACTCAGTGTTTAACAACTTTCAGTGGTTTATGATGTATGATGTCTGCCTAGGTGGGACACTGTTATCTGGCCTTTTATCAGTCTCCTCTTTCAGGGAATTGCTAAGGTCCTCCTTCTTCCCTATGGACCATGTGTAAACAGGGTGCAGAATGAACACCCCAACTTTTTTCTCTACATGACAATAGCTGTGGTCTCTTATCACTAGGATAGTTCTGGCTTCTCCAGCAAGCCTCCTCCCTTTAGAAATCTCCATATCAAGCATATTCTCATAGGCTTCTCAGGCCTATTCCAAGTTGTCCCAAGAAATTGCTTATCACTTTCTTTTCTTCCTTGATGGAAGCTCCAGGGTGGGCTAGTTTTATGGATATAGTAAATGTCCAACTGGGAGATGAAGGCATCCTCTCCTATTGCAGTTACTTCCTAGCTTTAATTTTTTATTTGTGATTCACTTGGATCTCCCTCTTAACTTTGATTTTAGGGTAATAGAAGAGGCATGTGAAGGAGAAGGAAAAAGCTTTCACCAGAATTATTCTCTCTCTCCACAAAGCTGAGGAAACCACATTACTGCCTTGCTTCTTTCAATCCCCTTAATTATGGAGGCTGGAGTGAATCACTGGTCAAAAGTACATGAGGGGTTTAACTGTTTTTCAGTAAACTCTGCAGAGGGGTAGTGATGGTGTTAGTGAACCCAGCTGTTTATGGTTCTCTTTTAGAATATGGGCTGCTTCCTCAGTTACAACTTATAGGAAAGAGGCAGGAAAAGTCCTATCCAACACAAAAAATCCAAATTTAAGTGTTCTTAAAATGATCTAACCAGAAGTCATATAATGCATATTATTGCCTCACATACCCAATAAAAGGGAAGTACAATATAAACAACTCTTTCAAAATTTGTTATTTTGTTGTTAATTAAATGATCATTGTAGAAAATCTATAGAAAGGCATAAATAAGAAAATAAAAATAGCCTACAGTTACAAGTACACTGAAACAACAAAAAGCACTAGGGATGTGGCTCAGTGATAGGGTTCTTGTTTCACAAGGGCAAGGCCCTGGATTCAACCCCCGGTACAGCAAAAAAACAACAAAAACCAAAACAAAACAAAATACCCAATGAAGAATCTAAGAATAATGTCCCAAGTGAGTCTGGAATGCATAAAATGAAATACTTCTTTAGACAGTAAATTGACCTTTGCACAAACTAAAATTAATCAGTATTCATATTCCATATGGAGAGACTGTAGAAGAGAACTATATTTCACTTTAAGTACATGCTGTAAAGAAGTGGTAGAAAGAAAGAACATATTTTTAGGGAGAAAAACCAATGAACCACTGTGTAGCTCTTTGATACAACAAGAAGGTAACCATAATTCTAGATTTCCTTTCTCCTAGTGTCAAATTCTGAATACTTTCAATAACCCTCCCAAATCAATTTTATTTTACTTAAAATGATTTTAATTAGTTTCTGATTTTTGAAAGGATAACATATGTGCTGTCAATTGGAGCCTCCATTAGTTATAAACTAATTTTTTTATATTTAAAGTACAATTACAACAAAAATTTAAAATCTAGTAGATAATAATGGTTGACTTAAAGTATTGAGTAAAGATTTCCGAGATTCAATAATTACCTTCTGAAAGAAATTACAGTAATCTCTTCTTAAAATATAGATTGCTACTTCTTTTAATCCTTCTAGTCCATACATATCAGCCATATTGAGAATCTGACTAAAATGAAAATAGATGTACTTGTTAATCCTCAAATATAAAAAATCAAAGCAAATACAATTTCTTGATAACATACAGTCTCTAGAAAAAGAATCTGAATTACTTTAATTCTAATTTTTTGCTTCACACTAATAAATATTCTTTTATAGACTATAATGAAGACATAGGTAAAATGTGGAAAGCACTGACACTGATTATTTAATGTGAATAACAAATAAATTTGGAGATATTTCAAATTCCCTTCATATTCTCAATGGCAATAGAACAAATTTTTAGGAAACTGCTTTTTGAAAGCTGTAAATGCTACAAAAATCTTATCAGCAGATTTGTGGCAATATAGTTTGGGGAGGGAATTAATTCACTGATGGCTATCATATTGAAAATGCCTATGAATGACTCCAAGATTAGATAGCATCTTAATGATCAGAGAGTTGCCTTTGCTTCGTTCATCTGGCAAGTATTTCTGAGCACCTACACATACTTTAAGTACTTAGGAAGCCTACAAGTCCTGAGAGCATAAACTTTCCTATAGGTTGCTCTGGGATAAAACTTTGGTACTTAATCTCTGTGACCTATGATATGTTTCCCCCCAAAACGTATTTATTCAATTCAAAATTAGAAAACCCCAAATGAATCTTTAAAATTAAAAGAGCATCTTTTTACTGTTTGCTACTAAAATACCACTGAAAATTGGAAGAGAAAGGTAGAATTTCACTCTCCAGTAGGAATTCAGAAGTTTAGATGGTATTTCAGTTTACAGCATGTAAGAATCATATACTTGTTAGTCTTTGGATACTTTTATATTTGGAAACACATTTTAAAGTTTTTCTTTTTCTTTTATTGTTTAAAAAGGATAACCTAAATTTAAAAATTAAAGTAGTAAAATAACATTCAAAGTTTGATAAAAGATTGATTTTATTTTTATACAAAACTTTTATTCATTTTCCAAAGAAAAGTAATATGTCTTCTAATATAATTCAAGTCTAAAAGACCTTTCTTAATCTTATCACTATAAGTTATTAAGTCACCTTTTCTTATTGTTTTTAGATATTTCCCAAACACACTCAAAATATGGCAAAATTGATAATAAAAGTGAAGTTTCAGAGGAAGGCAAGGTGACACACACCTACAAATCCTGCATTTGGGAGGTTAAGTTGGGAAGATCACTTGAGCTTAGGAGTTAGAGACCTGTCTGGGCAAACAGCAACCCCTCATCTCAAAAGATAAAAAAAAAAAAAGAAAAAAAAAAAATGAAGCTTCTGCTTCACTGATACTACAACATAGCTCAATGAAGTAGAATCTGTAAAATATTAATAGTTTTATATTTAAACTTATTAAAAAAGTAATACATACCCAACATTAGCTTTGTCTGGAAAGTCCAAAGTTCCTCCATATATAAAATGCATCATAACATTCATTTCTACATGGTTTATACTGCAAAATAAAGGAAAACTCAAATCCAGAAATAATTAAGTTTTAACTAAAATCAATCATACATTCTATTTTCCCATACACTTTTAGCCAAAATAAAGTTTGAACCTCCATTCTTTAAATAAACATGTAAGCATATCATAAATTTGAACTGCAGCTATGAATTCTATATTATAAAATATATAAGATCAAATAAAGATTTATCAAGAATCTTTTTCCATAGACTTTTAGAGTGTGGGATGTTAAAAGGTCACTGTCTAACTTCTGGTTTATTAAGAAATTTACTATTTCTATGAGGTACATCATTGGGATTTTAATGGGAATTGCATTGAATCTGTATAGCACTTTTGGTAGTATGGACATTTTGACAATATTAATTCTGCTTATCCGAGAACATGGGAGATCTTTCCATCTTCTAAGGTTTTCTTTAATTTCTTTCTTTAGTGTTCTGTAGTTCTCATTGTAGAGGTCTTTCACCTCTTTTGTTAGATTGATTCCCAAGTATTTTTTTTTTTGAGGCTATTGTGAAAGTTCTCCTACTTTCAGAGGATTCATCACTTATGAATAGAAATGCATTAGATTTGTAAGTGTTGACTTTATGTCCTGCTACTTTGCTGAATTCATTTATTCTATTTCTATGATGTGCCTCATAGAAAGAGAGAAAGCAATCGTGAAATTCATTTGGAAAAATAAAGAGAACCAGATGGCCAAACCAATCTTTGGTAGGAAGAGTAAAGCAGTAGGTATCACAATACCAGACCTTATATGATACTACAGAGCAGTAGTAACAAAAACAGCATGATCCTGGCACCAAAATGGCAGATAAACCAATGGTACAGAATAGAAGACACAGAGACAAATCCACAAAAATACAGTTATCTCATACAAGACAAAGGTCCCAAAAACAATGGAGAAATGACAGCCTCTTCAACAATTGGTGCTGAGAAAACTGGAAATCCATATGCAGCAAAATAAAATTAAACCCCTATCTCTCACCCTGCACAAAACTCAACTCAAAAAGGATCAAGGACCTAGGAATTAGACCAAAGACCCTGTTCCAAATAGAAGTAAAAATAGGCCCAAATTTTCATCATGTTGGCTTAGGACCAGACTTCCTTAACAAGACTCCCAAAGTGCAAGAAATAAAAGCAAGAATTAATAAGCGGGATGAATTCAAACTAAAAAGCTTTTTCTCAGTAAAGGAATCAATAATGTGAAGAGAGAGCCTACAGAGTGGGAAAGGATCTTTACCACACACACTCCAGATAGAGCACTAATCTCAAGGATTTATAAAGAACTCAAAGCTTTCTGCACAGAACCAGCTCCAAGTCCCGGAGCCAGTGTGGCAAGCTCCAGCCCGCAGGCAGCTTCAGGGACCAGGACAGGGCAGCCAGGGACTTCCCCAAGCAGCTCAGCTCACTCTGGCAGGAGATGCCTTTCAAGGCTAGCTTCTCGGAGCAGACCGCCCAGTGAGAGCCTTTCTACACAGAGCCAGCCACAAGTCCACAAGCCAGCGGAGAGCTCCAACCTGCAGGCAGCCTCTGGGACCAGGGCAGGGCAGCCAGAGACATCTCCAGGCGGCCCTGCCCGCTCTGGCCGCAGGCTCTTTCCACGGGGCGATCCAAGATGGCGGACTAGAGGGTGACTGCATCTCTGTCGCTCCAGAACCCAGAATTCAAGAAGAGGAGCCATTGAGAAACTCGGACTAAAATAGAGCAACGGGGTGAGTCTCCCCCACTGGGTGAAGATCGGCCTGGGTGGCAGGCCTGGATAGGGGCGGCTTATCAGAGCAGGGCAGGGCAGATAGAGTCTTCCCCAGGTAGCCCTGCTCACTCTGGCGGTGGGCTCCTCCCACCCGGCCAGCTTCTCGGAGCAGGCCCCCCAGTGAGAGGCTTTCCATACAGAGCCAGCTCCAAGCCCTGGAACCAGTAGCAGGCTAGGGGCAGCAATCTTCGGAAGCACAGCATTATCAAGTTCCTCCAAGACTTCAGGCTACTGAAGGCTGGGAGGTGATACACTAGAAATCTACAGGGACACTATAAGCCAATAGAGGAAATCTGCAATATCTCAGAGTCCCACTGACATCTGACCAATATGAGAAAACAAGGGAAGAAAATGTCCCAAACAAACCTAGATACTATATCAACAAAACCCAATGACAGCACAGCAGAAAAAATGTCAGAAAGGGAGTTCAGAATGTACATATTTAAAACAATCAGGGAAGCAAACAATGAGATGAAAGAGCAAATGCAGGCATTGAGGGAGGAGATGAAAGCAAATGCAGGCATTAAATGATTGCACCAATCAACAGTTAAAAGAGCAAATACGGGAAGCAAGAGATCATTTCAATAAAGAGTTAGAGATACTGAAAAAAAAAAAAAACAGAAATCCTTGAAATGAAGGAAACAATAAACCAAGTTAAAAACTCCATAGAAAGCATAACCAATAGGATAGCATACCTGAAAGACAGAACGTCAGACATTGAAGACAAAATATTTAATCTTGGAAACAAAGTTGACCAAACAGAGAAGAGGGTAAGAAATCATGAACAAAATCTCCAAGAATTATGGGATATCATGAAAAGGCCAAATATAAGAATTACTGGGACTGAGGAAGGCTTGGAGAAACAAACCAAAGGAATGAACAACCTATTCAATGAAATAATATCAGAAAATTTCCCAAATCTGAAGAATGAAATGGAAAACCAAGTACAACAGGCTCACAGGACTCCAAACATACAAAATTACAACAGACCCACACCAAGGAACATTATAATGAAAATACCTAACATACAAAATAAAGACAGAATTTTAAAGGCTGTGAGAGAAAAAAATCAAACTACATTCAGGGGGAAACCAATAAGAATAGCAGCAGATTTTTCAATCCAGACCCTAAAAGCTAGAAGGGTCTGGAACAACATTTATCGAGCCCTGAAAGAAAACGGATGCCAACCAAGAATCTTATAACCAGCAAAACTTACTCTCAGATTTGACGACGAAATAAGATCCTTCCATGATAAACAAAAGCTAAAAGAATTTACAAAAAGAAAGCTGGCACTATAGAACATGCTCAGCAAAATATTCCATGAGGAAGAGATGAAAAACAACAATGCAAATCAGCAAAGGGAGGAACTAGCCTAAAGGAATAGCCAAATAAAGGGGAAACCAAATCATGTCAAAAAACAAAAATGAGTCAAATGACTGGGAATACAAATCATATCACAATAATAACCCTGAATGTTAATGGCCTGAACTCATCAATCAAAAGACATAGACTGGCAGATTGGATTAAAAAGAAAAAATCCAACAATATGCTGCCTGCAAGAGACTCATCTCATAGAAAGAGATACCCATAGACTAAAGGTGAAAGGATGGGAAAAAACATACCATGCACATGGACACAGCAAAAAAGCTGGAGTTTCCATCCTCATTTCAGAAAATGTGGACTTCAAGCCAAAACTAGTCAGAAGGGATAAAGAAGGACATTACATACTGCGTAAGGAAACCATAAATCAGCAAGACATAACAATCATAAATATCTATGCCCTGAACATTGGCTCATCCATGTTCGTCAAACAAATCCTTCTCAATTCCAGAAATCAAATAGACCACAACACAATAATACTAGGCGATTTTAACACACCTCTGTCACCACTGGATAGATCTTCCAAACACAAATTGAATAAAGAAACCATAGATCTCAATAACACAATCAACAATTTAGACTTAACAGAAATATATAGAATATACCATCCAACAAAGAATGAATACACTTTCTTCTCAGCAGCACATGGATCCTTCTCTAAAATAGACCATGTTTTATGCCACAAAGCTACTGTTAGCAAATACAAGAAGATAGAGATACTACCTTGTACTCTATCAGATCATAATGGATTGAAATTAGAAATAAATGACAGAATAAAAAACAGAAACTTCTCCAATAGCTGGAGATTAAATAATACACTATTATATGATGAATGGATAACAGAAGACATCAGGAGGGAAATAAAAAAATTCTTAGAAGTAAACGAGAACAAAGACACATCATATCAAAATCTCTGGGACACTATGAAAGCAGTACGTAGAGGAAGATTTATTTCATGGGGCGCATTCAACAAAAGAAGAACCATCAACAAATAAATGACTTAACACTACAGTTCAAAGCCCTAGAAAAAGAAGAGCAGACCAACACCAAAAGTAGTAGAAGACAGGAAATAGTTAAAATCAGAGCCGAAATCAACGAAATTGAAACAAAAGAAACAATCGGAAAAATTAACAAAATAAATAGTTGGTTCTTTGAAAAAAATAAACAAAATTGATAAACCCTTAGCCACACTAACAAAGAGAAAGAGGGAGAAAAATTACTAAAATTCGGGATGCACAAGGACATATCATGACAGACACGAGTGAAATACAAAACATAATTAGAAGCTATTTTGAAAATCTATACTCCAACAAAACAGAAAACCTCGAAGACATCAACAAGTTTCCAGAGACATATGAATTACCTAAACTGAACGAGGAGGACATACACAACTTAAATAAATCAATTTCAAGCAATGAAATAGAAGAGGTCATCAAAAGTCTACCAACAAAGAAAAGTCCGCGACCAGATACATTCTCAGCCGAGTTCATGCCAATACTTTAAAGAAGAGCTCATTCCAATACTTCTCAAAGTATTTCATGAAATAGAAGAGGAGGGAACCCTCCCAAACTCATTCTATGAAGCCAATATCACCCTGATACCTAAACCAGACAGAGACACATCGAGGAAAGAAAATTTCAGACCAATATCCTTAATGAAAATGGACGCAAAAATTCTCAACAAAATTTTAGCAAATCGCATACAAGAATATATTAAAAAGATAGTGCACCACGATCAAGTGGGTTTTATCCCAGGGATGCAAGGGTGGTTCAACATCTGGAAATCAATAAATGTCATTCACCACATCAACAGACTTAAAGTTAAGAATCACATGATTATTTCAATAGATGCAGAAAAAGCATTCGATAAAATACAGCATCCCTTCATGCTCAAAACAGTAGAAGAAATTGGGGTAGTGGGAACATTCCTTAACATTGTAAAGGCCATCTACGCTAAGCCCATGGCCAATATCATTCTAAATGGTGAAAAACTGAAAGCATTCCCCCTAAAAACTGGAACAAGGCAGGGATGCCTTCTTTCACCACTTCTATTCAACATTGTCCTTGAAACTCTAGCCAGAGCAATTAGACAAACCAAAGAAATTAAAGGGATACGAATCGGAAAAGAAGAACTCAAACTATCCCTGTTCGCTGATGACATGATTATATATTTAGAGGAACCTGGAAATTCCACCAGAAAACTCTTAGAACTCATAAGTGAATTCAGTAAAGTAGCAGGTTACAAGATCAATGCTCATAAATCCAACGCATTTTTATACATAAGTGATGACTCTTCAGAAAGAGAAGTTAGGAAAGGGACCCCATTCACAATAGCCTTGAAAAAAATAAAATACTTGGGAATCAATCTCACAAAAGAGGTGAAAGACCTCTACAATGAGAACTACAGAACACTAAAGAAAGAAATTAAAGAAAACCTTAGAAGATGGAAAGATCTCTCATGTTCTTGGATAGGCAGAATTAATATTGTCAAAAATAGCCATACTACCTAAAGTGCTATACAGATTCAATGCAATTCCAATTAAAATCCCAATGACATACCTTACAGAAATAGAGCAAGCAATTATGAAATTCATCTGGAAGAATAAAAAACCCAGAATAGCTAAAGCAATCCTCAGTAGAAAGAGCGAAGCAGGGGGTATCTCAATACCAGTTCTTCAACTCTATTACAAAGCAATAGTAACAAAAAACGACATGGTATTGGTACCAAAATAGACAGGTAGATCAATGGTACAGAATAGAGGACATGGACACAAATACAAATAAATACAATTTTCTCATACTAGACAAAGGGGCCAAAAATATCAATGGAGTAAAGATAGCCTCTTCAACAAATGGTGCTGGGAAAACTGGAAATCCATATGCAACAGAATGAAATTAAACCCTATCTCTCACCCTGCACAAAACTCAACTCAAAAGATCAAGGACCTCGGAATCAGACCAGAGACTCTGCACCTTATAGAAGAAAAAGTAGGTCCAAATCTTCAACTTATTGGCTTAGGATCAGACTTCCTTCACATGGCTCCCATAGCACAAGAAATAAAAGCAAGAATCAACAACTGGGATAGATTCAAACTAAAAAGCTTTCTCTCAGCAAAGGAAACTATCAGTAATGTGAAGAGAGAGCCTACAGAGTGGGAGAAAATCTTTGCCACTCATACTTCAGATAGAGCACTAATTTCCAGAATCTATAAAGAACTCAAAAAACTCGACACCAAGAATACAAATAATTCAATCAACAAATGGGCTAAGGAAATGAACAGACACTTCACAGAAGAAGCTCTACAAGCATTCAACAGATATATGAAAAAATGTTCAACATCTCTAGTAATAAGAGAAATGCAAATCAAAACTACCCTAAGATTCTATCTCACTCCAATTAGAATGGCGATTATCAAGAACACAAGCAACAATAGGTGTTGGCGAAGATGTGGGGAAAAAGGTACACTCATACATTGCTGGTGGGGTTGCAAATTAGTGCAGCCACTCTGGAAAGCACTATGGAGATTCCTCAGAAAGCTTGGAATGGAAACACCATTTGACCCAGCTATCCCACTCCTCAGCCTATACCCAAAGGACTTAAAATCAGCATACTACAGAGATACAGCAACATCAATGTTCATTGCTTCTCAATTCACCATATCCAAATTGTGGAACCAACTTAGATGCCCTTCAGTTGATGAGTGGATGAATAAACTGTGGCATATATATACAATGGAATATTACTCAGCCATAACAATAATGAAATTATGGCATTTGCAGGCAAATGGATGAAATTGGAGAATATCATGCTAAGTGAGATAAGCCAATCTCAAAAAACTAAAGGACGAATGATCTCGCTGATAAGCGGATGAGGAACATATAATGGGGGGTGGGAGGGGTTAGCGTTAGGTTTAGGGTTAGGGATAAGAAGGGGGCAAGAATGGAGGAAGGAAGGACTGTATAGAGGGAAAAGAGAGGTGGGAGGGGTGGGGGGAAGGTAAAAAATAACAGAATGAATCAAACATTACCCTATGTAAATTTATGATTACACAAATGGTATGTCTTTACTCCATGTACAAATAGAGAAACAACATGTATCCCATTTGTTTACAATAAAAAAAAAAAAGAACTCAAAAAGCTTAACACCAAAAACACAAATAATCCAATCAATAAATGGGCTAAGGAACCAAGCAGACACTTCACAGAAGATATGTAAATGATCAACAAATATATAAAAAATGTTGAACAGCTCTAGTAATTAGAGAAATGCAAGTCAAAACTATACCCTAAGATTTCATCTCATTGCAATTAGAATAGCTATTATCATGAATACAAGCAGCAACAGGTGTTGGTGAGGATGTGGGGGAAAAGGTACACTCATACATTGCTGGTGAGATTGTAGACTGGTGCAGCCACTTTGGAAAGTAGTGTGGAGATTCCTTAGAAAACTTGGAATGAAACCACCATTTGACTCAGCTATCCTATTCCTAGGCCTATACCCAAAGGACTTAAAATCAGCATACTACAGTGATGCAGCCACATCAATGTTTACAGCAGCTCAATTCACAATAGCTAGATTGTGGAACCAACCTAGATGCCCTTCAATAGATGAATGGATAAAGAAATCATGATACACACACATACACAATGGAATATTACTCAGCTATGAAGAAGAATAAAATTATGGCATTTGCAGGTAAATGGATGGAGTTGGAGAATATCATGGTAAGTGAGATAAGCCAATCCCCAAAAACCAATGGTCAAATGTTTTCTCTGATAAGTGGATGCTGATACATATAAGGGGGAGGAGGGTGGTAAGGGAAGAAAGGAGGAACTTGGGATTGTGTAGAGGGAGATGAGGGGAGGGGAGAGGGCAGAGGGAAGGAAAGATGGTGAAATGAGACAAACATCATTACCCAAGGTACAAGGTACATGTATGATTACACAAATGGTGTGACTACATCATGTACAACCAGAGAAATGAAAAGTTGTACTCCATTTGTGTATAATGAATCAAAATCCATACTTATGTCATGTGTAACTAAATAGAACAAACAATAAAAAATAAAAAAAAAAGAAATTTACTCCTCTGCTAGGATGCAGTACAGTGGTAGAGCACTTAGTATATGTGAGGCCCTGGGTTTGATTCCCAGAACCATAAAATAAATAAATAAATAAATATCATCTCCTCAGCACCTTTGATAAATTAGCCTCTGGTTTTGCTTAAGGATGGACAACTCTATTCACCAGGAAGATTCTTGTTCTGTACAGATTTTATTTGTAATACCTAAGAAGCTAGTGGTTCTAGCTTGACCAATGTCCTCATTACATAGCTGAAAAAGTAGACGTGACTTAAGAAATAGTTTGGAGTGATAACCTTTATTACTTACTATTTAAAAGTCTCAATTCTTAAGCTCTGTTATGGTGTGTCCCCTCTAAAAGTCATGTTGACATCTGATTCCTAGTGTGAGATGTCAAGTGGTAGGAGCAGGTGGGATCTTCAGAGGTGATTAGGGTTCTGCCCTCATGAACAGGTTAACCCACTCATGTGATCAATGGATTAACAGGTTATCTTTATTGTGGGTCTGCTATAAAAACCAGTTTGACTAAGTATCTTATGTGCTTTCTTTCTCTTCCCATGTGATACCCTGCACCATCTTGGAACTCTGCCAATAAGAGGGCCATCAACCCTGGACCAGAGCCATGAGCCAAAAATAAACCTCTTTTCTTTATTACTTATGCAATTCGTGGTTGTGTATTATTAAAAAGCAACAGAAAATGAACAATCTCTTTCCTCCTCCACATTCCAAATTCATTCTTCTTTCTGTTATTTCTACCTTATTGATAGCATTTTTACAGGAAATCTTGTCCCACCCTCTACTCCTGTGTACCAAATGGGGCAATTTATCTGGTTGGTGGACAGCCATTGATCATTCCTTAGGAGGAACTCAACATGAGAGGTAATCTGATTTCTTTTTTTTTCTTTCAGCGGAATCAGTGGGAAGCGATGATTGGGAAAAAGTTTATCTGCTATATAGAATCAGACTTCTTAGGTGGGCTGATTTAGAGGAATACAGTAAACAAGCTAACTTTTGTTCTTGCATCAAAGCACATTCTGCTGTTTTAAGAGTTTTCATCAAAAATAAAGGAAATGTTTTCTTATTTCATGTGCTGATTCATTTTATTCTGAACAGAAAGGAAGTAGTCTATTTATTAGATAACCCCAAGCTCTGATAGAAAGCCTCACAGACCTCATTCATCTAGATACCTAAGTTATAACCTGAGGTTTATCTTAAGCCTTTCCCTCATTATACTCTGTCATATATACCTTCAAGAATTTCTTGAATTCAGGCTCTGTTCTCTATTTCCCCTCTCACCGCCCTGGTTCAGCCTCTCATTTTCTCCCTTCTGAACTAAGACGGTATCCTCTCATACAGATTTCCTGTCTGAAATCTTCTGCGAGCTTTCCATTTCCCACATTATTATCAAGTGACTTTGCTAAAATGCAAATCTTATTTATGTCTTCTACTTCTAAAATTCCTAAACTATTCTCCAAAGCTCATAGAAAAGAGTCCAAATTCCCTAGTTTGGTATACAGAACTCTTATTTCCAGTTATCCCTCGTGAAAGATAACTGAACTTACTTACTCATTTTCTATACTTAAATTCCTTATATATCCATACCTTAGCATATACTATTCACTGTGCTGACAATGTTCTCCCTCTCCACTTATCTTTCAGACATAAAACAGCTCCTTATCTCTGATTATTTCCTTAATGCTCCCAAGGCAAAAACAAAAGCAAAACAAATAAAAACAGAACTTCAAATGAGTGTTAAAAATAATAACTAGCATTTATTAAGCACTTATTATGAGCCAGCACCTGAGTTAACATGCACTTTGAATGATACTGGCTCATTTAATCATCACAACAACTCAATAGTAGATATAATTATTAGTCTCATTTTATAGATTTAGAAACTGAAATTGAGTAACTTGCTGGTGGTCAAATGGTAGTAATGAACTGGAATTTGAATGTAGACGGAATCACTCTGAAGTCTAGGCTCTCAATCAGTACTCTTCACATACTTTCATTACTTTATTTATCAAACTAATCTGCAGTATGTTTTTTATGCTTTTGTCTCTCTTTCTAGACCACGTTCTGTAAGAGCAGTATTCATGTCTTAGTTATCATTGTATGCTTAGTACCAGAAGAATGTCAGTATTGATTTAATACCCTTGGAACAGAAGAATTTCCTTTCTTCATGTAATCCTGGAAGCTCCACAGTGTTGAGAAGAACCTCACAGATTACTAAGCACAGTACCTAATATTTGCTAAAGGAACTGAAAAAGGAACAAGAAGAAAAGAAACAGAGTCTCAAAGGGATTCAGGTGTTTACTTTGATTCTATTATTCCTTAAATAATATACATTCAGTAAGTGTTTGATGAATTTTTAATGAATGGCTTAATACAACTCATACAGAAGAACTTAGACTTTCTTCCCAAACTGGGGAAAAAAGTGAAAAATCATAATATTCTCATATATATGTACATATGTATATGAGGAAAATGACAAGATTTAATCTCAGAATAATTAAACCATATTATTTATAGTTTGTTAATCTAAAACACTAGCATAATTTCTAGACTGTAATGCTGTTCAATACATTTTCCTCCTATTTCTCAAGAGCCATTCTTGTTAACATTAATGAGAATTGGCTATTTATATTGAAAGAATTGTTTAAGATGACATGTTTAAGCAGAAGATAATGACTAAATAAAAACAAGAGTCATTTTATTAAAATAAGGAGTAAAATGAAGACACTGGAGCCTATGTATTAATATATGATAGAGCCTATGTATTAATATATGATAGCTATAAAAACATTGAGAAACCATTTTCCTGCTGTCTTGACAAATGCTTTATTAAGATGCATTCTTGCTATAATGATGTAAGTCATTTGTGATTTTCCTAAAAGGGTTTATAAAGACATGAGCCAATGACCTAGAAAAACAACAAATTACTTCAATAGCCCATGATTTATTTATTTATTTATTTTTATTGTAAACAAATGGGATACATGTTGTTTCTCTCTTTGTACATGGAGTCAAGGCATACCTTGTGTAATCATAAATTTACATAGGGTAATGTTTGATTCTTTCTGTTATTTTTTTCCTTCCCCCCAACCCTCCCACCCCTCTTTTCCCTCTATACAGTCCTTCCTCCCTCCATTCTTGCCCCCTCCTTAACCCTAACCCTAAACCTAACCCTAACTCTACTGCTAACCCCTCCCACCCCCCCATTATATGTCATCATCTGCTTATCAGCGAGATCATTCGTCCTTTGGATTTTTGAGATTGGCTTATCTCACTTAGCATGATATTCTCCAATTTCATCCATTTGCCTGCAAATGCCATAATTTTATCATTCTTCATGGCGGAGTAATATTCCATTGTGTATATTTGCCACAGTTTCTTTATCCATTCATCAACTGAAGGGCATCTAGGTTGGTTTCACACTCTGGCTATTGTGAATTGAGAAGCAATGAACATTGATGTTGCTGTATCTCTGTAGTATGCTGATTTTAAGTCCTTTGGGTATAGGCTGAGGAGTGGGATAGCTGGGTCAAATGGTGTTTCCATTCCAAGCTTTCTGAGGAATCTCCATAGTGCTTTCCAGAGTGGCTGCACTAATTTGCAACCCCACCAGCAATGTATGAGTGTACCTTTTTCCCCACATCCTCGCCAACACCTATTGTTGCTTGTGTTCTTGATAATCGCCATTCTAATTGGGGTGAGGTGGAATCTTAGGGTAGTTTTGATTTGCATTTCTCTTATTACTAGAGATGTTGAACATTTTTAGCCCATGATTTAAATGGAAAGATTTAAAGCATTATTCCAACTAAAATGTAATCAGGAGAAAAGCTTGTAGGAGATGAAAAACATTACATGTACTCAAAATCAGAAAAACTAACAACCAATGAGAGGACAAAGATCTAAGATAGAGACTAATCATGTACCTACTCTATGCAATTTCTGTGCTTCTAAATTTTCAGGTGACTATGTGTGTGGGCTAAGATAACACAGGGATTTCATTCATTCATTCCTTTGTTCATTCATCTGTCCATCCATTCACACTCAATTTACCGAATAACAGCCTCTATTCTAGACCTTGGGGTACATAAAGCTTACATTCTAGGGAGAGGACAAGGACAATAAACATGCAAACAAAAATATAAAGAAGAAACTTTAATAGTGACAAGTACCATGAAGATCACACAAAAGGATAATATGAGAGCAACTGAGAAATTGAGCTGTAACTTCTTTAGCTGGGATAGTCTGAGAAGATGACACTTGATCTAAGATTTCAAGCATAAGAAGCCAACCATAGACTGAGGTTGGGCGCCATCACTGGTTGGTTGCAGTCGCGGAGCTAGCCAGCGGACACCCAACCGGCATGCGTTGCAGAGCTAGCCGGCGGGCAGCCAACCCGCCCAACCACCGGGCCCAAGTTGGACACCATCACTGAGCAACCCCTCCTTACCCCTGCATCGAGGTCAGGCGTCATTGCAGAGCAAGCCAGCAGAGGAGCCAGTCTGCCTGCATTGCATTTTGAATTATTCCTGAGGGTGTGGCCATCATCACTGGAAGGGCAACTCCCTTCCTGAGACACCCAGAGGAGACTAGAGGAGCTTTGACAGGACCCAGGAGTCAAGAAGAGGAGGTATTGACAGACTTGGGACCAACTCAGAGCTCCCTGGATGGGGCAGTAGTCCCAAAACACAGGGAACTTCATGGAGTAGAGTGGCCCAGTGAGACTCCTGCTGGAGCCGTGAACCCAGTCAACCAGGAGCATTGCAGAGGAGGGCCGTATAGCAAGAGGTTTCAATGCAGAGTGAGGGTTCAGGTCCAGGCGGTAGCTCTGGTCCCCAGGGAACGTAGCAGAGGAGGGCCACTCAGCCAGGGAGTCACTTGCAAGGCCAGGTTCCCCAGCCCAGGCAGTAGGTTGGGACCCCAGGGAATGTCACAGAGGAGGGCTGCCCAGTCCAGGTGGTAGTTCTGGACCAAAGGGAACTTCTTGGAGGAGAGCTGTCCAGCGAAACATCCCCACCTTCCCTGCTGGGCAAGGCTTTCCCACCAGGGCAGTAGAACCAGAGACACAGTCCCAGATCAGACGTGCCCCAGTCTGCAGTCTAGTCCCCCTTTGGCTGACCATCAGTCAACAAGTGGAGGCAACTCTGCCCACTGACAGGGAATATACCCCACCTGAAGGCCACCACCCCTAGAGGGGCAGCTTCCTAGTGGAGCACCACATTACCAAGTTCCTCCAAGACTTCAGGCTACTGAAGGCTAAGAGGTGAGTTATTGGAAATCTACAGAGACAATATTAGTCAATAGAGGAAATATGCAATATCTCAGAGTTTTACTACTAGAAGGGAAGATACCTGAGCAATATGAGAAAACAAGGGAAGAAAATGTCCCAAACAAACCTAGATGCTACAGCAATAAAATCCAATGACAGCATGGCAGAAGAAATGTCAGAAAGGGAGTTCAGAATGGACATAATTAAAATGATCAGAGAAGCAAATGATGAGATGAAAGAGCAAATGCAGGCTTTGAATGATCGCACCACTCAACAGTTAAAAGAGCAAATGCAGGAAGCAAAAGATCATTTCAATAAAAAGAGATACTGAAAAAAAAAAAAAACCAGACAGAAAACCTTGAAATGAAGGAAACAATAAACCAAATTAAGAAATCCATAGAAAGCATATCCAGTAGGATAGAACACCTGGAAGACCTCAGACATTGAAGACAAAATATTTAATCTTGGAAACAAAGTTGACCAAACAGAGAAGATGGTAAGAAATCATGAACATAATCTCCAAGAATTATGGGATATCATGAAAAGGCCAAATTTAATAATTATTGGGGGCTGGGGCTGTGGCTCAGGGGCAGAGCGCTTACCCCTCGCGTGTGAGGCACTGGTTTGATCCTCAGCACCACGTGAAAATAAACAAAATAAAGACATGCTGTCCATCTACAGCTACAAAAAAATTAAAAAAAAAAAGAATTATTGGGATAGAGGAAGGCACAGAGAAACAAACCAAAGGAATGAACAATCTATTCAATAAAATAATACCAGAAAATTTCCCAAATCTGAAGAATGAAATGGAAAATCAAGTACAAGAGGCTTATAGGACTCCAAATATACAAAATTACAATAGACCCACACCAAGGCACATTATAATGAAAATACCTAACATATAAAATAAAGACAGAATTTTAAAGGCTGCGAGAGAAAAAAATCAAATTACATTCAGGGGAGATCCAATATGGATATCAGCAGATTTTTCAACCCAAACCCTAGAGCTAGAAGGGCCTAGAACAACATTTTTCAAGCTCTGAAAGAAAACAGGATGCCAACCAGAATCTTATATCCAGCAAAACTTACCTTCAGATTTGACGACGAAATAAAACCCTTCCATGATAAACAAAAGCTAAAAGAATTTACAAAAAGAAAGCTGGCACTACAGAACATCCTCAGCAAAATATGCCATGAGGAAGAGATGAAAAACAACGATGTAAATCAGCAAAAGGAGGGACTACCCTAAGGAACAGCCAAATAAAGAAGAAACCAAGTCGTGTCAAAAAAAAAAAAAAAAAAATGAGTCAAATGACTGGGAATACAAATCGTATCTCAATAATAACCCTGAATGTTAATGGCCTGAATTCATCAATCAAAAGACATAGACTGGCAGATTGGATTAAAAAGAAAGATTCAACAATTTGCTGCCTGCAAGAGACTCATCTCATAGAAAAAGATTCCCACAGACTAAAGGTGAAAGGATGGGAAAAAACATACCATGCACATGGACACAGCAAAAAAGTTGGAGTATCCATCCTCATATCAGATAATGTGGACTTCAAGCCAAAACTAGTCAGAAGGGATAAAGAAGGACATTTCATACTGCTTAAGAGAAGCATAAATCAGCAAGACATAACAATCACAAATATCTATGCCCTGAACATTGGCTCATCCATGTACGTCAAACAAATCCTTCTCAATTCCAGAAATCAAATAGATCACAACACAATAATACTAGGTGACTTTAACACATCTCTCTTACCACTGGACAGATCCTCCAAACAAAAACTGAACAAAGAAACCATAGATCTCAATAATACAATCATTAATTTAGACTTAATGGACAAATATAGAATATACCATTCAACAAAGAGCGAATACACTTTCTTCTCTTCGCAGCACATGGATACTTCTCTAAATAGACCGTATTTTATGTCACAAAGCTACTGTTAGCAAATACAAGAAGATAGAGATACTACCTTGTACTCTATCAGATCATAATGGATTGAAATTAGAAATAAATGACAGAATAAAAAACAGAAACCACTACAACACCTGGAAATTAAATAATATGCTATTGTATGATGAATGGATAACATCAGGAGGGAAATTAAAAAATTTTTAGAGGCAAATGAAAACAAAGATACATCATATTTAAATCTCTGGGACACTGTGAAAGCAGTACTTAGAGGAATATTTATTTCATGGAGCACATTCAATAAAAGAAGAAAAAATCAACAAACGACCTAACACTACAGCTCAAAGTCCTAGAAAAAGAAGAGCAGAGTAACACCAAAAGTAGTAGAAGACAGGAAATAGTTAAAAATCAGAGCTGAAATCAATAAATTGAAACAAAAGAAACAATAGAAAAAATTGACAAAATAAATAGTTGGTTCTTTGAAAAAATACACAAAACTGATAAACCCTTAGCCAAACTAAGAAAAAGAAGGAGAGAGAAAACTCAAATTACTAAAATTCGGAATGAACAAGGAAATATCAAAACAGACAGAATTGAAATACAAAACATAATTAGAAGCTATTTTGAAAATCTATACTCCAACAAAATAGAAAATCTTGAAGACATCAACAGTTTTCTAGAGAAATATGAATTACCTAAACTGAACCAGGAGGACATACACAATTTAAATAGATCAATTTCAAGTAATGAAATAGAAGAAGTCATCAAAAGCCTACCAACAAAAAAAAGTCCAGGAGCACATGGGTTCTCAGCTGAGTTCTACAAAACCTTTAAAGAAGAGCTCATTCCAATACTCCTCAAAGTATTCCATGAAATAGAAGAGGAGGGAACCCTCCCAAACTCATTCTATGAAACCAATATCACCCTGATACCTAAACCAGAGACACATCGAGGAAAGAATATTTCAGACCAATATCCTTAATGAACATCGATGCAAAAATTCTCAACAAAATCTTAGCAAATCGCATACAAAAATATATTAAAAAGATAGTGCACCACGATCAAGTGGGTTTTATCCCAGGGATGCAAGGGTGGTTCAACATTCGGAAATCAATAAGTGTAAATCACCATATCAACAGACTTAAAGTCAAGAATCACATGATTTTGCAATAGATGCAGAAAAAAGCATTCAATAAATTACAGCATTCCTTCATGCTCAAAACACTAGAAAAATAGGGATAGTGGGAACATTCCTTAACATTGTGAAGGCCATCTATGCTAAGCCCATGGCTAATATCATTCTAAACGGTGAAAATATGAAAATATTTCCCCCTAAAAACTGGAAGAAGGCAGGGATGCCTCTTTCACCACTTCTATTCAACATTGTCCTTGAAACTCTAGCCAGAGCAATTGGAAAGACCAAAGAAATTAAAGGGATACGAATAGGAAAAGAAGAGCTCAAACTATCCCTATTTGCTGATGACATGATTCTATATTTAGAGGAACTGGAAAATTCCACCAGAAAACTTTTAGAATTCATAAGTGAATTCAGTAAAGTAGCAGGTTACAAGATCAATGCTCATAAATCCAATGCATTTTTATACATAAGTGATGAATCTTCAGAAAGAGAAGTTAGGAAAACTACCCCATTCACAATAGCATCGAAAAAAATAAAATACTTGGGAATCAATCTCACAAAAGAGGTGAAAGACCTCTACAATGAGAACTACAGAACACTAAAGAAAGAAATTAAAGAAAACCTTAGAAGATGGAAAGATCTCCCATGTTCTTGGATAGGCAGAATTAATATTGTCAAAATGGCCATACTACCAAAAGTGCTATACAGATTCAATGCAATTCCAATTAAAATCCCAATGACATACCTTACAGAAATAGAGCAAGCAATTATGAAATTCATCTGGAAGAATGAGAAACCCAGAATAGATAAAGCAATCCTTAGCAGGAAGAGTGAAATGGAGTATCGCAATACCAGAACTTCAACTGTACTACAAAGCAATAGTAACAAAAACGGCATGGTATTGGCACAAAAACAGACAGGCAGATCAATGGTACAGAATAGAGGACATGGACACAAACCCAAATAAATACAATTTTCTCATACTAGATAAAGGGGCCAAAAATATGCAATGGAGAAAAGATAGCGTCTTCAACAAATGGTGCTGGGAAAACTGGAAAACCATATGCAACAGAATGAAATTAAACCCCTATCTCTCACCCTGCACAAAACTCAACTCAAAATGGATCAAGGACCTCGGAATCAGACCAGAGACCCTGCATCTTATAGAAGAAAAAGTAGGTTCAAATCTTCAACTTGTTGGCTTAGGATCAGACTTCCTTCACAGGACTCCCATAGCACAAGAAATTAAAGCAAGAATCAACAACTTGGGTAGATTCAAACTAAAAAGCTTTCTCTCAGCAAAAGAAACTATCAGCAATGTGAAGAGAGAGCCTACAGAGTGGGAGAAAATCTTTGCCACTCATACTTCAGATAGAGCGCTAATTTCCAGAATCTATAAAGAACTCAAAAAACTCGACACCAAGAATACAAATAATCCAATCAACAAATGGGCTAAGGAAATGAACAGACACTTCACAGAAGAAGCTCTACAAGCAATCAACAGATATCTGAAAAAATGTTCAACATCTCTAGTAATAAGAGAAATGCAAATCAGAACTACCCTAAGATTCCATCTCACACCTATTAGAATGGCGATTATCAAGAACACAAGCAACAACATGTGTTGGTGAGGATTTTGGGGGAAAAGGTACACTCATGCATTGCTGGTGGGGCTGCAAATTAGTGCAGCCACTCTGGAAAACAATGTGGAGATTCCTTAGAAAACTTGGAATGGAAACACCATTTGACCCAGCTATCCTACTCCTTGGCCTGTACCCAAAGGACTTAAAATCAGCATACTACAGAGATACAGCCATATCAAGGTTCACAGCTGCTCAGTTCACAATAGCCAGATTGTGGAACCAACCTAGATGCCCTTCAGTTGATGAATGGATAAAGAAACTGTGGTATATATATATATAATGAAATATTACTCAGCCATAAAGAATGATAAAATTATGGCATTTGCAGGCAAATGGATGAAATTGGAGAATATCATGCTAAGTGAGATAAGCCAATCTCAAAAAACCAAAGGACGAATGATCTCGCTGATAAGTGGATGATGACACATAATGGGGGGTGGAAGGGGTTATTTTTAGAGTTAGAGTTAGGGTTAAGGACGGGGGTAAGAATGGAGGAAGGATTGTATAGAGGGAAAAGAGGGGTGGGGGGAAGGGAAAAAATAACAGAATGAATCAAACAACATTACCCTATGTAAATTTATGATTACACAAATGGTACGCCTTTACTCCATGTACAAACAGAGAAACAACATGTATCTCATTTGTTTACAATTAAAAAAATGAAAAAAAAAAAGAAAAAAGCCTGTGGTATATATATACAACAGAATACTACTCAGCCATAAAAAATTATAAAATTATGTCATTTGTAGGCAAATGGATGAAATTGGAGAATATCATGCTAAGTGAGATAAGCCAATCTCAAAAAACCAAAGGACGAATGATATCGCTGATAAGGGATTATGGCACATAATTGGGGGGGGTGGGAGGGAGGCAAGAATGGACAAAGGAGGGACTATATAGAGGGAAAAGAGGGGTGGGGGGGAGGAAAAAATGACAGAATGAATCAAAAACTATTACCCTAGGTAAATGAATGATTACACAAATGGTATGCCTCTACTTCATGTACAAACAGAGAAACAGGATGCATCTCATTTGTTTACAATAAAGATAAATTTAAAATATATATATATATATATATATATATATATTTTTTTTTTTTTTTTAAAGCCAACCATGCAAAATACTGGGTAAAAACTTGTAGGTAGAGGGGATGGTAAGTTTAAAAGCCCTAAAGCAGGAATGAATTTACTTGATGAGAGGCCAAAAGGGAAAGAACAATACAAAATAAGGGAAAAGTCAAGGACTGTATCATCTGTATCATATAGGGTCTTGTAGGTCACAGAAGAGTTTGGATTTAATTGTATTTGTGATGAGAAGACATGAAAAGGTTTTAGTCAGAAGAGAAATATGATTTAAATGTCAAAAGATCATATTAAAGGCTCAGAATAATCCCCAAAATCTTGTAAAGAAGATTGGAAACCCAAATTTATGGTCCGAAGCCCAGGCCACCACTGTAAAGAAGACTTCTATTTATAAAAATGGGTTTCATTTACATTATGGCATATGGAAAAAAATTCCCTTCCTCTTTAGAACAGGACAATTTTCTTCCAATTATCCTCTTCCACTCCCCAACTCGGAAGGCATGGTGGAACAGGACTCTAATATGCCCACCTCAGTTTATTGAAAGCTATCCCTCTCAAAACATATGATGTATATATTTCTGAATAATCAACATCAAAAACACTGTGGTTCTTTCTGTAAGGAGAGACAGAATTTCATTCAATTCTATTTGTAGAAAATATGCAGACTTGCAATAGCTACACAGTTTCAAAAGAAGCTGCTGCTAATGCAAAGTAGTCACTGGGTGCTGGTACTGGAAATGGCCCTCACTAGAACTTCATTCTCTTTAGAATAATATAATCTAGAGAAATTAGAAAAAGACAAATCATAATAACATACTATATATAAAGCACTGTACCAGATTCTTTTGTTACTGTACTTCACTCAATTCTTTCAACAACCTCAGGAGGCTTGAGAAAGTTAAGGAATTCTCCTAAAGTCATGTAGGAAGTTAGGGCTGGATATAGGACTTCCTGTAAGGACATCAAAGTTCATGATCTTTCTATTACACTACACTCCCCATAGAAACATCTACCCAGGTTTATAATATGGTAATGGAAAAAGTTGAACTGGTTTTGTAGATTACTTTGTTGCAATATAAAAAATTGCTAAAAGATGTGATTTTTGGGGGGAAAGGTAAAATTCCTCAATCTGTTTTTGCCTTCCAACGGCTTTATATGCCACAATATTTATAAAATTTTAGATGGCAATCTGAGCACAATCAGTTTGATATGTGATATAATAGGAAAGGAAAAAATATAGCATAGTATTGTGATGAGAGTAATGATAAAATGATGTAGATTAAACCATATATCCATCAGGAAATACTTTCATGTTTTATTTTAGTGTTATAAAGTCTTGCTTTATCAAACAAGATAAATGAGTTGAACCAAAGAGAAATGTACCTTTTCCAGTGCATTAGCAATAGGAATAAATACACCAATTAGGAAGGAGCCTCCACTGCTAATACAGCACTGCTGGGCAAGAGGACCCAGTAAGTAAGAGCAGAGCCTTGCTTGCCACATAAGTGAGAAGAAAATATTATAAGAAGCACAAGCCTGGTCATGGCTGGCACTAATATAAGGTATAGTCTGCTTATTTAGATGATACTTCGAAACTAATTTGGCTACTTCTATTTGGCCTTCCCTTGAATGAGTTACTAAATTTGGTCAGCAGTAGTTAAGCCATATTATAAGAAGAAATATTTATCATAAAGATGGAAAGTTAGAGGTGAGTGAGTAGAGACAAATGATTGATGACACTATTTCTTTCCTGATCACTGACCTCTTAGTAAAAAGATCTCATCTTCAAAAGCCTGGGCATGTGAATGTTTAATCTGTCAGTTAATGAGGGGTGATTAAGGAAAACTGAAAGAAAAAGAAAAGACTCTTGTTGCCTTTATTCCTACAGTTAAACTTAGAGGTTAACAATTATATAAAATAGGGCTGGGGTTCTAGCTCAGTGGTAGAGCACTTGCCCAGCACGTGTGAGGCACTGGGTTGGATCACTACATAAAAATAAATAAATAAAATGAAGTGGTTGGAGGCACTACATAAAAATAAATAAAATGAAGGTATTGTGTCCATCTACAACTGAAAAAAAAACATTTAAAAAAACCAATTATATAAAACAGACAAAAGTTGAAGGGGAGCCCATTACCAAATGTTCTTCCCCTAAGATTCTAACCCTATGTCATACATTCCCTAATGAACTTAACAGGAACTTTAGGGTTCTATGGGACAAAATGTGAAAGTTGCTGATTTAAACAGTGTAGAAGAGTATTCTGAGCTAGCTTAAGAATACAGGCCAATGGGAAAACTTTTTAATTTCTTCAGTGCAGTCACTGCACTGGATGAATTCCACTGCAGTGAAATGAATTCTGAATTAATAATCAATAAATATGTGATTTATATTCTACATAAGCACTTATCTACTTGAGTAGACACTTAACTTTAATATACCTTCTCTATCTCAAAGACTGATTCTAAAAATTAAAGGGCATACTAAACATGGACGAAATGCAGAAAATACAAAGTGTTGTTGTCAAGCATTATTACTGCTGAGGACAGAATCTATTTGGATAAAGGAATAAAGAATATATAACATAATAGGTAACAGACAGTTAAAATTGTCACTAACCTGATAGACACTAAGATTTTTTTCTAGGAAAAAATCAAACATGTGCTCTCTATAAATTACTTTCCTTTGCAGATGAATAAGATCCCATAATCATACTTCTTTAGACTTTTGTCTCACTACACAGACTTATATCATTTTTAATAAATGCCAAAAAGTTGCATCTGAGTCAAACTAGTATTATTTTTTATTTGAATTTTTAATTCAGTTCTAATTAAGAGTAAATTGACAGTTTAAAAAATAAAGTCTAAGATATATGAAACATAGCCCCTGGACAAGTTTCCAAAATTACCCAAAGTGATTATTCTTAGGATTGCCATACTTAGAGACTCCAGCTTTTGTTAGCTACCCTTCCCACAGTCGATGGATATTTCAAATTGATCATAAAGAAAGAGACCTTATCAGTAGGATACATATATCTTTTAAGTTGTTTTTCAACAGTGATGATAAAATATCACCAAGAGATCCATTTATATATGCTTTTTACCTACAGGATAATAAACTCTACAGCCTGGCATTTTAAATCTTCCATAATCATAAACTATCTGTTATGGACTGAACATGCCCCTAAATTTATATGTTGAAGTCTAAATTCCCAGTGTGGTTATATCTGGAGACGGGGCCTCATAGGTATGGAACCTAGATCTAAGAGGATTAGTATCCTTAAAAGAGACACCACAGAACAAAAGCACACAGCAAGAAAGTGGTTATCCTAGTCAGACACCAACCTCGCTGACACCTTCATTTTTTACTTCAGACCCCAGAACTGTGAGAAAACAGATTTCTGTTGTTTAAGCCACTCAGTTTTGGAATTTTGTTATAGAAGCCTGAGCAGATTAATATGCTACTTCTGTTACTAAATGCTCTCTCCTACCTCCTGTTTCAGAAAATGTTACTTAGTTGAATTCTACTACATGAGAAATATTTCACTGATCATACAAGGAAATCAGATTCATAACTGCTTTGTATGAAGTATTATTTGCAATCACTTATAGTCAAGCTGTCTTGTAAAAATTATGCTTACCCTTGAAGAGTAATGTATTCTTGAGAGCTTTCAGCCCAACATCCACTCAGCATTGCAGCAAAATAACTGGATCTGGCACTTAAAATGGCCCTAAAGGGAAGAGGGGGAAAAACACAGGTAAACATTTACATACTATGTAAAATGTAATTTCCATAAAACTGTTAATCTTTATTTAAAACACACAATCTATTTTATCTTGTTTGTATTCACTCTATGATTATTATAATAAAAATTAAAGTTTATATTTATACTTAAGTGTTTTGTTCGAAACATTAATTACAATGCCCTTGTTATCTTTTAGATTTTTTTCTCTTGGAAACTCTTTAATTTAAATAATAATTAAAACCTTTTCTATTACTAAGAGTAACAAATTCCTATAATGGAGAAATAAAGACCAAAGATACTATTTAACATCTTGAGGAAACAGCAATAATAAAGAGATTGCAATTATTTGTCATCTGAAGATTTTTTTTAATTAATAGAGAGGCTACGACTATAAAAGTTCTAAGTTCTAGTTCATAACTCACCTAAATTAAGCTCAGGAAAGGTTATATCTTAGGTTTGAGAAAATGACAGGAGAGATTATTTTCAATTTTCATTCTATCTTCTCAAATAAAATGTTCATTCATTCATTCTTTAATCCAACAAATATCCACTGACTTTTATTCTGTGCTAGGCATTATTCTAGATGCTGGGAACATGGTAGTAAATGAAATATAGAGGAAAATATCCCAGTAGAGGATGGAAGAGTTAGGAGAATAGGGAGAAGAGAAAGACATTTCTAGCAATGATTTACTAGATTGTCTCAGACTGTTCATCCTGTTGAAAACAGAAAAGATAGAATACGTATAACACACACACACGAGAAAATAAAGCACAATTTGAAAGTCTCAGAACACTACCATAGTGGTTAGTCAAATTATATAAAAGAAGACAGAAGAGGAGACCCAAGCATCTGAAGTAATTTCTTCCACTGTGGTGATTGCCAAATCAAAAAACAAAAGCAGTGGTTGGGAAGCTGACAAGATAAGAATAGCTTCTGGCAATCTTCAAAGGCTGGAAGGGACAAAGAACTTGGGAGTTGGGTGTGGTGGCACATGCCTGTAATTCCAGGGACTGGAGGCTGAGGCAGGAGGATTACAAATTCAAAGTCAGCCTCAGCAATTTAGTGAGGCCCTAAATAACATAGTGAGACCCTGTCTCATGATTAAAAAAAAAAAAAAGGGCTGGGAATGAAGGTCTATTGGTAAACACCCCAAGGAGTAGTTTGGGTAGCTAACCTAGAATTTGGGTTTACCCTAGGCTGAAGAGCAAATAAGAAATAGACATGTTATTGTTAAACCAGAAGTCCAGTTTTGAATCAACTCAATCCCTAAGGGGAACAAAGCAAGCAATATCTAATCTAACCATGACCCCAAAGCAAAAGGAAATCTTACTTGCATTAAAATAATATAATCTACAGCATCAAATTATTGAGTCCAATGTGGTGGTGCACACCTATAATCCCAGCTACTTGGGAAGTAAAGACAGGAGGACAGCAAATTCAAGGTCAGCCTCCAAAAAGGCAAGTCATCAATTGGGAAAAAAATTTGCAAATCACTTATTCAATAAAGGACTTCTATACAAAATATATAAATAGCACAAATGACAGGAAGGAAGAGGGAATAGATTCTAACATTGTACATAAAGACATGTGACACTAGTTAAAGGCACACAGCAATAACAATGTATATTAGAAATTCTGGAGAAGTGAAGAAAAAAAGCAAAAATTGCACACACACATGAGAACAGAAATTTAATAACTAGGCATAGTGGCACATCCCTATAATCTTGGATACTCAAGAGGCTAAGATAGGAGGATTGCAAATTCAACTTTGTTATGGTTTGGATGGATAAAAGGTGTCCCCCAAAAGCTCCTATTAATGCAGGAATTCCTGAGGTAAAATGATTAGATTATGAGAGCTCTGACCTCATAATTCTAGTTTGAATGGACTTGGTGGTAATTGTAGGCAGGTGGGGCATGGCTGGGTCACTGTGGGGCAGGCCCTGGAAGGTTGCTCTTCCTGTGGCCCCTCCCCACTGTGTGTATGTGTGTCTCTCTGTCTCTGTCTCTGTCTATCTGTCTGTCTTTCTCTCTCTCTCTGCTTCATAACCCACCATGAGCAGCTTTCCTCCCTGGGACCCTTACACCATGATGTGCTGCCTTATCGTGGGCCTGGAGCAATGGAGCCAACCATATGTGAACTGAGACCTCTGAAACCATGAGCCCCAAATAAACTTTTCCTGCTCTAAGTTGTTTCAGTTGGATATTTTGGTCACAGTGACAGAAAAGCTAACTAGAACGAAGTTTAATGAGATCCTGTCTCAAAATTTTAAAAAGGTTGGTGATGTGGTAGAGTGACTCTGCGTTCAATCTGGAGGAGGGGGAGGAGGAGGAAGAGGAGAAAAAAACTAAAATTTTAAAAGAGTTTTAAATCTCAATTAATACAAAAGAAAGGCAGGAAAAGAAGACAAAAATAGAACAAAGAAAAAATGAAAACCAATAATAATATGGTAGACAGCGCAAATGTATTAATACTACATTACTATAAATGGTAAATTATGAGAATGGGTTTTAAAAGGTAAGATATAATTGCAAGAAATTAATTTTAAACCCATTTTAAATATAAAGACACAGAGAGGTTAAAAGTGAAGGATGTAAAAAGATAAAACTTACAAACACCAATCACAAAAAAGCAGAAGTGGCTATATTAACAAAGTAGACTTTACAAGGGATATTACCTGGGGTAAAAAGAGATGTTTCATAATTAAAAAGAGCTCAATTCATCATGAGGAAATTGTCATCCCAAATATGTATGTACCAAATACAGTTTCAAAATACATGAAGCAAAAACTGAAGGAAACTGAAGGGATAGACAGACAAATTCACAATTATGCTTGGACACTTCAACATTCTTCTCAGTAATTAATAGAACAGGTAACAAAAATTTAATTAAAGGTCTGTAAGACTTAAACAATAGTGTCAAACAATTTGACATTTATAGAACATTACACTCCAGCACAGCACAATACATAATCTTTTCAAGTACTTAGGACTTGAAATTTACTAAGATGGACTGGGTTATCAAACACATCTCAATAAAGTTAAGTGAACTGAAAATATAATACATTCTATGACCACAATGGAATTAAACTAGAAATTAATAATGGAGAAATAGGTGGAAAATTCCCCAATAGTTGGAAGTTAAACACACTTCTAGACAATCCATTGGTAAAAAAGAAATTAAAAGGAAGATTAGAAAATACTCTTAGCTGAGTGAAAATGAAAATATATATATCATAATTTGCAGGATGCATCTAAAGCAGTGCTTAGAAGGAAATACTTAGTTTTTAAATGCTTATCTTAGAAAAGAAAAAAGTTTCCTATCAGTGATTATTGTTTCACCTTTAGAATAATAAAAAGCAGTACACATTAAACTTAGAGTAAGTCAAGGAAAAAGAAAAATAGAACCTGATAATAAAGTGAATATTTAATGAACTGTTTGATATAATTTTTATTTTTCTATATAAGAAGACAAAGATAGATTTAAAAAAATTTTTTTAGTTGTAAATGGACATAATGCCTTTATTTTATTTGTTTATTTTTATGTGGTGATGAGGATTGAACCCAGTGCCTCATAACGTGCTAGGCAAATGCTCTACCACTGAGCTACAACCCCAGCCGCTAGATTTTTGATTATTTGATTGCCATGCTGGGATTTGAATCTAGGGCTTCATGCATTCTAGGCAAATATTTGACCACCTAGCTATATTCCCAGCCCAACCAAAGATAGTTTCTTTAGAGTATTATTGAGTCTATATGAACAAATTTTTAAATATTAAGCAATGTACGATTCTTTCCTAAAGCATGGAAAGCCAAATTAAAAAGAAAATTTTAAATTATAAAATGTCTGTAATCAAACTCCAATACAGAATATTCATAAAGTAAAAATTTTGAGTACTCTCCATGCTTCCTTGTTTACTTCAATTCCACTCTATAGAAATAATCAATGTTAACAGTTTATTGAATATCCTATCAGGTCTTTTTTCACAGCAGTCTTTTCTAATATATTAACAATGTTGAATTTCAATAAATACAATCCATTTCATACTGTGTATCTCATTTTTTATTTTTTTGAGAATCTTACTTTCAGCATTAAATATAGCATCTGGTACATACGTGATCATTAATTCCTTATGAAGAATATGAATAGAATTTTATCCTTCCATTTACATATTTTACCTGACTATGACAAGTGGCAAAGATATATAAATATATAGTATGTCATAATTTACCAATAAGGCAGTTATAAGAATGCATCTCTCTGATTATAAACTTCATAAACTGACCTAGGGTCCCAGCTATAGTACTCTGGAACCCAAAACCACACTGGTCCCAAAGTCAGAAATTATTCCCTGCAAATGACTAAGCCTAGAAGAGATAATAAAGGCAGATCTATTCCTGGAGGCAAGAATTTCTCTGAAGACTTTGGCTTGGAAATTTTTTCAACTGCCTTGCCAAATCTTCTCTGGAATTGTACTGTGTCTATGATGTAACTTCTTTCCTTTCTCCTTCACTCAGGGTCAGATTGGTATTGCAGTCTTGTAACTTTCTCAGTCTTCTCTAGTTTCCTCCTCATATTCTCTCGCATGTATTTACCTTAATAAACTCCTTTTGAGTTTAATCCCATCTTTGTGGCTGCTTCTCAGAAGATTTGAACAAACACAGCATGTTAGCCATTTTATATATGAGGAAGATACCCTGATCTTAAAATAGAAACTCAGGATAAAATACAGCATCCCTTCATGCTCAAAACACTAGAGAAAATTGGGGTAGTGGGAACATTCCTTCACATTTGTAAAGGCCATCTATGCTAAGCCCATGGCCAATATCATTCTAAATGGTGAAAAACTGAAAGCATTCCCCCTAAAAACTGGAACAAGGCAGGGATGCCCTCTTTCACCACTTCTATTCAACATCGTCCTTGAAACTCTAACCAGAGCAATTAGACAAACCAAAGAAATTAAAGGGATACGAATCGGAAAAGAAGAACTCAAACAACCTGTTCGCTGATGACATGATTATATATTTAGAGGAACCTGGAAATTCCACAAGAAAACTTTTAGAACTCATAAGTGAATTCAGTAAAGTAGCAGGTTACAAGACCAATGCTCATAAATCCAATGCATTTTTATACATAAGTGATGAATCTTCAGAAAGAGAAATTAGGAAAACTACCCCATTCACAATAGCCTCGAAAAAAATAAAATACTTGGGAATCAATCTCACAAAAGAGGTGAAAGACCTCTACAATGAGAACTACAGAACACTAAAGAAAGAAATTAAAGAAAACCTTAGAAGATGGAAAGATCTCCCATGTTCTTGGATAGGTTGTCAATATGGCCATACTACCTAAAGTGCTATACAGATTCAATGCAATTCCAATTAAAATCCCAATGATGTACCTTACAGAAATAGAGCAAGCAATTATAAAATTCATCTGGAAGAATAAAAAACCCAGAATAGCTAAAGCAATCCTCAGTAGAAAGAGCAAAGCAGGGGGTATCTCAATACCAGATCTTCAACTCTATTACAAAGCAATAGTAACAAAAACGGTGTAGTATTGGTACCAAAATAGACAGGCAGATCAATGGTACAGAATAGAGGACATGGACACAAATCCAAATAAATACAATTTTCTCATACTAGATAAAGGGGCCAAAAATATCAATGGAGTAAAGATAGCCTCTTCAACAAATGGTGCTGGGAAAACTGGAAAACCATATGCAACAGAATGAAATTAAACCCCTATCTCTCACCCTGCACAAAACTCAACTCAAAATGGATCAAGGACCTCGGAATCAGACCAGAGACCCTGCATCTTATAGAAGAAAAAGTAGGTCCAAACCTTCAACTTGTTGGCTTAGGATCAGACTTCCTTAACTGGACTCCCATAGCACAAGAAATAAAAGCAAGAATCAACAACTTGGGTAGATTCAAACTAAAAAGCTTTCTCTCAGGAAAGGAAACTATCAGTAATGTGAAGAGAGAGCCTACAGAGTGGGAGAAAATCTTTGCCACTCATACTTCAGATAGAGCACTAATTTCCAGAATCTATAAAGAACTCAAAAAACTCGACACCAAGAATACAAATAATCCAATCAACAAATGGGCTAAGGAAATGAACACTTCACAGAAGAAGCTCTACAAGCATTCAACAGATATATGAAAAAATGTTCAACATCTCTAGTAATAAGAGAAATGCAAATCAAAACTACCCTAAGATTCCACCTCACTCCAATTAGAATGGCGATTATCAAGAACACAAGCAACAATAGGTGTTGGCGAAGATGTGGGGAAAAAGGTACACTCATACATTGCTGGTGGGGTTGCAAATTAGTGCAGCTACTCTGGAAAGCACTATGGAGATTCCTCAGAAAGCTTGGAATGGAAACACCATTTGACCCAGCTATCCCACTCCTTGGCCTATACCCAAAGGACTTAAAATCAGCATACTACAGAGATACAGCCAAATCAATGTTCATTGCTGCTCAATTCACCATAGCCAGATTGTGGAACCAACCTAGATGCCCTTCAATTGATGAATGGATAAAGAAACTGTGGCATATATATACAATGGAATATTACTCCGCCATGAAGAATGATAAAATTATGGCATTTGCAGGCAAATGGATGAAACTGGAGAATATCATGCTAAGTGAGATAAGCCAATCTCAAAAAACCAAAGGACAAATGATCTCGCTGATAAGCGGATGAGGACATATAATGGGGGGGTGGGAGGGGTTAGCGTTAGGGTTAGGGTTAGGTTTAGGGTTAGGGATAAGGAGGGTGGTAAGAATGGAGGAAGGAAGACTGTATAGAGGGAAAAGAGGGGTGGGAGGGGTGGGGGGAAGGGAAAAAAATAACAGAATGAATCAAACAACATTACCCTATGTAAATTTATGATTACACAAATGGTATGCCTTGACTCCATGTACAAATAGAGAAACAACATGCATCCCTTTTGTTTACAATAAAAAAAAATTATGAGAAAAAAAAAGAAAAGGACTTCTAGTTAATAAGGAGAAAAGTCAATGAAATCATCTCTGGCAAAAAAATAGAAACTCAGAAAAGATATATAATTTGGATCATGCCCCATGTAAAATAACAACAACAACAACAACAACAACAACAATAATAATAATAATAATAATTCAACAATAGATGGCATGTCATATTAAAAATCTTTGCTAAATCTTTTAATTTTCCTACATGTCAAAATCTATTTTCTCTTTTGATTAAATTTAATATCCACTGACAATGCTGCTTCTGGCTCTATCAGAATGCCCTAATTTCCTACTTGCTGTTGCTTAGGTATGCTGTTCTTTAGTACTTCCTAATGTTAGCTGAACTAGATTCACTATTCCAGGCAGAACAATGGCCTGGATTACTCAGAAATGCCTCTAAAAGAGAATTTTTGTTGTTTTGTTGTTGTTGTTGTTGTTGTAGCTGCTGTTTTGTTTTAAAACTGGGTCTAATTTTTAAATATTTTTGTCCAAAGAGTTGTGTGTGTACACATATTTGTTTTGCTTTAGCTAAACATAACTGAATATAGATTAAACCCAGAGTAGTGAATCTAAATTTTCTGGAGCTGTCTCACTATTAGTCATCCCACTTCTTAGCAAATATTAAAAGAAAATTTTTTTTCTGTGCTGGGGATTGAACCTAGAGCCTTGTGCATACTAGACAAGTACTCTTCCATTGAGCTATACTTCCTGCCTCTGCAAATATTTTGGAAAATGTTACTTTATAAAAGGACAGTTAATTTTCTCTTAAAAATTTTATGATATCCATTGACTATGGCTTTCATTAGATTAGCCTTTCCTAAATTAAACTGTAAAGTATAATGGATATCCTATTATCTAACATAATTAGAACTGATATTTAATTAATCAGTCAGGATTTTAAAATCAGTTTTTATATAACATTTTATCCTACCTTAAAAAACAAATATGCATTCATTCACAGATCTTTCATCATAAGATCAATCTTTGTTTTTTGTTTGTTTGTTTTTTGTTTTGTTTTGGTACCAGAGATTGAACCCAGGGGCTCTTAACAACCAAAACACATCTCCAGTCCTTTTTTATATTTTATTAGAGACAGGGTCTTTCCGAGTTGATTAGGGCCTTGCTAGATTGCTGAGGCTGGGTTTGAACTCTAGATAATCCTTCCTCAGCCTCCAGAGTTGCAGGGATTACAGGTGTGGCCACTGCACCCAGCCCAATCTTTTTTTCTACATGTGGGTTTGCTAATTAAAGCCTCAGCTTTCTCACAAAAGTATATGTTTATACATTATTTCTTGTTCAAACTTCTATAAAGAGAGTAAAACTTTTGTGACGTAATCTGAGTACAGAATGTCTGGTCCTTTTCCTGCAAAGGGCCAGATTGTAAATATTTGGGGTTTTTCAGATCCCTGTTGCATATTCTTTGTTTTTTGCTATCTCATATAAAAACAATCCACTTACCACATTCAGGCCATCATTTGTTGACTCCTGATATAAGATAAAGTAGAATAGGCAATATCATGTCTCTCTTACAGATATCTAACACATACTTATAACACATAATACATACTTTTGAAAGCTTACAATATGCCAGACACAATTAGGTATGCTAAGTACTTTATATGCATTATCTGATTCAATCCTCACAGTCATCTTATGCTATAATTACTATTATTATTTCTTTTACAAATACATTTAAACCTAGAGAGATTAAGTAAATTACCCAAATTATTAAGTAGTGAAAATAGAATGCAAACTCAAACTGACTTCACAATTACTAAGCTCTGCCACTTCTGAAAACAATTTCAGTCAATGTACGCAAGGATATACAGATAGTGGCATGATCCAGACTACAGCATTGATCTTCAAACACTATGTTGATTTGCTAAATTTTCACAAAAACCTACATCATAAAGGGAGATTTAACAACATCTTAACCCAAAGAGTGAATGTTTAATAGTACAATATTAGGCACTGATAAGAAAAGAATATCAGATCTTGAATGTCACCAAGCTAAAATTAGGAATCACTATCCTGCTTTTTCAATAAGAAGAATTTTAATTACAGAATGTAGAGTGCAACAAACAAATTATCTTAAAAACACAGATTAAATTTGTCTCATTAAACATTAAAATAACAAATTACACTATAAAATAGGAGATCAGCAATGCAATGGGTCAGGTAGGTACTTAGGGTTAGACTAAAGGTGACAGGAGGAATTACAGAAAGAAAGAGAAATGTACTCTATCCTGATAGTATTCCCTTGGTAAAGGACAGGAATTCAGGTAGGAAGATAATGTTACAGAGGACTATGACAAGAGGTAATGTACTGTAGTATCCCAGAATATTCAGAAAAGTAGAAACACAACTAATAAATGGAATCTAAAATAACTAAGGTATCCTTCTTTTATCATAATCCTCCAACCTCTAAATAAAAAGACCTCTCTTCATTTCTGCTTTGAGCAGAAGTATTGGAGACAGACAAGGACAAAGATGGAGGAAAGCATGAAGAAGTTATATTTTAGAGAGGGTAAGGCCTATTTAGAGGGAGAAAAGTGTGGTAAAATGTGGTCTTCTTTAGAGGGCTACTGCTAAACTATTCTTTGGACTAAGGATAAATGCAAGTGATTCAAACCATGTTTCTCTGCTTGTTCCATGTAAGTAATGGGCATGGAAGCTGTTGCCACTATCTGCACAAAAGCTTGTATCAAAGGCCTATCAACTGTAATAATGATGACAGCTAACACATATAGTACTATGGGCCAGGTGCTGTTCAAAGTGTTTTAAATGTAATAAGTAATCCTCATAATTACCCCATGAAATGAGTACTCATATAATTCCCACCTTTGATGAGGATGCTAAAGGACAGAATGGATAGCTAAATGGCTTGCCCAAATTCAAGCAACTAATGATAGTGAAGCTGGAATTAAAACCCTAGGCAGATTAACTCTACAGTTCACACTCACTTAACCAATCACACTTAACCAATCTGGCTTAGGGTACCACTACAAACAAGTGATGGCATCAGATTGCCTTTAAGTACATAAAGTGCTGTAGGTATTGAAGTCAGGATTAAAGTAAAGAAGGACAGTACAACTGGCAAGACAATCTTGGAAGAATTGAATTATCAGGGATTTGTTTGAGTAAGCAACTTGAACATTAGAGAAAGTTTAACATAATAGAAGAGTAAATTCCTAGGTTTTCATACCAATTTGAACATATTAAACTAGCAAACTGAACTGTTTTAAATGTTGAAACCTAAAATGAATATAATTAAGACCATAAATTTCGCATTGATCTTTCCATATATGAGTTCATATAATTGAAAATAATTAAAGCAGTCATATGAGAAATGCTGATAATGATCATCGAGAACAAGAAGTATTTTAAAAAGTTCTATTGTTGGGCTTTAGAAGAATATGCGGGCTTTACAGCAATACATATTTTCTGAACTATGCTCTAATATTCCTTGAACTACATAATAAAATCAGTATGCACTAAACACAGAGATGCCCAAATATGAACTAGAAAGGTAACCTTGTGATTTAGAATTTGCTATTGTAACTACATAAGAGCAACAAAGTAGGAAAACTTAAGTCAGATCTTAGAACTCTCCTCAGGAAATTGCTTTTCTAATTAATATGAATTTCTTTTTCACTGCTAGGTAAACAAAACAAAACAGAAATGTGAGCAAGTGTTGTCCTGCAACACAAACCTAATATTATGGACCCCGCTCCGAAAACACAGTACTGTTAGTTCACTCTCAGGCAGCACAAAGAGAAAGTCCAAATACAGACAATGAGGACAAATTGCAAATGGTCACAGGGTCCTGCCTTCCCTGTATGACAGCATAACTTTAGGGTTTTATAAGCAGAACTTTGGCAGGATGCCCATATGGTCTCAAGAGAAATCTGGGTACAGAACTAAATAAAATCCTAAATTATGTTGGCAAAAAGGAGATAAACACACACACATACACACACATACAAACACCATACACACATACACATTATGGTTTAGGAAAGGTACACTTATATAAAAAATATATTGGTCAACCCGTATTACATTTTATATTTTACTATACATAATGTGGTTTTCATAAGAATTAGGAAAAAAGGTGTCCATGTATGTACATAGATTTATAAATTACATATTCCCAGAGAGGAAACGTCAAATTCTGAATAGTAAATAGTCTGGTTTGAACTATTAATCCTAGAATTTGGTAATGTACGCTGTCAATTAACTGAAAAAAACAGTATGAGTTCTAAGATGGTAGGTTCCTGTGATCTAAACTTACTGCTAATATCATTAAGGGGTATGGATTCTTGAACCTAGAAAATTGCATCTTGTCATTGCGAATAGTTGGGTTCTTCCTCTTCAGGAGAATCAGAATAACTTAACATTCATATTTAAAACACAAACAGATAGAAGGAATACTGTCTGGGTTCTTCAGATTTCTGGTTCTGATTCTAGCTAATAGTGAGACCCAGTTATGCTTATTTATATTGAGTTCCAACTGGTAATCTGAATTTCTTATAATTTTTTTTCTTCTTTTAAGCAGATTTTAGTGACTTGCAATCAAAAGAGCCTAACTGAAACAGGCAGCAAGCTTTAATTTGAAATCTGAAAGACTAGAATATGTGAGCAACCCAGTTTTAAAGCAGAACAAGGGTTTTTAAAAAGTACACTGAAGTATTAAACCTCCTAATCAATGCTATTCATGAGCATCCTCTATTTTGTACTACAGAATTTGTGCTAAAATGCATTCAGAGAAAATACATGTCATTCATGTCGAAATAACCATTCTTAATACTATAATTCTTATAACATTAAAAACTGCATGAACTATATTTTTTGTGACAGCAGCTTTCAAACCCATTTTAGGCAACAGAACATTTTAATCTAATGAAATCTCAAGTTCATGTCCAAGGCAAAAAACAGATAAGAGATCTGCTCTGGCTGAAATGTGTACATGCACATTTGGGTGGATCCACATGTGCATGTATGATCCTGCAGGCAGAAAACCAGGTCTGATGCCCAACATTTCCCCCTATCAGAGACTCCCTGAGGACTCACTATGGAATCCCTTAGCCTACATGGAGCAGAGCTTGAAAACCACTGTGTTAGAAAAAGACAGACATTCTTCTATACTTCAATGTCACAACCAAGGCACCAAATTAATCAATCACATGTCTACTTACCTGTGAGCTTTAAACCTTCTTCCATCAACATAAATATCAATATCTGGACAATAATGTTTCACATAAAGCTTCAACAAATCTTCTCCTAATTCAGATGCAGGTTCCAAGTCATAATGATCTTTAAGAGAGAAAAATAAGACTCAAAGGGTTTCTTTAATATTATAAATATCCCCCAAATTTGTTTTCTAATATCAGCAAGAGTTTTCTTACACAATTATCTTAATTTTCCAAAATTGTGGTAAATTCAAGATAAAAAATTTTAAATCATCTACATTTTCTGCTTTGACATATGTATTCCCATTTACACATAAATATCTTTCAATACAGATACACATATAAACATCACAAAATTATGCACCAAAATGAATTTACTTCATGAAAGTCTGATTTTTTTTCCATTTTGATATTCCTTTCCACTATTTAATTCCTTCCTATTCCCTATTTGAATGCTGAACATTCTCCAAAAGTCAATGTGTTAAAAGCTTGGTCCCCAAGGTGGTGCTATTGGAAGTGCTGTAGACCTTTAAGAGGTGGGGCTAAGTGGGAATTCTTTTTTTTTTTTTTTTTTTTTTTTTTATTGTAAACAAATGGGATACATGTTGTTTCTCTGTTTGTACATGGCGTAAAGGCATACCATTTGTATAATCATAAATTTACATAGAGCAATGTTGTTTGATTCATTCTGTTATTTTTTCCCTTCCCCCCACCCCTCCCACCCCTCTTTACCCTCTATACAGTAGTTCCTTCCTCTATACTTGCCCCCCTCCCTAACCCTAACTCTAACCCTTCCCTCCCCCCCATTATGTGTCATCCTCCACTTATCAGTGATATCATTCGTCCTTTGGCTTTTTGAGATCGGCCTATCTCACTTAGCATGATATTCTCCAATTTCATCCATTTGCCTGCAAATGTCATAATTTTATCATTCTTTATGGCTGAGTAATATTCCATTGTATATATATACCACAGTTTCTTTATCCACTCATCAATTGAAGGGCATCTAGGTTGGTTCCACAGTCTGGCTATTGTGAATTGAGCAGCTATGAACATTGATGTGGCTGTATTTCTGTAGTATGCAGATTTTAAGTCCTTTGGGTATAGGCCAAGGAGTGGGATAGCTGGGTCAAATGGTGGTTCCATTCCAAGTTTTCTAAGGAATCTCCACACTGCTTTCCATAGTGGCTGCACTAATTTGCAGCCCCACCAGCAGTGTATGAGTGTACCTTTCTCCCCTAAGTGGAAATTCTTTAAGTCACTGGGCATATGTCTGTGAAGGGGGTTTGTGGAATCCTGGTCTCCTTCTCTTTTGCTTCCTGGCCATAAGGTGAGCAGTTTATTTTGACAGGTACTTCCCACCATTGTCATCTGGTACATCCATCAGCCCAAAGTAATTGATTTGCCTGATATTGAACTCGAACCTTCAAAATTGTTAGCCAAATAAGTCTTTTCTTTTTATAAGTTAATTGTCTCATGTATTTCATTATAATGATGGAAAGCTGACAAAACAACTTACTTTTTGACAATATGGCTAGACTGATATGTAAAGTGATAGAAATTCAACTGAAATCAATGGTTATTATAGAACCTACCATGAGATTAGTACTGAAAACAAGAGTTATAGAAAAATAAGTATAGAATTATAGAAAAATAAGTTATATTAAAATAAGTATTTTTAAAACCTCTTCTTCAAAAGAGTCATCATTTAGGTAGTAGGAAGTGAAATATAAGACATGTATACATAAAAAGAAAAAAAATGCTATACTGTATATCATGGCTCATCATTATATATCATTGTGTGTGCATGAGTGCGTGTGTGTGCGTGCGTGTGTGTGTGTGTGTGTGTGTAAACTACACGGTGCTAAGTTAACATTTGACCTGACACTGTATCTTACATAATAAACTGCAACCTGACTTAGGAGTATATGTTTTTGGTAACAGTCAGAGCTTAACCAAACAGAAGCAGCAAGTCAGGCACAATGACTTATCCCTATAATTCTAACAACTTGGGAGACTAAGGCATCAGGATTCCAAGTTTGAGGTCAGCTGATCAACTTAGTGAGACCCTGTCTTAAAATTTAAAAAAAAAAAAATTTTTTTTAAAGGACTGGAGTGTGGTTCAGTGGTAAAACACCCCTGAGTTCAATTCCCAGAATTAGAAAAGAAAGAGAAAGAAAGGGGTGGGGGGAGGGAAGGAAAGGGAGGTAGGGACGGAGGAAGAGAGAAAAAGCAAGCAGTGAAATGCCATCTAATCACAGGTAATCAACACATGAGACCATGTCCATTAAGGCAAAAGCCTATCTGTAACCCATCAAGCTATTTCTGTATGTTACTTTCATGTTCTGTCTATAAATACTACTGCCCATGTGGTACAGTGGACCCTTCTAAACCTCTTCTGATTCTGAGCTGACTGATTCATGAACTATTTCTTGTTCAAATAAACTCAGATTTACTTTGTCTGAAGTTTTCCTTTAACAATTGTATGTCATACTCTGACAGTCTAGAAACTTTATTTAGTTAGTACATCTGGTAAGGTTCATTCACTCATGATGGATTCCCACTAAATAAATTTTGAGCCTGAAATACATATTACAATGCTAATGTTGGCTCTACCATCAAAAGAGATCCAGAATCCAACTACTACTCAACACCTTCACTCCTGTACTTTAGTCCAAGCCACAGCATCTCTCAACTGCTCTCTTACTTTTGAATCCCACAATCTATTTTTAACAGAACTTCCAAAACTGCATTAAAAATGCAATTCAGATCATAGTTCATCCCAGGATGAAACCCTCAATGGCTCACTCCATTTCTTTTATAATAAAAACCAGTCTTTAACAATGTCTTATAAGGCCCCCATGACATCTAGCTTCCTGTTACTGTAACAAGGACTTAGAGCCTACTTTTGCTGAAAACACTGATTTTTCACTCGGGCCTGCAAGTGTAAAAAATTTGGTATCTCTGCCTCCATTTTGCATCTGTCTCTTTTGCTCTCAGTCAGTTACAATGGACTCCAGAAACAAGAAGTCTGATATAAAAAATTTCAGGATGAGTCAAAACTATCCCCCAGGCAACAATTTTCCTATCTCTGATAAAGTCCCACCTGACCAATCCTGAGGTAATGATCAACCAGACCACTGTTTGACAAGACTTCTTGACCACACATACCTCTGGTCCCCCACTTATCTATATAACTTGGGAACTCAGACAAGGTTGGAAATACTGGTCCCTTTTATCTTCCCAGTGTAGCTATACAGATTAAAGTTTCTTTTCTGCATTTTGTCATTACTTTTACCACTTTGTTTTTGGGGCAAGTGACTGAACCCAATTTGATGGGATTACCAGAGTTGAGCCTCTGGCCTAGGATTCTGGTAACATTCTCTCTCTGACTTCCTTGCCTACTACACTGCTCACTTCCACACTGAATTCTTTTTCATTTCTCCAATATGGAAGGTACATCCTCATCTCAGGATGTTTTGCACTGACATTTCTTCTGCCTTGAACACTCTTCTCATGATATCCAAATGGCTAACCCCCCCATTTCAAATCTTTGTTTATCCATCAATTTAGAGGCTGAACTTGACCATCCTGTCTAAAATTACAATTCTATCACTGCCCATCCTGACCCCCTTTCCTTGTCCTATTATTTTTTTCCTAAAATATGTCAACCTTCTAATTTCTTTACCATGTTTATCATCTACCCTCCCCGTATCCGTATCCTACCTTCTCTAACCACAATGTAGGGTCCCAAAAGGGCTGGAAATCCATCTTAGTCCTGAGGTATCCCTCAGACCTGGGACTGTATATGATACATAGAACATTAATAAATATTTGAATTAATATATTAAATATTACATAAATAAACTTCTGAAGGAAAAATATACAACTCGAACCATAATTAGGCATCAGGAAAAGGGAAATCCAACTCCTTCTATAATTCCTACAGAAAACTTGAAGCACTTAATGGGAGAATGAAGAATTTTCCCTTGATACCAAGGGAAAATACAGAAACTTCAAAACAAAACCAAATTAGTTTGATAAGATTACACTATATAAAGTATCTCAATGCTCATTAATGTACTCAAATACCCTATTGAACTAGAATATGTCAGTGTGTTATAATAAAATATATATCATTTTATAATATTTGGTCTTTGTCCCTGGTTCATAGCACATAACTCCTAAAACCCTTGGAATTTTCTGAGTGATAGCACTGTTTTTTGTCATTCGTGAGATGCTTTTGACCACACCTGAGTTATGCTAATAAAGTGATTTAGGACTGGGCCCCTATTATAAAAACTCTTCAACAATAGATTCAGGGATCTTCTAGGTTACTAAACACACTGATATACTAAGAAAGTAGTACATCTGGAAAGGGTGTGAAAGTTTTCTGCACTGGTCCAAAATACCTTCCCCTACACATGTCTTCCCTATGACTATTCCTGAATCGTATCCTTTATAATAAACTGGTAAACACAAGTAGAGTGTTATCCTGAGTTCTGTAAGATGTTCTAGCAAATTATTGAAACTATAGAGGAAGGAAATGTCATGATACCCTCAGAATTTGTTTACTTTTCCTGGAATACTGTTTTTGCCTGGGTAACTTGTTTTTTCTTTGGGATTCAACCAAGAACTTACCCCCTCCATGAAGCTTTCTTTGAAAGCCCTATTTGTGTTTTCTTAATACATGACCCACCTGATTATATCTCCAACTAGACTGCAGGACAGAAATACTACTTTGTTCACTCTCATAGCCTTAAATTTAGCACTGAATAGATAATTAACAAATGACTAGAATGCCATTGCAGGAACAAATAGCAAGTACAAAGACACAGATGTGGCAAAACACAGTTTGGGGGACATATCAAGTAATTCAGTAAGACTAAAGCTCAAGGGGTATGAAGGGGTGGTGAAGAGAGGTGACAGTAAAGGTTGAGGCAGGAACCAATTTACAAAATCCCCTGACACCATGGAAAGGGATTTGAGATTTAAATTAAGGTTATGAGAGATACTGAATAATTTTAACAAAGGGAATGCCATGCAACTAGACCTGTAATTGGTTCTTTACAACACAAATGGAGAGTGCAACTAGGGACCTGCAGACTGCCTGGAGTTGCAAATACTCAAGAAAAATGCCAAAATCTCAAAATAAAAAAATGGCAGGAAGATAAAGCAAAAGAAGTATTTAAGAATATTTAGGAGATAAATCAATGACATAGCCATAAATTGAATGAAACTAATGTGAAAGTAACAGTATTAAAATGATGATACAATTCACAAGAATAAAGCATTTAAGAAAAGGAAGCCAGGTCTGGTGGCACATACCTTTAATCCCAACTACCCAGGAGGCTGAGGCTAGATGATCACAAGTTCAAGGACACCCTCAAGGAACTTAGTAAGACCCTGTCTCAAATAAAATTTAAATAAGAGGATGGGGATGAAGTTTAGTATGTGAGACCCCTGGGTTCAATCCCCATCACTGTAATGAAAGGAAGGAAGGAAGGACAGGAAAAAGGAAAAGAAAAGGAGACAGAAAAGGTGGGGCATAGTGGCATAAGCCTTAGTTCAGCTACTCAGGAGATGAAGGCAGGGGGATCACAAATTCAAGGGCAGCCTCAGCAACTTAGTAAACCCTGTCACAATATAAAAAACTAAAAAGGCCTGGGAATGTAACTCAGTGGTGAAGAGTCCCTGGGTTCAATTTCAACCACTGAAAATAATAAATTAATTAATCAAAAAAAGGAGCAAGAGGTGATTAAGTCATTATATAATAAATTTGGAATATTTAAGGTATTTTAAAAATAGCTATGTGTAGTGAGTAGTTAGATATAAAGCTCAAGAAAAAACTGGAGAATACTATTTATTTAAGGAGTGGAAAGATGACATTAGTGAAGAATGAGGCATGGTCAAGAAGGAAAATCTTGAGAGCATAATTTCATAAAAGACAGGAAATGTTTTAAGGAGAGCAGCACTGATATGAAAGAATTCAAGGGGACTAAGAAGATGTGGACCAAAAGTGTCTTAAATTGACAACTGGGAGATTATGGGTGAGCATGGGGTTTTTCTTTGGATTGATAGAGAAAACAGTCAAAGAATAGGGTTTGAGGGGTAAATAAGCTCTTTTCACTTACACTTACTCATTTTGCCATCTTAAAGGGCTGCTATGGAGCCACTGGTAGAGTTCTACACTAGAAGCATGAAAAATGTGTACCAAATAGCAGCTTATCAATTGCTCTGTATGGCCTTGGGAAATCATTTATGTTTTGTGGGTATAAGGGTCTTTATTGATAAAATGAGTCTGCAACCACTTACTTAGGTTTATATGAGACCAAATGAGATCAACTAGATACTTCAAAGCCTAGACTCTCTAGTCATTTATTCATAGATATGATGAATGTAATGCAAAAGGAATCTAACCAAGATTAAATTAGTTAAACCAGTTTAGTGGTGGTGGTTGCTGCTGCTACACAAAACATCAGTAATAAGACCCTTTAGTTAACAGGTATTTTCATATATAGTAAATTCTGCTATAACATCTTTACACGACTGATATTTTACGGGGTCAATTTTAATATAACTAAATTTTGAGTGTCCTTAGGTGCAATTTCATATATAAAAAACACTTCAATTGTCAATGCAGAAGATGGTACCCAGATGAATCAAGCCATGTAATAATATACAAAGCATATATGCATACACCTAAAAATCTACCAGATACCTCAGTTCGCTGCATATGTTATGAGCCATACCCATTCATACCTAGTGTTAAATTTTTCCATTTGATTTCAGATAACTGTTGGGAGACAATTTTATATCAATATTTGTGTCTGCACAGTCTGACTTTTCTGAGAAAAGCCCTGGTAAACTTGGCTAAAGATGATCAAGCAGCAATATTCCTTAGAACCTAGAGGTAACATACAGTTCAAGGACTTGGAGCACTGGGGTTGTGGTTTGGTGGTAGAGCACTTGCCTAACATGTGGGAGGCACTGGGTTCTATCCTCAGCACCACATAAAGATAAATAAATAAAATAAAGGTATTGTGTCCATCTACAACTAAAAATGTTAAAAAAAAGAAAAGAAAAAAAAAGAAAAAAAAGGTCTTGGAGACCTGCCTCTCCAGGAAGCCATTTCCTTACATTCCAGGGTACCTTCCCCACTCTCCCCTAAAGAAGATTTGTTTACTTCCAAAGCCAAGATTGGTATCTCCCTTTTCCTCTCCATTTCTCTGTAGAGTATGACTGGCAGATAGGCCAGCAACCTGGAAAGCTTAGTGTTTCCTAATTTTGGTATTCCTTTCCTGTGGTGCAATTCCACTCTACAAGCAGGATAACATCAGGAACTCACTTCATTGTCTCATGGAACTTAACGTCTGAGAACTGGCACTAAAATACTCTGTGTGGTCTATTCTCTGTTCCAGAGACCCCAAGTTTCTTGTCAGTATATTTATACATCTAATTAATATCCTCTTTCTACCAATTCACAATAACTCACAAGCTGATGCTTCCACAAGCAATCTTAAGGTCTTTTTTAAGGTAAATTGTCATACGTATTATAATATTTATGTATTTCTTAACCATTTAATGTGTGTAAAACTAAGCTACCATATTTTTTAGGTTACTATCTTTTTAAAAAGTTTTTGTGTAACAGCAATTTTTGTGTTCCGTGATTTTTTTTAAAAGAAAGTATATATTGTGCTATAATAGAACTGACTCTATAGTCTGTTAAAACTTCTTTATTAGTATAGAACAAAATAAGGACAATGACATATAGAGGCTTCAGTAGTTAAGAGGAAAAGTTATATAAAAGTTATTATATATGGATTTATTCATAATAACCCTATTTCTAATTACTCGGGGAAACTCAGAGTTAGTCACACTAATATATTCCCTTTTCCATGCTTATTTTTAAAAATATATCAATAGAGCAGTTTTTGAAGTATGATTTTCTCTATATCAGATTACAATTATTTTCATGGCTGTACAATGTTATAAAAATCCACCAAAAATACCTCACCATTGGAAATTAAACTGTCATCTCTATTACTGATATCCTCTGAAATTTCATGCTTCTGAAGAGAACAATCAGATGAATTTTTACACTTTTGAAAACTGAAGTCAAGTTTCTTTTGTAGTATCCCACTTTCTGCTATCATTTTCCTACAAATTTCCTCTTCATAGTTTTTTATGTCTCTGTTTGATGAATATACAATCCTAAAAGACAAAATTTTTAAAAATTAGTTAAAAAAAGGGTGAGCCTTAAAAGTAAAAAGCTAGTTTCCCAAATGCTGCTTTCATATATTGCATATGTATATGTGTGTTATACATATAAAATATGCATAAAATAATTATACACATGTATTAAACATAATTTAAAACCCCATTTAGTCTGGACTAACTGGAAAAGTCAATCTAAAACTATAAAAAGTTTGAAAAATAGTCTATAAGATTTTCTTAGTGTTAAATGTAACATACAATGCAAAAAATTAGGTAACTTGGATGAAATGAACAATTCCCAGAGAGATAAAAATTACTAAATCTGACTCAAAAAGAAACAGGATATTGGCGTAGACCTTTTAAAAATAAGGAGAATGAAGTTGTAATCAAAACTTTCACAAAGAAAAAACCAGGGCCATCTAGTTTCATTAGTGAATTCTCCCAAATGTTTAAAGAATTAACACCAACCAATCCTCCACAAAATTTTCCAAAAAAACACGGAAAGAACACTTTCCAACTCATTGTCTGAGGCCAGTATTACTTGAAAAGAGGCAAAGACATTAGAAGGGAAAAAACAAAACAAAACAAAAACATACCTATATTACTTATTGCTAAGAATGAAAAAAAACCCTCAAAAAAAAATAGCAAACTGTATCCAGCAACTTATAAACTGGGATTTATCTCAGGAAGTTGATAGTGGTCAAGCACAGAAAATCAATGTTGTACACCATATCAACAGAATAAAAGACAAACACCACACAGTAATTAGCAGTCATCAATTGAGGTTTACAGCTATAAATTTAAAGTAAGATTAGCTAACATGGTTGTGTGTGTTTTTTTCCAGCCACATTCGACCGTGTGAAAGCAGGAGTGGAGTAGTCAAAAAGTTGGATTAAGATTTGCAGTTTTGACATGTAAATAAAACAAATTCCAAGGGGACAAGGTGTTCAGGCTGCATGTAAAAGGAGTGATACAATGATAACCAAAGGGAATTTAAGCTAAGATAGAAAAGAAATGAGGACATAAGAGAATCAGAATCAGACATGATTAAGATACAGTAATTTGCTGGCACATTGTTGCATGCCTATAATCCCTGTGTCTCAGGAGGCTGAGGCACAAAGATTGTGAGTTCAAAGCCAGCTTCAACAAAAGCAAGGTGCTAAGCAACTCAGTGACAACCTACCTCTAAATAAAATATAAAATAGGGCTGGGGATGAGGTTCAGAGGTTGAGTTCCCCTGAGTTCAATCCCCAGTAACCGCCCTCCACCCCGAAAAGAGAATCAGAGACTAAAAATGTGGCAAGATTAATGTGGCAGATCCGCTGGAATGGTCTGGATATGGTTTGCCCCCACCAAAACTCATGCTGAAATTTGATTCCCAATATGGCAGTGTTGGAGGTAACACTGCCTTTGGAGGTAACTAGGTTATAGAGGCACTAGCCTCATCAACAGATTATGTCTTTCCTCAGAGACTGGATTCTTATATGTGGGTTATTACAAAGCAAGCCTGGCACTCCCTTTGGTCTGTCTCATACATGTGCCTCTCCTTGCCTGCAGTCGTTTCTCTTCCACTTCCCACCACAAGGCTCTCACTAGAGGTCAAGCAGATGCCAGCACCACGCTCTTGGATTTTCAAAACTATAAGCCAAATAAACCTCTTTTCTTTAAAGATTTCCCAGTCTCAGGTATTCTGTAAGAGCAACAGAAAAATGCACTAAAATAATAAATTATTATAGCTGGAGTCCTAAAGGAAGTAGGCTAGAAAGGTAGGAGGTAAAAATTAGAGTGAGATGCTTAGAACAGAGATTATGGAGTCAGTTATTGGTAATAACATGAGTTACAATTTGCCTGGTAGTGCATAGTTGAGGTATATGAATTCAGTTTGACATGACTGTAGCTATCCTGAGTCATAATCATCTTGACTGCCCCAGAATAACCCTAGTCAGTTTTTCCTGTATATTTTCCCAGCAACTACAAATAGACAAAACTATTTGAGTGGACCCTGGTTCCAAAGATGTGCCTAATTCTTTGATATTATCTTAAGATAAATCAGGTACATTCCAGCTAGAATGAAGTCACTTTTGTTCTAACCTAACTTCTCTTTCTGACTCAAACTGCAGGGTTCCAACTGGTCTTGCTATTGCCCTTGACCACGCTTCTATAGCTAAGTTCCTCAATAAACTGCACTCTGTGTGCTTCTAAATCTGTTTGCCTCTCTCTTTGGTCTCATGACACCTTGGAGCTGGTCCTCACACACTAATACTTAGTTGTTGTGGGAAATGAGGTAAGGTGGAAAACAAGATAACTGTAAGATAGCAATTAAAAGGACTGAGAGGCAAAATTAGTGGAAACATCATCTATACAGCAACTGGAATTACCAAAAATTGTGTAACTACAGAAACTGACAAAAGTCAGTACCCAAAAACTTTGAGGAAAGAGGAGTACTGACCTGGAGGTCTATGGATGATGATCTAATGGTATATAGACTAGTAAAATGAGATTCAAAGACATGGGGCTTAGGAAAAAGCAGGGAAAATGGTCTGAAGGCAGTAATGACATTGATAAGTGGTTTAAACTGTACCAGGGATTTTGGATTTGTTCAGATATAGTGAGGCAGACAGATCAGGAAATTATTGCTATTGAAAAGATAATCTGTCATTTACAATTCCCAAAATGAGGGGGGTGTACCGTGCTATGCAGGGCCATGTGGGGAAGTAACAGATTTGGTACGGGGCAGAAGGAACAGTAAAAAACATGGACAAGGGCTTTTGTTTTTCCCCCAGTACTGGCTATCAAACTCAGGCCCTCATGCATGCTAGGCAAGTGATCTACATCTGAACCACATCCCCAGCTCAGGACAAAGCCATTATTGTGGTTTTTGTGGGAAGGAATGAGCAAGGTGAGGTGAGCAACTGAACAGTATTTGGATTAAATTATTTAATAATATTGTTAAGCTCCTGGCTATAAGGTGTCTGGTACTGACCCTGGGATGATTAGGGTAGATGAATATTGTCTCCTGGAGCATAAGAACTAGATGGAGGAAGGTGTATGGGTGGGTATATGGACTCATGATTAGTTTATTTGCATATAAAAGATATATTCATAGGCAAGTCATTTATTATCTCTAGGAATGAGCTAACTCTGGGAAGGGAATTCTCTTCCCAGTTAGTTTATAAGACTCCAAATACCAAGGCATCAAAAATACATGGCTGGAAACAGAGTTGGGAGGATCATTTGAGCCCAGGAGTTTGTGGCCAGTCTGAGCAACATACTGAGGACCTGTCTCAAAAATAAACAAACAAACAAAAAATAAAATAAAATACACGGGTGGAGATGTAACTCAGTGGCAGAGTGCATGCTTAACAGGCACAATACGATTGGTTCAATTCCCAGCACCAAAAGAAAAAAAATACAGAAATTATAGTTAATACAAGAAAGACATATATCCCATCCATTTCCAGCCTGAATAATAAAAGGAATGTAACAGAGAAAATAGGAACCACATAAGAAGGTTGTTCTGTGCTGTTTTATGTATTTATCTGATACTTTATTACAACATCTCCCAGTTATTAATGTTAAACTGAAAATTCAAAGTCCTCCCTCATCTTTCCCTCTCTTACATACAGACACTCACAATAACAATGGTAAGTCTTCTGGGGAAATTGAAGAGTTTTATGATCTTTACTTGAATTCTAATCATGAGGTCATAAAGTAAGCACTATTTTCCACTGACACTTGAGCCATATCTGAAGTCACTGCATATATAACAACTTTTCAAAAACTATATTTCATACTTTAATTCAAGTACACATGAAAGGACTTATGGTAGAATAAGTAGCAACATAAAAGAATATTTCAACATCTTTATTGATTCAAGAGAAAGGATGTGAACTGAAGAAACTTACAAAGGACTGAATTTCATATAGCAAAAATTCAAAAATCTATTTTATCAGTTTTTACTAAAAGAAATTTAATGTTTTCCATTAAAATACTCTCCTTATGCATTACTTTAATATAGCCAAATTTCAATGGAATCCGCTAACACAGAGTACATCACAAGTACTTCCTAAGTACAAGATACTAGATATCATTTGGATGCACACATCAATGAGACAATTTACTCTCAAAGAGCTTACATAACTACAGACATACATGACTAGCCTTATATAAAATAGAATAGAATTAACTGCTTAAAATCCAGCATTGTGAAATGCTGAAGTACAAAGCCAGCTACTCCAACTTTCTTGTTTTAAATGAGAAGACTGAGGCTGAAAGAAATCAAACAAGCTCTTCTTCCTCTTCTTCATCTTCTTTTTCTCCTCTTCCTCCTTCTCCTCCTTCTTCTTCTCTTCCTCCACCCCTCTCCTTTCTGGTGCTATGTCCTGAGCTGCTTTCCTCCTCCATGCCCTTCCACCATGATGTTCTGCCTCACCCTGGGCCCAGAGTTATGGAGTCGGCAAACTGAAGCTCTGAAGCCATGAGTCCCAAATAACCTTTTCCTCCTCTAACTGCTTGTCAGATCTTTGGTCACAGCAATGAAAAAGCTGGCTCAAACACCAACTATAGACTGAACCTCTAAAACAGTGAGTCCCAAATAAATCCTTCTTACCAGTTTAAAAAAAAAAAAAAAAAAGAAGAAAGAAATCAAACAAGATAATGCATAACCAGAAGGAGGCAGATACCTATTTTGCTACCAAGTTCAAGGCTGACTTCACTCTCCTGTACTAACTCTAATTTAACCTTTTCCCCCAACACTTTAAATTTTTTTTCAGTTGTAAATGGAGACAAAATCTGTTTTTTAATATATTTATTTTTATGTGGTGCTGAGGACCCAGTGCCTCATATATGTGAGGCAAGTGCTCTACCACTGAGCCCCAACCCCCACCACTTTTTTTAATTTGCTTTTTAGTTGTCAATGGACCTTTACTTAATTTATTTATTTATATGTGGTGCTGAGAATCAAATCCAGTGCCTCACACATGCTAGGCAAGCACTCTACCACTAAGCTACAATTCCAGTACCCGCAATCACTTTTAGTGTAATAAAGGATAACACTGATTTAATATCTCTTTCCCTAACATATAAAAATTTAAACTCTCTCCAGGATCTTCACTGATTGATTGATTTGATTTTTGTAAAGATTTAACCCAGGGGTATTCTACCTCTGAACTATATCCCCAACCCTTTATTTATCTTTTATCTTTTAGTCTTTTGTGGGGATTGAACCAAGGGTCTTGTGCTTGTGAGGCAAGTACTCTACCAACTGAGCTACATCCCCAGCCCCCTAGACCTTTATTTTTATTGTGAGACAGGATCATGCTAAATTGCTGAGGCTGACTTTGAACTTAGGATCCTCCTGCCTCAGAGTGCTAAGTAGTTGGGATTACAGGAATGCACCACTGCTCCTGGCTCAGGATCCTCTTTTAAACATGCACTTAATAGCTATGGAAATGTATAATTTCATAGTGCTAGTAATATAAACATTTATTAAAATTTGTACAGTGTGCAAGGTAGGGTGGCATATACCTGTAATCCTAGCAACTTAGGAGGTGGAAGCAAGTTCAAGGCCAGCCTGGGCAAATTAGCAAGATCCTATTCTCAAAAAAAAAAAAAAAAAAAAAATAGTGCTGGAGATATAGCTCAGTGGTAAAGTGCCCCTGTATTCAGTTCCCAGTACCACCAAAAAAGAAAAAAAATTGTTCAGTGCTTACTATATGTCAGGCTACTGTGTTAAGTGCTTTACAACCATTTCATTTAAATCTCACAATAACTCTATGAGGTAGGAATTATTGTTATTACGGCCATTTTTTTAGATGAGAAAAGTAATGGTAAATGATTAATACAAGTTTACACACTTAAAAATGGTAAGCCTGGCTTGACTACAAAGCCTGTTTTTATAAGAACTCCATTGTACCATCTACTACGGAAAAAAAGGTATACATTTTAAAATTGATATTTGGAACTATCAATAAAAGGCCTGTGATCTATACTGAAAAATAATAATTCTCTAAATGGCACTAAAAATAGCTGTTTAAATTATAGTATATTATGCTGTACTAAGAAACAGGGAAAGTCAAGGCAATTTTCCATTTTGCTTATAGCAGCTTCACATAACTCAAATAAAGAAAGAAAAACAGATGACTCTAGAAATAGGCAGAACATAAAATAAAGAATAACTGGCCAAATCACACAAATATAGTTAAAATTTCTTGATCCAAAGACAATTTTCTAAAGTCAATGTGATTTTGATTATAGGCAAAAGGCATATCAGAAAATATGATGCAGGATATAAAAACCCAAAAAATCCAACTTTGATTTCTCATAAAAGCAAAAACTGACCATTGATACTGGCATAATACAGACATACAGACCAATGGAATAGAAATGAAATTAACCCTATATTTATGAGTGTATCAGTCAGCTCAAGTTGTCATAACAAAATACCATAAAGTAGGTGGCTTAAATAATAGAAATTTATTTCACATAATTTTGGTGGCCAGAAGTCTAATCTGAGTGCCAGCATGGTTGGGTTCTGGGGCAGGCCCTCTTTCTGGATTCAAAACACTGCTATTTCACTGTGTCTTCACAGGGTGGTAATAGTAGGACAGCACAGGCTCTCTGATCTCTCTTCTTATAAAGGCACTAATTCTTTTGAGGACCCTACCTTCATGAAATCACCTAAACTTAATTACCTCCCAAAGGCCTCACCTTCAACTACCATCATACATTCGGGCTTCAACATAAAAGTCTGGAGGAAGAGAATTCAGTTCAGAGGAATGGGTAACTGGTTTTCAACAAGGGTGTCCAAATGCTCCAGTGGGAAAAGAAGTTACTTCAAAAAATGGTGCTGAAATGATTGGATATCCACATATAAAAGAATAAAGTTGGAAACCCTTACATCACACACAAAAATTAACTCAAAATGGATCTTAGATCATGTAAGAGCCAAAAACACAAAAGCATAAAATCCTTAGAAAAAACTATAAATAAATCTTTGTAGTAGGCATAGTGGCAAGTCCTGTAATCCCAGCTACTCCAAAGGCTGGCAGGAGGATTACAAATTCAAGGTCAGTCTCAGCAACTTAACAAGACCCTGTCTCAAAATAATAAAAAAAAAAAAAAATGAGAAATGAGGCTTAGTGGTAAAATGTACCTGAATTCAATGCATAGTACCAAAAACAGAAAAAAAAAAAAAAAGTAAACTCTCACGTCACAAATGGGACCATCAAGAAAGTGAAAAGTCAACCTACAAAAAAAAAGAAAATGTTTGCAAATCATATATCTGGTAAGAGTCTAGTACTCCAGAATATATAAGGAATTCTTAAAATTCAGTAAAATGATGACAAATAACCCAATTAAAAAATGGCAAAGAACATGAACAGTTCCTAAAAGAAGATATTAAAATGGCAAATATGCGCATGAAATATGCTCAACATCAGGGAAACACAAATGGAGACCACATGTGATACCAGTTCATATTTACTAGGATAGCCATAATAAAAGACAGAAGGTATTGCTGAGAATATGGAGAAACTGTAACTCTCATCTACTGACAGTGGGAATGTAAAATGGTATAGCTATTTTAGAAAAGTCTGGTAGTTCCTCAATAGATTAAACATAGACTTACCATATGACGTAACAATTTCACTCCTAGGTATTTATCCACAAGCAATGAAAACATAGATTCACACAAAAATTTATACATAAAGGGTCACAGCAGCATTATTCATAATAGTCCAAAAATAGAAAAACCTTGAATGGTCATCAACTGATGAATGGATAAATAAAATGTGATATATAACTAAATATTATTCACTGATAAAAAGAAATGAAGTACAGAATGGGGATTAAGTTAAATTAGTTTCTCTCATTATTTAGCTGATGACAATTTTCTAAGTTCATCAAACACATGAATTCCCCCAATACTATAAAGTTCAACTGATGATCTATTTTCAAAAAATTTTGACCACATACAAGCTACTATGGTCTTAATGCTTATGTTCCCCCAAATTCTATGTTGAAACTTAATTCAATGTGGTAGTATTAAAAGGTGGGACATTTGAAAGGTCATTAGGTCATGAGGGCTCCAACCTATGAATAGTATTAGTGCCCTTCAAAGAGAGACCTGAGGGAGTTTGTCCATAACAACTGGCATGTGAAGGGACATAGAAGGTGCCATCTACATGAAACCAGCCTTCATCAAACACAACATCTGTTGACACCTTTATCTAGAACTTCCCAGAATACAGAACTATAGTGATAAATTTCTGTGGTTTATAAATTACCAGATCTAACTAAGATACTTTCTTTCAGCAGTTCAAATGGACTAAAACATAAGCCATGAGAATAAAGTCAGTTATAATCTAAATATATTTTATAAACAATTTATTTAAAGTTTTAAATACCAATAATTTATAAGAAATCAGTATGGGGCAATGGTTCTCAATAGCCACACACCTCCAACTCCCAGAGGACATTTGGGAATGTCTAAAGACATTTCAGTTGTCACAACTAATATAAATTTCACAGCCCTGCCCCTACAACAAAAAAGTATCTAAGCCAAAATGTCAATAGCGTCGCCCTAGCATAAAATAATTCATTCAAATTACCTGAGAGCATACCATTTCTTTCTCCTCTCCTAGGATCAGTCTCTTCGGTGTGTGTGTTCTAGAGATTGAACCTAGGGCTTCATGAATGCTAAGCATACACTCTACCACTGGGCAACACCTGTAGGTCAGGATCAGTCTAAAGTTTGTACTTAGCTTCTACTAATACTAAGTCTATGATATTAACAGACTCTACTAATACTAATTACTAAGGTAATTTATAATTTAAATTAATGGATTTTCCTGATCAGGTTATTAAGATATGAAAGTGAATGAAATGAAAACATATACACTCTACACATGCTTTAAAAATACTCAATTATTTATTAGAATTAAATGTAATAGGAAAAAAGAGCACTTACTGTAAAAATGTTCTAAATTCTAAAGCTTCAACATTCTCCACAGGAACAGGCTCGTGATTTGTTATACTGTCTGATGTCTGTCCAACAGTATGGAAATAGAAGTCAGGAACCCTCCCTAAAAGGACAGCTTTGTGTGCTTTGAACAAAGTATAATCTGTAGAGAAAGTAACATCTGTATGGATTTCTTCCCTTAAAAGCCTATAAGGAATAAAATGGAATCACAGTTTAGTTAGTGATGCTAAGAAATATAAATTTTTTATGAAACAGGTTTAAAATAATAATTTTTAAATGTACAGGCAACAAAATGTTAATAGTAAAAATGGGTTTGTTCTGACTTCATTTCAAAGAACATTACTTAATATTGGCTTAGAATCTAATTTTAAAAAAATTTATAGTGAAAACAAAGGTAATTTCACTAAAAAAAGACTACTTTTCAAAATATATTTTATTAATTCCTTCTAATAATAAAATTTATTTTCTACTTATGTTGATTTTCCTTTATAGTGACCCTTCTTTAGATTTTTTTTGAAACACAGAACACAAAGTTAACATAGTTGCTGACTATTAAAAAGAATAAACTTTTAAAAAATCTTACTAAAATTGAAGCAAAAAGAGTCAATGGTCAATAACACCAACAAACCAAATCTAACAATAGACAATTCAGGTTAGAAACTGGTACACTTTGTTCTGACTGTTAATTGCCAAGTCTGATACGCAGGCTTGGATGTCAAGAATGTGACATTTAGGTCCTTTTCCATCTACCCAAGTAGAATTAATCATAATCTAATCTAGTATTAAAATGATGAACTCAAGGAGTAAACCCATTCAAATCCCTTTACTAGTATATAGACATAGTTATGGTAAAGCACATTGATTTCATGCATACAGAAAGTAATGGAAGAACAGAAATAAAAAACTGAAACTTTCATAATATTTTGTCTCTTTGCAGTAACTATATATTTTTACACTCATATGAAACAATACTTGACATCACTATAGCAATATCATTGTCATGGTATGTATTCTCAGAAGACTTCCGTATTGCAAGATATAATTGGCAATCGCACCAGTACACTATAGGATGTACAAGTAATGGGTAAAGATGGCCATTACTGTGAAATCTTGGAAAGTTGCCAATGACACTCATACTCCCCAAAGACCAAGCAAATGGCTTCTTCCTCTAATCCCATTACATTCAGTACATACCTCTATTACAGCACTTCTTTCATTGCATCATTATTTTTATCAGTGTTTCTCCCTACTAGACAATGAACTCCTCAAGGGCAAAAACTGTGTGTCTTCAGTATACAGCAAGAGTTCAATATCTGATGTTAAATGATCCCATTTTACCCTTAACAAACGTTTCAGAGCACAAAAGCTTTCAAAACCTTGAAAACAATGAGCAGACATGCATCTGATCAATACTTTCATCATATTCTTTTTCTAAGTTATACAAGTGTGTTGTCCTCTCAAACTCAAATTGTACACTCAATTTGTTCCTTTCTCCCATCCATTTTCCCCCTACCCCGACTCCTCTTCATGTGAATGAGGAAGTATTGTAGGTGGTAGCCAAACAAATATCACTAGGGAATCTCCTGTTCATAACAGATGCTCCTGAGTATTTGCTAAATGAAAGAAAAACATTATGTGTGTAAAAAATTATTACTGTGGAAATACGGTGCTTTTTATTTTATAAAACCACATACATATATTGTGAGTATATCCTGTAACTATTAGTAACAAAATCTGACTCAGATTGGCTTGAACATAAGAGGGGTTACTGACTTAACTAACAGTAAAGTCTAGAGGGCGGGCAAATTGGAGCAAAAGCTCAATGTTGTCAAGCCCCAGCTTCTTTACACCTTATTTTTTTTTGGCCAACTACTGTATTAACCTGTCTTGGTTGACTTTATACTACTATAACAGAACACCAAAGATGGGATAATTTATAATGAGCAGACATTTAATAGATCACAGTTCTAGAGGATGGTAAGTCCAATATCAAGCTGCCAACACCTGACAAGGGCTTCTCTTACTCATTAATACATGGTGGAAGGCAAGAGGGCAGGAAAGGTTAAGAGGAGGGAAAATTCTTTTATAAGGGTATGAGTCTCACCTATGAGGATGGTACCCTCATGGCCTTTATTGCTACTTAAAGGTCCCACCTCTCAATATTTCTAGAATGGCAGTTAAATTTCAACTCCAATTCTGAAAGTGACAAATAGTCAAATCATAGAATTATCTAACTAAAGAATTTTAGACTGCATTTTTAAAAATCCCATTTATCACTAAACATTTATTAAGCAGGTACTATGTACTAAGCACTAGTAACATATAGATGACTAAATCATAATACCTGCCCTCAAGGAATTTATAGTACAGTAGGGAAATCGGTCCTGAAATGATTAAGAGTGTGATACATTCAACAGCACAAAAAAGTACTTTGTTTTTCAAATACAGACATAAGAAAAGACCTCATAGAGGAGCAAGGGAAAGTGGGAGGGAGTTCCTAGGCTCCACATTCTTTACAAAGGTAAGTGTGAGCATGGAATTATAACATGGTCTGCATAGAGTACTAAGAAGGTTAAAAGTGGCAGATGAAGCTGAGGGACAAGGATGAATAAGAAAGGCAAAGATTTAACCATATTCTGCAGTTGAAGGGGAGTCACCAAATAGTTTGAAACATGGGCAAGTTTATTTTTCAAAATATCACCTGTTAGCCAGGCATGGTGGCACACACCTGTAATTCCAGCAACTCAGGAGGCTGAAGCAGAAGGATTGCAAATTTATGGCCAAATCTCAGCAACTTAATAAGACACTATCTCAAAATAAAAAATAAAAAGCACTGGAGATGTAGCTCTGTGGTAGAGCACACTGGGCTAAATTCCCATTATTGCCCCCCAACAAATCCCCTGTTAGTTGTGTAATGGAGGAGTTAGAGGAAAATGAGAATGAAGATGAGACAACTATTAAACAGCAGGAGGATGACATGAAGGGTTGGAGCCAGAAGAGTTCAATGATAAGAAAGAGGGGTTGGAATTAAAATATATTTAGGTAATAAAATTGGCAGGAGTTGGCAACTGAATCTGGAAGGCTAAATGAAGGGAATAACCCTTGGCTTGGGTAACTGGGTTCTAGTGATGCCAGCAACCTTTAATATGTATTTGCTAATTCTAGCTTAACTCCAGATGTATTTCCAATTGTCTCTGAATAGAGAGCTTCCTGAGCATTCATTATATACCTCCCTTTCAAATGTCCTAAGATTTGGGGCCATCTTCCAGTCTTCCCTTCCCTAGTTCCCCAACATGTATTCAGTCACCAACTCCATTAATTGTTTATCTCTTGACTACTGTTAAAATCTCACTAGTCAGTTTCCAATTTCTTTTCTCAAATTCAAAACAAATATTTTAATTCCTATTTTTAAAACACCACTTCCTCTAGAATACATTCCAAACATTTCCCTGGAAGAAAAAAGCCTCTGTCCAGTGACTCTAGAAGCTAAGGCAGGAGACCTCACAAGTTTGAGGTCACCCTAGGCAACTTAACAAGACTCTGTCTCAAAATAAAAAATAAAAAGAGCTGGGGATGTAGTTCAGTGATAGAGTACCCCTGGGTTCAATCCCAGTACCACAAAAGAGAGAAAGAAGGCCTCTGTTATGAAGTCTTAGTGTATCCATTTGCCTTTCTGTGTTGTCACTTTTTCTGCCATATTCACCATCTTCTGGCAAATAAAGAGACAAACTCATTAACTATATATGTCCTGGTTTGGACCACAAGTCCTTATCCCCTAATCATATTTGAATAGATGAAGGACTGAGCCAAAGGTAGCCTTCAGCAAGTGTGGTAGTCAAGTAAAACAATGCCAGCAGAGATAAAGCAACTGATGGAACCAGTTGATGGCATGTAAGAGCATTCCAAAGCAAATCAATGCTACATTAAGAAAAAGAAATGGTAAAGAGAAGCAAAAATGATGAAACAAAATTACTGAAGATCAGTTTCTACAGCTACTATAGAGAAGGCAGACTCTCTGGGTTTATGTTATGACTCATATTCTGGCCATGTGACCCTGGGGCAAGTCACTTTAAGGACTCTGGAGCCAGACTGCCAAGGTTCTTATTCTGACTCTTCTTATCTAAGCTTATACAATGTGTCTCTAATCTTTTAAATGAAGATGATAACAGGATTCATGAGAAAAGTAAATAAAACATTGTACATAAGCCCAGTATCTAGTAAGTAGTAGAATGGTAATACATGTTAGCTTTTTCTTACAGATGACTTCCCAAATAATGGTCCATTTATTGATAAGGTCTTATATGATTATTGTCATAACCCAAGCAACTTTCCTGTTCTGCATCAGATCCATATTTTTAACTGCTGAAACTACTTGCTGCTTTTCCTCACTCTTCCACATTATCTCATTGACTCAGGTAACCTCGAATCTAATATAACTTGCTTTCCCAAAATAAATCAAATTCTTTCAAATCTCTGCCTATGTAAAAGACATTTTCCCATGTTTAAACACCCTCTATTTCTTCCTTCCTGATCTTTATTTCATCAATTCTTAATTCCCAAGAACTCACTCAAATGTCACCCTTAAAGTCTTCCCCAACACCTCCACCACCACTTTTAATTGGTCATTCTCTCTCCTCACTAAAGTGTAAGCACAATCACCAAAGCAATGTCTTAATCTTCGATTCCTTAGGACCTGGTACAGGACTATATACATGGTTGGAGCTACAGGTTTCATTAATATTTGTAGAATAAATCAGTGATATTGCTATGCTTGGGGGAAGATTAATTTAGCTTAGCATGTAAGATGGTTGGGTGAGCATACCAAGTTTTTCACTGTTGTTAAAAAAATACTGTTACACATATTTTTCTTTGCTTATAATAGGAACTTAAGAGTTCAGACTCTTATTCTCAATTGCTATTAGGAAGAAGACAAACTGTCCATCAACTATACTTTTAACCTCATTTCTTTTATATATATAATTTAGATGTGCAGCTTTCTTAAATTCATGCCACTTTAAAGCTCACAAAACAGCTAGACAAATCAAGTCACTGAAACGAGGGAGCATCTCATCCTAGTCATCACCCTAGAAAGAGAACAGCTTCGTTCTTATTTTTTCTTCTTTTATATCAGTCCCCCACTGGTAGACACCAAAGTAGTATCCCTGGTAGATAGGCCAAAATTAAAGGGAAATTTTAAAAATAAAATTCTAATTCTTGCTATAGGGAGTCTTTAGTGTGGGTGAATTTCTGACAGAAAGCACTTTTTAAATGAAGAATGCTGCACAACTGCTACTTATTATTAGTAATTCTGTGTACTCTGGTCCTCAAAGTCTGGCTGTGACCAACAGCCTGAGCATCACCTGGGACCTTGTCAGAAATATAAAATCTTGGGGCCCCAGTCCCAGTCTAAATGAATCAGAACTATGGGCTGGGACCCAGTACACCTGTGTTTTAACGAGCCCTCCAGGTGATTCTGATGCTCATGAAAGTTCAAGGAATAATGTTTTAAAGGTAATAGAGATAAGGTAAGTAATTTTTCTAAGTTAATTGTCTTTGTAAAGAGAGATGTTTTGGGCTGGGGTTATGACTCAGTGGTAGAGTGCTTGCCTAGCACTTGTGAGGCACTGGGTTCAATCCTCAGCCTCACATAAAAGTAAATAAATAGGAAAAAAGGTATTATGTCCATCTATGACTAAAAAATATTTAAGGAAAGAGAGAGAGAGAGATAACTTTAACTGGGTTCCTTACAGACTAAGATATTTACACGCCTACAAAGGGTTAAACTTCAGGACAACCCTCCATTTGCTTGGGTCCGGGTGGGAGAAGGGAGTTGCTAGGAACCATAGAGTGCTCTAGGTGGAGAGGGGAAGGCAGGTTGCAATCAGGAAGTATTTCTATATAAGCAGTCCTAGTAAACCGTTTAAAGAGCGCACCTTCAGAGCTCATAAAAAAAAAGGGGGGGGGGGAATCCAAGGTTTTAGTAATTTGTTCTATCTTTCCTCAATACAAATATGCCTAATTTCATCTACTTTAATTAAAAAAGAAAAAAAAGTGTATGTCTCCAGACCGGGATTCACCCCGATCTCAGCGATTTGTCTTCAAAGCAATAGGGCCTGCCCCTGTTAGAATATTTTAGCATAAACGGGTGCTGAAATAACCGTAATCTTGTTTTCCCTTTGCAGTGTTAAGTGGTCTGAAATGCTCGAGACTGGTTATCTGGGTGTCGGAGTTGTGGAGAGACTGGCGAACATCCTGCAGTTGCCTGAGGCGCGGGGAACCAGGTGGGAAGGGATGGGGAGGCAGAGCTGGAGAAAGCCACCGCTTCGGGGGCGGAGGTGGGCGCTGAAGTAACTGGTGCAGCCAGAGTTCCCGCCTCCTCCTACCTGAGCATATCCTGGCTGAGCTGCTCCGACACCATCGCCTTCAGCCGGCGCCATTCACAGAGCCCCTTCCTTTGCAACCCTTTACTGCAAACTCCGGGAGACCCCAGAAGTACCAGGGGGACCGCGTCGCCCTCCTCACAACGGGCCATACCCCACTGAGGCGCCGCGGCAGACTCGGTACAGGGCCTCAGTCGCCCCGCCCAGGAGGAAGAAGGAGGCGTTTCCGACAGAACACGCCGCGGGACCCGAGTCCGCCCCCCAGGAGAAAGGTCGACGCCCCTCTTGTGTTTGCCCGCGGTCTCTTACAGTCGGGCCGCCCTCGGGGCGATTTCGCAGGCCCCGGGCGGCGGCGGCACGTGACCCTGGTGGGCGTGCGCAGGCGCACTCGCTCTGTTTACCTCTGCCTGCGCGCACCCCGCCCTGCTGCTCGCGACCCGGCGGTCTCGCCGGACCGAGTGGGGTCACCTGTCCGTCCCTCGTCTTTGCTTTCCGGTCAGTGTCAACCATTCCTTCTAATAAACATGTTATTTAGGATTGAATTCAAATCAGTATGACCAGCCTTGGAAAGCGGTATCTTCCTGGCCTGTGTGCGCTTTTTTCCCCACGAAAAACTGGTTCCTAAGACCTTTCCAGCCGCGAGGCTCACCCCCTCTCGCTTACCGGCTTCTCAACCCTGAAGAATAAATACTTTTGGCAAGCAATATTGGTGTAGAGGAAGAAATTGGTAAACTCTGCCTCAAAACTATCCTAAGTCCAATACGAAAGGTATTTACAGGGTCTTCTGATCCAAGGAGTGATTCGTGTAACTGCTCTTGGATTTGAGCTGAGAAAAGTCGAATTTTGTTACACGACTTTGCGTGTGAAGCCCTAAATTTTATGATCAGGAAGGTGGAAAAAAGTAAGTTGGGAGGAACAGAGGCTTTCATTGAGCAGAGAATTGGGTGGAGGAGTTATAGAATTTTGAAGAAACTACGTGGAGTATCATTTAAAAGTTTCGGTACTTTCTATTTGATCACTTCCTCCAAAAGAAGAAAGCTCAATAGTTGTGCTTTATTGACAGCCTCTGCACACGGTAGAGAATAACAATTGCTTAGAAAATATATGGACTTTGTAACATGAGATTGACCCAGAGGTAGCCATTTGTCCAGATTCCCCTTTCAGATATTCAGAAACCTGACGTTTTAATTTGAATGCTTATTTTATGATGAGCACATTCTTCTTGCTTTATTTTATATTAACTCAGGGCTCATGTTAACCATCTGTATGGATACTTCCCTGAGCCCCAATTTACAGCTGAGGAAACTGAGGATAGATAACTTGATCAAGGTCACACAACCAGCTTTAAAACCAAAGTCATGTTTATCTTTTGCTTGATGAATTTAGTCAATTTGCATTCATTGTTTGTGGGAATGTAAATTGCTGCAGACATTATGGAAAACAGTATGGCTATTCCTCAAAAATTTTAAAATAGAACTACCATATGATCCAAAAATCCCTCTTCTGGATATATACCCAAAAGAAATGAACTCAGCGCCTCATAGAGATATCTGCCTTCCCCATGTTCATTGCAGCATAATTCAAATTATTCAAGATTTGGAAACAACCTAATTATGGGCAGATAAAGTCTAATACATAGTAGAATGGTGGTTGGGTGGGGTAGGAGAGAGGTGACTCAGGATACAGAGTTGCAGTTATGCGAGATGAGTAAATCTAGACATTTCTAAAGTATAACATGAAGACTGTAATTAATATGTTGTATACTAGACATTAGCCATTAGGTGTAGATCTTAGGTGCTCATAGCCCACAAGTTAACTATGTGAAACAAAATATTAATTGACTTATCATTTCACTGTATCAAAACATCATGTTGTACACCTTAAATTAAACAAACCAAGCAGTCTAGTGCCAGGCTCTTGCCCTTCAAAACTCTTCCAATATTTCTATTGATGTCTCTTTATCAGTTGATGAAGTAAAATCTAGGCTATTCTCTGGTTTTCTGGTTGGGAATGAATGACAGAAGGATTTGATTTTTGGGACATGTTATTTAATTCTTTGAAATTACCTGAGGCAGCTTAGGCAACTCATTATGTAAAGTGATTAGAAAATAAGTGCCCCTTTAAAAAAAAGAACAAAGAGAAGCACAGGGAGCTGGGGGGTATAGCTTAGTGGTAGCACTTAGCTTGTGTGAAGTCCCAGATTTAAAAAAAAAAAAAAGTCCTGTCATTGATGCTTCACATTCTACTGGAAGAGATTTCTTAAAGCATTCTTCTCCCCCCACCACCTTTTTTTCCTTGTTGGGTGGGGATCAAACCGGGCATGCTAGCCAAGTGATTTACCACTAAGCTACTCCTTTAGGCCCTAAAAGTATGAATTCTGTTTTAATCAATTCATCCCTATAGTCACTTATCCCTGGAGAGATCTTATCATTTTTTTTTTTTTTCTGTTCCTGGACTCTTCCCTGTGTATGTGTCTGTGTAAGGGCACACACATTCAAATCATAATATAGAATCTAGTGTAAACCGTTTATTAGTTGCATGACCTAAACTGCTGAACTAGTAGTCTAAATATATTGAACTCTAGTGTATTAAGCTGCAGTTTCCCTATAATGGGGACAAGAGTATTTCATGTGATGGTTGGAAAGACAAAATGTGAAATCTTGCCACCACATGTATTGCTAACTTATGATTTCATTTTACCAGTTTTGAAGAGTGTCCCTTAGTGTTTACATTCTCCCCCACATTGTCTTCCATTCAAATAAATAGTCCCATTTTGCTAAATTGTCATTTGTTTCTTCTTAGCTATTAAGTTTTACTAACTCCACTGCTATGTTGAGTTTGTGAAGTTGGTGATGATGACCATTGAAGGTCTTCATTCATAGGGAAGTTATATTTTTTGATTTCTTACTGCCATCTTATTTAAAAATAAACCATGAAACTACACTGAAATTCCATCTCACTCCAGTCAGAATGGTAATTATCAAGAATACTGGTAACAATAAATGTTGGCAAGGATGTGGGAGAAAAGGTACACTTATACATTGCTGGTGGGACTGCAAATTGATGCAACCACTCTGGAAAGCAGTATGGAGATTCCTCAGAAAACTTGGAATGGAACTACCATTTGACCTAGTTATCCCACTCCTTGGTACATGCTCAAAGGACTTAAAATCAGCATGATGTTGGACAGATGAGGCTGGACACCCAAGGAATTTTCAGGAAGCAGGTTTGTTTTTGCCTTAGTGGGCCAGAGGGGCTAATGCCTAAAATCACTGGACCCTGAGTCTGAAAATTCTTTTAAGATTCATACTCATCAGGGGATGGGGGTTCACATAACAGTTACTCTCTGTTCTATATTCTTAGATTAGACAGAGGTTTCAAATGTTTTTGCTGTGAACCTGGCATTTACAAGAAAGAGGAAGCTTCAAACCACACTGAGCTTTCTGCAGAACTGTGAAAACTTGTTGACACTCTTTGTAAAAATCTTTCTGACAAGAAGAGAAGCTTAATTATGATAAAGTTCTTCTGGGTGAGGGTACCTGATTCACTTCACACATAATACAGTGATGTAACCACATCTATGTTTATAGCAGCTTAATTCACAATAGCAAAGCTGTGGAACCAACCTATGTGCCCTTCAGCAAAGGAATGAATAAAGAAAATGGAGTATATATACACAATGGAATATTGCTCAGTCATAAGAAAGAATGAAATTATGGCATTTGCTGGTAAATGGATAGAATTAGAGACAATCATGCTAAGTGAAATAAACCAGTCCCCAAAAACCAGAGGCTGAATGTTCTCTCTGATATGTGGATGCTAACACACAATAATGGGATCGGGGGAATGGAAGTTCATTGGATTAGGCAAAGAGAATGAAGGGAAGGAAGGAGGGATGGGAATAGGAAAGACAGTAGAATGAGTCACATATAACTTTACTATGGTCATATATGAATACACAAGTGAAACTCCACGTCATGTACAACCCCAAGAATGGAATCCTAATTAGAATAAACTATATTCTATATGTGTATAATATGTTAAAATACATTCTACTGTTATGTATATCTGAAAAGAACAAATTTAAAAAAAACGAAAAAAATTGGCCATGATTAAGAATTGAGTTATTGTTTTTTTTTTTTTCAGTAGGAATTGTATCACTAGGTAACCACATAATAAATGAATGGAAATAGCATCTTATTAAGGTGTTTTAACTAATAAATGAAAAAGAACAAAATCAGAATATCTCAATTTTGCAGTCTTCGATGATTAATAGATATAGTCAGTATGAGCACCAATAGCTGCAAACATCACAAAAAAGAAAAATAGGAACTATATACTTCTTGAGGAAAAACACGCTCCGTGTATGACCTGGACAAAGGGAGCAAACCTGAGTTTGATCAAGCTCTTGGATTTCAATCTCTTGAAGAGACCTAGGACAGAAGAACATGCTGTTTTGTACCATAAATATACAGCTAGCCAAATGTAGATTATGGGAAACTCCACCAATCAAACAGCCTAGGTTCTAAGTAGATGGTCCATGAACAAAATAAAAGTGTGGAAGGGAACCTATAGATTCATAAGACTTTAAAAAAAATCAAATGTCAGGGACTGTAACCCAGTGGCAGAGCACTTGCCTAGCATGTGTGAAGCATGGGATTTGATCCTTAGTACCACATAAAAATAAGCAAATAAAATGTCATGCTATCCATCTACAACTACAAAAAAAATTAAAAACAAAAATCAAATGTCAAAAATGGGCAAGAATAAACTCTGGTGGCTAGAGACTGTAAATGTATTTGTCAGGGTTTAAAAACCAACAGAACCAATAGGATATCTGTCTACCTACCTATAGATTGATTTATTTCAAGGAACTGATTCCTGTAATTGTGAACTTGGCAACTCCAAAATCTTCCCTGGAGACTCAGTGAAGAGTTGTATTTTAAGTCCCAAGGGGGTCTGCTGTCAAAATGCCCTCTTTTTTCAGGGAAGTCAATTCTATTAATAAGGCCTTAACTGATTGGATGAGACCCACTCATTCTGTAGAGTGCAATCTGCTTACTCAGTCTACTGATTTAAAAGCTAATCTCATCTAAAAATACTTTGGTGGGGAGTGTGGGGGTGTAGCTCAGTGGTGCTTAGGACCCTGGGTTTAATCTCCAATGTGTGTGTGTGTGTGTGTATACGCAAATCCTTCACATAAACATCAAGAATAATTGACCAACTATCTGGATACCATAGCCTAGCCAAGTCGATGTATAAAATTAACTGTTACAGTACCAAAGTACTCATATTTGGGTGATAAAATTGTAAAAAAATCACAAAGGAATAAACCTATAAAATACAGGAAAGTAGTTTAATTTTGGAAGGAGGAGGAAGTTTATAATAATCATTGGGGGCAGGGAGTGGGACTCATAAGGGTGATTGGACAAGTTTTATTTCTTGATCTGAGTATTGGTTGTGAGAGTTTTCATCTAAAAACATAATATATTTAGAATATATAATATAGATTGTTTTTATGATATACAGTTGGCCCTCCCTAACTGTGGGTTCCATATCTTGGATTCAACCAACCTTGTATTAAAAATATTTTTAAAAATTTTTCAGAAAGTTTTTCTTCTCATCAGTCTCTGAATAATACAGTAAATAACTATTTATAGATCATTTACATTGTACTGATATTATAAGTAATTTAGAGAATATTGAAAGTATTCAGGAGGATGTGTATAGTTTATAGGCAAGTAATAACATTTTATGTAAGGGATTGAACATCAGATTTTGTTATTGGTAGCGTTGGGGAGGTATTGGAACTAATTTTCTTTGGATACTGAGGGACATGAATAATGCTAGCTACAGATTTGTTTGATGTGGTATCTTTATATATACTTTACAATAAAAAGATTTTTAAGACAGGCACAGTGGTGCACACCTGTAATCTCAGCAACTCAGGAGGCTGAGGCAGGAGAATTGCAAATTTCCAGGCTAGCCTCAGCAACTTAGTGAGACCCTCAGCAATTTAGCAAGAACCTGTGTCAAAATAAAAAATTAAAAGGATTAGGAGTATAGCTCAGTGGTAATTCACCAGTACCAAAAACAAAAGCAAGATTTTGTTTAATATTAAGCAAGATTTTGTGTAATATTAAGTGTTATGTTAAGAGGGCTTAAAAAAAGAACAAAGCTGTGTTAAACATTTTGAGGTTAAAAGTAGGGTATAATAATGACCCTGATTTTTATGTATAGCTCAGTATCTAATTAGAAATCATTTCAAAGGAGTTCTGCCTTCTATCTGAGTAGTAGTACCAGTGTTTAAATAAAGTGATTATTTACATTGGTAACTACTTTTAAGAGAAAATTCTTAAATGACTAATTTCTAATACATTTTAAAAATCATTATATTTGAATTATGTATATATTTATCATCATGGTAATATCAAGCTGAATGGGGATTATAAAATATCAATACCTCATTTTCTTAGGACAGAATTGCATAGAAATTATCTATGCAATAGATAATTACTTGTTTTCTTTCCCTTTCCTGTTTCCCCGTTTCTACTTTGCCCTGACTCATCTCTTCTTCCTTCTACTAAAAATATCAAGAAGCTAACAAAGTTTGAGTTTTAGGGGCCTCACTCCCAAAAGCCCCTTACAAGGCTCTAGCATGGTCCCTAGAAATGTGTTTACTGGGTATATTTTTGTAAAACTTACAAAAGTAAGAGATTTTGGCCTCCACTGGTTCAGATTCTGTGACATTTCCCTTGCCCAAATTTTGCCTCATGCCTGGTAGTCCTGAGTGACTTCAGACATTTTTGGGACTCAACTACAATAAAACTAAGCTGAGAATTTAGGAACTTGGGTTAGTATGGCATATTTATTGGTTTATATTCTCTCCCATGTCTAGATAGGTTGTTGCTCCCTGTCCTGGTATAGGAATGGTTTCCAGGAAAACTTTGTTGATTCATCCCACATGGTGACATGAAAAGATAAGTCCTAAGGTCATATCACTATGTGAAAATGTATTATAACAACAGGTATTGAAAATATATGGGTAAGCGGAAGCTTCAGTCCTCACTAGTGAGTAGTCAGAACAAAAGAAATATTCTCAGTAATGCAGAACATGTATTTATAAACATTTTTCTGTGTTTTGAGGAGAATCATACAAAATAGAATTTATGATAATTGCTGTAGTTCTAACCTATGTTTATGGACTGGGGATGTGGCTCAGTGGTAGAACACTACCATGTGCAAGACCCTGGGTTCTATTTCAGTGCGTGCATGCGCGCACACACACACACACACACACACACAGAAAATCCTATGTTTACAATGTTATTAGCTTTCCAGAAATTGTGATTTGTTGTGATTTCTTTTCTCATTCTAAATAATCATTTTCATACTTAAAAAGGCTGAGGGAGCCATTCCATACACTATAGTTAGAATCTGGAATGTCCCCCTAAAGTTCCATGTGTTAATGGCTTGTTTTCTAGCTCATTTGCACAATTGGGAAGTGGTCAAAACTTTAAGAGGTGGGGCCTAGTGAAAGAAAGTTAGGTCACTGGGTGCATGCACTTGGAGCATATATTGAGAGACCCTGGACCCTTCCTATCTTGCTCATTGTTTCCCGTTTACAATGAGGTGAACAGCTTCCTCCTCCACAGGATCCCACCATGCTGTATTGTGCCATCTCAGGCCCAAAGCAACAGGGCCAAGTGATGATGGACTAAAACCCTTGAAACTGTGAGCCAAAATATACCTTTCCTCCTTATAAGTTGTTTATCTCAGGTATCTTGTCAGTGACAGGAAAGC